>NC_079300.1:8864176-9498551 GCF_023638135.1 Falco biarmicus | reverse complement strand
CCATGTTTATTTGGGGGTTTGAAGTAATACCGTTACAGGACACTATTTAAAATGCTCATGAAACATTTCTGTTAGCAACTGTGGCTGGAATGGGGCCTTAGACACAAGAATGGACACTTGGGAGTATATGAGTTGGGGGAAGTATGTCCTAGATTGATGGTAATTCCTCTCAGGTTTTTTGTCTTTGGAGAAGCGTTGGCATGGTATTCCAAAGCATGACATGTAGTACTGGAAGCATGCACATTAGCCAGACTCCTTTCCATGCAATGGAATCTCAGACTACTTTTTTTTCTATGGTTATGTATAATGGAAGGGATCTGTGCATGTGAAAATAAATTTACTATAAATATGCAATTTATATATACAATGAAAAAATCTCTGAATCAAGGAGCAGAATGAGTACTGACAGAAAAATCACTATTATGTTCAAGCTTAGACTTAAAGTAAATGACACTTTAAATTCACAATGTGTTTAGCTTGTTCACACTTGTCAGTGCACTTTCTATACAAGTATGTTGGCACATGTGGAGATTTAAGGCACAGGTTGCATGAACTTAACAACACAGACTGAACAAAAACACATCTAGCAGATGAATTGCATAATTAACAAGAAAATCCACCAAATTGTTCTATAAATTCAAATGAGCAAATTATGGAAGTTTTTTGGGTTTTTTCTGTGAAGGCAACAACAGTGCACATTCTGCACACTTTACAATTTGTATTAATATCAAAGATAGATATAGTAACAGTGAACCAAAATAAGAGTTATGTACAATGAACAAAACAAAAGCTGTGTACAGAATGAACAGCTTTGGAAAACTAGAGGACCCTAACTGTTGGAAGTGCATTAATGTCAATGTTATCCGTACCCTCTTCCTTCATCCCATTTTCCTAAATATAAGGAAAGCTAGAACTTGCAAACTCACTCTGTGATATTCCTATGACCTATGCTAATACCACACCTAGGCATCTCAATGTTTTTGCCTCTTATAATGGGAGGCGAGCAAATCCTGGTTTAAAGGTGCAAAAGTGAAGATAAAGGTTACCTATGCCCTACTGCAGCTATGTGCCCCCACTTAAATGCAAGTCCCTGCCTCAGACGGAAACTATGGGATTCCCTGAATGGATGTCATGGTCAGGACCTGAAGGAACATTGCAGGTGGCATTAGAAGGCAAGCCTAGATACACCCCCAAAAATTTAGTGACCTTCTTATGTCACAAACAAGTCACTGGCAAAAGACACTAACAATAGAGGGGTTTTGCACTTCAAAGTAGTGCCCTTAGCCAGCAATCATTCCAGCGTGAATCTGCAGTTTGCTGGACCACTTGTTATGCACAATTTCAGTGTTATTCAACAGATTTCCTATTAACATCAGGTTATGTAGGCTCTTGCATGCTCCTCACTGTGCCCAGCTTCTTGGGGACAATGAAGTTATAAACAAAAGGGATACTTGAGCCAAAACTTAGCAATAAAGCTGAGACTCTCTTCTCAAAAGGATACAGATTTCCTTACCTCCTTTGAGTTCAAGACCAAAATGAAAACCTGTTTCTTCACTTTAACTGTTCCTCATGTGCAGTACCTTAAGCACAAATTCAAAGAAAAAACAACCCCACCCAAGACTTGCACTATATATTCTGTCGAAGTATTACATTATGCTATGCTGAGCAGTCATACCTTTTCCATTGTGGAGGGACAAATTCAGATCCTGTTTTACATATGACAGACAGAGATGAATATGAATCAGCCGGTGCAAAGGACACAGTGAGACGTCCCAGAGTGAGGCTTATGGAATTAGGCAGTGATGAAGGAAATGCATCCTCTGACATTTCAGATGAGACTTCAGAAATATTTACTGCAACCAAGAAACAGACTTTGTCTCTCCCACAAGCCAGTGGCTAAAGCTTTCATCTGGAACATGGGTCTGTACTGCATTCCTGGTAAATAATCGAGGTTTTATACAAATAAGAAACACTCCTGAACAACAGAGCAGAAGACAACTGTCCCAATGTCAGTACCCTGAGAAATGGTGTGCTGGCTGAAGACGTGAGAGACCAGACGAGGAAGTTTTCTGATTTTGTGCTATTTCTGCTGCTGTTGGTGACCACACTTACCATTGGCTTGTCTTAAATACTCAATTCTGCTTGCAAAGAATGGTCTGGTAAGGCCCCACCTCCCCAGTATCCCTTCTGTAAGAAGAGATTCAGACGTGTCCCTAAACCCTTCCCCTTCTTCCCAAACGAGGTGTTCCAGAAGACCTAGAGTACTCTTCCAGCTTCTCCCAGAAAAAAACCCAACAGTTGATGTGCTGATCTCATCCTGCTCTCTCTCCATTCGCTGGTACAATGTCACTGCTGAAGTGGGGAGAGCAGGATGTGCTTTGTGCAGTACCATTCACTGGCTAGCAGTCCACCAGAGAGTAGATTTCTTCCTAAGTGAAAGCCAGATAAACTTGCATGTTTCAAGAAAAAAGGCAAGAAACCCGCACCCAAGAAACTTACTACACTGCAGACACATCATATCCTCCATTCCACATATGCCAGTCTCTCAGCAGCTCTTTTCATTAAATAATCCTACCAAAACAGAACAGTAAAAAGGGTTATACACAAATTATTTCTTGTCCACTACATATTTAGAGGGTAGTGTTTTCCATGCTTGGTTTCAGTTTATTTGATGACTGTTTGGGTTGAAACAATCTCTGCATAGTCCCTAGGAAGTTTTCCTTCTTATCACCAAGAGGTCTGACCATATGCCCTCTAATCTTTTCAACTAATATTCCCACTCGAGCAAAAGCCTCCCAGTTTTCTGCTGTGGGTTTTTTTTTTCCATTTCTTTCTTCCTCTGCCTACAGTCTTGAGTTTTCTCTCCCAAAGTCAGACAGCTGCTTTTAAAGAAAAGGAGCAATCTCCCCCTTCCTCTTGATGGTTCCACCTAATCCAGTGGTTCTTTTAAAGGCAGTGTAACATGCAAACCAAGAGCAAAATGCAAATCCGACACTGCCTGTTACAGCTTCCATCATCAACCTGTGCATTAGCTTCAACTTCCAACCTTAGTATCACCAACAAAAGTGCAAACCCCTCTGCTCTCTCCTCAGAAAGACAGCCAGTATCTAGAGAAAGCTCCTTATAAACTCATGGCTGAAGAATGCCATTAGGACTTAGTCCTAGGCTTGTAGCTTTCTTCTTCTTGCTCTTCCCCCACCTTCTGCTGTCTGCTCTGCCTATATTAGCCTTGTAGGCTGACAGCGTTGACATTTCAATTGAAATCTTCAGGTAGGAGAGGAGCAGATTCTGCTGCAAATCTGAACCTACATTACATAAAGGGACCAGAGCCCACCTGATAGCTGATTCAGGCCTTGATCCTGTGATGATCTCCATGTGGGGGAGACCTAAGAATCAGGACATTCATTTTGAAGAACTGCTGCTCACTACAAATCATTGTCAGTGCAAATAAAGGCTTTAGTCTTTCCAATCTCTTTGCTACAACTACCACAAGCTTGTTTTCCTAATACTTAATAGAGTTTCACAGCACAGGCATGCAAGTTTCAGCACCAATCCAGGTAGAATGCAAATTTCAAAAATGAAGACTCAAGAGTAATAACAATCAACATAAGCTCAGAAATAATATAGTAGCCCTGGTAAAATATGTCAAGTATCATCTGTTTTTTCCTCAGATAAGAAGCATAACTCAGGACAACACAGGTAAAAGATTGTAAGTATCATACTTGACTTTAGGAATTATCGAGAAAGAACATACATCTAGATTCTGTATTCCTTCGTTCAGCTTGAGGGAATTTTGTGACTGATTTACTAGCAATTACAAACTTTGCCCCTCCACCACTTTCCAACAATCTTACCTGTTTTTTAACTGAGCTAGGAATCAGTTAATGCCCACTGCAAGTCAGACGGATCCTCTTGTGCTTGTCATGAACACGGATATTGCTACCTGCCACACTTACACGCTTCACACCTGGCATCAAAGTACAGTGAAATCTTGCTGTGTATGATTAAAAAAATCTATTGCCTTCAATCACTAGGTCCTCTGGGAGCCCATGAGGGCACTGACACGTTCTACAAGCACAGAGGGGCTTTTCACTCCTGCAAGCTACAGCCAGGCAGCGGCACGGGGTGCTCTGAGGGGTGCCCAGCGCGCAGCACCCCGGGCCGCAGCCTGCTCACCCGCCGCGCTCGGATTCCAAACCCCTGGCTTCGGACCAGACCCGCAGACGGGCACCCGGGCGGTGCTGCACACCACGCTGCGCTAGCCCAAGACACCGCGTTGTTAATACCCCCCGGTACACGTGCCAGCCTGTAATTCTCCCTCAACTCGTAGTAACCTTCAGCAGCGCGTTAACTGCGCGTGGCCAGCTGGGACCAGCGCCCGATGCCCGCGGGGGGCCGCATGCGGGCCGGCCGCAGCGCCGCGGGGGCCGGGGGCAGCGCCGGGGGCGGGCAGGCGGCGGCCGCAGCTCGCAGGAGGACGGGGTGGTCAGGGAGGTCCCCGCCGCCCCCGGGCCGGGGGGCCGCTTTCCTTCCTCAGGGAAAGGGCCTGGCTGCCCGCCGCCCCGCGCCCCCTGAGCCGCCCCCGCCGGGCTGCCACCCCCGCCGGCAGCACCTCTGGCCCGCTCCGCGCCCGCTCCGCGCCCCCTCCCCCCCTCCCCGCCGGGCTCTGCCCCGCCCGCCCCCGCCCCGGGGCGGTGTCCGCAGCTCCCTCCCCTTCCCGCGCCGCTTTACGACAGCCGGCGGTGGCTTTGCGGCCGGTCCGGGTGCCGTACGGCGAGCCGGGGCCCTCTGCCAGCGCGGCTCGGCGGTCGGCAGTGTGCGGGGCTGGGGCGGCCATGGTGAGTGCGGGCGGGGACCCGGGGGCCGCCTGTGCCTGTGCCGGCGGCTCCCAAGCCCTTCCCGGCGCCGAGGAGCCCGCTGCGTCCTTGGCCCGGCACGGCCGCGGTGCCGAGGGGCCCGGGGCCGCGCGGGGAGGGCGCTGCCCCGCCCAGGCCGCGGCGGGGCCCATGGTTGCGGCCCCGGGGTCACTGTCATTAAAGCGGGGCCGCCGAACAGGACGGTGCTGCTGGGCTGCGTTCCCTCGGCCCCCCAGCCGCGGGGCTGCGGGGCACGGCCGACCCCCGCCCCGCTGCCGGCAGCAGCTGGGCCGCGTCCTTGTGCCTCTGCGGCCGGTTCGGCAGCGTAGCCGAAGTGAATCTGCTAGGGCCGCTTCCCCTAGTCGTGTTGTTCCCCACGCATGTACTAATGCGACTTGCTGTGGAGCTTACCGGGTAGGCTTTGTTTTCTTTTCCTTTGGTAAACAAACGCTTTGTGTCTTCCCTGCTTAGGCCAGTACCATGGTGGCGGTTGGCCTGACCATAGCGGCAGCTGGATTTGCAGGTTTGTGGATGATGGGAGGACACTGAACACCCCGTTGTAGCTACCGTTGCCTGCTTCAGTACTGACGAATATTAAGGTGGTTTAATAGCTGATGCAGGACACTCTCTTGGGAGACCCTGTATTGAGAAACACAGCTGTAATCAAACGATCAAAGTGCTTACTTTTTTTCTGTCCCCCAAAAGTTTGTTTTGTGTTCTAATCCACAAGTTACCAGTTTCACTGAGTTCCTAAATCTTCAGGAAACTTCATACTTAGCCTTGTTCAACACTGATTTCTTTAAGGTCGCTATGCGCTAAAAGCTATGAAACAAATGGAGCCACAAGTAAAACAAGCACTTCAGAATCTACCAAAACCTGTAAGTTTTTGTTGTATCAGTAGCATCTTTTTATTGAAAAGTTTACTTAGCAAAATAAGTCCAGACTTCTCTGTGTTTTCTTCTAGTACTAAACATAATTTTGTTAGTAATAGCAATGCATCTCTGCAATTCTGCTGGTGGTTGACTAATAGAGAACTTGTTTTAGCAAGCTCAAGTACTCATTTAAATGACATTCCAACTGATTTTCTTATTACAAGCAGAAAAGAAGCTTCACAGTATTCTTACAGACTAAACCTCAGCAGCTACTAAAGCAATAATGAGTTGTTTTAAGTAATAAACTTAGAAACTGGTGGTTTTTAAACTAACACGTTTTCTCTTTCAGGCCTTCAGTGGATATTACAGAGGTGGATTTGAACCCAAAATGACTAAACGAGAAGCAGCTTTAATACTAGGAGTGAGGTAAAAGGAAACTTACTAGAAAGGAAAGGTAAAAAGGAGGCTGTAGTGTTACCTAGTTGCTGGCCTGGTTTGAAAAGCACATAATGTGCGGTGCTGTCCTATGCCCAGCTTCCCCTGGGAGTGTCACTGCCAAATCAGGAAATACAAAAGCAGCCTTTCAGGATTTTCTGTATTTGGGATTGTTGCATGCTAGCTTGCTTACAGCCAACTCTAGCTAGACTTCCCTGAGTCTGCAAATCCCTAGCACGTTCAGAAGCCGCGTGCGGGTCCGGGTAAGTATACCATTTTCAGGAAGCCTTGGGGTTTACCCGGTATGGGTAACACTGTTGTGCTGTTTGCTTGTGGTTCCCATTGCTGCTGGTGAATTTCAGATACATGTCGTGTGAAGGTGCTTGCAAACCCACTTCTTGCAAGTGGAGTAAATTCATCACTTACTAGAATATCTTAGGTATGATTATGGCAGCTATCCTTGCCAAAACTTAGAGAGTCTTAAGACCAAATGAACACATTCATCTAATAAGAGTATGAACCATTTCTGTTTGAAGGCAACTTCCAACTGAAGTTTGTATGCAAACAGTTTGTTGTTTGCTTTTTTTAAAATTTAATAAATCAGAACCAGATTTTTTTTTTCTCCAGCCTTTCGGAAGTTGTCCCAATAGAAATGTTACAACATAGCTCTGTTTCTTTTCAACTGTGTGAATGACCCCCACCATAGTAGACTGCTGTAGCGTGTTGTCTTCAGCATACACTGTTTTGGAAAAACTTTAGAAACTCTCCAGGACTTTCATGCTACAGATCAATAACAGGAAAAGAAAAACATATATGTAAGCCAAAGTTTATGGATAAGACACGGCTTGCTTGTTCTAAGACATCTACTAAAGATCTGGGGGGGTTTATGAGGTCCCCTTAAGTCAGTTTTTTCTGTCTCTTTCAAAGCCCTACAGCGAACAGGAGTAAAATTAGAGAAGCTCATAGACGGATCATGCTTCTGAATCATCCAGATAAAGGTAAGTAGATTTAAGTGATATTGATGAATTAATACATTTAAAATACAGATTAATAGAACTGTGTAGGGAAGAAGTGACTGGTAGATAGCTACCTTAGCTACAAAAAAAAACCCCAGAAAACTTGAGTGAGAACAAATTTTAGGGTGCCTTAATCCTTATGGTTTCGGAGCATGTTTTTGTGTTTGAAAGTGCTAAAGCAGGCAGACAGATTCAGCAGGTCAGCTTGTCGCTTGATCTGTGTGCATCAGATCGAAATACGATTTGTTAAAATGAGACTTAAAACCACCTTACTGTTAAATGAAAGCCCAGAGTATGTTTGTGCGCATGGTATACCATGTGCATTTTGAGTTCATTTGAACTCAAGTGCATTGGGAATTCACTGTAAATGGCAAGTGTAGAGCCTTCTGCGTCTGCTGAAGGCCCTACAAGATGAAATACTTGTTTGTGCTACTCTGAAGGCTCGGAATCTAGTTGTCCTTAAAGTTAATAACTTGAGGCATCTATACCTGTTCTAAATTGTTCACTTCAGTAAGTCAGAATCATGTGTTAGTTCTTGGTGTTTAACTTTTTCATCCTCACTTAACAGGTAAAATGGCTTCCTTTAAAGTGACTCTTGAACTTTATTGCTTTTATGCACCAAAATTGTCCTTGGGATCTGCCTTTCATAGACAGTACCTAGTGGAAGTGAACTTCAAAATTAACTTTTATTAAATATATGCAGAACCTTAAAATGCTATCCAAAGACTGCTTAGGAACATTTCACATTCTGTGTGACCTAAGTAAGTTAAATTAAACTTCAAGTAAGTAAAAAGTAAATCTAGTACTAGTACATGGTATATGTGCCACAGACACGCCACAAATACTTGCACCTCGTGGTCAGTTACAATTTCAGTGCATTTGCACAGTGGACTGTTTCAGAATCTTCGTAAGTCATTTCTGTATCACGTTTAAAGACTGAGCCAGTCCATTGGTACAGCAGCAGTTCCGTGCTGGCCTTGAATTAGGGGGGCAAGGTTTATCTGCACACTTGTTAGTTCAATGCTTCTGTATTCACAACAGATTTTATGTTGTCATTAGCAACAGATTCATTTATGACTGGTAAAACCGGAGAAAAAACCTCATTCCAACAAACCTAAAGCCATCTAGCAGGAACGGGCTGTCTGCATGCTTAGCTACTCCGGTGGCTCTATGTGTAAACTTAAAATGGCTTCAGTCATAACAGCTTGTTCCTTTAACTTGAGCAACTTCCAGATCATGCTCACTTTTTTCCCCTGTGTACTCTGGCATTAGTAACAACATAGAAACTATTTTTTTCATCTGATGTGACATGAAGGTTATCTTTCTTCTAGGTGGCTCTCCATATGTAGCAGCCAAAATCAATGAAGCTAAAGATTTACTGGAAGACCAAGCTAAAAAATGAATGTGAGAGAAAATCAGAGGGTTTGTCCATGCAAATGCTTATTTTTGATAAATGGCTTAAGAAAAGTTCTCATAATGACTTAATATAAATGAAGCTGGAAATGAGAATCCAGGGAAGTAAAATTCCCTCCCCACTCACTTCATCACTGTTTGGGAAACGTGTGAGGCAGCAAGGCTTAAAAGTTTTTGGTTTTTTTTTCCCCTAGCTGATATTAAGTGGCAAAAATCTGCCATTTGTGTAAAATAAAAAAAAAAAAGTAACTTGGTTTGGCCAGTGCATGTTACCAGGTACAGGTATGCTTAGATGCTGTTACCTGATTTTTGTTAAACTAGCTATGTTTGAAGTTCATGCTGCTGTTCTTTCATATGCCAAAGATAGCATGATGAACCAGTTTGGGGAGGGGGTGGAAAAAATCCAGAGGATTTATCGAATGGGAAGAATTGGGACCCATGTGTGGTTGTCTCAGAAAAAATAAAAAGTACAGGAAGCAACATACTCAGTTGTCTTTGCCTTGTGAAAAACAAGGTTGGTTGAACTCCAAGTATTACTGACGGGTCTGGAATGTCCTGAATTTTTTAGCAACTTTCAGTTCCTAATGGATTTTATAGCACTTAATAAATTCCAAATGTGTAAGTACTGCAGTTTTATCCATTATCTTACACTACAGTTAGAATTCACATAATAAAGTTTGTGTTTATAGCAGTTGGGAAAGAGGAACTCTTTATGTAGACCACTGAAGACACCAGAGCTGGACTTGCTGTGCTGCATGAAGCCTAACGCACCCCAGCACAGCCGCCTGTGCCAGTGCCTGCGTCAGGCCGAGTTCTGTCCTGCTCCGAGGATCTTGCCAGTCTTTCTGTCACTACGGCAAGACTGCTGAATGCAAGGCAGCGTGTGTAGGAGTTAATGCCCACCTGTTCATAAATACAGTGGATTTCAGAGCTTTCTGAACTAACCAGCCTCTGCTTCGGAGTAGTGCCGTAAGCTGTCGTACACCTCTGCGTGAACCCTGGCTGCTGCAGACTAGTTACAGGCCACGCAGTATGGATTACCAGAACAGCAAGGAAGAGTTTTGCCTTCAGAAGAGAGGATCAGGTCAGCAACATGAGTATGAAGTGGAAAATGCTTAGAACCTACAAAGAGAGGTACCTTTGTTTTACTACGAAATTTAAAGTGGGGTAAAACATCCAGCTGGAACATTGCTGCACAGCAGTTCCAGAGCCTGCACGTTGAGCCATATGCTGAATGCTACTGTACTTCAGTTTTCCCCTGTCAAAATAACACTGAATTTTTAAACATAGCTGCTTTTTTTTTAACTACCCTGTTTTTTCAACTTTTTCCACTCTTGTGGCTGCCTTATCGGTTGACCTGCTTGTGCACACTTAGGAGTTACAACAACTTAACTGCGTTTGTGCTCTGGGAGGGAACGCTGTTGTTGAGTATCACCCTTAAGTCAAATTAAAACCAGCCCATCTCCACCAACAAAATACTCACCCAACAGAGCTGGTCCAGTTCTTCCATAGCTGTAGGTGGCCTAGCAGCTGGAGCCAGGGGTGGGTCAGAACACTTGCTCCGGTCTTAATACCTTCTGACAAAATCAGGTAAGACGAGTTTTTTTCTTTCAAGTCGGCACAACTTCAGCACTACCGGTTGTTCAGACTTCCTGCAACAGCTCCGTGCTACCTCGATGTTTTTCCACACCTGGGATTTCTGCTCCATTGCTCTTGCTCATGTGCCTGAAAAGGTGGGTTAGTGTGTCACACTTCTCCCGCAAACTGCATTGCATTACTTCCTATATATGTCAGTCAGGGTACGTGATTCTCCAAGATAAGCAGTCTGAATTTAGACTTGTTAACTGATGTTTTATGTTGTGACCATAAAAAATAGAAGATTAGCATGCTAGAAAACTCTTCTGAAAGAGTTAAAGGTTCAAGCTGCCTCCTGTGTAAGTTTTAATTGTTAGTGTTTACAGCTTGAACACCTTCAAGTCAATAGTAATTTAACTTTCTGATAGAAACAGTCAACAGATGGAAGATCAAAGTTTATTTTCTTTTACTACCAGCATACAAAAAAAACATATTGCACATCAAACAACCAAAACAAAAATAAAAATACTCTACTAAGGACTAACATATGTAGTTTATACAGAATAAACTTTCTGGAAATTGATCTTTTCAGTAGTTCAGGTTATGTCTTAATGGACATGACTAATTCAGCTTAGTGTTAACTAAAGCTATGTTTGATTTTTAAATACTGTACAGTTTAATAAATAAACCAAACAAAGCCTCAATGTAGAACAGTCACTGCCAATGTCACCCAGAATCCCTGCAGATTATGAGAATTTTACAAATGTATTCCAGTGGTCTGCAGATTTTTTCCTCTACATACAGCATTTAAAAAACATGTATTAAAACAGACCAGTTTCCAGACTAAACTAATGGAGAAATTACATTTCAGTGCAAAATATTTTAGACTGCATTTCTTTCTAGTATTCCTCAGGTGAAGAAGTGGTTGCATATTATTAAAAATGTAACAAAAGCAGCTAATGCTTTCATAAAGAGTATTATGTTAGGGATCCCCCTCACATCTTTGCCATATTTTGAAAACAAAATAACATTTCCTATAGCCAGCAATTTTGTTTATTTAAATGTTACATATACTATCTCAAGGCACATCTGATGATATATTTATAACACAGTAGGTGTCAAAGTATGTTTAACATATGATTTCTTCAGGATCCCTCCCCTTTCTGTATTCCAAAATGGAGGAACTGAAAGTGCGGTGTCAAGACTGGCGATCCATATTCTATCTTTGGCAAGCTTATACAAGCACTATTTTAAATGTAATGTAAAAGAACTGTAAACTAGGAACTTCAGTTTATGAAACACCGTTCAGCACTGCTTCTTCCTGATTATTTCCATCCTCTTGAACGGTAACTTTCTTTTCATCAGGACTGTGCTGTAGTTTAGAAGGCTCATCCCCAGAAGTTGTCACAGGACCATTCACCGCCTTTTCAGAAGGGCTGTTTTCATCAATCGCATCTTTTGCCTTGCAAAACCAGAAACAGGATAGTATTAAAAATTCTGTAGAAATATACAGTGTCATCTAAATATCCCCCTGGCTAAACACAGCGACTCTGCAGTAGGGGATACCTCTTGCCTGTCTGTGCCAGTACCCTGTCATTTATAGCATCCTGTTACTTACCCTGTCATTTACAGGATACTTCTGTGTCAGACGCTTCCGAGGAAGTCATGCCAAGGTAACCCTGAGACACCCAGCGTACCCGCAATGTTCTATTTCACAATTTCAATTTGTCTAAGCCAATGAAGAAGAGTTGCATTTTACACCCTTTCAAAGTCTACAGTAAGATTAAATGGATCTTTGCTATTTTGCTAAACTCATACATAACTTGTGGCAGTAAGTTCAGTGTTACTTTAGAAGTAAAGGAATTACGCTTTATGCAGTTCTGAATATTATTTTCTATGACATGTAATGCCACTCTCATCGTTTAAGGAGAACAGATCTCAAATCTACATAAATTCTTTCTAAAATAGTTCATACCAGTCACTAAATGTGCTACCCTAGTAACCTCTATTTAAAACATCAGTTCTCAAGACTCATCCATGGATAATCTTCACATTTTATTATGTAATGCTCCATTACTGAGTGCAGTATTTTAAACTGTGTAAAGACTTAACTGGAGCATTACACTGGTCACTGCAGTCTGCAGTCACAGCCTACGAGTCAGTTCTGTTCACTCTGCACCATTTTTGCTTTCAGCCATTTATTCTTTGAACTCAAATGCATTTCTAGTCAAACAAGGGTGATTAAGTGAAGCATTCCTTTACTGTTTTGCTGCAAGGGAAGAGGGGAAAAAAATACATAAAGTCTTCTTACCGTTTCTTTCTTGGTTTTGGCTAGTGTCTCCTTTGGAGGGTTTCTCTGTCTACTCTGAGATTCAGCTCGTGATATATAATCAGCTACTGTTACTGTTCAAGGAAAAAAATTACAGTGATGCTCACATCAGAAGTCTAGTTCAGCATTAAGCTTCCTACGTCTTTTTTGTGCAAGTTACAGCATAACTGGGAGACATCTCACAAAAGGCCTTCACACTTGCAGGTATCAACTACATAGCAAGGATCAATTTGTTCTGTTAAACAGAATTTTTACCAACATCATGATCTGAAAGTGGAATCTTACAATTAATAGCAATTTGGGTCCAATTGTAAATTGTATTGGAAAATAAGGGCTTTCTGTACTAGGTTTGAAGAGATCAGGCTGCAGGCTCTTTGAACTAGAGACCGTCACTGGGGTTTTACTTATCTTTAGTAAAGAATTTCACACTAATAAAATGAAGGTAAGTTAAAATATGAGAAGAATTGGGGGGGAGGTTCAGAGTATGGTGTTACAATAAAGCAGCATTCAAGTCTTTGTTACTTCATGAAGCAACTGGCAAGAGAACTCACCCTCCTCCTGGTATTCAAAAAGCAATCCGCACGGTTAACTCTGCCTTGCGGTGGGTGGATTAATTGTGGTGTCTGCAGAGACACTGGAAGTGGCTCCGTGTGAGCGAGCCCGGGCTCCCCGGCGGGACAGCCATGTTTCACTGCTACAGCTACACTTACTGGATGCTGGCCAGGGGGGTTCTGACCTCTCTTCTTCTGACCACCTCAGCATCTGTCCTTGGAGCCTGGTTCTGTCTTATCCCACTCTCTTGCAACCACACCAACTGAGAGTCAATTCTATCTTTAGAATACGTAATACTACAAATTTAAATAGACACTTGTATCTTTGATGAGCTAAAGCACATTAGAGTTTGGAAGCATTATCTACTGAACAGTACAGTCAATTGCATTTAGTGTATCATGCATTCAGGTGAACTATTCTTTTGGATTTAGGAATGACTGTGCATGAAAGCTACATCTGCAATAGGAAGCACGAAGTATGAATTTTCTGTTACAGTAGCTGGGTCCTTGCACAACAGTCAAGTGAGTTTCTGTAGAAGGAGAACTAATTCTTTAAAAAGGAGGTTCTGTATCCAACTCCTCACAAAAAGATGAAGTATGTTTTACGCACTCAGTGTAAGACACCAATTTGTAATAGTCATAGATGTAGTAGGAACCCAAAACATACAGCAATGTAAATAAAATAATACAACTAAATGACTGAAGTATGCTGTTAGCATGGGGGGGAGGCGGGGAGTTCCTTCTGTCATAGTTTTGTTCATTATTCATGTTAAGTATTTATGTAGAGATTAAATTCTTAGAGCATTTTTCACAAAGTGTAACTACCAATGCTCTTACTGTTGTAGTTAAACATATTTATTATGCAAACTGAAAATGGCAGCTTGCACAGAAGACATCAAAAGGACAAAAAATAAGAAATTGGGTTTGGGCAGTTTTGTTGTAAATATAAGTATTCTGAGAATGAAAGAGAAATAGCCTACCTAACATCTCTTGGTGCTGCTGGCTGAAATTAGTTTCTGAATTAAATGGTGATAAGCATTTTTACTTTTTTTAGGAGGGTGAGTGGTTTTTTCTTCCCCCAAATTTTAGCGTAATGCAACAGCTTTTTTCTTCTTAATCCAATGTTGTATGAGCACCACAAATAAGGGAGACAAGTACGAGTGAAATTTTGAACCTGTCAATCTAGAAGACCTTCTGTTACTACCTTATGCCATGTACATACAAGCATTTTCTAAATAGGGCATTAGATTGGAAATTAGATAGTTCACCTTTAACATTTCAAGTGTTAGTACACACAAAAGAAATGCAACAAGCCACAACAACAAAAAATTGGAAACATGCAATTTCATTTCAATTCCTCCTCCTTCCCACCCTCAATTTGTAGATGACTTACAAATATTCACAAAAGCTGAGGACTGACAGCAGCAGTCTGACACAGGCATGGGGCTGGCAGGTGCCGCGTGAGCTCCCTCACAGGGCGCTGCCGGGGCACCCACATCCTGCCATTCCAACTCTGGGCTTCTCAGCCAGTGCTGAAAAGGTTGTGTCACATTCAGTGCAAGTGCACGGGTGCAGGGCAGCGCGGATCATGAACCCTCGTGTTTGTCTTGATCCTGGACCACTGAACTCAACAGCAGCTTGGCTATTGACTTCAACGAGAACTGGATCAGAAGCGTAACTTGTATGTCCAAGCAAAAGTTAGACATTACGAATTAGTTTCATTAGGCAGATTAAGAACTTTTATAAGTTCTCCTAGGAGAAGAAATGTCTCTCATCTTTATCTAGTAGTCTTATTAGTTATTGAGTAACCTTTTTATATTATGCAGCTATATGTAAAACAGCAGACACAACATTCTCTCATGCTTTTGACCTGAGATTACCCACAGCTCCACTCGAATTACCTGGCTGTCTATCTTCTGCCTGACCCCTGAAGCGACGCCTGCGGCTACGATTGCGTCGCTGGGGTTTTTTGTCACTATCATCTGCAATTGCAAAGTTTACCATGAACTATTTCTGATGATAAAATAAGTAACTTCTTCAGCAGTTTCAGCATGGGGCATTTAAAATTGCTTCTGTTAAAGAGACAGGCTAAGTAAGACAGGCTGAAAGAAAAACATAGCTTTATACTGAAAGCATACACAATAATGCAAAAGCTAGACTTTACTTTTTGCTCTTGGCTCATTAAAACATTTAGGCATAATATGCTTAATGACCTCAGAGTTCATTTATTAAATGAGTAACCATACGTCAAATTTTAGCCACATAACCCACAAAAGGGCTTTCCTTCTACATTAGTAAGCAACAGATTACATTCTCGTCCCAGTGAGTATCAACAAAATTTACTGAGGGAAAGTACTTAAGCAGAAGCTGGGTAGAGACAAATTAGCAGCTACTTAAGTAGCTTTCCTACACTGAGACCGAAGTTACCAAGGACAAAACAGAACACTGATCCAACAGTACTATTTCTATGAAAACAGCAGTACTAATGGGAAACAAGTTAAGTCTTTGGTGTCTCCGTCAAACAGTTTTTTACAAAAGAGGCATATGAAAATACTAGTGGAGCTCAGTAAACAGAAGACTTCATGGCCGAGCCATGGAGGCAGTCTTTCTTTAATCAGACAACAACTTTTAACAGAACGATTCGCCACTAACAGAAATGAACAAGTGTTTCACTACACTTACAAGGACAACACATTGTTTCTTAGCTCATTCTGGGACTATCATCCAACTGTTTACATACCTAAACCATTCTCATTAACAGAAGCTGTATCAGACTCTGTCATTCCATCCATAAGAACAGCATCTTCATCGGTCCTTCGCCGGCGTGACCTCCTGCGGCGGTTACTACTGTGGTGAGATTCACTAGCATCGGTATCCACAGTCTGGTCTGACTCTGTGTTATCAAGCAAGCTGTAAGGGTTGCTGTCCGGGTCTTTAAGCACTAAACAAACAAAAGGTTTCCATTTAAGATACCGTAGTAACATGTAATTTAACCTTCAGGCTGACTTGTATCTGTCTTTCAATGTTTCAAAACACAACGCAACCTTACAAAAAGGTGCAACACACAATACTACAGTATTTATGGTTTCAGACTGGTTCCTCTCTGACCCTAATGCAACAGCAAGTATTCCGAGGCACCACAACAGGCGCTTGTATTATTTCATCACAAAGATTTCCAAGGTGACATTTAAAGAACTTTTACTCAAAACTGCCAAATGTGTAAAACACACCTTTCACTTCATAGCAACATGGTACTTTTATTGCTACTGAAGCGTTATGAATTAGCACCTGCAAGTTCTGACAAAATGTAACATGACTTCCATTCTGTGAATTCTTCTCTCATTCTGTACCTAAACATAAGCTTAGCTTAGAAAGCAGCCATAAGTAACATGCCAAGGGTTGATAAACTCTGATAGTATCATCATTATGTGTGTGCATAGAGGAAGGAAAGGGAGATCACTGTGGGCAGAAGATGAATAAAAATCTAACAACATAGCGCACGACAAGAAACCATCACACAACTCCATAGTATGTGGGGACTTCAGTAATGTAAAAAATGAGTATTTTTAAATAGTTGGTTATACAGAAAGTTGCCAAGAACAAAGACTAAATTCAAAGTAAGTTTGAAACACAGTACCAGAGCTAATGGATGACTTGCCACCACGAGGTCCACCACGCCCACGACCTCCAGATACACTACGTCCTCGTCCTCCAGGACGTCGCCTATTGTCACGCTGGTGTCTGCTTTCTCTGTCATCTTCTCCTGCCAAGGACCAGTCACTAAGTTCATCTTTTCTCTCAGATTCTGTTTCAGAGGGATTAGAGAGCTCAGAGTTTGTACCTTGTACAAGAAGGAAAAGAAAATTGGAAATGAGTATGAAATTTAGGGTGATATTCTGATTTCAGATCCTCACAGAAGTCTTCCAACCAGCATGGCTGGTTATATATGCTATTTGTATATATATACACACACACACAATTTATTAATATATATTTAAAAAAGCATAATGTATGTATAATTTTACATTAAATATGCCCACGCACATACAGAATAGACCTAACTTTCTAGGATTTTCAACCTAGGTTTGTTTGTAATAACACGTGAAGTAAGAGCTCAAAGATTACCAGAGCTGTAATTTATGTACACAGATAAATCAAGGATTAAACCATATTTCCTCTCTTTGTGTGTACACTGCAGGCATTTGGTGCAGTTTCTAGGCAACTTCTCTGAAATTCCCAAGGACAACTTTGCCACCTTATAGCTGATGGCTGTTGCTAAGCAACCTCTCCTGGCTGTTATAATGCTGCCTGCACCATTTAACTGTTTGTATTAAACAGCGTCCATAATATCCCACCATCTCAGAGTTAACTGAACTCACAGCTTTTTACTACTGGAAAATTCAACACCTACTATTTATTTTAGACATCCAGGAACTCTCCCTGCTGACCATTCTGGAGTAAAGATATTTAGACCCATATGGCTCTAATGTACAATTCCTGCCATTTTGGGGTGGGGTGTGAATGATTTCCAAAGTAAAGCATGTATGTGTATAAAAGAAACTGTACAACCTTCATTAGAATTCAGTCAAACAATTCACTGGGAAATAGCAAAAAGCAAAGCCACAAACATTAGCATTATCATCAAAACCAACGTGACCAACACGGCACTACCCTGGACACTACAGTCAGTGACAGACTCAAATCCAGAAGAACGTGTCTGATTTTGTAACAGAAGCAAGCTACGTGTACATGATGAAAAGTAAGTCACTGAATTGAATATATAATTTTTCGTTCCTCATTTACTGCAGCACCTACGTTTCTTGAAATACGTCTATATTGAAATGCAGGCTGTCTCCATGTGGGGAGCTGCTGCTGAATGAAGAGGGGATGTGCACACCTCTAGGGAACTGAACTGCGGTTCCTTGTTAATTTAAAAATGCATCAGAATCCCCCACCACATCTTAAACAAACCCAGTTAGCTCCCGACCAAATTAATAAAAAAAAAAAAAAGAAGATTTTGTGCCATCTCCATTTTAAATTATTCTGGTTTACTTTTGAAAAATACATTCATAAGATGGCCACCATCACAGACAAGCGTTATTCCTCCTCCTCAATCAAAACATGTAATGCTAATTTCAGATATTTTTTTTTAAACTTGTGTCTCCTGTAGAGTATCTGTATCTGTAGCCCTTTCTCCTTCCCAGCTTTATATGGTATAGGTACTACTGTTGAAGGACTGCTTCAAATCATAGTTCAGTTTACTCACTTTTTTGCTCAATTTAAAACTGAACTTCAATGAGAATGTGGCTCTAATTAGGTATTTTGAGCCATGTAAAAAATAAAATTACAATTCTAAATTTTCAGCCCTACCTTCACTCAACTACACTGAATACAAGGGAATCTAGAGACAGTTACAGACTCAAAACCATCCTGAGGACTCACTCAACAGATGCTCAAGAAAACTCACCGTAACCAGATGTGTAATTGGGGCCTCTGCGACCTCTCCCTCTTCCACTGTAGGATCTGGAACCTTGCACTGAGGAGAGGGTGCTCTCGTCAGTGGTATAACCCTTCTCTTTTTCAGGAACTCTAGCAGACGAAGGCCTGAAACCCATACCAATCTGACGCAACTGCTCATCAATCTGGAGCCTTTCCAGTCTTAGCTGTTCTACCTCCTACAAAAAAGGAAACAAATTTTCTGATAAAGAAATGTTCTTTCCCCTCACAAAATACCATCGCCCATCCAGTCACCTTAGAAACTAGCACTCCTGTAGGTGAGTTAACACCACCTCGAAGGTGACCGCAAGTAACGGAATTCCAGTATGACTTCTGCAGTCGCCAAGTATTGGAAGAAATCTAAACCCTTTCTCTCAAATCACCACGCAGAAATTGTAAGCCTATGACGACTTTTCTTAAGAAAGCTTCACCACACAGTCTCCAGTCAAATTTTTAAAAAAGCAAACTGACAAAGTAACACGATTCAAATTCATTCATTATTCCTGTTAAGTCAACACCACAACTCCATACAAAGCCAACTAATCTAAATGGATAATTGTTCCAATACTACATTATATTAGTGTGTTACTATTAGAAATTCCATCCTACCCCAACAGAATAACAGCACACTAACACAGACAAAAGAATTGCGTGTTACTTCCCAAATGCCACTTAAACCAGTGTTCTTCACAGTCCAATCCTTTCAACACCAGCAGTCGAAGTGACAATGATAGTGTATTTAAAGGCCTGCATAATACATATGGGCGAGGGATGGCTTCAAGGCACCAAACCTTAAATCCTGATATACAGAGGAACAGTTTATCAACTGCAAATCCCACCAAAGTTGTTGCTTAAAAATTCTGCTCCTTCAACCAAAGCTTCCTCTACCGATTCTTTCTTCTGAAATACACTTACCTTTAGATACGCGATGTGGTATTCTAAAAGAACTTGGACATTTCCAATGCTTTCTTTAGTACCAACAAATACAAACGGTACCATTCCCTACAGAAACAAAACATAAAATGTTATTTTCAGGAAGAAAGATCTGTTTAAATTACAGAAGTGAGCTGAACAGGCAAAGATGATATCCGAGTCTTGGGCTGCAAAGGCGCGCTAGAAATAGCTCAGACTGGGGCAAGGGTAGAGGCTTGTACGTCAAGCACCGAAGGCTGCCCGGCTCCCCCAGCAGCCTGCTCTGGCAGGCGGGGTAACCTGACACACAGTGTTCATGTCCCTCACGCAACACAGCTGCCGCGTGTGTTTATCACAGTCGGTGTACAAAAGCATCCATAGTTTACCAGGAAGTGTCCATCGGTCAATTAAACCAGCTTTACAAGATGAAGCACCATTAGAAGATCTGATCTTACGTTCTCGTATATTTAGAATATGTGGACACCATTAACACTATCACTCCCAAATTTAGTTATGCTGCTAAAGTACATGGAAGATTTAAAAAAAAAAGAAAGGTTTTGCTTCAGCAGCAAAAAACCACTTTCTCTAATTGTTTAATATAAAATTTAATGCAAGATGTCAGTCTGCAAAAACCTTAAAAACAATTTTCTCTGTATTCACAGAAAAGTTACATAACTGGCTTCATTAAATAATCCACAAGCATCTATCCTAGAAAACTACCCACATCACAGACGCCATGTTTTTGTAACATGGACATCAGCACCATTACAGGTTAGCTAAAAAAAAAGCCCACAGAAAAGTGCAGAGGCCACGCAGGCTGCATTTATAAACTGCATAACGATGCAGAGATGAAACAGCAATCCCCTTCTGATGCAGTAAGGTAATGCTTTTAACTCATTTGAGCCATTCTCTAGAAACTCTCACTTTCTGCATATACTTTCCAACATGTTCTTTGTTAAAAGGTTCCACATGACTGGTTTTGAAAACAAAAACCTAATCATAAGAAGAAAGAAAAAAGTACTTACATCTTCACGGGGCAGTTTATTTTCATTATCTCCTTCAATTCTCACCCTGACGACTCCAGACTTGTCTACAATCTCCTGAATCACTTTTCCATTTTTTCCAATAACTTTTCCTTCAGAGGGCAAGAATGGTTAATTTTGCACCCACATGCAAAGTATTTTAATGGGTTTCTTGATATTTTAAATTATGCATAACATAATCGTAACAACTACCTGACCCTCCTTTACCATTCGCTTTGCTTCTAAGTTTTCTTCTACTTCAGAGGTACAAAAAAACCCCCACAGAAAACCCCACACTGTGTCAGAAGAGGTGAAAACTTCTCAAATTAAACCATCTGTGTACATATATATATATGTATGCATAGAATAACAAGCATTGACGAAGATCACCACTACACACACGTTTCAAATAATCAGACTAAAATGCACAAAAGTTCTGCAAATGTCTATTTTAAATCTATGTATCAAAATTACTTGGACCCCCTGACTCCACATGCACCCCCGCCTCATTCAATCTTTCCTGATATTTTGTCAGGCCTATATAATATACTTTTGTTGGGAGCACCTTAAAAAAACAAAGCTAAAAACTACATCACTGTTTTCTGAAAATTAACTTTGCCTTTACAACCAACTTGAGTAGTACCCATGCTTCCCATATTACCTTTAAAATACTGAAATCATGCATGGGATCAAAACCAAAAGGTTCTCTAGAACTTTTATGTTTAGATCTCAAAAAAGTGACTCCTCTGCTGCCTTATTAAAAAATTTTAGCTCTTCCTTATACTATAGCTATGCAGAAACATTTCTTCAAGCCAGCTACAGATACGTGCCACTTAATTTAAAATTATGATTAAAGGAAGGTAGAGCCTCTGAAAAAAGGCTATAACAACCAAAAGCACGTGACAGAGTACTCCATAAGGAACATTCTTTACAGCAGATATTAAACATGATACAAAGTAAAGTACAAAAAGCATTAAAAATGGTTTCCTTTCCTCAACAGTTCAAATAGCTCAGCAGGTCTTTTCTGTGTATTTTTTGTCTTAGAAAAACGTTACAGCTATCATTCTGTATGCCTACAATTTCATTTTGCACAGCAATCCTCTTTCTACTACTAAAGTAAACCACACTCGCTGTACCATTAAACGTTTTTCTATGGACAATGGTAAGCCAGTATTTGGGAAAGTCCTCAGTCCTGAGGAGCTCCAGTACCTGAAACTGGCAATTCAGTAGATGGCACTCTCCTCTCTTGGCACAGAAAGTAGTGCCCTGGGCAAAGTGTGGTAACTTCAATTTGAGTCATTAATGATCATTAAACTTCTTAACTTGGGTGTCTTGTAGCTAAATATACATCTGCTTACATAAATGACTGTAAGTGATCTGGGCAAGATGCCTGCCTTTGACATAAATTGGTATTGTAATCATTTAAAAGCAGCATTTTCAGGTAAATGCATTACTGTGACTAGTACAAGGATTCTTAATTCTTATTATATGTGGGTATATTCACATTAGCACATGCTACCCAAAGCCCCCCAAAACCTCAATTTGTAAAACATCAGATTTAGCAGATTTCCTTGGTTCAACTAGGTTTGTTGAATCCAAAAAAAAGTCGGTAATCAAACTTTTTTCACTGTTAAAATACTGACAAAGTTATTATGCAGCAATAATACATGTAATTTCTTAATAATTCCCTGATACGTACAGCTTTAAAAGATTAATCACTTTCTACTTAAATGGAGAAATCAAATATTGTGCTAGCATCTAAATCTTCTTTGCAGTGTCAGGCTGATTAGGCTCCCTTTCCCCAAGTTTTCAAGTTTTAGCAGTATTACATACCAACAAGATTTCTGGGAACTTGAATAAAATCCTCCACAAATTCCAAGTAACTTCTAGCCTTTTTTACTGCATCAGCAGTCTGGAAATGAATTAAAAAAAAAAAAAGTTTATTTGTGAATAAGTTAAAAATAAAACCTTGTAACAACAGCTGCAAGTCTTCCAAACATGAAACATTTTCAAAAACAGAGGAACAGAGACAGAATTGATCGAGAACTAAATGTTGAAGGAGTAATGGAGTACAATGCTCACAGACAAAATTCAGCAGCAAAGCAAAGCATCAGTAATGACCAAAACAACTTCTTCCATGTCATTTCAAGACATTATAAAACATTATCTGCAACATATGACAAGTAAACCCCGGACAAAGTATCTTACAGATGTATCTTGAAGGATTTTCTGGTCGACACTAATTAGGAAAAAACAGCTAATTTTATTCTTTCCCTCCAAAATCAACACACAGCTTTCAAATCTAGAGTCCATTTATTAAAAAAATAATAATAATAAAAATCAATGTAACTTATCACAAAGATTCTGTACTGAAAAGAAAAAGTCTGTCAGAAGTCCTACCAACATTCATAGGAACTTGAGCTTACAAGACCTACTACGTTAAAAACAGACTTTGGATCATGTACCTCATTTCACCTGACTTCACAGTGAACGAGGAGGTAACGGCAAGCCATCATTTAACCTCTGCACTTTCCTCTAAACTGCTTTGGAAGCACCCAGTTTTTCTGCACATAAACTTGCTACTGTTGGTATTGTCAGCAATATAAACTTAGTTTGCAGTTTTTAATGTCATTTTTTAACATGTAGTCTGCCATTACACTACCCAGAGGACCGCATATAGAAAAATGGCCAAGGAAAAAATAAATTTTAGACTGGTTTGTCTCTTGACAGTAAAGATAATGTCACCTGATAAAGACATTTCCAAGGCTGAAGGACAACCACTCCACAGAGCTTTACAGGCTCACTGCAAGCAGCAACTGGCTTTACAGCCTTTTCCATATGACAGGTGTACTGATTTTTCACAACAGCCTAAATGTAACAGGCATTAGACACTCTCCCCTCTGTGAGGTTTCTGTTCTCTTACTCAATATTCAAGAGAACAACATCGGTCACAGAACCTTTCTTGTAACAGATCCGTTTTTGCGTGCAAGTCTTAATACAAAGTACTGTTTGCCAATACACATTAAACCTCAACAAATAAACACTACCAAAGTATCAAAAGTATCTACTCCAGGTGTGCGCATGCTGACAAGGCTTGCCCACCACACAACTCTCATCTTCAGGACAGTGACTTGCTGCAGAAAGGCTGGGAGGCTACATCCAGAGCACAGTGCAGCAGAACTTGGCAGTGCTCAAGGCAACGGGGGAGTCAAAGGAGTAACAGCACTGCAGGAAGGTGTAGGAGCCTACAGACAGCACACCAAGCCTGTGTAGAACTGGCTACAAGTAGGAAGCTTTCAGTTTTTCTCTACAACGATTTTTCTACTTCTGTTTCTCTCCTGTCTTATGCCTGACAGGAAACTATGCCTGAATAACTAACACCTTCAGATAAACCCTCTCCTGCAACTACACGCAAAATTACACTAGTGCAACCTGAACTCTACAGCCCATGCTAAATTGGCGTACTGCACTAAGGAATCTGTCCTAATTGTGTCACCTCTTCATTACAAATAAATTACAGCCAAGGCACTCTCCTTCGAGGATGCTGATTTCTGGCCGCAGCTCATCTACAACGTTTTCCAAGACGGGTCAGCGTCACTGGTTAGTGGGGACAACTCCTACAAATACTCTCTTACAGCTTTATCATTTAATGACAGAAATTAACTGACAGTTAATTGAGGCTATACAGATGCTGAAACAAGAAACAAAGCTTCAAATTAGCAACAGCAGAAGTGGAGAATTAAGGAATGACTATCAGCATCTAGTCAGTAATGACAGCTTTTGAGCATAGTCTCCATTTTACATGAACACCTCAGCCCTTCCATCTGTCACTTTTTAGGCAACACTTGAAATAAGGGTACCACCAGCTCCTGCATCTTTCAACCATATCAGGGAAGCCCTAGGAGAACAAAAAATTTATAAACCTCCACTTCTGGCAGAGGTCAAAATGATAGCCAGAGAACCATGGGCAAACTGGATTTCAAGATAATGAAGCAATCCATTCAGCATGGAAAACAGATGACCAGGAAGTTGTTGCAGGGAGCAGAGGTTATGCAAAGCAACTGCTAAAATGATACAAATGCCAACACACGTTAGCAATTTTTCACCTTCAGTGAACGCTACAAATATGACAACTACAGAGTTCAAAATGCCCCGTGCTAGAGGTATGTTTTATCAATTCTTTCCCAAGTAAATATGAAGGAATAGTGACCACTTTCACAGAAATGGAGCCAGGATGAAAAAAATAAGCAACTGCCAGGAACTGGAGCTCTCCAGTGCACCCGTAGGCATATCAACACTTTGCCACAAGCACTCAGAACCTTTACGCAAGTACAACCTGTATGACTCATTCACACCTCAACATGAGAGAGCACACAAAGCTGATCTGGACAATATATTCTCAGTTCCTCACAGTCAATAAGTCCGAAGAGGAAAAAAAAAATATTTCACTCTTTCTCTAGAAGCGTGCACATGAATTAAAGACCTTAAAGGATTCCAGTTACCAGTTACTATCTAACTGTGAATTTCCCATCCATACTCTGGTTACTTCACACAGTACGCCATACAATCAAAACACATCTATGTTACAACAGTCTTTCAGAGAAATCTTAAATGCAGGATCATTTTCCAAATTCAGCACTCACTGTACCTACCACTTTTGCAGCAGGAGAGTTCTAAATGAGTGTGAAACAAGACTGTATAGCTGCAGATTTTAGGGAAAATGTTTTGTACCAGTCACTAACATAGATCTAGTGGCTACACACTCTGGGAGTGCACTCCTATCACAAATGGTGGATCTGTCTCAGGAGTCTCACACCAGTTTCGGAGACAAGGTTTCAAAAGCCTCTCCGAAGTCCTGGTAGCTCTTTTGGACCTTCCCAAATAGAAAAAACAAAACCACCTGTGGGAATCATTTGAAAAGCCTTATCGCCATGCAGAAAAAGACAAAACCCTCCCAGGTCATAGCAGGGAACATGCTTCTGCCATTGTGATACAAGTTGGGGTTTTTTTTCCCCACAAAAATAAAACTCTTATTAGCTCAGTTTCATTTGACTAGAAGACTAATCAAAGTTCCAAGGGGAAAAATAGTTTTCTTGTTTTCTCCAAAGAGAAAACAAGTAACAGTCTCCTGAAAAAGCCTGGATAGATAGGATCTTGCTGTCCTTCTATCCAAAACTTCCCAATACTCTTAAATTTTAATCTCCCTGTTCCTTCCCTCAAAGATTCTGGCCCTGAGCAACACTGAACTTTCAATTTTACGCAAAACATTAGGTACAGGAGACCCTCAAACCCTGATACAATGCCAAGGACACTGGATCACTACTCCCACACATCTCAGCCCATGCACCCAGCCATTAGGCCCAAGCTGCTTGCCAGCTGCAGCTTAAAAGAGGCAGAAAGAGCATACAAGTATACCCAGATGATGAAGCCGTTGTCATGTGAAGTATTTAGGTTGCCTGGTTTCTTTAGAAGCAGCTATCTCTTCTAGGAAGGACAAGGCTGGATCTGTCTAACGGTGTTTTTATTTAGGGGGCATCTGGTATTTATAATCGTTGCTGTGCACTACTGTAAGAGGCTGGTGACAGTCATAACCTTTCCACAAGTTTCAGCATCACATCATTCACATTAAAGAGACTGAAACTGGAATACACCAGACATTCTACTGCGTTCAAACTTGGCTGATTCTTCTTCATGAACTGTGTGATATGATTTACTGGTAGTACTAGGATCAAAACAATCTGTTGCCACCTTGAAACCCTAGTAGTGTTTAAGGTTTCCCAAAAAAAGGTCACAAAAATTCAGAGATACTGAAGAATACAGAAATTTGTCTTCCTCTCAGCAGTATCAACTTCCTCTGACCACTGGATCATAACCAGGTTCTACTCCTGCATGCATGGAGCATAATTAAGAGACCTCAAAATTCCCGAAACAGTAGACAATCAAGGATTTCTAAGTGTCAGACACTCGGGTGTTAGTGGCATCTGTAGAGCTGGTAACACGTGATAAAAAACCTCAAGAAATGTCCTGCCAGGGCCTTACTGACAGTGGCGACTTTGTCGCTACTCTTCTGCCTCCTGAATGGATGCTCGTTTTGGTGCAAAGACCAGCTACACTTCAAGGCACTTGGAAGGTTTAAAGCACATCAGGTCAGAGTCACACAAATGGAATTAACTTGCAGCAAGCCAGTATCGTTTTGCCAAAGCCAGCATTACACTGCTGAAATAAGATGAGAAGCAGCAGACAGAGACTTCAACAGATTTGGCTGAGTCAGAGCAGCAGACACTACACAAGAAACTACATATGAATTGGAAAGGGGGGAGAAGAACCAACAAAACCAGCATATACAGTCTGAAGGAATAAAAAAATCCGTATCTGTGATCAAGCAAAATAGCAGCAAAAAAATACTTCTCTCAGGTTGACCAAAACACACTGTGCAGTTACAGAAT
Source organism: Falco biarmicus (assembly GCF_023638135.1). Classification (NCBI taxonomy): domain Eukaryota; kingdom Metazoa; phylum Chordata; class Aves; order Falconiformes; family Falconidae; genus Falco; species Falco biarmicus. The sequence goes on along the minus strand of NC_079300.1, from coordinate 9,471,628 downwards.
TCGCACACCAGCACACGGAGAATTAGGACAGAACACATCTTATGGAAGACACCATCACAATAAAGTCTCATACTCCAAATACATGTAAAATAAACTGCTACAGTGTGAACATGCATACAGACACTCAGACAACTACTCAGCTATTTCCAGTTCTTAATTCTGGGTATAGCTCTTGCCACTCTAAAAGCAGATACAGAGTGAAATGCTCATCGTCCATACAAAGCTTCCCCTTACCTCTCCATAGATTCTGAAAGTACCAGTATCCTCCTCAAGTTCAATGGCGGTAACTCCTGGAACCTTTCTGGCTTGTTGTATGTTACTGCCATGTGTTCCTATAGCAAGTCCCATTAAATCTTCTCTGACTACAAATTCCTCATGAAATGCTGCAGCAAGCTGTTTTGTGCACTGAAGAAGAAACCAAGTAAGAATCATACATACGCACTCAATGGCACGTACAGTTATGTACTCAGTTTCAAGCAACAAGAATGACAAGCTATGGCTTACTTCTAAGTGTTTTGTAGCTTCTTCGTTTCTTGACATAAGCATAAGTTTGGTGCGAATGCTGCGCAAATGCATGTCACTCAGAATGTTCACTCTCTTCACTGTTGCTTCGCTGGCAGACTGCAGAAGTGAAGGAATATGAAGTTTTGTTTTTTAAGCAAATTCACATTTGAAGGATAAATCGACAACTTAAACTAAATCATAAACATGATCTGAAATTTCTAGAACTTACATGGACATTATTCTTCCTCAAAATAAAGCATAAGAAGTTCAGCACCACTTCTGCAAAGCACCAACTTTCTGTTCTCACTCACAGCATGTTTTCTGCTAAAGGTTTTGCTGCTGGATATACACCATTAACTCTTTCCCCTTGATGTTCCCCAGAAAAATTGAGTATCATTCTACCATATACATACTTGTCACTCACAAAATGGCAGAGCTAAGGACATAAGCAAGGAAAATACAATTCTGTATAAAGTGATGTTCAAGTGGGTAGTATCAAGTAAACAGAACTGTGAAGAGAAACTAATGCTGGAAAAAAGTCTAAGGAATAAAAGGAAACAGTCACAGAAGAATCTAAGTGAACAATTCCTTAATGGCTCTGCTGAACTAGTGCAGTTCTTCATGTGGAAACCCAGCTGTACGTCAAAGTGCAGTTTAATACAGTGCAGGGGAAAATCTACTATCCAGAGCACAGTAAGCTAGAGTTAGCTTTACGCAATCTGCACAAAGCAGTGAAACGGTACTCGGTTGTAGATGACAAAAATCACAGAAATGACGAGACTGAAAGCTGCTCCTAAATTTAGGCTATATGTAGTGCAATACTTGTAGCCCCTCCAAAAGGCCTACACCCAAAGATTACATTTAAACACATCTACTTTGAACAAATCTCCCATAATTTCCATAGCTTGAGAAGTTAAACCACTTTCCATACAAATACACAGCTGGTTATATACTTCCCATAAATAATATATTGAAAATTCCTGCAACATCTACATAGAAATAATTACTTACCAGTATTATTAGTTGAGCAGTCTCAGCATGATAAAAAATTCGACATGCTCCCACAGCTTTTTTGAAATCTTTATGTGCATTTTCATTAGCACACCTAAGGAAACAAAATTACTTATTTCAACAAGCTGCATCAAAACAGAACATGTCATATCATGATCAGAACCAAGAATGTTTCAGTAGTTTATGGTGACGACTATTCAGAAACTGAAAATTTCCCATTCTCCAAAATGTGTTTCCAGAGCTTATTTCTCTGTGGACCGTATGCCAGCATGGTTACTTGGCAGGTCTCAGTACCAGAAGCCCACTGTGAGTGCATCACCTGTACAAGCCTAAAGACAGACCTCAAGCTCCCATCTCAGAACTCCCTTTCTATCCCCACCCCACAAGCAGGTGTCCCTGTCAGCAGTTTCTAAACCAGCTACTGCAGCCACAGGCCACCCTTAAAAGTTCTTCATGGACCTGTAAATTGGCCTCTAAAATTTAATTGAGTCTTGTCCCGTCCAATTCCCCCCTGCCCAAATACAGTAAATGCCTAATTAAAGCGTGTAGAGCTACTCACGCTTCTCTCAGATCTTCAGGAACATCCACTGTGCACTTGAAAAAGGTGTTCTTTTTGACAGTTTTATTTTGATTCACAGGTCGCAGTCGTTCATAAGTGACAATTTCATTGTAAGTGGCATCACAAGCAGCATATTCAATGACATAAAACTATGGAAGAATTTTTTGGATTTTTTTAAATTACTTCAGTAAGGAACAACAAAGACATAGTAACATTACCAGCATCACCAAGAAAGTATGAAATACGAACAGACTAAAACATAAATCTGAGTTGATGTAATGCTACAACTCTACACAAACAAACTTTGACATATCTCAGTACCCATCTGATACCTGAGTGGTCAGAGTACCGTAATTTCAGTCCCCCACAAAAAGCATCTTTGACAAGATTTTTCTCATGCCCATCTCTCTTCAAATACCTACTTCAGGCCAGTTCAACTTCCAAATTTCAAAACTTTTACTGGAGCTCTAATGCTAAAAAATATACCATAGAGAAGCAAACATAACTCATTCCTCATTCATCACAGAAATATCTGCTTTGCAACAGTCTAAAAAAAAAAAAAAAGCAGAACTACTGATTCAAGAGCAAACCACCTGTGAATCATGTAGAGATCAAAAGGAAAATAAAAATTCAATAATCAATCTTTTTGATACACACTATCCCCAGTTTCGGAAGGCAAGAGAACTAAGAAGATTTAACAGCTACCAATAATCTCCTACACTTCTACCCAACACTTGCAAGTCTAAAGAAGCTTGCATGCACAAACTCTCCAAAGATTGGCTTTGTGTTGGGGATTCAGCCTTCTCCTATCCTCCCTTCCGTCTGTATGCAATTAGGAATGCAGCAGCACTTTCTCCTCTTCCTCCCTCAAAACTGGTATCTGTTTTGTCAACACCCGCCAGTTATCAAGTATCAGGAAACAGTAAATCACTAAGGTTGTGACATACTTTTCCACATGCTATGTTCCAAGTTCAGGTTTTATGTTTGGCTTAGGGATCACCCTAATCATATAAAGCTGCTTTGAAACATATCACAAAACCATTTAAGTAATAGTAACGTAAAATAAATACTAAACAGACAACTAAATTTACGAGAACTACCACTACTTACTTTAAAAAATTAACTCCTATAATTAAAGCTATTTCTGGTTATCAGAACAATCACAAAGCTGACTATCACTAGACACAGGCGTTGTTTGTGAATTTCACATTTACTTTAAGGAAACAATTTGCATATAGAACCGTGTTACAGACTGTACAAAGAAGCCAAAAACTGAACTGTGGAGGTTTCCTCTTGGGGGGACAATTCTGTAAAATAACTAGTTTGACAATGCTCTATGAAGACACCAGATATCTGATGATTTTAAAATTTAATTTAATTTAATTCTGAATTTAAATTCAGAATTAGGAATTTTTTAATGACTTTTTGAAATCAGCAGCATAGCAAGGTAGCTGATAATAAAATTCCAAATTTCTGTAACATGTAAGAGAAGCAGATTAGCCCCAAATGACAAACTATCATTTAAATCAGTTTGTCTTCTTTTCTGCCGTTTTCTTAACAAGCTGTTCATCCACAAGGATCAAGACACAAAATCTTCCTCTGGTAACTGTCTGCCACCACCTTGCCCTTAACACAACTCGGTATCAGTTACTCTTTGTTGACAGTTTTTAAACTGTATCAGAAATCGGACAATTTTTTTCTCAACCCAGTTTCCTTCAGTTCTAGGAATCTAATACTGTAGAATCAAAACACAGGACCTTTCCTACTACAAAATTAAATGTTCTTGCTGTCATTTCACAAAATAAAGCTTTAATGAGACTGCATCAGACACTGCCATAACTCTCTATATACTTAAGTGTCTGAATCTACAAGTTACTTTGCAGCTGCAACTCTTAACAGTGAACGGTAAAATACAGACTTGATAGATGTAAAAGCAAACCAACCAGCATCTCTCCACTACACTCAATAGAAATATGTACACAAAGGAAAATCTAGAGCAACACACATCGATAGCTACAGCATGCTTGATTTATGGAGTCTGAACAAACTATAACACAAGTGAAGCATACCACTTAATTTTTACCACCAAGTTCAATTAACAAAGTAGGTTTGTTAGAAGTCCTGTTCTTGCGCATGCACACAGTCCTCCAAGCAATTAACTACTAATAATGGAACTGACTGGCTCAGCTATAAAAACACAACCCTCAGCTGTGTCATACAGCATGGGTCATTCCAAAGCCACCTCAACTTACTCTGTTTTTGTATTTGTAGTACTTTATTCATAGTTCTTCCATCACAAAGACCTTTCATCTTTACTGTATTTAACCTAACAGCAAGAAGTCAGTAGGTTTTAAAATAATTTACCTCTCCTTTCATCATTCGAACTTTTGCCAGCCACCAGCCACAAGGTTCTTGGTCATTGGCTCTAGAATAAACCTGAAAATCAAAGTAGAAAGAAACACTGAGAGCACACAGAGACATAATTCACTTGCCTGCATGTATAATGAAGAATAAACATCCCAACTTTTCTAATTTTCACTAGAATGGAACACATTCTACACAAAAATTATTACTGTATAAAGTATCTAGGTATGTGCTTCTTGCACAGATTTTTATTGTTCTGCACTACAACGACCGTGAACAGATTTCCTTTACATATATTACTGACAATTCAACAGAAATTTCTGAAGGAAGATAAAACCTTGGTTCAATGCTTATTTGGGGCAAATCCTCACTAAATTCAAACGCTGTCTTCACACTGGAAGTTCACACAGAATTAACTCCACAATTTAGATTTTTGTTTTGTCCTTGGCTTACTTTATATACCTGGGACTACTGAAATAACCAAGTCATCATATGACTAAATATTCCATATTTAACAAATGCTATCAAGTTAATGCAAGATCAGATATAGAACAGAACACTCCTGAACTTTCACTTTCCTCATCTTCTGTAAGTTTCTTTTACTCCTTATACACTTCTGACAGGCCAAAGTCATTTGCATGCAGACTAAATAGGAAATTTTGCAACAACAAGGAGGCAGAAAATAATCCTTTACATTTAACCTCTTAAGCAAGCCAATAAATAGCATGCACTTCAAATAAGAACAACCTAGAAAAATCCAGCACCTTATACTACATTGTTTCTTATATTATTAACCCAAAACTACAAATGTATTCAAAAGAAACTCATAATTTTTGGTTTTAAGGACAAGTAGCATAAAAAGCAGAAGTTAAACTAATTACTAAATTTCTAAATATGCTACAATGAGCTGGGAACAGAACATGCGTATTTTAATTTCCAGGTTTAATAAATAATTCTTAATTAACACTGTTTCTCTGTAAAACCATAGAATTCACACAATTCCCTACCAGATTATACCAGGTATTTCACCTGGGTTAAAACTTGTTTTTTGAAGAGCTTTATTACCTCTTCACATCAAAACATTTCTAACAGTTACATTCCAGATCCAAAATTAAAATTACCTAGTTTTGTTTTTAATTCTGAAACATTCTCAAGCTATTCTGAATTTTAGATTTTGAGAAAGTTCCATTGGTAGTTCTGTGAAAAAACTGAAATTAAAGTTTCACTGAAAGCCTAATAAATCCATTATTAGAGACAGGCTCCATTTTAAATCTTCACTTCGGTATTGTACCTCAAATCATGACCACCACCTTGAACAGACAATCAGTTTGTTAGGATAAACTCACCTCCACTTCATCTCCTTCACCAATTTCTTTCTTGATATCAGGGGGTGGTGGTAATCTGACTTCATTAAAGGGTACCTGGCGCTCCGGTTGCCAACTGAAAGTTGAAAAGACATCCCACATTATTTCTAGAATTTTCCTGTTGTTTTCTTACTAAACTCACTCTTCCCATATAATCAAGTCTGTTTCTTCATTGCTAGAAACCAAACCTTATAAGCAAAGGAAGAAAATAATCCTGTCAAGACAAAAACAGTATCCGGGAAGATACTTAATAATAAACCAATTTTTAAATTAACTGAAAAATTGTAACATAACTGGGTTCACTAAATGGCTTTCACGAAACCCAGTGAAAATACTATTAAGATGATGTACTTATATCTCTACTGCTCAAGTCATAAAGCTTTCATATAGATGTAAGCTTATCGTTGCACTTCAACATGGGGTTCATCCATTTCTTCACCTCATACTTAACATTTCAACTGCTTACCATCAATGTTTGAAGTATTCCAGGAAGATCTGACTCTGGTTGTTCACAAAACTTCACATTCCTACCCACAAACTTGTTAACGCTCCCAACTAAGTGTCGGGCAAACAGATTCAGTAAAAACACACCTTTATATCTGTCTATCAATACCAATTATTACTAGGCACACGAAATTAAAATTTTACCTTCTTGTATAGAAAAGCTACTTATTTTACTGCAGCTGGCTCTACAAAGCATTTCACTTACAGAAATGTATTTTACAAGGACTACTGGAGCAACTCACATCCTCTGCATTCTCCTGAAATTCCTCTTCCTTCTACTCTGTGAATGCCACAGAACAACACTGGCTGTTCCTCACTCTTTTAATCAGAAACCCACTCGAAGACTCTACACAGCTTGAAATACAGGGAAAAAAACATCCCTCAAAAAACTTACCAACTTGGAACACCTAAGAGAGTTTGACAATATCTGTCAAATCATTTCCATGCCCATCTTAAAGTTCACATCAGGTACAGACAGGATCCAGAACTAACTTGTACCAGTAAGGATTACTTCAAGTGGGTTTTTTTCCTCCTCACTTTCATGCAGAGCAGGCTAAATTAGCAGAACAAGTCTCAGTGTTAATTAAGAGCAAAAGGCACCACTTTAACTTTCTACAAGATGGGTACATTCCTATGTTTTCTCTGAAAAGACAGTTTACGCTGAAGTACCTCACTTAATAAAGATGTCAGGTATCCATACACAGTTTTGCTCCAGCCATTATTATACACATTATTTTTAACTATAGTGGAACTTTGAGAAACAAAGAAAGACCCATGAAGATTATGGATAGCTTTCGTTGAAATTGGAAGGTATTTTGGCCATAAGACATTATTTAAATCTCATTTGATTTCTGAGAAACAGTGAAAGAGGTTGACAAAAATCAATTGCAATTCAATTGCCCTGGCTGCAGCTATAATTGCCACTAAACTCAGGGTTTGGGTTTTTCCTTCCCATCCCCACCTTTGTAAAGTTACTGTTCTCATAGACGCAAAGGCAAACAGCATCTGAAGACAAAATGCGTTCCTAAATTATAAGGTATATAAAACCTCAGTTCAGAAAGTGTGAGCGTAATAATGACTACTGAACAATGGCAGCAAAACCACTGCAAACTCAAATGAGCTGCCTGAAGTTCCCTATTCAACTGCACCTTGTAGATAAAGAATCTAGCAAACAGGAGCTTACAGAAAGTTATAAACAGCCCATAATGACATGCTATGACTGAAGAGACCTTGTACCTTCAATAAAATCTGCTTGAAGTTGCAGCAGGTTATTTTTGGTTCCATCTCCAATCACCTAAAGGAACCTCATCCCCCAGAAATGGATGGGCCAATAATGAATTACCTAGTCAGCTGCAAGATGTTTTGTGTTTTTTTTAATAACAGTGGGAAAGGGCACAGAAAGCTCAGTTCTCAGAATAGGAGTTGTCAAAGTTTTAATGGCAAAAAGTCAAGAACTGGAGCATCTCACTGATGAAATACAAAACAAGATGTTTTAAGAAATGACTCGTGACTGGCTACAAATTACCTGCCAAGAGGATCTGGCAGAACTGACAGCTAACAGTCAGAAGGATTATCCCAAATATCTGGCACAAATTACAAAAAAGGGAGGTGCTTGCTTCTTCCAACAGAGAAGTCTGTCTTTCAATGTGGCTGCTTCAAACTCCAATGAGCCTCATGACATTGCACCTCAAGATCTCATTTTCTATCTTACACAGTAAGACTTTTCCAGTTCCTGAAGCTTCTGTGTTCACTCTCTGCCTCCTCACCTCCAAAAAAAAAAGATTCTTTTAAAAGAATCAAGGATTATCTGCCCAGAGACTAATTATTGCTGTGGCCACAAAATTATCATTAGCAGTCTGCGCTAGGCCACTAACTTCGGGAACCTTACGATAGCTGTTAACAATCGCAGAAAATGCAAACTGACAATTCAGACTGCCTTTAGCAGAGTAGATGCGTTTACTTCACTAGCACTGATCACTATCACAACAAAATGATGCATTCAGGACAGGACACCCTTGCTGACTTCAGTTCTACTAAAGCCCTTATGCATTTAACTCAGTAAAAAGGGTAATAGTTTGTCAGATCTACATCACAGAATAATGTGACTAAAACTGTATACTCACTTCCTGATCAGGCCTATATTTAGTCAGCAAAACATTCTACATACGTTGTAGCCTATCTTTTTTGGAACGTGGCCGCTGCCACCAGACTTTCTGCAAAACAAATGGATGACATGGACACCGAACACCAGAAACGTGTTTGCCAGCAATTAAGACTCCAGCTGTGAACCATAGGCGCTTCCTTTAGCTTACCTGGTTTCTGATGTGAAAGTATACGTTTTGAAGGCAAAGAGCCTCCTACCTTAAAGAAAAGGTATGCACATTGAATACGGAACTAAAGATTTGTCACAGACCATGGACAGGATGAAGGACCCAATTTGTTCTTTCTATTTGAGTTCTGGGATGGGGGTATGAAAACCCAGAAGACAGTAACAACTTCCATAAACACCCCAGTAACTGTTAGTACAAATTATATTTGCCACCTGACATTCTAACTACTCTTCATAAAAGGGCTAGAAAACACAGGTTAGAAAGAAATCAAGACTGGACTTTGCAGGGTAAACCCTAGAATTACTTCTTCCCCACTCCCTCCAGATTTACTTCTATACACACATGTATGTATATGCATACACACCCTCAAGATTCTAAAATGCTGTGTAAAAACATACACTTGCACACTCCCTAGTACTGCCTTTATTACCCAGCAATCTTTTTTGAAGAAAGGGTCAAAGACTAATCCACAGGTTGGTGCTGGCAACTTTAGTAAAAATTTTCACATCAAAAGCGGATGCATTTTTAGGATCTCCACCTAGCAACTGGAAGGGAACAGGAAAGAAAATGTAGCTCCCAGAGTATCTTAAATCAGCCCTGGAATCTCCCAGGTAATCCACAGTGTTATCAGTCTGAATGCTGAACACCACTTATTCATTCATACTTTACCATCCCATGGATTATCTTTGACTTGCCACTACAAGCCCCTAGTTGCACTGCTGTGTTTATACATTAAATGAAGAGGCCCTCATGGATAATTCTTTCTCCAGGTTTGCTTACAGATTCAAACTCCTTTTCCACTAAAAAAAGAACAGGTCTTTAGACTGGATATGTATGTATACTTACTTTCTTAATAATTAAAGAGAAAATATCAATTACTCTCACGATACAGAATTTTTGCTTTTTTAGAAGTGTATCTGATCTGAGCAATACTGGTCAGTGTTCACAACCAGAATGAAACAGGCAGAAGTACTGTGGTATTTTCCATCTTTTTCTGCTTTAGTCTAACAGTATCAGGCCTCTGTCATGGATAATTGTTTTAATTAAATTTGGCTGTCACATCTATGGACATTGCTAAAGATACCAAAAGTGTAAAAGACTGTGTAACTGAGGAGCTGAATTCTGATACAGCAATTCAAGAAGGTAGTTCATGGAGACTGTGAACTGAACAGTGAGCCTGTACTTTTAAAACCATTACCTTTCTAATGCTACTTCCTCTTCGTATCAAACACACACAATACCAACAGCACAAAACCAAAATAACAACGTAACACCCAAATGATTTATTTTTAAAATAAAATACTTACTTGTTTTCAAATACAACTGTGAGCGAGTCCTCATGAACATCTTTGATAAATCCCTAAAACAAAAACATTTTTATTACAAGAATGCAAGTAAAATCAAAACAAGGCAGTAATTTCAAGACAGCCTGAAACTAAGCCAAAGAGCAGACCACCACTAATTCTAGGGTTCCAGCGTAGGAGTTTCCAAGACACAACCCAACTCTTCACATGAGGTTGCTGATATTCTTAGTTGGCTATTCTAAGAAATACAGTGCACAGGGATTGTTCCAAATGACTGCTGAAATCTGACCAGCACATTTACAACTGAAAACTCAAGAGTTTATTATTTTATCTACAGGTACCTACAACTGTTTTACAGGAATAAAAGGAGACAGATCCAGGCCCAGGGCAATTAGTACAACTTGCAGTACAATGTCAAAGAGCTGAGCATAGCATTATTCGCTTAATGGGTGCTCTCAACAAGAAACCAAATCCAAACAACCATCCTTCAGAATGGTATGACTGCAGGTTGGGTAAAATTTAGCAATACAGCCTGCCACAGAGCTAGTTAAAGCATCATCTCTCAAGTACCAAATTGGGAGCTGTATGAGGCCAAATACCTGTAGGATCTCACAGGAAAACAGAGAATACAATATTTCACTTTTTTTTTTGTATCACATTATTATGATCTCAGGAACAATTAAGGAGAAATCCCACTTCCCCTTCTTTCTTCTGAAAGACAAAGGGCTTCTTCAGGGGGCACTGATTATGTCAAAGACCTGAAGACAACCAACCACCCAATAAATACAGCTGTACTCAAGTACAAGTTCCTACACCTCTTGGTTAAGGCAGGAAGGCATGTGGCAAAAAATAGCAAAGGGACAAGAAACATCTTTCCAAGTACTCCTGCTTTTGCTAGAGCTTGGTATTTGCCCAAGCAGAAGAGGTCAAGGAAGAACCTGGTTTTAAAGGAGTGAGAGAGTTGCATAGCTATGTTAAGAGAAGTTCCAGGAAATCTGCTGAATGGATTATATCCACCTAAGAAACTGCCAGCTGAGGTGGATGAAGAACATTATCAACTGTGCAAGGAGCCACTAGCCCACAGCCATATGATGTGCCATGCCAGCTCATGGAAAGATAATTTTGACACAGGAGATCACCCAGTGTAATGACAGACAGTAAAGGAGCCCACGCTGACAGCTGCTTGCAAAGGCCCTAAACGAACACATCTCCTTTTACCTGAACTCTTACTCGGGCAATGCTGTGCAGGCATTTCCTCAAAACCTGCTTTTCCGCTCCCTGAGCTTCACTTGAAACCATCTGCCAGCAACACAAAAGACCGGCTCTAGCAGAACACACACTGGTAACCCTGAACAAAGCAGGTAACCAGAAAATCACAGAAGCCAACCTGACTGAACCACCTAGTGTGTTCCCAATAAAATAAACCCTTTCAAAGGCCATCCTGCCACTGCAAGGAAAGGCAGGCAAATCTCTTTCTTTGAAAGGTAAGCAACTGAAACAGTTGGCAATGAAGTACACCCACAATCAGGGCCTTTTTGTTTCAAGAAAGTTTCTGGACAGGTAAACTGGACAGGCAGACTCAAGTTCTGTCTGTCTGAAGATGCAAAAAACATACAAAATTTACTGCCTCAAGTATGCATTAGCTAACAACAGAGGTAATGCAGAACTTTTACCAAATTTATGCTATCAATGTCCCCTTTAAATATGCCCCAACATGTGGATGAAATATCGTAACATAAAGCACAGAAAATTTGTTCTACTACAATTCACTTAAACTCTATCCAGGCACAAAATGCCAGAGTCACAGGACTGCACACCAAGGCCATGCAGTCCATCATTCAGAGGCATGACAAGTTAACATAAAGCAGTATTTACAGAAAGGGATTTAACTCCCTGCTATGGACAGCCATTTATTTGCATTCCAAGAGTCTGTGATTCAGTATTAGTCTTCACCTCATTATGCTGCTTTATTCCATAGCTGAATGTTACCTCTTACTTACGTTACTACATGCTCCCCCAGTAGTCAATATGAGGGGGGGGGAGGGGGAATATGGATATATTTCTAGGGCCTGCCTATAGTAACTGAAAATTTGTTCTGCAGATCTGAATTCAGTTATCTTTCCTTTATTAACAAACAAAACTTCAGATTCAAAATCAGGCACCACAAAACACCTGAAAAACATTCAGAACAATGCTCTGCAGAGTTCAGAAAATCCTGAATCCACTGTCTAGCTGCAGGTTTCATTAATAAGACAAAACAAGTAGAAAAGAAGGAATCCCCAATGCACTGACTTTCCAGGATTTCAGACAATTAGTCCATTACTAGGTAAAGTCTGGCTTTCTGCATGACAGCACAAACACATTTAATATTCAACTTATTTTCAAGCCAACGTCCTGCTGAAGAATGGGAAGACTGAAGTGGAACAATAATGCAGGTATGACTAACAGCAGACTAACAGCTGACACTGCACAAACGTCAGCTGCACAAACGGAAACATTACACACTTCTTAATAAAATCGAAAGTACAAATTCCAACCAAGAGTTTGTACATTTTACACCACCATGGGGGTTTCAGGAACTCCTTCACACAGGGAAGTCTTTCACTTCAAAGTGTGCACACTGCTCTTCCCATGAGACTGTAATGCAGACTCATGGCTAGCAGACTTGTACATAGGAACTTGCTTGACATTACCTGAACAGCTTTTTCACTTGACATTGTCAAACTCTTTCACTCCACAATATTTATATATATATATATATAAACACTCAAACTCAAATATAATATTTTATCAAGTATATATATACTTCAAGTGACAAATGGGACATATGTAAAGCATTAAAGTTACATAATTATTTAAATAATTATACTGCTGAGGCCTGAAAAGTCTGATCACAGCCTGCCTAAACACAAGACTAACAGTGAAGGAATAACATAAAAGTAAAAAGTCCCAAATATAATTCTTACTATTATAAATTTCTCTACAGCTGTCACATTTGCAGTAACTGAAGCACAGCAGTCTATGAAGTACTACAGATTGTATGGTTCATTTGCAATACAACTAGAAATGATCAGAATGCAATATAGGTTTTAAATGCCGTTTTATGAGAAATAATTCCCTTACTGCCAGGAAATATGCCAAAAGTATCATCAAAAGATTTGTCAAAAGAATTCCTGCATACTACTTTCCTACCTACAACCCCAAGCTTTACTATAAGCATTATCAGCTTTCACCTACAATTCCAAGATAAAAACAAGAGAAATAGATTTCATGCCTGTCAGGATGACATTTAGTGTAATTTTTAAAGGGAGACCATAGAGAGTTTTTCAAAAAAAGGTTGTACAAAAAACCTGTGGTATTAAGGTATTTTGCAATATAAAACACGTTTTCTAACATTAAAGTTAATATTAAAACCTATAAATTCACAAGGATTTTTTCAGAAAGGGTGTGATAAACATTAAACAGGAGAGTAAACATCCTCGTCCTCAAGTAGGAGTTTTGAAGGAGTTCTTTATCAGTGAGGTAACCGATATAAATAGATCTGTACTCTAAGCTTGCACTAGTCATGTCTGATCAGAAACATTTTATACTAAATGAAGTACTGATGCAACACATTAACTTTTGCTCAAATGAACAAGGTACTCCATTACTGAAATTTAATTTAGCAGTGTTGCCTAAGATAGAGAATGCCAATACTTAAGTTTGAAATATTCTATGTTCCTTACACATCATTCCATGTATCCTCATTACAAACAGAGGTGATGAGGCAGAGCTAACAAGAGACCACCAAACACATCATCAATAAATTCACTGGCACCAAAACCACGCAGCGACGAGTAGTATTATCAACATGAAAGCTTGCATGTAACATTTGCGTGTGTTTTATACCACATACAAGACTGTGGGCGGCAGGAAGCAAAGAAAATGTGATGTGACTTCATCTTGCCAGACTTCCAATTTGGACTGTCCAGATATTAGTGTCAGTCATCCGGTTTACGCTGTGAGCTGGATCTCTGGAAGCCCATGTATGCCCCACTTGCTGCAGCCCAGCTCATGAGGCAGACGGGAGACTATACTGTACTACAAGCTAGGCTATTAATGTCGTGCTGGCTCCCCAGGCACTTTGGCTCAGACCTGCCCCTGCCACTCACTTGGCAGAAGCCAGGCTCCCACCACTGGCACCTGTAAAAGGCAGGGTAATATCGCTAGGACTCTTGCCTAGGTTTGGGATCAGTGATCCAGAAAATCTAACACAGGGCCACACAGTCTTATGTATGAGCAAAAGGACAGGAAACTATGAACAGATCATTTGTCACCAAAATCACTACAGTTGAGACTTCATCCCTTCACACACACACACACACTCTCCTTCCCTTTTACCTGGGTTTTGCTCATGGATTTAGGATTAAGATCTGCTGATAACATAAACGGATCAAGACTTACTGAAGTGCCCTTACAGTGAACTGTATGCTTGCATATATACACACAGTTGTGGTTTTTTAAAATCCAGTTCCAGGCAAAGTCACAAAATCTGTGTAACAGTGCAATTCAAGCTCCCTCTTCATTCTGCTTTCTTATCTGACCCACAAGTAGGACAGTCCCATCTAAACACGAGGTGCTGTTAATTTTCCTGCATTCTTTCCAGGGATAGCCACTGTGCTGGCTTTTGAGTGACACATACCTGCACACTAAAAACTATACTATGACCATTACCCACTGCTGAGCAAATTTAAAATGGTCAATACTTTGGCATCTGGTACCATGGACTGTTTCTGAATTACTAACATAAAGGCCAAAAAGCCTGTATCTAATTAGGAATCCTTTCCCTCCTTTCAGAAACAAGAACCATTAGTATTTTTAACTAACATTCATACACAACTGTTTCATATAACCAATACATGAAATATTATAAATGGATGTATCCTACGCTGACCCCCGGCAGGCGGGAATCATAGAAAACACAGGAAACTTGTAAATAATCAAATCACTGGACAAAAAGGACTGAACTTCATGAAGTATTATATTCATTAAAGTGATTAGCTGCACCTGCATATACAAGGAATTGACAAAGCAGATGTAGTTCACTGCAAAACACAAATATTACAAGCAGGCATCAAGTAAGAAAGATCCTGAACTATTACATCAATTTTAGCAACCAGTTTAATCTATGACATTACTGCTTATTTCCATTCACGATCATAATTATCACATGTAAATTCAAGGGTCCTTATGACAGTTATGCAAGAACATCAGCACCAAATCCCCTCATTTAGGCTTATTCACTTAAGTCTAAATGACACATTACTTAATACTGCTTTCTTCATACACGTATTCCCAAAGGGCAGAACTTCTGACAGACATCCTCCACTGATGATGTACATCAGCGATCAATAATCACTGCCTGTGGCATCTCCCTTTTAACAGCCTAAAAGGTTCAAGCAAATGGCTTGTCAACAGCAGTAATGATTACAGATACTTCTTTCACCAGTCTACACAACTTTAAAGACATCAGTTAACAACTTTAAAATGTCCGAAAATTCCCACCCATTAAGGCTAGCTATAATAAATTAATGTTGACCACTCTAAGACAGTTGAGTTCTTTAGGAAAAAAAAAAACCAGTTACCATGTTTCCTGGTGTAGTAATTGGGTACAAACAGATGTGTAAGCTACACTCTTAATGACAGCTTCCTATTTTAATAGCCATCAAGCTAAAAACCATTCAGAAGAACTCCAGAGTTGTTTTCAAAGCCACTAATTAAAAATTCTAAGAAAAATTAAAAAGCTATTATATTTTTTTATTGATGCATAAACCTTTTCTCACACGTAATTGCTCACTGTGCTTTGAGACTGTACATGTGGAGAAATGCCATGTACTTATCCTTCATCATTTTTTTCCCTTAGTAATACTCTGGCTAGTCTCTACCCTGAGGCCTATGCCAACTCCTGCTACCAGCACTTTGGTTAGTCCTGTTACCAAAACAGCTGCATCCCTTGAAAGAGGAACAGAACAAAAAGGAAGTTTATGGATTCTGAAGCGCTAAAGGTTGAGTTTCATTCTAATTCACATTTTAATCTATTTTATGCCCTTGCATAATCTGAACAGCTACTATTCTAGAACAAAAAAAAGAGTGCAAATGCATGCAATGCACCAGAATCAGTTTTTCAGCACATGTTAAGTCCTCACAACGAAGAATGTAATGGACCTTTCAGAGTTATTCAGCTGCTGTTGAAGGAGCCAGGTAGAGGAAGTTACCTTGTGTTAGATTTATGTACCTTGGCTGCATTTTATTGCAAGGCCCAATCCACTTCATGTAAAACTGACACCTGAACTCATGAATAATGTGCAGAACCAGGGCTCTAATTTGCATACAAATGCACATATGCAAGCCGATGGGGATACTGGATGAAACAGAAGCTTTCATCTCGTTCTTGCCCAAAGTTACACAGATATGCTTCACAAATAGCAGAAGAGGCAATGGGCACAAACTGTGACATGCGAGTTTCTGTATGAATGACAGCAAACTTTTTTTTTTTTTTTTTTTTATTGTGAGGGTGCCTGAGCACAGATTGTCTGGAGAGGCTGTGGAGTCTCCATCCTCACAGATATTCAAAAGTCACGTGGATATGGTCCTGGGCAATCGGGTCTAGGTGGCACTGCTTGAGCAGGGGTATGCACTGGATGACCTCTATCCACAGTCTCTGCCAGCATCAACCATCTGTGATTTACTTAATGATATTAATGGCAGAGAATCATCATCCTGAAAATACTGCAGTCAGGCCAAGATGAGGCTGCGAGTATTTAACTTTCACTCTCTTCAACCCACTTAGAGGCCAAAGAAATCCAGATACTTCTGGCCATTTCACATTAAAAAAAACACAAAAGCAAACCTCTACTCTTCTGTCCCAAAGGCAAAACCTAAACTGCAATCTAGCACTCACCTAGTAAGCATCAACTGCTCTGCTCTAAGGAAGTCCTCACCACACTTCTAATACATACAAACCCTTAACTAGTACAGTTCATCACCCCTGTCCACTCTCCTCCCTGTTCCACTACACAAACCTCACCTTTTTTCAGAAGACCATGACCACTTGGAGCCCCATCAGTGCCATCTGTTCTCTAAAGAAAATGGCTTCTCAATATTATGATATATGCAAAGTCTTCTGAGCTGCAGGGAGTGGCTGAACACTGACTCTGCTGTATACTGGTTGAGAATCTGGGATAAAATATAAGGTAAATGCTCTCCTGTTCTCTAGATTATATTATTTATTTAAAGCAAAGGGAGAAAAAACCAGCATAAATTGGTTTGGAGAGGTTAAATTTAAATCACAGTGTCTTTTGGACAAAAGAGCGTGAAGTTATCTTGGGGTGTCTACCATAACGCAGTTACTGTCCACCGATCTATGCATCATAAAAAATATTTTGACTTTTCATGTATTTTAATAAAAACAGCATTCCACTAATTTACAGCAACCATAGTGTATACATATAAATACATGTACAAAGAATTCCCTGTTAAAATTGAATTTTACTAAAATGAGGAACAAAATCTACAAAGAATATCATTTATATACGTGGTCCTATCTCTAGTAACTACTGAAAACCCCATTATAATGCTCCAACAGATTTAATCACTACATTCGTTCTACTACATCTAAGTTGCAGAGAGTATTAACAACTCATTAAAAAAATTCTGTCATGTAATTGTTTACATAATTATTTTGGGTTTTTATCTCTGTTGGCATAGCAGGATCCTTCTCATCTCATTTACCGGGAGGTATGCTGTGCTAATGAATCAGGATTCAGACTGTTCAGAGAGCAAACCTCAAACTTCATCCCACTGAATAAATTCTGCTCTTCCCTTCAGAAAATTTTTGCCACCTTCTATACAGCGACACGGAGCTTCGAGAAGATCAGCTTATTATCTTACAAATGCTATTATCAATGCTATCAGTGGTCAAAAATAGAGTACTTTCCAGATGAGACTGACACACCTCCCTCCTCTGCTTCAGAAACTTGTAACAGAAAGTTACTAGGAGTGTTATTTAGTCCCAAAATGCATGCGTAACCTCTGCCTACCTGAACACTTAGACCCACAAAATGGAGTCACTGAAACACGCATTTCATTGTATTTAGCTCACAAGAATCATCTTTTTAAATTGTGTTACAGTTTGGTTTATTTGGTTTTGGTTTTTTTAGGGACTTCTCTGGGTTTTTTTCCCCACTTCTCCACAGTGGATTATTCTGAGCTGGGGCTTTGGTTGCTATGGGTCCAATCACTCTAACCTGACTTCATCCATCATAAAGATGCCATCACAGGCCTTAATGCCCATTTCATTGATCTGAAAACCATTAATGCCATTTTTAAGTAAAACTTCTGCTTTTGTTAGTCACTGTTCACAGCGCTAAAACACATCATGGTGCTAATCCAAGCCTGACAATTCTGACTGACTTAGAGGGAGACGTCATCATTGCAGATTTTAAATCAGGCTTTTTGCAATAAATTCGGTGCACACAGATCCCTTCAATCCAAGAATTCAGTACACCTCCTAATACTCCCATTAGTCTCACGTTCTTCTTAAGCAGAAGAAACAACTAATCCATGGTTTATAAAGTGGTCCAAGCTTACAAGATAGAAAACAGAAAGCTAAGAAGAGCATCTCCAAATTCTGTGCTTCCTAATAGGCAGTGGGAGGGAAAAATATTAAATCTATAGCTATTTAGAAGTATCCTGTTCTAAATACAAATGATTCTGATGTGGGTTACTATGTGGTATTTCAAGTCCAACTAAAAATGCATCTGATTCACAAAATTTATTATCTACTAGTTTTGGTAAAAATTTAAGAGGCTTACCTAGAAAGGGGATATAGCTTATCCCATGACATTCTTTCCTGACAAGAGTATCTCCTGTTTGCCTCTTTTAATAGACAGCCAGTCAAAAAAACTAACTCCTGAAGTCAGCTGGTTACAATCCCTTGGACACCAACTGCCTTTACATACTGTACAATTACCACATGACTTCCAAGCCAAATCCACAGCTGCACACAGGAAATTCAGGGAAAAAAAGGACACCCCCACACCCCACAGTGCAACATCGCATGTGCAATTCTGCACTGTGTATGCGGTTAGGCACAATAGCTAAAGAGAGTCCTGAGATTAAATACTCCCAGAACACAGCTACACTGTGTGCTCACAATACTGGCTGGAATCAGCCCTCCTGGAAAGGAAGACAGAAGGCTATTGCCATAAAAAGAGCTGGGATTCTTAAACATCTGAAGCCAGGCTTAGGGGAAAATGAGTGACGGGCAACAGCTGAGAGTATTCTGCATTGATCCTGTAACATCCTGACATTCCAGGGAGGGTGATGGTGAAGAAAGCTTTCTGCTGACATAAATAAACTCGAAATCTTAAAAGAATTATTTAAAATATTTTAAAATTATTATTATCGCCTCAGTCCATCCCACCCCACCCAAAGCCCCTACTTCTTCCAAAAATACCCCCACACACCTTTCCAAGACGAGGGCTGAGCAAACCCCCGCGCGGTGCATCTGCCCCCCGCCCCCCCGCTCTCCCTCACCGCCACACTGACCTCCCTCCAGAGGCGCCCGTATCACCCCGCCTCGGCAGCACCTTCCCCAGCCCCCGCCACCCCGCTCCGGCCCCGCCACCCCCCCCGCCAGCCGCGCCCCGCCGCAGCCCCCGCCACCCCCACCACACCCAGACACCTTCCCCCAACGCCCTTCCCCCCGCACCCTCCCTCCTCCGCGGCCCGGCGCGGGGCTCCCCTCACGGCCACCAGCGGCCGCCCGCCCTCGGCCGGGCGCGGAAACCACCGGGAGGCCGCCCTCCGCGCTGCCCCCGCGGCGCCGGCCCCGCCGCCGCGCCCTCCCCGCGCCGGTACCTTGTAGAAGGCCCCGTTAGAGCCGCGCACTTCCACCGTCAGCTCCTCCATGTTGAGAGCGCAAAGGACGCCGGGACGTGCTTCTAGAAACTGTCACCACGGGGGGGAGCGCTGGCGGGCTCCCCCTCCCCCTCCGCCCGCCCCCCGCGGGGTGGGGGCCGCTCCGGCCCCGCCCCGCCCCTCCTCCCCCCGCCGCGCGCGGTGGGGCTGCCCACGCCGCGGGCGGGGGGGGGGCTCACTGCCGGCGGAGCGGGGCGTTCCCTGCGGGAAGGGCGGCCGGCCTCTCGCTTCCCCCCCCGCCCCGCCGCGGCCCGCGGCAGTGGGAGCGGCCGGCTGCTGGCCAGCGCGGCGCTGAGGGGGGCGGCCGCTGCCGGGCCTCGCTCCCGCCCCGCGGCGCAGGTGGCCCGGCGGGCTGGGCCCGGCCCCGCGGGAGCGGCCGCCCTGTGGCGGTGGAGGGGGAAGCGGCTGCAGCCAGCGCTGCAGGCGAAATGCGGTGTTTTGTGTGGTTTTGAATGAATAACGATCCAAAAGGCCGGGCCTTAGGGGACACCTTCCGTTCCCGGGCCGCCTCAGGCAGCCTGGCTGGTCGCCCGCTGCAATCAAGATGGTGCCCGTCATCCCCCCGCGCTCCCGCTCTCTCGGCCGCCTTTGTCCCGTGCCGGAGCTGCGGCCCGGCGCGGGGGGCGGGGAGCGCCCCCGCCTTCTACCCGGCGGCCCAGCCCCGGGGCGCTGCCCCTACGCCGCCATGGCTGGGGGGGGACCCTGCTGCAGACCGCCGGCAGTTCCTCCGTGGGCTGTTGCAGAGGGGTAAAAATAACATTACTTTGCCATCCGGTGACCCTCACAACAGAGTCGGGCTAGAATTTTGCTATGAGCTCAATGCTCACACAAGCTTAGTCATGCCGAGCTTGATGAAAGGCCTGTATCTTTGCCAAATGCGTCTATTTTTTTGCAATAGCTTTAAATATCAGTAACACTACTTTCAAACATCCTTTCTGCTGATCTTCCCTGTTAAATGTCAGCCCCAAAGGTACAAGATGGTATTTTACCCACCAAACGTTTTCATTTATAGTTCCTCCATGTTACTCTCTGCATGTGCCCAAGGGCCAGCACGCAGCGCTTAGCCCATTTATGTTCAGTGTTGTCCATTGAGTAATTAATGTCAGGGTTATGGGGATGGGCTGGGAGGGTTCTGTTGGGGAAGAACGGAGGGTCATGTGGAGCCACGTTTACAGGCTCTGTGGACAGTAGAGCCCTGAGTCATTGTGGTGAGCCTGAAGGGAAATTAGACACAAATTTATTAGAAAAAAAAACCCAACAGGCTCTGCTTGTTCTGGAGAACATGTTTGTTTCCAGTCAGTAACTCAGACCTTTGTTTGGCTATGAGGTAGTGTCTAATAAAAAAGCAATTCAGTGATCTACTCTTTCTGTGCTGTGTGTATGAATATTCTCATTCTTGCATAGTATTTAATCCACATGAATGTTGGGGAGGGCATCTTTTATTATAAGTACTGTTTAAATCTTTGGAAATGGCACACAATTTATTCTGTCACTGGTGCCTAGGCCATGCATAGATAAGAGAACCCTTCTTGCAAAATGGCCGGTGCCCCCTTTCCTATTGGCAGAAAGCGCTCAGGACTTCACAGGATACAGTATGAAACCTGGTAACGTGAAGCAAACAGTTGTGCTACAAAAATTCCATGCCAAAAATTTTCATTGCCCCAATATTAAATAGCCTGAGGTTCATTTAGTCAGGTTCCAAGACATAGTCTCTCAATGTCAACTGCTAAAAAAATGTGTTAAGGGTTTAACATAAAAAAGCAAAACCAAACTATGTGTGAGCTGCCGTCCTCAGAAGTAAACATGGGACACGGATAACTGTGTGAGGTGCCTGGGCATCCACATTGGCAAAACAGGGGATAGATCTGGTCAATAACGATAACGAGAACTGGCCTGAGCCAATGCAATCTGCATCCGAATTTGCCTGATAAAATTTGTTTTTCTGGAAGTGTGCACATGATAGTAGCTAAAGCGACAGGGTTGTTTACAGGTTAATACTGAGGCACATTGCTATACCAAGGGGAAAATGGGGGTAGAAGAGGGTTACTATTAGGTTGTGGGCCATAACAGTTTGCAGTACATCAGCCAGACTGTCAAGGATGAATCTGTTCTTAGTTTTCACTTAATGTAAATTAGAAGTAACTACTAAATTAAATTACTTTTAAGTATTTACTGAAATAAGACAAGGGAGGATCTTCACTCAGCTTCAGGAACTCAAGAGTCTTCCTCTGACAGTAGCTACTTACAACTTTTTTCACAAGACTACATAGGGTGATTGATCTTTTCTTTTCATTTTGCAACACCCACAGTGAAACTGCCACTTACATTTCGTAGACCAGTTCTCATCGGGGAGATGCTGTAAGTCTAGTTGAACCACTGTCTGTCTGCTGTTGAAACTGTTCAGTAATGCAGGAGGGAGAGCAAGCTTCATCGCACCAGGACAGTAAGCAAGAAATGGTAGGATTCAGTATCCTTGGGACCCTTGGTTGGAAGGAGCAGAAAAAGGGGTTGCTGATTAGGAGTGCAAAATAAAGGGTGAAGGATTAAACACTAAAGGATTAAGATTGTTGTCTTCAAATATGTCAAGGCATACAGAGGGGATGACAATCAATGAAACACTAAGGCTATACAAGACAGAAAACATGACCTAAGGCTATAAAAGACAGAAAACATGACCAGCAAAAGACTCCCAAATAGGTATAGGCTGACCGTGAATAAATTTAGTCTGGAAATTACAGTTTAAAATGGAGTTTGAGAAAGTTTCTGGAACAGCCTTTCAAAATTAAATAATTAAAGTTAATAAAGCCTGCCTACTCTTAGGATGGAAAAAGCATTTATGATGGTGATAAGCATATAAAGCAATATAAAACGTATTTTCAAGATAGAAGACTGAAAGTATGGATTTCAACAAATAAAGCAACCAATCCCCAGCCCCATCTTTTCAAATGTCATTGCCTAAAGTTCAAAAAGTATGTGGACAAACTGGAGAGGGTTCAGGAAAAAAGCTATAAAAACAAGGGTTGAAAATGTAGCAGTGAAATGGTATCATAGCAGCATTTTAATATTTTGAAAGAATGATTTTTAGCTACAATCTGCAAGTACCCAGGCAGAAGAAAAGATTATAAAGGCCTCTTTAGATTCCTATCACTAGCAATTTTAAAATCAAGAATGGATATCTCTAGTTCATACAAAAATGAATTCATGGAAATCTTATCATCTGTGCAGCTGAAGGTCAGAATGGAATTGTCATTCTGGGACCTTCTGACATCAGACTATTAAATGTTCATTTTACCCAAAAGCAGACAAATTTTAGCCATTTTCAGGGACTTGGGCAAGAGAGAGAACTATGAAATCAACAACATAACCCCTCAGAATAGCCATCTTTTTAATTAAGATTACATTTAGTTATGACAAGATGCACAGATTGATAGCCCTCTTTACTACTAGGCTGACAGGTTTTTGTAATTTTAAGCTAAGCAGTTACTTCTTTGCCAATTACCTTTAGTGCCTTTATTGATACCAAAACAGGGGTATTAATGTGTTTCACTGAACATATTACCTACCCTTCAGTAAAATGAAAACCCAGAAGCTACTTTCTTAGCACATTTTGTAAAAAATAATTCAGCAAAAATCAAGGTGAACTAAATTCAGACCTGTGCCTTTACTTACAAATGCAGAGTATAATAACCTGGGTCTTTCATTCCATTCAATGAATGGCAACACTGACACTTAGCCACTTGTGCCATAAAAAAATAAAATAATGATAAAAAATTAATCTAGCTTCACCTTTAAGTGGGTAAAAGCTTCTTTCGTTCAGTTGCTCATTCTGAAATTTTGGCAGAAGGCTGATAGCTATGAGAGGTGTCCACCCCGAGACTTCCAACCTTAGCAGAAGCTTAGGCAACTGGAAGCACTTAGACCCTCTGTAAATTACTGTGCATCCCTAATCCTCAGCGGAGACAAGACAAGCAACACAGATGAGTATTTGAAAGCTATTACAAGATAAGATCATCTTGGCCTCATGTCTTACCAAATGACAAAACTACGTTACAAGTCAGAAAAAGTCTTGGAGAAGTTCTTTTGAAAAATTACATGCTTTCAAGTGTGTGTGGGGTTTACTCATTTATGTCTATGTTTTCTTTGTTCCATATGTTGTACTTGGGTAGTAAAGGAAGTTTGTGAGACTTGTCAAATCAGCTGCAATAGACATGTGTAAGTAGAGCAGGGGATCTAACATTTTGTGGCACAACATTGGTATTAAGGCATATGGTCTCGATAGAGATCGTCCTGTTGGGCTGCCACTGTATAAAGAGCCAGTGGTTTGTTGTAAAAATTGAAAGAAAACGCCTGAAGAAAACCATGTGTTTTGTTTTATTTTGTCCTTCACTGTGATTTTTGCACTATTTGAATATTCAGCTCAAGAAGAATCTTTACCAATTTTTAGCAGCCTTTTACAAATGCATTCCTGACCTTTACAAATTAATGAATATTTGTCTGGAGGTTAGCTGAACTGTGTGCCATACCCAGATACATCTGCAAGTACTGTAAGCAGACACCACTTCTGAAAATAGGATCCACAAAAGGTGTTGCTAAGTGAGTGTATGTAAAAACATTTTTGTGCAATGCAGTTTAAAACCCTCTGCCTGGTATATAAATCAGAGAAAGAAGAAATCATAAATGTTCCTATTACTGTAAATTAACTTTTGTAGTTATTTACACCTACCTTGAAAGGGAAAATCTTTGGAGCTAGTTTTTTTTTTGTGTATGGCAGCTGATAGCACACACATTTATCTGTCTATGTCTAGACACAATGAACGTAAAATGCTTCACAGTTGTAGGGTTAAAAACCTGCTATGTTTAGAAAGATAAAAAGTGTTAATAATCCACAGAATGCAGTAGGTGTTTACTATTATATTCTACTTCCTGTGACTGCAATCTAAAAAAGTCACTGAGCTAATTAAATTATATAAGGAAGATGTCAAGAACCAATATTAAAAGAAAATTGGTTCTGACTACAGTCTGTGTTTATGCTGAAGTAATGATGAGCAATATGATTCAGGTTTCATTTGTTCAAAGTCCACAAGATAACATGCATGCTCAGCAAAAGAAAAATATACATCCAGGCAACAGACTACTATGCAAAAGTAATTTCACACTGAATGACAACATATGAATCTTGTTTTTTCACACTGGATGAACTTCTGGCTTACTGTTGCTTAGCCGGTCTTCCTATTTTTGTCAGTATCAGCACAGGGTAGTAAGCAAAATAAAACTAAAAGTTTAATGTCATTCTAAAGGCAAAGAGAAGCACTAGACGATACCTGCTGTAAGCACTATGTTCATTCTGGCACGATGCAAAGAAACTGCAAAATCATTTCACTGCAATTTTAATGAACTTAAATGAGAACACTGCTGTTTAATGGACTTCATGCAATGGTTTGAGGCTCATCCACTCACATTGCAACTTTTCATGGGGTTGGCTTGGTTTGGTAATTTTCATTATCACTTTACATCTGCCTCTTTTCAATGCTAGTATGGATGCAGCTGATCAAAAATAACCTTGATTTTGTTCCAAGCCAGGAAGTGAAATGCACTGAGCAAGAGAGGAACCTCTGTGGTAGTGTGAAGTCATGGTGAAATAATGGTGTGGAAGGGCCTGTCATAGTATTACTTTTAGATATCCAAGCCTAGAAGTTCTCATCTCCCAAGTGTTAGAGTTACAGCTTCCTATCACTGCTGTTAGCTACACAAAACCAAAAAAATAATTTCTGTCTTCTGCATGCTTTCAATGGAAACCATGAAAGGAAAGTATTATTTTTTCTCTATTGCTGATTCAATTTTGGAACTTGTTTGATCCTCAGACAAATCTAGACCACCTTTGGACTTGATACCAGGGCCAACATTTAGCGTCAGTGTCGTGTAAGGAGATGTATGCATTTCTGGTGTTGGACTGGACAGAGCAAGGTTTCAAGTAATGTAGATTTATGTGATATGAATTACTAGCTACTTCTTGCAGACATGAAAATATGCATATTTAAACCCTGGTTCTAAGTATTAGTATTTAATTCCTGAGTCAGGGCCTAGTCTAAAAAAAAAAAAGCCGATGAATTCCTGAGCAAGATTTGTGAGAGACAGTGGACAGTGAGCATGTTGCTATCATAAATATGTGATCTGAGGTGTAGGAGTTCAGTGCCACAGGACACAAAAAAATGAAACAGCAGCACTTAAACAAAGGTGTATCTGGAGTAGCAGAGGAGTGCACATCAATCCACATGAAGAAATGCAGTATGGAAGAGCAAGGAGGGAACTCATAGGTAGGAAGAAGTTAGCAATGCATCTGTGTGAAATTAAAGCTTATTTCTGGGCCTATAGGACTACCTGATATAATCTAAAGCACAAAATAATTCAAGAAGAGATCGGTTGTCAGCTCAAGGTACTCTGCTGTTGAGAGTTCCAAAAGGAGGTTTCTATCTTGCCACACTTGACTTTTTGAAGGCCTCAGTATAGCAAAGTACTTAGGCAAGTATTTTATGTAGTATCTGAATGGAATGGCTGTAAGAATAACTTTAAGCAGTTGGCTTAGTATGTGCTTTTCAAGGAAGGAAGGAGGTGAGAAGGAAGTTTTCTGCTAATTTTTTGGCAGAACAATAATGTAAAACGTTATATTTACGCACATTTTCAGGTTCCTCTGAAAAGTCCCACCTGTACAGTAACATATATATTTTATATATATATAAACATAAAAATCACATAAATATTTATTTGTTGCATACATTGTTATTATATATATATATATATATAAAAATAAACTGCAGATAAATAGAGTCCCACTGCCCTACAAGTGAAGATGAGCATTTCACAGATGAAGTACACAGATGAAGATGGTGATAATGTCAGTGTCAGGATCTCAACATCAATTGTTCTTCCAAAAGGGATTGTATTCAAGTCCCTCAAAAAATCAGGAGAACCTTTTACTATTACTTATACTATTATTACTGTTCCTTTTAATGTTACCTGTTACTTCAGTCATAGGCACTGACTTTAAGACATTAAATAATAATACTCAGAATAAGGGATTAAACATGCACATTTTCATATTTGCAAGACATAGCTGGTAATTGATACCACATAAATATACATTACCTCAAACCCTGCTCTACTGTTAGATACAATTGAGGCAGTATGGAAGAGACAGTGTTTTGGTGAAATGAGTTATCAAGAAGTTAAAATATGTTTTCTATGACTTTTGTGTTTGCCCTGTCAACTGAGATGACCTTCCTCTGGTACGTGTGTTCCAGTTGTATCACAAATGCCATTGAAGAGGGTGGGATAAAATCTGGACTCTTGCCTTTTTCTTTTTTCCATCTTTCTAAAAATACTGTTCCATTAATAGCATAGTATTTTCCCAGACTGCCTATCTGTTGAGATGAAAAAGGGAACTCACAAAGCTACTTTGGTAATAAAGTAGACAGTTCTGATAAATACAACAAAACTGACCATCCTTTTAATCTAATCAATAATATCAATGCACAAGTGCTCAGGACGTCGTGTCTTTGGCATACTTCCACTTCCTTTTTTCCAGTTTGATACCCTGGTACCAAGTGCTGCAGGCTGTCTGGCATATTAGACACGGCAGTTCCTGATTTCACCAGTGATTTGTTGCCACAAGACTCATCATCTGAGCCCTAAAAACTGAGGGTGCTTTAACCTGCTATTTCCACAGTGGTACATGCCTGCTTGTTCTGTGCTGTCTCAGTGGAGCTGTACCTCCAGCCCTGGATTTTTCCTGGTGGGCTGAACTGGTACTTCAGAAAGGAGCTGCTCTGCTTAATGTTTAAAATGCTTCTCCACTTTGGACAGTGGGGAAGAAGTGGATAATTGTCAGAAACCAAATACATTAGAGCCATCAAAAGGAGATGCTGAGGAGGATTAATACAAACAGATGAAATATGCGAGAAAAGAAATAGGAACAAGGTGGAGGCAAATGGTACGAAAAGTCAAAAGCAGCTGGAGAAGAACAGCAGAAGAAAGAGAGGTTCAAACAACACAGAAAGGTTCGAGATTTAGGCTTTGGTGAAGAAAGAAAGAGAAGTTTGATGAATGAAAAATGAGGTAAGAGAGGAAGATAGATAAAATGCGTGATAAATGAGGAAATGCAAGAGAGAAAGAACAGTTCTAAGGAATACATGAAAATATGTGATTGTCACCTCTGACATTCATGTGCTTTTTTCTCACTGAAAAGGCATGGAAGAAGAGATGGTAGGTGTCAACAATGTAAACCCACAAGTCATATCTAACATAATGTTTACTGCTATTTGGGAAATCCAAGTTCAAACCTATTTCTTGCTGACTTGCAGCAGGGATTTCATTGTAGCTCTTTTACTGTCTGAGCTGTGTGAGCAAGTCTGTACCAACAGTCAACGTCGCATCATGTCAAGATACTGACTAAGCTCTGAATGAAGTGGTATTTGCATGGGAAGCAACATAGCTACACAACGTAGCATTGCACCCAAGCTACGATACCCTGCCTTTCAGTAGGGTACTTGGCCACTGTGGAACACCAGACAAGCATGAACAAAGAGTTTCCAATGCCCAAGGTAGCTTTGTTCTGACATCCTTGTATGTCGTGAAGTATAGATGTAATTCCAGCTTTTTCTGTTGAAGCCGTTTCACTTCCCAGAAATACTTTAGTGCTCACAAAGCTACAGAGTGTGTGAGCCAGTGAATCCTTGCATACTGATAACAATCACAAATACAACCACTTTCTCTGTATAAAATAAAAGTATAATTATCCAAATAATTTTTCAGGACTGGAAACTGTGAAAAAATTCACAAGTTCCACTTTATGGAGCCATTTTGAACAAATTTTAATTCACATGAAAAATGTTTAAGAATTAAACATTTTCATCATTACATGACATTTCATTTTAAATTAAAATAAAATGTATTTTGTAAATGCATGACAGTAAAGCCTGATGTCTTAGCTACCCATACTTTTCCTCTGAGAAAATATTAAGTCTCAAATACCCTAAATTCCACACTCCAGAGCAATTTAGGTCTCCTTATAGATCACAGTTTGAACTACAAATGCAACAAGGGCTGCATCCTGCTGTAACTGAAATCCTTCCTAAGTCTACTTCTGCTTTTCAATCTCTCTAATTTTTCATTAGATCAAGAGTCACACATTTTTGTTGGCAGTAAAGCAATTCCAATTTGAACTGCCTTCTGTCTTCAATAGGAATTTTCCTAAAGTACAGAAATAAAAATGTAAAACTTTGCTGTGTTTCATTACTTTCATTCTTTTGAACATTGCTTCTCTGAAAGCTCTGTGTGAAATTATTAGAAGACAGGTTTTGAAATGCTTGTGAAAGTAGATGCATATATGGGACTCAAAGGGCCTTATTTAAAAAAGAAATTTGCCAGTTACCCAGATCTCTGGTTGGTTATGCCCATTCAAGGATACAGAATCCATCATTCGTATGATTATTTTTACATCTGAACTTTTTTTTTATACTAGATAGACTTGAAACTTTCAGGGTCATTTGCCCAGCATGTAGTTGAATGTCCTGTGCTATAGATTCCAATTAGCAAGACCATGTTCAATGGTCCTACACCACCAATGCTGTCTAACTGCTTTCCACTTGGCTTTATATGTTTCTTCTTTGTTGCAGCTGCAACCAGGTCTATCTACCCTTTGATAGAAAAATTTCAATTACCCCAGGGAGAAGCTTTTAGCTTTATTAAGCATTGAAGTCTACACATTTGTTCTTCTGTTGAAGAGCAGTTCAAAAGGAGAGTTTCTGAGGAAGTAATCTGATAAATTAGGATAAATCTTGTGGACTTTCATTGCTAATGTTTTTCCTGTAGTCTGAACCTAAGAATCTGCCAACTCAATGTATGGTTAAGCATTTCTTTAACACTTTTTGCCCCTGACAGATGTTACTTACACTTTACAAGTAAATGGCTCTTCAGTGTTTTTTGAGACTGCTGTGCTCTCAGCATAAAATTGATGTCACAGACGGCTGGATAGCTGTGCTGTACGTAGCCTTGATAGATAGTGACAGAAAACTGCTTCCATCTGGAAGCTCTGTGTTGGCCTCTGCGTAAACTAATGGTTTCCCTTCTTAGATTATGGGTGTCAACTTGTCACCTCCTCGTTGCCACCTTAGTTATCTCAGGAAAAGCCAGGGCTGCATATACCAGATCTCTAATCTGCCTTCACTTTGTTGTGATTGGCCTCTTAGGGGAGTGGGGTAGCCAAGTGACATGGAAGAAAGCTAGCAATAACACTGTTGTAAGTCACATCTCTTTTTAGATAAAAAAAGGAGCTACTCTTCCTAAAGCTGTCAATCTTGTATTTTACTTCATTGGTGGGTTCATTTATGCAAGTAAATAAGGCTGTCATTTATGCTTTTTAATGTTTGAAAATTCCACAAAAGTTTCACGTTGCTGGTTTGAAATCAAATATTTCATTATTGTCTCTATCTTGCAAATGAATTTATTACTGTATTTAAAGTCCTAAATGCCTCTTGAGAGAGCTGAACATATGGTCTAACAATCTACCCATAAAAAGCAAACATGAGTAACACATTTAAAGAAGATAATCTTTCAGTTGTATGGAAGTCCTGTCACTCTTGCTTTTCTGTTTAAGCTTCATATAATGAAGCCTTTCTTTCTGTTTTCAGAAAAGTTTTGGTTCTTCCTCATTCATCCCTGTTCTGTGTGGCAGAGGAAAACGCACAGTGAATTGAGTCTGTGAAAAGATCACAGAACCAAGTGAAACTAGTATCACCAAATTAGAAGAACACTAGAGTTCTTGAATGAAATCTGTTTTTCTAGAAATCCTCAAGAGAGAGTGAGAGGAAACAAATAACCATGGAGAGAGTTCTCCAAACCTACAGTCCCACCTATGTCTGAAGCTATGTTTGAGCACTATTAAGTAACAGCCACTATCAAACACAGGCAGTAGAATTTATATAAGCAAATCTTATCTGGCTAAATACTGCCCTATAAATACACATACTATAATCTGTTATTAACACACAAGATTATATTGCCATAATACATCAAAATATTATAACCAGGGATTCTGAATGAATTATCACTCTTCATTCCTGTGCATCCATCGTAAGGCAAATATGCTGCCTAAACCTCTCTTACAAGACACATACATCCCCTACTGTCCCCCTGGACAAAGGCGCTTTTTTTCTCAGTAACTCAACTAACAACAAATATTCCCACTAAAACCAAAACAAACTGAAAAAAAAGAAAGAAAATCCACAAACAGTTCTCTCTTAGGAAAACACTATTTCATGGTGCAATAAAAACGTTAAGACAGAGGAAAAATAATTAAGATTATAGAAATGAATACTGGATCAAAGTCCACAGAAGTCCTGTTGACACCAAAGCTTAGGCTTCTTTTTGATAATGAGATTACACATCATACTTGGTTTTCTATGTATTCTCTGCAGAGTAGATGTATTACCCTGTCTGTCAACGATTCACATTCAATTCACAATTCAACCAGTTTAAAAGCAAAGGATATATATTTTTTGTACCACTGGGTTTGGGAAACCTGCAACTCAAGACACCATAACCTTGGCATTGAAACTGTAGTTAAAGCTTCTGTTTCCAGTGTTTCATCATGTTGTGCATACATTGTATTTTAGGCTTTTACATCCAGTCAGTCAAGACCCTTGCCTTTCAGATTTCAACTTGTATCATCTATCCATCTTCATTCATCTTGTATCTATCCATCTATTCATCTATTCATCTATCCATCATCTATCCAGCTTCATTCAATACAATTGTACACATGTAACTACATGAAACTTAGTAAACTGTAAATGCTGTTGAGACGACAAAGAAGTGGAAATATTGATGTCTCTGTCACCTGGTTGGGTCTGGAAAAATTAGCTGGAGGATGTGGCTAAGACTGAACATAAAGAAAAGGTTAACTTGTTTAAAAAGAAAACATATCATTCCCTATTCCCTTATCAGAACTGAAATTGTATAATCAACCAAATACCTAATCTTACTTTGATACTTTCTGTTTTCTGAATAGTTTGGTAATATACTCTGGTGACAATTTGACATGTAGCCTTTTAAGAGAAGACTCGGTAAGCTAAGGAGTACAGTCCTTTTGAAGCTGTACTGGGCTCAGGTGCCAAGTCGCTACTCCAAAGTTCAAGGTACATGTTGCTGAATCCGTCATTGCTAGTAGTGATGTTTACAGCACCGAGAGAAAGTACTGGAGGAAAGTCTTGCAGGTGCCAGACAGAGAGACGTCTATATTAAGACTTATGCTGAATTGTTAATTTATAGTTATCAGCAAAACCAAACTAAGAATCTGCATGCTCAGCTGCGAGTGCTATTGGTGCAGCTTGTGCACGCTTCAAAGACAACATTTGCTTTCAGTATGAAACGTTAAGATTTTTTTTCTCCTAGGTTTGAGCTCTTCAATTCAAAACATACTCAAAGTTGCTCACTAAATAAAGATCTATTGAATTTTCTGGGATTTAGGGTGAGTCAGTGTTGCCTGTGTGCATCAAGAGGAGAGGGTTTTTTTAAAAAGCATTTAAAATCCACTAAGTGGAAACCATAATGTTCATTAAGGCTGAACCCAAGCTATTAAGATCAGCAGAACATGGACTGAAAAAAGATCCTCATCTCAGTCAGGGTATGTCTGACCTGTAGCTGGAGAAGGCTGACTTCATTCTCCATGTGCGAGAACACTACAGTCCGCTGTGGTTTAGTAGGCAGCTATCATGCTGGAACTGGTCCGTAAGGTATTCCCATCCTAGCTCCAGCCTTTCCCCTTCCCTGCCCAGACCTTCTGCCTACTTCACCCTCCTCCCTTCTACAGCAGCCTTCTACAGATACAGAAAACAAGATCTAGCAGCAGGGATGGAATTTCAGGGGAAATGAAAGCTGACTGGTGGGGAAACAGTATTACTGCTACCAGTGCCAGTGTGTAGTAGTTGGAGGCTGCTTGGGCAGGTTAGCCAGGGCGGGAGAGCTGCTGCCGGACGAGGCAGTGAGGGTATTTGACTGCTGTGTGAAAGAGCATGAGGGCTGTGTGCTGGCAGAGGGGACACGGTGCAGACGTAGGTGGGAGGAGGGGGTGTAGGTTACAGGGCTTGGTAAAGCAGAGGGCCAACACACAGCTACCATGGCTGCACATCTCTGCTTTGCATTATCACACAGCAGCAGAAAGCAGGTGAAGAAGGCTTCAGATGAGCAGAACAGCTCGATCAGAAACTTTATGCTGATCAGTATGACAGATAATTTGTTTCAGCACAGTGCTTTCACCCAAATGGTACTTCTTCGTCCTAATACAATGATTTCTAATTTTCTTTGAGTGACATTTATTTCATGGACTTCTGATGAAAGATACTGTCATAATCACCCATACTAGGGAACAGTTCAGATTGCCTGCAGAAGAGTCCCCCTCACTATATACCCTGCACATGCTATTAAGAAGAGGTCTCTTCTTCAATCAAGTATTAGTTGGAGAATTTCCCTGCTCTTAGTGGTATTTCCAAGGCACTAACATTACAGAATGTCCACCAGAGACAAATTGAGGTGCTGGTGAATCACGTTCTTCAAGGTTTATGGTTACCCAGTGTAGCCTACACTGTGAGACTATGAATGCAGGGGCTTTTCTGTTAGAAAGCATGGGAATGATCTGCAAAGCATAAGAAAAAAAAAATAATTTAAAAAGCGCTGGAGAACACTTCAAAGAAGCCAGGTTCTGCTGCAAGGATTCCATGACCATCTCAGCCAGTGCTTGTCAGCATCTTCAGTCATCATCTCATTTCAGTAAATTAAGACACCTCTATGCTTCATCATTACAGTAGTTCACAAAGCAAGGAGTAATTTATGTCTCTCTGGCTAACAAAGGTACCTCACAGAGGCTGAGAGGACCACTTCAATGAAGTGGCATTGTATCAGTGAGCCGGGCATTCACGCACATGCAGCAAATGTTTGTGTCTGAATGCATTTTTTCCTCTCCAAAGAAAACATACATTCTATAGCCTCCCTATATCATTCCTCTCCCTGCATTACTCCACGTCAAGATATTCTGTCTAGAATATGTCTTCAGTCCTTTCTCCATACAACTAAACAGTAGGTCAGACAGTAATAGGTAAGTATATTATAGTCTTAGGCACACTTAGGAACTCCCATCTAAAGAAATATTCAAAGTTATTGCAATAAAGAGGAAATAAACAAAACAATGAACCCTACTGCTTAGTCTCTTCCAGCATATAGCTGATATTCAGCTGACAAATTAAAGGGTAGGCAGAAAATAACACTACTACTATTACTATGTATTTTAGTATTACCACGGAGAAGGCAGCAGCAGTCCTTGCCCTCATCCCATCAACAACATTAGCTGGCACCTGCTAATGGGATCTCTACTATCAAGAGTTGTCCAAGCCTTAAAAGAATCTATTCAAAGCAGAGAAGCAACAGAGAGATGTTACCCAGGTGAAGGATACAACGCCCTTACTTTCACTGTGCTTTTTCATCCCACCAGTAGAACAGCTTTGTCTGTGATTCTGGCTACAGCATGGAGGGAGTAAAAGAGAGAATGTGCACATACGCATCTTGCAAAATTAATGCCACAGCGTTAAGTTCAACAGGAATCTCCTTTTAGTAGGAAAAAATACTATTTCCATGGAACCACTATCTCCCTGGAAAAAGCCCCCCCAGCAGGTACTTGTACCTACAGAACAAGTGGCTGAGCTATGCCTAATCCTCAGAAAACTCTGATCTCATACACATCACTGGCTTGCAACCATGAAGGTATGTAGGACTGCCAAAGACATAAAGCATGCAGTATCCTTCACAGTCCAGGTGCCACCTGGTATTCACCAGAAAATAGAAAGCTCAGCACAACTACCTGCAGAGCTTCAGAGCAGTCTGTGCAGCCCAGTGCATGGGCTTCTTTTTGGGCTGTGAAGGAAGCCCATAGTGAGAAGCACAGTACCAGCACCACCACTTGGTTCTGGGATTACTTCAGCTCTTCTTCCGAGAGACTGTAAGAACAGAGAATAGAAGAGTTGCAGTTTTTGCAATCTTCAATATTTGCTTTTTCTTTTATCTACTTTTATCCTTGCTTTTCCTTGGTGAGAGGCACTCAAAAGATTTTGAATTTAATTTTAGGATTTGAAAATGCAGTTAGGCCTGTTTGTTATAAGCAACTGGAGTTTATCTGGGCAAAGTGCCAGAAAAATTTCTAATAGTTTTAAGCAATCTGAAGCAATAGTTGGATAAGCTTGATTTTCAGAAAAGGAAGGCATTAGGCACCATAGAGAAACTGAAAGGAGACCTTCGTATCTTTCTAAGAAAGTTTTGTTCAGATGCTAAAGCTTTTTTTTAATCAAAATATTAACCACTTCTGAGTTACAGATTCAGCAGATGAAATCCTTTAGGGTATATAATCAAAGAGCTTACAATGAATTATTTAGAGTTTACAGTCAGTCTTTGGAACGGATGATCTGATGATTTAATTTCAATCTGATATATCAACATCTGACACACATCTGTTTAGATAACAAAATACTTCAGTTAGTATTCACTCAGTAAGTGGACTGCCTTGACTTTCACTTTAGCTTAGTGCTGGTGATTACCAGCTCAATTTTAATTTCCTGCTTTCTTTTTTTTTTCCTAGAGACATTTAATAATTTTTTAAACAAAATAATAATTTAATTAAAAATCCATTATTTTTGCAATAAGCAGCACAGACCAAAAACCTTTCCATGCTGAATGAATATTAAGCGATCAAGGAAAAAACCTGATGGGCCCTCAATTAGTGTTTGGGTTTCTCACATAGTCGTGATGATAGATCATACAAACAGATCACAGTGAGTGATCTCACTCAGCATATGGATTTGCACCGTTGAATAAGGCATACCCAAAATATGTCAAACAAATCACCCCCATGGTGTGACTCTGCCATGGCACTGGGCAACAATCTAACAAAATGTGCTCCTAACACAATTAAAACGGGACCAGGCGATACCCTTTATAACTCTCAAGAAGCCTTCGAGACAGGATAATACACCAAGCAGCTGGAGAAAGTGAGTGCCCTATTTTCCCTAAGTCCATCCTCAATCTCACCAGTTCTTTTTTCACCCCATACTGAAGAGAATCTCTTCACACACTGGATTTCCCGTAACATACAGTATTCACACTTGGTGATGCATCACACTGCCTATCACACAGTCTCTGGTGGATACTTGCTCTTTTTGCTGTAACAGCGGTAAAATTACACAGGAAAGACACCTGCAACAATCTGAACAACGAACTTGCTATATTTAAATAATTCTCTGTAGAATTTTATCTGGCAGGTAATGATTTGAATATGAAGGTATTACTGGCCTGCTTGAGCTTTTCATCCAGTTGGGATCTTGACTCCCATCAGGAGAAGAGAAAGCAGGGCAGCTGAGGTTATGTGGTTCCACCTCCAGTATCTCCTGCTTCTACCTCCAGATCAGCCTTCTGCTGAGCTGGCATCTATGATGCTTTCTATTCAAACAATATTCAAAATGGGTTGTGTCAAAAATGTGTATAATCTAAATAAATGTATAAATGTATAAATCTTTCCACCTCAAAGTCCTTTGACCGATTGTCCTTTGGACCCCCAAGTCCTTTGACAAGGTATATGAAGTCCTTGTGAACTGATACATATGCAAAAAGTTATACTTTAAAGACTGAATACATGATATGATTACTGTTACTGCTTTCTATTGCAAAAGCTGCAATTCTCCTAACACACAAAAGCAAGATCCATGACAGGTATGCACAGACACAGATTTTTAAGGATCAGTGTACAACACCCAGCTGGAGAGGTGCTTTTATTTATGTTTTCTGCACTTCAGTCCTCCATTAGTAAAACCCGGAATATTCTAGCCTTATTTCAGAAATTATTTACCTCTAATTGATCATGATATTTAACAAACATTGTTATTTTTTTCCCCTTCTTTTGTGGTGGGGAATAGCCTACAGGAAATCTGCATTTTGACCTCTCCAATTTTAACCTCCAAAAACTTGAAGGGGCTATGTATTTGGACACAGCATGAATACAAGGGATCTTATTTTTCTGTATTTTGTGATGCTGCTGCCATCTAGAGTATAAAAGTAATATTGTGTCAAGAAACACCATCAGCAGTATTTAATTAATGGTTTTGTATTAACAGTGAGCAAGTATAATCATAATCATACATTTTTCTCTATCTTGTTCCACTGCTGCCACCTAGAGTTATAAAACAAGTATATTGTTTTTCTAACTACAGCTATTTAAATAATGGCTCTTTATATTTGTGGGTGATACCTTACTTTGATACCTTACAATTTTCTCATTGCTTTGCCTTGTCTCTTTGTCTTGAATGTCAGTATAACCCAAATATTGCATTTAATGTTCTCTTAACATTACAAAGTGTTAAAAATTAAAGTGGTTTAGCCAAATAATTAATTTATTGCGATTTTAAGTTTTTAAAGGTAATCTTTAAATAAGAAAATATCATAGGTCAACCTACATTTTTTCTTCTGGTTTCAGGACATCATTCATCATAAAAAATCGGACTTAATATTCATATGAGACCCCTAATCAGAATTAATAGGGGAAAAAATAGGCTGCCATGGACATTAACAATGACAGACAGCTGCTGCTACTCTTGTAAAAAACCCCAAGATTTTACAGAACCTTTTTTTTTATTATTGTGTAACAGAAAGCAACACACATGCCTCGGGGACTGTAAAACAATCAATAAAAGAAAATAATGAATAATAGGTTACCAAATCTGCAGTCACTAGTGCATGTGACCTCCTTGTATATTTGAAGGTTCAAAAGAAGTCTCCTTTGATGCCTAGTAGGTAACTACAGAAATTCCTGGAAGAAATCCTAGGCATTCTTGTTCTTTTAGCCTATTTAATTTTTAGACAGCTTTGGATGACTGCACTGGAGGTAACAGCAACCCTCCAAGATCAAACATCCACCAACTCTTTACCTGGATTGTTCCTTCCTCTTTGCTGATGTAATCACTTTCATTATCCCCCTTCAGGTGGCCTTACTTTGTTGGGAATCCTTAGCTTGTCATGTCTAGTGGAAACAGTAGCACTTTCTATATCTTTGTTTGACAGCTCTATTACAGTGCCTCAATACTCAGGAATTTAATACATAGGCCTCCTCAATATCTCTAATGGTGAATTTCATGAAAAAAACCCTTTTCTTGAACTTTGATCACAGAACTTTCTCTAGCTGGCTGTTCTTGGTTCCTAGTTCCTCTAGCTGTGCCCCTTGCCTTCTTTCACCTACCTATAAAGTAAAGCCAACGTCCTGGTTTTGTCTTTTCAAACTATCTTTATGAAAACTAGTCACAGCTCTTGTCACAATGGCTTCACCTTAATAGCAACATGAAAGTCACACATGCTTCTGTATATCCTCCAAATAGCTCACCCCAGGAAAACTGCTGCAGATAACACAGGTAGCCAAATGAGGCAAGGTTTTATTCTCGGGTTGGTGTCATTTGTCTTTTTGGTTGTAACATGGAAACTTTTGAATATTACATCCAATCAGTTAAACACTTTCTCAAAGAACATCCTAGGCATAAATGCATAGGTATTTACAGATTTAAGCAGAATCAAATGAGAAAGCTAAACAGGGAATATATAAAGCTCAGATACAGAGCTGGCAGAACCAGAAGCTACATGATCTGTAATTGTCTACAGATCGAAGGTATGAACAGCATGCAGTATAACAACAAAATACCTCATCTCTGCTTGTCTTCTCATTGTAGA
This sequence comes from Falco biarmicus, assembly GCF_023638135.1. Taxonomy (NCBI): domain Eukaryota; kingdom Metazoa; phylum Chordata; class Aves; order Falconiformes; family Falconidae; genus Falco; species Falco biarmicus. The sequence goes on along the minus strand of NC_079300.1, from coordinate 9,432,924 downwards.
AATAAGAGAATTAATAACTGCATGAAAGATAGGTCTGGAGGAAAGAGCCACAAGAGTCCAGTACATATAAAGGATGAAAAGCGAATGGTATGGGGATGGAGAGAGCCCCTGTGAGGCTGGAAGGAAGGACTCACAGCTGATGTTTGGCCCCTGGGAGGGCACACACATCGGCTGACACAATTAAGGAGAGGGTGCTTCAGGGCGCTCCTGAAGATTTAACAGAATGGGAAAGCGGTGGATAGGACTTATGCAAGCCAGATAGACAAATATCAAAATTGTTTAGTGTAAGAAATGACCTAAAAAGCAGTCTCCTGAAGTGTGACTTCATCCTGAATAGTGACTACTTGTATGAGATTATACAACAAAAATAATCCAATGCAAGTTTAGAAATAGCTTTTGTGTTAGAGGTATAACAAAAGCATTGGCAATAGGCTGTTGTTATCTCCTAACTTCAGCTATATCTGAATAACTAAAAAACCCACAGGTGTGTAAAATATATAATCACTACCAGTAGCTATTATAACCTCTTGCTCACACTGCCTATATTGTTGTAGACTATCATAAGTTTTGTCTAAGGAGCTTTGATTCTTCCTGTAAAATTGACCCAGGGGTGAATGATAATACATGACTTTTGTGAGAATGGACTATCTGTTATCTTCCTGGGTTAGCAACCACTGTCTAAAATTTATCTTTTTTATCAGGTTGAAACAGGAGTCATTTATTATCATGTTTTGTTTGGTCTGTGGTGATAATTTTGGGACCTGCTTTTGTTAGGTATTGGCTACATTTTTCTTTTCCTTTGGCCTCTGAGTCGCAGATCTGGTAATTCTAGTAAGCGATAAGCTCAGCTTAAGAAAAAAGTATTATGTTGTTGATACTTTGTTTTTTTTTTTTAAAAAAAAATCTCTGGTATTTATACTGATTTTTCTTCTAGTAGCTGTGACTATAAAAGCCAGGGTGTATTATACTTCCACTGATATAACAAAGAATTAAAAAAATGAGGCAGTTGTAACTTGTAAGCCATATCTATGAACTTGCATGGAATCCCATCTTGGCCAAATTATGACAAGCCTTTTTTTATTCAGCGTATTCTATTCTACTCAATATTTTAAAATGAGGATTGATCAGAACATTGTACCACTGTGTGATCATCTAGTAGGAAGATGCATCCTATATAGGCTTCTTGAGGGGTTTTTGGGCTTTGTTAGACGTCAAAAATAATAATTTGCTTCTGTAACTTCCCTAAGTTTTTTTCCTGTGTCAGTCCTCCTTGTAGCGTATCAGTCATACTGTCCTCAAGTTTCAGCCTGAGTGGAATGTGCAACTGGCCGTTGCCCAGGTACCTCCATATGCAATGGTTCTTTTTTAAGGCTCACCTTGTGCGCAACTGTCCCTTCCTTTTTGTGCTCTGGTGAATTTGTTAGCAAACACAACTTCTATGTAGTTAGTATTGTTAATCCTTTTCTAACATGTGGTTCCTGTTATGTGTAGCATAGTCGGTTTGTCAAAATACGGGACTAAATAGTTTTACTTCAGATAAGCAGTCCAGAGATAACTACTTATTCTTCTTCTAGAAACCTAAAGATTATGGTATTTTGATGGCTTTTACTTGCTGGGCTGGGTTAAGGCTAAAGAGAAAATTTGGAAGGATGCAATGCTTCTGAACCTCCTTCACTAAATTGGTTCTGCTCAAACTAATGGCTTTTGTTTTCAGTAAAATAACAACACTTTGCATTTCAAGATGCACTTATGGTATCTTCTCCTACCTTTGGATCCTCATCTTATTTTTTCATCAGTGAGCTTATTATTACCTTAGTAGATGTCTGAATTTATTCAGTAACTATTATTTTAACCACTTAGCTTTCTTTTGGTGTTAACGGTTCAGCACAGTTGAATTTATAGCAACATGTTACCTTTTGCTAAAAGCACACAAAGAACTTAACAAAGTGCTTAAAAGATTTAAGAAAAGCATTTGAATCCTGATCGGTAGACAATGTCTGCCCAACACACGTAGTTGATAGTTCGATTCTGCAGCCTAGTCTTCAATCCAAATTCACATGGGATCCCTGCTGCATTGTTTCAAGTGCTATTTTCATCTTCTTGTAATTTTAATTCAAAATGGTTCAGACATAAGAGTTCCCATTCTGTTTACACTATTAAACAAGCATAGCTTTTTCTTCTGACAGTAAGTGGTCAGGCTCATAATGCCTCCAGTAATTATCTTTCACTGAATACCAATATTTATTTTGAAATTTACATCCAGGAACTAATCAGGTATGAAATCCTGCTTTGAAAAATGTGTTTAGAGCCTCAGAGAGAACTGCTCCCATGTGATCACAGCTTTGTCCTCAAGCTGTTTGTTCATATATGTGTGTTTGCTCTTATACCTTAACAATTTTTCCTGAGTGGTTCATGTTTGCATTATATAAGCAAGTCACACGAAGTGGAGAAAGGTAGTACAATTTATTAGACCAAATACTATAAATTGGAAAAAGACAAGCTTTTCAGTGCATATCCCTATCTTTGGGTTTGAAATAGACACAGCAAAATTTAAGCTGAAGTTTAATACAATTATGCCAGCTTAGCTAGACACACTATTGCATCTCGTTTCATGGAGCAATTTTGAAATATTTTACAGTTATCCTACATTTATGAAAACCAATGTGTCATTCTTTTTAACCTTTTACTAACTCTGTTTTCTGTAGTAGTGCCAAGGTATATATTGCTAATGAATGCAGTTCAAGTCTGTAACTGTTTGCTAACACTCATTTGGAAAGAAGACTCTTTCAGTAGCTCTCAGAATATTCAGTCAATGTACTGTAATAATTGCTTTGGCCTCTTTATTCTTTCTGCCACGAACATCTGGTCTGATCAACCTCACGTTATATAAATTCATTAGCTGCGTCTGAACTGTAATGATCAATGATCTTATCCAACAGTTTATTATAAAGAAAAACTATTTTTGCTGAAGTAATATTGTTGATCAAAGGAGTCTTGAAATACATTCCCTCCACAAACCACCATACAGCAAAAAAAAATAAATAAAAAAAATTCCAACTCCTGCTCCTGGGATTATTTCAGTACTTTATCCCGTGACTGATTGCTGAAAAAGACATTGTTGGCTGCAAAGGGTTGCAATGTAACCACTGAATCATAATCATCCACCCATTCTCTGGCTCCATAAATGTCTAAATTGCCAATAGCCTCCAGAGAAGGAACCAGCCCACGTGCTCCACTTGTCTCACCTGTGAGGCAGCATAATTTCAGCACAGGCTGAACTTTAGGCAGAAGTGTAGGCATTTGGAGAACTCTAAAGCTTATACAGCTATGGGATGCACGCATCTCCAATGTTAGCAGCTACCAGGAGCATCTAAGGAGATCTGAGGAAATTTTGGTTAGTAAGTCCTACTTTAAAACCAAACCCCTCTGTAGATCTAATTCTACAATGGACTATAAACTCCACCTAAGATCTTTCACCAAACTAACTGGTCACAGCTTGTACCCCAGAGCTTATCAGAACTGCACATACTCTGGTTATTACCGTTGGGATCTCGCCAAGAAGAGCAAAGTTTAACAGTGGGTGGTATGGGCGGTGGGGGGGTGAGGGTGGGCAGGCAGTATCCACATTAGTTTCATATAAACTGCCAGTCTCCAAAAGAAGGCCTTCCCTGGGTTATTGCAGTATTCAAAACTTTGGATTTTGAACTAAATACCTCAGTTTTACTGTGCAGGGTTTTAGTGTGTGTCTAGGTTTGCCCACTTAATCAGTGGGTATTCTGTGGACTCACCTATCTGTGGTTACCTACAGTTGTGGGAACTGGACTCAGTAAGTTAGGGGACACCTTCCAATTCTATGGTCCAGCTACCTTGAGGTTTAAAAAAGAAGTAAAATAAAAATCTAGGGTCTGAAAGGTCTAGAGTTCCAGTAGTTTACCAAAATTACTTCAAAGGCAAGGTTTACAGAATTTAGTTTTGTCTATCCAGCAAAAAATAATCAACTCTGTCTTCAGTTAGAGGTAAACTTAATTTAAACACAAGTCCAGTCTAAAACATTAGGTGTAGGACTGTATCATTACGTTGGTCTCTCTAAATGGTTCTGCCAAGATGAAAACAGAATTTTGTACAACACTCCCAGCAAGCCCATAACCTACCCTCGTACTTCAGAACTGAACTGTGGAGACCATGGAACATATATATTTATCAAATAGCATTAATGCTAATTTTTACTCATTGGTTAACTTCATTACTTCCAAAGCAGGCCGCTAACAGTGCCATGCTTTTCCAAGCAGTGCCTATGTATTCCAGGAACAGGCAGGAATTCAAAATAGCAGTCTGGAAAAACAACTACCATCTAAAATACAATGACTAGTAGATGTAGTGCATTCCTTAAATTTCTTCCTCTATTAAATTAAATAAAGAGACAGTGCTACTGCAGAAGAAAAAAAATGTTTGTCACACTTGTTTAAATGTCCAGATTCTGAAGTTTTGTGTAAACAGGGGATGTGCGAGATACCTATCATTTAAGTATTCCAGTGTAGTATCTGTGGTAGGGAATTTCATTCTAAAATAATAATAATTTTCTTTCAGAAAACTTACTGTTGTCCAAGCCAGAGAAATTATTTCAGAATAAAATTCACTTCTAATTGGAAAGAAACTACTAAAATGGGGGAATTACTCCAGAACAGCAAAAGTGAAGTAATTATTCTGGGATGGTTATGCAAGCCGGTTTCAAAATGTAGCCAATCTGTGAACCAACAGAATATGCCCCAAATGCAGGTTCTTACGTGTTTGAGGTGGTAGATAAATTACAGCAGTGAAAATGCAGAAAATTCATTGAAGTCCTGTGTTTGGATGGCTATTTCCCATGCTATTAGCTATGTTTACAGTATCATTATCATAATTTTGTCATTATATAGTTGTACTATAATAAGTCCAGAGACTCGAATCAGGCCACCCTGCTAGGCAGTGTTCAAGCAGACTTGATGTGGCATTCCCTTCCCAAAGCAACCAGGGAAACCAGGTAAAAACAGAAAACTAGTAACTTCAAAAGGTGCTTGTATGGGGAGTTAGCCCACTGAAGGCAAAGGCCTGAATTTAGAGTCAAGTTGCTTTTGTCCCTAAAAAAGAGCTTTTTCCTTATTGCTCATTCCTGTTTTCTGTCAGATTTCATTGTGAAGACACAAAGCTGAATTTGCAAAATCACAGCCATTTCCATGGCAACAGATTGTGATGTTATGATGTCCACTGTTGGAGCAAACAAAACAGGCGCCCAAGCTGCTGGGATAAGGAAGGAGTAGCAGCACCTTAACCATTTAACAATGTGTTTCTAAAATCATTGCTGGTTGATACAATATCCATTTCATAGACCTCCACTACCACTTCCCCGCCCCTGCCCAGGCCATGATTCTTTACAGAAGTTAAGATGATGAGGTAAAGGGCTGAACTAACAACCAGCAAAGTCAACAGAAAGTCTGCCGCTGGAACTGGACTGGAGGAGAGAGCATGCCTCTAGAAACGTGATTTAGGTAAGTATTTTTCTTGCTTAAAGGCAATGTAAAATTACTTGATGCCACGTGATTTATCTAGCATCATGTACTACATCTCCAAAAGATCTATCACTGATAAATGACAGAATTCTTGTTCTATTTTTTAGTAAATTATAATAACATCAATGTTATACTGACTCTTCAGGTTTGCATCTGCCCAATAGGATGAATTGGAAAAGTGAGTTTTTATTTTCTTTAGGAGAGGCAATCCTTTTCAGTATTACGGGGTTAAATTTAAAATTTCATTTAAAGTCCAAGGTTAAACTCACAGTGAAGTTCCAAAAAATTAGGATAAAGAAAAAGCAAAAAAAGGGGGAAAATGAATTCTGCTTCTTATATTAGCAACTTACTTCACTGTAACATTATTTGTAGAAATATAATTATCTTTAAAACTATGGAACTCTGTTTTGCTGCCATTGAGGCCAATTGGAGATTTTGTTTCAGTCTTCCCCACTGTCAGGTTTATATTTTAAAAAACATTTTATTATAAAGAGATATATATTTTAAAAGTGCCCCTTTGATAAATGCCAGCAGTAGAATGGAATCTTTGAATAAGCTCTTTGAAGCCTGCAGTTTTATGAGCTCAGTGCCTTCAGAAGCTTCTAAAGTAGTTATAGACAAATGGAGACAGCTAAGGCTTTGCACGCTTACTTCAAACATAAGTGAGTGACTAACATAAAATTGTAGTGGCCATTAAAACTTCAAAGCAGAAGTATGACCTGAATATTACTTGTCATAGTACAGGATTTGGTACTGGAAGATCTTATCAACTTTTTTAATTATAGTATCTCCACCAAATGCCAAGATCATGACTTAGATAAATCATTCTGTCTCAAATAAAATTTTATTCCTGAGATTTCACTTACAGTACCAGTGAAAGCATGCACTAGCTGGATTGTCGTATGGTGATGGCTCCCCCTCCTTGCTTGCAGCTAAATCTTGTCTCTATCTTGGTAGAGTTGCTGTCCTCAAAATATATTCTACCTCCTTCCTACCTCTCACGATATCCTTGCCCAGAAAGCCTCTCCTTCTGCTGCAAGCCATAAAACTGTCCTCTTTCTTACAAATTCATCTTCTCAACTCACTTTCCCCCCCAGTATTTCTTGAGCTATGACCAAACTTTCTAGCCATTCTAAAGACACAATCATACAAATACTTCTGATAATCAAGAAGATTAAATCACTGTTATCAATTCATCTGCTGGTTGTCTACCCCCATCAGAAGCGTGGTACATGTTTGTGTGAATTGATAATGCTTTGAAAAAATCTAGTAATAGAGTAGTCTTGCATATATTTATCTCCCCATTCTTTGCTAAATGTCGTCTTTCTTTGTCAAGTCCTGTTGTATCTCTCTTAGACTAGGTCCTCAAATACAACAACTTATTTAATTATATTAAAGGACAAATTTTAAAATGTGTAAACATACAGTGATATTTAGTGGTGTTACCAACAGTTATGCTTCATTCTTTGGAAAACAATCAAAAACAATTCTCTAATTTGAATGATTGACCTTTGTGTATATGGAAAAGGAACAATCTGGTCTTTTACTATTTCTTTAGGTCTCAGAACTAATTGTAACTTCTGATAGGTCCTCTGTTTATGCATTAAAAAATTATGACCTGTATTTTATCCTATCCTGGGCTTTCAAGCTCACTGTAGTGAAGTTATTTGGACAACTCATTTGCATGCATGGAGTTGGATGATTGAGTCCAAAAGTTACTGCTTATTACTCATCCAGAAAGATTTTTAAAAAATCACGTGGGACTGCTTGTTACTCATCTGGAAGTTTACCATTTTGATAGACCAGTCACAGGGAGTCTGGAAATAACAAACAAAATGTACACCAGTTCCTATTGAGGATAATATTTGGTAGAAAACAGTTTGGAAACCACTTCCACAGCCAAAATTAACTTATCCAGAATCTACAAATCTTTCATTTTCAAGTATATTGTTTAGCAAATTACATGACCCACGGTTGCTGGGCTGGTTTTGGCTGGGAATGAGTTAATTTTCTTCATAGTAGCTAGTATGGGGCTATGTTTTGGATTTGTGCTGGAAACAGTGTTGATAATCCAGGGATGTTTTATATTTACTGCTGAGCAGCGCTTACACAGAGCCAAGGCCTTTTCTGCTTCTTACCCCACCCCACAAGCGAGCAGCTGGGGGTGCACAACAAGTTGGGAGGGGACACAGCTGGGACAGCTGACCCCAACTGACCAAAGGGATATTCCACACCATATGATGGCCTGCTCAGCATATATAGCTGGGAAGGAAGGAGGAAGAGGGGGATGATTGCAGCGATGGCGTTTGTCTTCCCAAGTGCACGTGATGGAGCCCTGATTTCCTGAGGATGGCTGAACACCTGCCTGCCGATGGGAAGCAGTGAATGAATTCCTTATTTCGCTTTGCTTGCGTGCACAGCTTTTGCTTTACCTATTAAACTGTCTTTATCTCAACCCATGAGTTTTCTCACTTTTACTTTTCCGATTCTCTCGCCCATCCCACTGTGGGGAGTGAGTGAGTGGCTGTGTGGGGTTGTTAGCTTAGTTGCCAGCTGGGGTTAAACCATGAAAGTTGCATATACTGTTTTAAAGAAGTATGTTAGAAAGCCAAAATACAGAATATATGAGTGGTTTTGAAGCAGAATTGAAGGCTTGTTACTGCAGACTTTGGTTCCATTATTGCAGGAAGCTTTCAAGGTCAGCAGAGGGCTCAAAAAAGTTTTGAAATCAGAAATCCCCAGTTTAGAAAATATAAACTGTCTTTGGAACAAAATAGGACCCTTCTGTCTTCAAATGAATTCTTAGCCACTCCTATTAGCTGTAAGAAGCCTTTTAGCTTGCCAGAATATCTGCAGGAACGTCAGTCATAGTTCTTCTAGCTACAAGCAATGATAAATGGATGCATATCTCTTACTGTTTCAGCAAGCAAGTTCCCTATAATTAAGAGAATTCAAATGCAGGTGCAATGGCATAAGTCCCTAAAATGCAGAGAATAGTTTAGGCAAAACACTCAAAATATCAAGTTTTTAACTCTTTTGTTAATATAGTATGTGGATCACAGCAGAAAGATGACTATGAGTTTGAGAAGATGTAATGTAGAGTGAGCACTAATTATATTACACATGTAATATAATAGTACTATAACTTTGAAATATTGCTTAAAATTGTCCCGTGTGCAACTCCTGATTATTACATTGACATTAAATAATCCTTAAAACCAAGCTGCAAGTTTCATGTCCATTAGCCAGGAACCGATCTTCAGCGATAACGCAAATAATACATAGTAGAGACTGGAGTCACTAAAATCATATTCTTATCAGATTAAAAAAAAGAAGAAAAATGAAAAAAAAACCCCAGAATTCATGTTGGAAGTTTCACGAGGCAGAAGCAACAACTAGCAGTTCAGAGAAGCAACTGGAAGTACTTTCATGGGGCAAAACATGATGAAGTCAGGTCCTGTGGCTAAGCTGTCTGAAAGTTCCTAATTGAGAAGTAGGAAAGGACTCCATGATCAAGCGGGATTTCTCTTCTTTTTATTTTCATTTTTGCAGGCAAGAAGCTTACCTTTTCCTTTGCTAGAACTTCTACATTATTTCCATACTTTGGTTTGCATGTCAAAAGTATATTTAGATGAAACTGGAAATCATGGAATACATAGTTGCTTCTCCAGAAGAAACCGCGAATCTCTAAAAACTGACCCATCTCTAAAAGGAGACCTTATTTGCCCCATGTTATTCTGCCAGGAGGCGCTTCATTGCTCTTATTTACAAATATCATCTTCAATGGAAATATGCTGTAGTGAATAGAAACCAATGATCTAGTAAAAAGAATGCAGCAAACAAATGGACCACAATGTTTACTCTCCTGTTTCACAGAAGACAGTATGGTATCAAAAGAAAAGTTAGTGGAAAATGCCCTAATAAATTAATGAGGATGAAGAGAGTTTTTCAGGTAGTAGGAACTCTTTGTTCAAATGGGATTTTTTTAAATGAAAGTACAGCTCTACATACACATGTGCATTATAAATTAGTTTATAGCATTTTCACAAGTCTTCCATGATAGTATATTCAGAGTAACCTGCAATGACTATTTCAGCAGAAATTGCTGAGAACGTAAGAATTGCCATCCTGAACTGAATCGAAGGTCTCTTCTGTGTTCTGTCTCCTGACAGTGGCCAACAGCAAATGTTTAGGGAATAGTAAGAATAGGACAAATACAAAGGCAAATTCCCCTTAGAATGGCATTGGTGATCTCTAAAAAAACATCTGGGGAATTGGAAGTGAAAGGAAATACTCTCTCCACTTATCCATTAAATGTATGCTCAAAAGAAGGTACTAAAGTCCATGCAATTGGCTGATGATACACTTACATTAAAGGTATTAAAATGCCAATAGTAAACTCTTGAAAATAAATCAACAGCCAGTAATGGTAAGCTTTTGCAGAACAGGCCTTTAAATTATAAATTCTTCAAGGTGTCTGTCTTCCTGACTGCAACATTTCTGTCATGCTCTTTTGTTTTGCTTGTTCTATAGATAGCTTTGAGGGCCTGATCTCCTCAAAGCTTTTTCCTCAGTGCTCTACTGAGTATAGAGCTGGGAGCACAGAAGTGGGAAGTATTCCAATCTTCAAGAATTAGCTACTGACTTTACTCCCAAATTCCAGTAACCTCTCTGCAAATTAGAAGATCAGAGGCATTGCTATAGAATAGTCACTACACTGCTCCTTCCCCTCTGCCCCACTCCAGCCACCACTCTACACTACCCAGTGGCATGTTTCACTGCAGGTCTGTCAACAGACACTTGGCCATGCCTATGTCTGTCTCAGTAACTGCAATGAAATCTCATGGAACAGGTAACTCACCTCCAAACTATTGTTTTCCAGAGGATCCCCATGGGATAGAAGCAAGGGACAACACCTGTTCTCTGGGCCTCATATTCATTCAGTTTGTGGCCCTTTACAGCTCTTTCCTTCTCGGTACAGGAACCCAAGAAGAGGAGAAATAGCACATTTCATCGGCAGCGTCTCTTTATGAGAAGCAAGAATTTTTGATCTTAGGAATATAATATATCCTAATGTTAATGAATTACTAGTTCATTTGGAATCGGCAATCAGTTTCAAGCATCTAATGAGAGTTACTGCTTTAATAACAACTAGCAGAACCTCATTTTTTTAAACCTAGGAAATAACTGTGTTATATCAATCATTCACCAGTTGATGCACCTATTTGCCTCCTTCTTCTCAAGCCTGAAGAACAACCACCTCCACAAATCTCCATAATTAAAGGAATTTTCCATGGAGATTTGTACTTTCCAGGTACGCAAAGACCTATCTTCCTTTCCTTCAATATTCTTTCAAACATTTCTGTATTCATTTAATAAAAATATATACACATATCACAGGCATTATATTTATATGTGTGTGTATATACACACAAATTCATAGTTATGTAAACATACATATAAATGTACAGAGATTGCTTGAGATGCTTGCTTGGGCCATACACAGTAGCTTGTGTTGATGTATAATGAAGCACCACTAGACAGAACAGTCACTTGTGGCAGGTAGCTAAGAAATTTCAATAAAGTAAACTCTCAGTATTATCAAAATTATACATTTGGGGCTGTTAGCATGGCCTAGAAAAAGATGAGGACAGGCTCATCTCATTAAATGAGAGGAAATAGTGGAATTAGCTTGAATCTAATTACAAGCCACACTATCTAATGTAAAAACATGACTGTTTTTTCACTCCCATTCATTTTGGCTAGTAATTAGTTTTGGCCTCTAAAATGCCACCCTTTAATCATCCAAACACAGATGTGATTTGCTGTGCAATTTAATCTTGCTTTAATGAAGAACTAATGGACGCATCGCAAATTACTTTCCCTGTTGGAGAAAAATTCTATTTCCTGCTTTTCAAAAGATCAAGAGTATCTTGTGATAATAGCCCAAGCGGCCCTGGCAGCCTCCTCGCACAGAGCAAACAAGCTCTTTTACTCAACTCCCAATTCAATGGAGAAAAAGAGGCTACAATTAGCAACAAAGCAGGGGAAACGCGGCATTACAGCCGAATCACTTTCTGCAGCTCAACCCCCAGCAACCACTGCCTTGTTAGAGCCAGGTCTAAAGTGTCAGGAGCGAACAATGTGCTGTGATAAATTACTCTCTTCAAACAGCTGCACTGCTAATTTTCAATTATACACACAAATGGCTCTCAGATTGGAAGAAAATGGAGTGCATGGGGAGAACAGTAGTAGATTTCTATGTTTGTTTGGTAGTGAGTGTGGAGGCGGGAGAGTGACATCCTGAAAAGAAAGCTGTAGCATGTGGAGTTGGTATTCCAACACCAGATGATGAGCCCTCCCAAATCTTACAGAACCTGGTGGCTTCCTTTTCACATATCTGCTAGGCTGATGGCGAAAAAGAAACAGAACGCGAGATCCATTTTTAGAGTAAAAAGGTTTGACCACTGGCCACATCAGTAGCCTTGGCAGCAGATGCAAAACAGCTGAACAACTGGGAGACACAGGTTCAGATCCCCCAGAAGAGCTGATTCCCTTTCTCAGCCTTTCAACAGAAAGGCAGTGGATTCCATGTGCTTCTTTAAATGGGAGAGGTGCTGACGTATGTGAATGCATGATTCTTTGTGGACACTGATTGTATGGTGTGTTCAGTGGCAGCACCAGTTTCCCCGTGATGAAGGTAAAACTTATGGCCATACAATCAACTACTGTACCATGTCCTGATGCTGTTGGATTCAGATGACAAATTCAACAGAACTTACTTGGGAAAAGGTGCTAATGAAAATGATTAGGAGTTTTGTTTAAGACACAATTCCTATTTTTAAGCATTTGGGATTAAAAAGGCAATGTGGAGGTACATTTAGGATTACTGTAAACAAGTCATGGTTCAGCTTCAATAAATTACAAAGAATTGATAGCAATTTTTTTCTTGCCTTAAAAAACTTCATAGCCCCATTGAAGTCAACAGGTATACCTGAGTCTGGCCTAATATAATAGTTTTCAATGATGCTTCATCATTATTTGTTTTCTACTGTTTCTGCAGTAACAGAACTGCACAAAATCAAACAGCTTGCACTGAGGTAGAGCCATCAGTTCAGTACAACTTCCACAAAAAAAAAGGAAAAATGTAGCAGTTTTTCCTTGCATTGCTTTGCTTGACCTTAATTTTGATGAATGACAGCACTGGGGGTTGGGAGGGGAGGCAGTGGTGGTTTATAACTTCTTTTATCTGCCCAAACTGAGATGAGTTTTAAAACCAGCTTTCTTTAAAATTTGATACTCAGATATGATTTGATTGTTGCTATCAGATTTGATGTCCAGAAAGTAAACATTTCAATTCCTTTCAAAATCTTGGGCAAGTTTTACATTTTCATAAGGCTAGAGAGAGGAAAAGCAATTTTTGCTCATGGGAGTAGGGAATCTATAATTTGAAAATGGCAGTATGTTGCCTAAACCTAAACAAGGTTCCTGAAGTTCTTTATTTGTAGTATAGTGTCGGCCATTTGCTAAAAATGGCTACTGAGCACAGCTCTCACAAAGGCACAGGAGAGAGAGGAACCCAGTGTGTAAAGGGAACCGTGCAAAGGATTCTCAACAACCGTAAGTTACTGTAGTTCCTTTGATTTCATTATGAAGCAACAGCATGATGATTTACATCTTTAAACGTTCTGGTTCATAACGTTTTCTCTTTGCACATCTTCATTAGCTTCATACTAACCCTAAGTTCAGAGTGAGTTTTGAAACAGACTTTATGGTAATTGCAGTCCATAGTATCCCTGAGACAGTCAAATATGACACAAGTTATTAAAATGTTTATGGAAAGGGTTAGCAAAGTCATCAGATTTGTTTTATAAATAGCTATCATTTCAAATGAAATGGGCAAAAAAAATCTAGTTGATTTTAATACTTTTCAGCCTAGCTTTTTTTCTACTTCCAATAAATGCTAACATTGTGTCTCCTAATTATAAAGCACATTACCATACAAAAAGGATTATTTTTAAATTTAAAAATGCCAGTCACAATTTAAAATTACTTTTCTCAAATATGGCTTCTCATAGAAGCTAAAGAGAGAAGAGAAAGTAAGGGGGGGGGGATGGAATGAGAGGGGGAGAGAGAGAGGATGCAATATTGAATTGTAACAAGACACTTTTATTTTTTTGCTGAAGTGGGATTTCACTCCCTCTAGTTTATAATCGTTACAGAAATTTAAACCTCAAACCATTTCAGTCCAAGCTTATACTAAGCTTGTTAGTGGTTTCTGATGCTGCATATGATAGTGCTACAGCATTACCATAAATCAGCAGAATTAACTATGATCTTCAGAAGCATGCCTGAAAGTGGGTGACAGAAGTCTGCAATTTGGTGCTCTGAATATTATGATAACATTCTATATTAAATGTTTATAATCTACTTAGAGCTGAGCTTCAAGTATATTTTATATTTGTGCTTTACCCAATATTAGAAATCATGGGCTATTATGGCTTTCCATGCCTATGTTGTTTGTTATATCCAAAATTAAAGAAAATATAAAAACATAAGGTGAGCAAGTTTGTTTTCCTACCAGTGCAATGTTATTAATATTAAGAAGTTAAAGTTTACCTACAGGTTTGAAAATTTAAATGCACCTTGCAATAAATATACTTTACTCCTTTGCATTCATATATAAAATAATCTACAGCACTGACCGGATTTCAGAAACTCCATCCTAATACAATTTACAAACTCTCTGCTGGTGTTGGAGATACAGACTCAATTTTCCTGCCAGTCTTCGTAAAAGTAACATATCTAAATTATTAATCTAAGAGTAAATAATGATGATGATTTGCAGAGAATAAATTCATAAACTGAACAGTTTTGATAGCCAGTACAAAAATCAAAGTTGCCACATTATACAAAGAAATGTTCTGATCTTAAGCAAGCGCAATCCAAAATTTGAAAAAATAGCACTGCCTGTACTAGGTGGGGGATCCCATTTCTTCCCTATTCCAATTGCTATCCTCCCAACTTAAAAAAAAGAAAAAAGATTTGGAGTAGCTAGTATTTTCCTGCATACATATATAATTCCAACTGGCTGCAGGATAGCAGGAGTAGATGTGCTTTTATCAAAATGCCTACTATGAATACAATAGTCCTGCTGCATAAACAGCCTTGAGAGACAACGAACTACATCCTCACTGACATACATCAATATGTCTCTGTGCAGCCTAGCAAAAGTAGGTTGAATTTGCTGCACCAGCTGATAATCTAACTTCATGACTTTTCAAGTAATTCTGAGCACAGGCTAGAAAACAATGCTCTTTTCATTGTTGAAAATTACAGTTAAGAGCAGCTTACTTCAGATTTAGACTACCAGAAATACGAACTAAGTAGGTGAACCTCCATATTTTATTTTTTTTTCCTGAAAGGACCACATCCATACAAACATCAGCAGGCTGAACTTGCTGTGCTAGTTACCCGACGTGGAGGGTGAGACAAGAATACCTGACAAATTTTGTTGTGCGACAAAATTTAATTCTGATGTTAGAAAAGTTTTATAATTAATGAACAAAAAAAGCAGAAGGTAATGAGCCCTTCGCTGTTTCTGCACCATCCTTAGGCCCCAAATTGCCTACCAGTTACAGAGACAAATGGCAAACAACCAAAATGCAACCTCCACAGCGTATGAGTCCTATGTTCTTGTGTACGCCCAGATTATTAGCACTCTGCCCGCACGCTCTTGCATAGAGCTCACAACACAGGTGACTAGACCAAATGAGACATAAGGAGTGTGTCATGTTTGGAGCTGCTCTGAAAGGTTGCTCTGTTAGAGCACCGTAGGGCAGCAGCCAGGAGTCTCAGCAACTCAGCCTTCCTGTAAGAAAGCACATTCCCTTAGCCTGCACTGAGCTGTTCCATATGCAGAGGGCTTTTTCTGATCTTGGAAATGACCTTACATAGCTGCTGGAAAGTTGCAAAGAACACCAAACAACACAACATTTTTGTTAAAATATGGAAAAAAAGGACTTAAAAGGCAAATATGTCAGAAAATTGAAAAGCAGTGTTCAGTGTCTTGGGTTGATAACTGCTGAAGAGGAAACAATCACTTCATAAATTCTCACAAGGCACTAAGACCCATTGATCTGCTGTATAAGTGGTGGTCGTGCACGCTAGAGCTGCCTAGAGACAGCCTAGCCAGCTTTTCAGTCTCTCTCAGCCCTCTTGTTCTTTCACACAGGCACACCCCACACTTGGCTCTAACAGTTGTGAAATGTCTAAACTTTTTGTGCTACTTGTGGTGTTAAATATAAGCCAAAATAAATCTATGTATCCACCTAGTCCATGAATCTTCAAGATGAATTATACTTGAGAATAGGGACAAAGCAATATAACATCTGTGGATGAAGTTTTCACACATGCATATCATAAAGTGAAAAAGCACTGCGTGCCTCCTCCATCCTTACCAAAAGCGGGGTTTGTAAGCAGTGTGTTTCATGTTTTGTCTACTCAATATACTCTCCTCTCTTGCAGCCCAGATTTTCCACCTCTGCCATACACTCCCCGCTTGAAAATGCACACAGATGCCTATGGCTTCTGCCCAAATGGGCTGGCTTTTCTCTTTCTAGAGCCATAGACAGTAAAATCACGTTGATTTTGCTGTGGTTTAGTGCCACTACAATTAACAAATGACCTTGAAGGTGCAACTTCACCACTGTTTAAGATGAAGTCCACCAACAGGAAAGCAACTGCACCCCATGATATACAGCAGGTAAAAGAGAAGAAAATGCAACCTCTTCTTTCATTACTTTAGTTTGCATTTACACTATTTTGAAGGTTCTTTACAGTTTAGTTGGTTTTTTTACTCAGAATACACTGAAGTGTAGACGAACACTCCAG
The DNA here is from genome assembly GCF_023638135.1 of Falco biarmicus. NCBI lineage: Eukaryota > Metazoa > Chordata > Aves > Falconiformes > Falconidae > Falco > Falco biarmicus. The sequence goes on along the minus strand of NC_079300.1, from coordinate 9,416,485 downwards.
AAAGTTGGCTTGCTCTAAGTTTTATTAGAGCTTTTAAGTTTCTTTAAGCTGCAGCGTTTACGAAGTACAAGAGCAGGGATTTACCCTCACGACATCCACTGAAATATATTTTTGTGCTAGTATGAAGACTATGAATTAGCATTTTGTGATGTTCCTGAAATTAGAAGCCCCATGAACTAACCATTTTATGATATTTATGCTTTGATTCATAATGCATTCTCCACAGATGAATCAAAGGGCCAAATGCAATTGCTGTTGTGAGATAATAAAGCATGAAGTGGTGTGTTTGGAATTAAATTTACATAAGAAGAAAGATGGTGGGAAAGTTTATGACGACAGTAACAATTGGTGAGCATACCATGGTGCTGGCTTCTCAGAAATTGCTGAACAAAATACCACATCATGAGCATGAGCCATGAAAGCCGTGTCCGGGGATTCAATCAATAAAAAAGGAAGAAGAAAAGTTTTCCAATATTTTCCAGAGTTTTACGATCACAGCTATGTCTAGGACCTATAGTAGGACCCCAAAATAGTCTCATAATGCTGTGTAGCTTGCTGGTTTTGTGTTTGCCTCTCTCTTAGAGATGTGTTTTATAGTTTGCAGAAGATCTGTTGAATTAACGTAGACAGAATCCTGCACAGTGCTCCTGGATTCATGTGAACCTACAATTTCAGCCTGTCATTTTCCACCTTTCTGCCCTGTGAGTGATACATCCTTGTCTCCCTGATCTTGCTTTGCTGCTGCAGAAAGTCACTGGAAGGAGGCAGCCCCTACCTTGCAGAATACAGTCATTGCAATTGTGTCATAGTGTGGTACAAGGGACTCCTGCCTATCCCATTGCCCAATGCTTTGTGAGCCCTCAGGATGGAAAAGCACATGGTAATAATTAGTATCATTCACATATTCAAAGCACCTCACAGATACTGATAAATTAGTATCCTTCTTACCCTCACATCATAGTTTCTATCTCATCCTGCTAGTACCTGGGGGAAACTGAGGCATGAAGAAATGAAGATGTTTCAAAACTAGCTTTTACTTTCTAGAACATGTGAGGCATCTGCTTTCAAAGACTTTGCATGTCTACAGTTTTAAGCTGTAGTTATTTTCAAGGCATGTGAATATTCATGGCCTTTAAAGGCATGGTTAGTTAGGCACAAAAAATTACCCATTCCTTTAAAAAACAGGTGACACCACTCTCCCTGCCCCCCCTGCCTGGGGTGACGTGCCACTTTGGTGGAAGAGGCAAGGTTGGAATTCAGGACTTTTCAACTCTTAAATCTATTCAGCCATAAAACCTATTTTATATATGATTATATTATATAATTTATATACTATAATTATAGAATATTATATGAATATAATATTATATGAATATAATATAATACGACATGATATAATATAAAATTATACTTTTCAGTTCCATTCCTGATCATGCTGTAGCCTTCTGCCAAATCAGAAGAGACCGCAGTAAGACATTCCCACAAAGAGCAGGGCATCTCTATATAGCAACCAGTGCGAAATATTACCAGCCCGAGTTGAGTGGTGGATGACAGCTGTAGGAATCATGACAAAACTCAGAAATTAAACTTCTGAAAAGTTTTAAACAGTATCAGTTGCCGCATGCTCGGTTTTTCTTAAGCGAGCAGCACTGAATTTCTCTAAAGCCCGAAAGGAAACATATGTAATTGCAGGGACAGAGCATCGCTCCCCTCCCCCGCGTGTGCTGAACCACTGCTGACAGGGGACGGCATGCAGATACCGATGAGAGACGGGGAGGAGAGGAACTTCCAAGGAGCTTGAAAACACAATGCTACATTCATATCATAAATAATCTCAATGGTGAGGGGGTTTGGGCCTGAATCTTGTGACCATTTATTATCCTGTGGCCAGTCTCACCGTGAGAGCGCACCTCGGCACAGTTTGTAACCTCTAAGTATTCAGTTAAAAAAGATAAGGGTTTCCTTTGGCTGATGAGAACAAAGGCACTTTTGCAGGTTTTTAGCCTGTGCTCAGGTTATACAACCTTTAAGACGATGACAAAACTTCACATCTTATTCATTAGGGTCTCACTGAGTTTCAGAGCACTCAGAAGTTGGTAAATATCTTCAAATGTATGTTTCTTAAAGAGATTAGAAAGCAGAACTCTAGTTAGCTTTTGTCTGTCTGTTTTGCTGAGGGTGTTATTCTAAGAGCATGCAGGAGATGAATGATCAACACTGAAAACCCTGACGCTTCTTTAAATGCCTTATTTTCATTTTTTAAGGAATATGACAGCAAGAATTAGTACTGGCTCTTCTATTTCAATAATGGTAGTCATGTTGAAATGACAACAAACATCATTACACTTACATGCACATTTATGTAGACAAAAATTGTCATTACTTATTTTGGTGGAACATTTTATAATTTGCCCTATAAACAAATAAAATCTGTATAAGCTGTTTTTAGCCTTCAGCAGTATGTCAACACAAGCAACTTAGAGCTAGACTTACTGACACTTACTGGAAAAGTATCTCCTTCCATTTTTAAAACGCTTAAGATTAAAAATATAGTATTTATTTTTCAGTTTTTAATAATACAGTGAAAATACTTTTTGATTGCTGGCTGCAAATAAAAAGCAGATGGTTGAATGCCCTCAAATGTTGTATATTTAAATGAAAATGGGGGAAAATAAAGATATATCCATGTGTCTGTTTTGACTTTAATGTTCTAAGTAGGAAATAAAATACGACCAAAAAATAAGACGCAAACTGAGAAAAAAGTACACCTTCTTTTAGTCCATTTGCAATGAAAAATTATTCTAATGTTCTTCACCATATCATCTACTTTCTCTGCTCTCACTTCTGTCTTTTGTTTATGCTCTAATCGCTGTTATAATCAACCTAAATACTTTGTACTACCCTACAGAAGTCTTACGGTTAAGGCCAGAAGTCCTAGAGCACTTGGCATACATATCTGTTAAGCATCAGAGGTAAATCATAGAATCATGGACTGGTTTGGGTTGGAAGGGACCTTAAAGGTCATCTAGTTCCACCCCCGCTGCCATGGGCAGGGACACCTTCCACTAGACCAGGTTGCTCAAAGCGCCGTCCAGCCTGGCCTTGAACGCTGCCAGGGATGGGGCAGCCACAGCTGCTCTGGGCAACCTGTTCTAGTGCCTCACCACCCTCACAGTGAAGAATTTGTTCCTTATATCTAATCCAGGTCTACCCTCTTGCAGTTTAAAGCCATCACCCCTTGTCCTATCGCTACATGCCCTTGTAAAAAGTCCCTCTCCAGCTTTCTTGTAGGCCCCCTTTAGATACTGGAAGGCTGCTATGAAATGGGAATATTGTATAGGAAAAAGTATTTCCTAGCACTGAAGGAGCTGAACTGTTTTTTCTAAGAGTTACCTTTTTGAATGTACAATTGGATAATGCCAGAAGACTCAGGAAGTATCTGGGCAGACAATGGGATAGCAGGGCAGAGCTCCAGGTCTACTGTGGAGGTCTTCCATAACTACTATTGGATTTAAAAGTAAGATAACAAAAGGACATCAGCTAATTAAGCTACAGAAGACAGCACAGGAACAAACTTGCTGTTATATTTAGTTTGTCATGAAAATTTTTCATGGATGGAGGTCTTAGACCAGCTTTCCAATAGAGAATGTGGGGGCAGAGAACCTAACTTGCTTTAAGATGGAATTTGAGATATTTATGATCAGAATTATGTGACACATCTGTCACTGCAAGAAACAGATTTAGTTGTCTAAGATGCTTCAGATAGTCTTGACCTAAGTTTCTATGCTAGGTGTTGGCATCATATAAAAATCAGCACTGGTCAGATCATTTGATAGAGTACAAGATGACACAGAATAGAGAAGGGTTGATCTGGAACGACAACCTATATTTTCTTTTTTTTATATATATATATATATAAAATATATATAAGGACAATATATATATTGTCCTTATATTTTAGCTCTCCCATGCTAGCAGGAGCCAGATCTCAAGAGATGGTGGCAAAATGTCTGTGCACCTTGGTACAGAAATTTCAGGTTTTTATATTTCTTCAGTTCTCTCTTCTCTCTCTTTTACACATTTGCTAACAGTGGCAAGTGAGTGCAACAGGGAGGGACTTTATGAACCAGTGTGTGAAGAGCCTTGCAACCTATCTGATTGAATGTTACCATTTGAATTCTAATCATTATATAACACACTAGCTAAGTCCCTGTCACAACACAGCCAAACTTTGTCCCTCTTCGTGCTAAGTAAAGTCTGAAGGAAATCTATTGACTTCAGCAGAACTATTTTGCATTTGCCTCTGTACGGTCGAGACCAGCATCACCCAAGAAGAGAATTTACGGTTCTCTTTAATATCAAGTCTGTTTTCAATATTGGCTACATTGGGCCAAACTCTGCTTTTTAAGTAGAGCACTATATACTCAGATTAGCTTCGCTGAAGTCAACATAGTCATCCTACATTTATACCTATGCAGTTTACCTGAGGATTTTATTTTCCTATTTCTTAGGGCCTTTAGTAGTTACAATAGCGCTGTACAAGTACTGAATATGGAGGACAATATAAACTTTGCTATCAGAGTAAACCAAGGAAAATATCATGTAATATAAAAAAGTCATGTAAGTGTGAAATACATGAGTGCTGATACAAGAAACTGAAAAAGCAGCTGAAGAACAGCTGGACAGAATCACCTCACATGGGTCAGGGTTACAAAGGACTACTATCTCTGTCATATGACTTCAGTCAGTGTTATTGGTTCCAACAACACAGTCATATTTTCTGTCTTTTTTGAAATTCAAATGTGAAGAAAATATATTGCCAGCTAAAAAGTTGGCAGTACGAACTAATACAACCCATTAAAGGAGTAGCTGCTGCTAACTCCCAGTAGCTGTTACTATTGCTTTTTGAACCAAAAAAGGAAATAAAATGGAAAGTTTCACTTTGAGACAAACTACCTGGCTCTTCCCTTATCCTCTTTGTAAAACATGATATAATATTTTATGAGATATGGATTTAGCACAGTATTCTTTCTCCTTGCCTCAGAGAAGACTGTGTAGCAAATGCCATTTATTGTTAAACAAGATGTAAGAGTGGAAAAAGGCCTTATGCATGATGTACCTTTGGGCATCAGAATTAAAAGAAAAAACTCTTAACAGAGGTAAGAAAAGGAAAGGTCCACTTGGTTAATTGAAATGCTTGTAGCACATTTGTTGCTGTTTTAAAATACTTTGAACAATGTGTGCAAAGATTCCAGGCATGCTTCTGCTAATCAATAGTGAAAATACAGCAAGCAGAGAAATAGGTGGTTTGCTTCTCTCTCCTCATTTAGATTAGAATAACACTGACAATACATTTATTTAGTTTTAGTGTTGTTTTCTTCATAAAGATCTAGCCTCTCTCAAGGTGATACAGGTGATAAGGCAGCCATATACAATAGATTTAGTATCAGTGGGTGAAATAACATGAGGAATAATTCAGGCAGAAGCTTTTTTTTTTTTTTTTTTTTTTTTTTTCTCTCTCGATCTTGGGGAAGGGTGAGGGAACTGAAAACTAAAACATTCTCATCAGGAGAAAAAAAATTAAATCATTTAAAAGCTTGTCATAAATGAAAACAATTTACTTGTGCCAGTGTCCTTAAGTGCCTCAAACTCTTCTGCTCCTGCTCCTACATTCTCTAATGATATTACTGCATATAGCACATCTCATCTAATCTGTTAGTAAAATCCTAAAGTCACTTATGTCAGTCTCTAATGCAAGCCAAATGAGCCTTCCCAGTAATAAGAAGCTTCGCAGAATTAGTTTTCGTTTTGCAGAAAATTGCCATTGGGGCTGGCACTTTTATCTAAAAATTTCACTCGTGCATAAGCAAAAAACTCATATATTATTTGGTTACATTCCATCAGTATGAGAAATAACATTGTGAGAATTCTATGCATGCTAATGATATATAGAAATCCACCTGCTTTCAGATAAAATGAGTTTAATTTTCTGTTGCCCACTGCCTGGTTGGCCTTTCATAAATTACTTATGCACAGCTATTATTAAAATAGAGGGAAAGCAAATTAGAAAGTCCTCATATCTCTCCACTGGATTTAACCAAGGCAGGGCTGTGACAGCTAGAGTCAGCGTTTTTGAAAAAATTCTGCTCTCTTGAAAAATTTTGCATCTCTATACAATTCTATGCCACTGTTGTAAACGTTCTGACCTGCCTTCTTACCAAATTAACCTAAATCCTTTCTATTTTTCAACATTAATGGAATCCTCTAGAGTCCTGCTGATATATATTAAAATATATTTATTGGTTAATTTGAATTCCAGTATTTTGTACCTCATTTCCCAGTACTTCTGTTATATCTGAACAGCTTGGAGCTTTAGCATTAGAAACTTACAAATTAAGATAAATACATCTGACAATTATCAGATCAAAACAACTTAACTTTCATTGGAATATATGATTGCAAATTTCCCTTTCTGATGAAAGAGAAAATGAGGACTGTCTGCTTGAAACAGTTAATTGGATTTGAAAGTACTGTACATTTCAGCAATCGGTGCAGCTTTTGGTTGGTCAATGACTACTTGACCTCCTGGTTTTCCAACAGACAATTGGTTTTCATTTCTTGAGGGTCTTTTAAGTCCATAGTTCATGGTGACTTTAAGTTTAATTTTCTGTTAATGATATTATTTTGCTCTTTTAAGATAAAACTTTCTTGTGATGTGCTGAGCAACAGTGGCAATCCCATTACTGTGTGAGGAAGGACACCTCAAATTGCATTCTTTTAATATTGTCTGTATTATGCTATTTCTAATGTCATTTTAACACTTTGAGTTTGTATTTCATGTGCATTTAAACTGATAGCTACTCTGCTCCTTGAAAAAAATACAAATACACAAAAAAATCAGAAAGCCATTGTGGTCACCTGGCCAGTCAAAGCTCCCTTTGAAGTAACTGGTTGCCGATTCTAATCAGGTACTGGTTTAATGCCTTCCACTTCGGTAGACTGACTCCTGATTAGAAGTGGTGTGGGTTAGTTTGGGCCAAGGACATGCCCTAAAGGTTTCAGGCTCAATCCCTCTATTTTCAAGCCCATTAAATTTGCATCCATACCATATAATAGTGCATTAAGCCCGTCCACACAGCAGGCAATTTTCTAATGCTAACAACAATTTTGTCCATAGCTGACATCCACAGCGCTTTGCTAAACCCAGCCAATCAATGCTGGCACCGCTAAGAAATAGTCTCTGCAGTTCTTATACTAAAGCAGCTTTCCTAATGACTTCAAGCAATTATTTCAGAGGAGTTTTTCACTAAATTTACATAAAATGCATATTTGTTTGTTATCTGCCACAGGTATTATTTCATTTCACATTGCATTCTCATAGGGAACTAGAGACATACAATGCTGGCCAGCTCCCAGGCTGCTGTTTCACATTAAAACCCTGCAAATCTTAACAGCTACCTGCCACTGCGGAGGGCCGTCCTGTTGTTCCTCTACTTCCACTGCACCAGCTCCCAGTTCACAGAAGGGGAACACACCAGCAAGGCAGTTCACAGAAGTAAACTAGGAGAAAACCGCCTCCCTGGTTTTGGTAAGGTTAGTTTTCTGATAGTTGAGGTTCCTTAACTGGTTTAGCAGGGGTCTGAATAAATGCCAGAGTGGGGTAACAGAAGCGGAGAGAGCATACGGCTGGCAAAGGGCAGGGGGAGCAGACCCTGTTAGGCAGCAGGTAGCTATTAGACTAACTTAGGTATGATGTGTGAAAACAATTTCCCTGGATGTCCTTAGCAAATTTGAATTCTGGTGAAGAACAAATGGTTTCTCAATGAGGTATTTCAAATGTCCATCTATGAAAAAAAGGCTCTGGATAGATGGGAGAATGAAAAATTATCAGTAGGTGTAAAACTAGACACAGATTGCAAAGAAACTGCAGAGCTCTGAAAATCTGCTGGAACCAAAACTCAAAGACTTTGTTCTTTATAAAGTTGAGTAACGAAAAAGAGAATCAGCTGAACAGTTTACGTAAATTTGGTTTCCGGGTCTTAATTTCATGTGAACACAGAGTGAGTAGGAGGTGCTGAGCATTGGGTTCTCTCTATGGCAGTTGGCACAGAATGTAGTGGCATGGCTTTGGTGGTTTTTTGGACTTGGCAAGCTTGCCCTCTGGTGATGTAATCCCCTGGGCCAGCATTCAAGATTTTAAATTCAGGTTTAAGCCACTTTTATGCATGGCCACCAGAAGTACTGTCTGTGGAGAATGAAAGTGGGTCTTCCTTTGTGGGCAGATAAAGAAATACGACCATTTAAGCTTTACTCGTCAGTAACTTTTGCCTTACTCAGGGTAATCATGTGAGAAAAGCCAAGCAGAGTGCTTGGGACTGGGATCTCAGAGAACAAGTTCTGATCACAGGAATTCATGTGTTTATCATCCCTGAAGTAACCCAGAAGTTTTTCATTCTTAAGAGTGCTTCCTGATGCTCAGTGGTGGTTGCTAATGCGGAGGCTGGTTCTATTCAGTAATCCATATTCCTACATATGTAGCTCTATAAAAACAGGATAAGTCAAACACGTTGTGCAAGGTACATTACGAATCTTTAAGAGTTTCTGCTTGGAATGTGCAATGCAAATGCAAACCATTGCATATTGTATTTCTCATATTCCTAGCAAAAAGTATTTTTTTAACTGCCTAAAATGTTTCTAGAATTGGTTCATATGTACAGACCCAAACATTACTGTATACTATACAACTCTGGAAATCTCAGAATAAGTCACATAAAAGTTGAAATCTTTTCTAATACAGAACAACCTCAAATTCCTTTCCCTATTAATTTTCAAACATACACATTTGCTTTCATTTCTTAAAGTTCCGTTATCTAATCAAGAGGACAAGTGGCTAAACCACCAGTTTTTACCAATATCAAAAACATTTAAAAACTCATTACTCAGCTCCTTAAAAATAATTCAATGTTTCAGCTATAAATACTGTTAATAGCTACAAATACTACTAAATTTGTCTCTGATTTTGAGAATTTTAGACTGTACTTCATAGTCTCCAGATTTAAAACTTTGCATGCATCTCCCTCCACCTTCAATGACAATTTCAATTATCATAGATTCTTGTGAATAGAGGAATGTTCTTTAATGGAAAGTACATGTTGCAAAATTTATGACAAAATTGTAAAAATTTTCAGGTAGGGTTGTAATACTGAGTTTCACACACACACAGAAAAGGTATATTATATGGTTGTATGCTTGAATAAATTGAAATGCAATGCACTAAACATTACACAACACTGCTGTCCACAATATCTGATTATCCCCTGCAGTTTCCTATCCCTCCTGACAACTCAGTATCTGTAAATCACACCATACATTTTGACCCTACGTAGTCAAGGCCTAGGCAGTTCATCCTGACGCCTTAATGGAACACACATAATGCAAAGGTTTTAGGCACAGCGATACAAACCACCTGTGATGAATTTCTGTAATTTATGTCTTATGTTATGGGTGTACACAGTGGGTCTGGACCCCACTATGATAGATGTTAGACAAACAGAGAGAAAAACGGTCATTCTTCCTGCCAAAAGTTTGCAACCTAAATAATATAAGTTGTAGACAAATCTGTGAGCATAACACAATAAGCTACATAAATAGCTTGTGAGGAATCCATAGACTGCAACACATTGTCCTATAACAATGACAGATAATTTTGAACAATAATGAGCAATTGCATTTAAAAAAATTAAACCCCTCTGTTTCCAAATTGTTCTTGAACACAGCAATTAGAGTATTCACTTTATATAACTTACCCGGATGCAGCAGACAACACTGAGTAAAAGCCTGTCATGAATTAAAAACATTCTAAACAAAAAGGACACCAAAAACTATGACTTCTTTCCATACCCTCTCAAGTACAGAATGTCCTGTGCACTAGTAGAGGACATCCTATACTATAAGGCTGTTGAAATGCTATAATTAAAGGTCTGTCAGAGTTTCCATTAAATCCCTGATTTTCAGGGTTTAATTAATAATAACAGTGAAAATTAATGTGAGTAGAATTAAAGCCACTGTCATAGCTCTACTGCATATTAATTCCTGATTTTAAGTCTCTACAACATGTGGAACTGATCCAGCTTCCTCTCTTCAGGCAAAACTCCTATCACAGGGGAAACCTCTTTCAATGTAAAATTCCTCGTTGGAGAGAGCGGATATTTGTCTGAACACAGAAAGTGCAATCAGGCTCTGAAACTCCTCTAGCATTTGTATGGCAAGTTAAATGAACTTTTCAGAAATTCCAGAATGACTGAATTGCATAAAGTTTAGGAAGAAACGTGTTAAGCACGGTTCAAACTCATATACCCTGAAACTTAAAACTGTCAACTCCTCGGTAAATTCCTTCCCATCATTTGACTCGATGTAAGTTTATCCATTTATCTTTGAAATATTAGTATTCTTAATTACTTCTATTTTTTTCGAAGTAAGAACTAAGAGGTTGGCCCCATAATGAAAGATGGAGGACATACATAAGTATTGGGAAATGGGCTTTCCCTGGCAGCATGAGAGCAAATCAGATGTTCTGTCACTAAAACAAAAGCTACTGGCATTTTGGATTTGAGTGCAAATAATTTGGAACTCAGAACGTTCCATGAGATTATTCCCTGAAAATAAGCAGTGGTATCTCACCATACAACACAAGGAAATTTAATCTTTCGCATAAAAGGATCAAATAAAACTACCTCAGTGTGGAAGTCTAGTGAGGGACCTTGCAGAATACTAGAGGATATTCAGTTCTCTTCGAAGTAAATAGTATTACAGCTGAAAAATGTGAAAGCATGAAATTTTCTCAACACTGCTGTGAGAAACAGACCCAGAAATACCAGACGTATGCAAAATACTACAGTGAAGGGTAGAGACAGTATGTTCAGAAATTGTTCAAAAATGTTAAGAATATTTTGTTTCACATAAAAGCACCTATTATAAAATATCAATTTTTTAGTCCAGATGCCAAACTAATAGGTGGCATTATTTTCTCTTACTTTAAAAACCTATGTTGTAAACCTATGTCACACACTCCAGAGGTTAACAGAGAAACAGGGCTCAATACTATTTGCTGTTGGGACTGCTAAGTAGGTCAAGGAAGTTCACAAGTAAAAAAAAATTCATGTTAAAGAAAAGTGGGGTTTTATATGGTTAATGAAATCTACGCTGTCTCACTACTGAAAAACAAAGTCCACCTAATTAAAAATTCACATTATATCGTATATAATCATAAATAATACGCTGAAAGTAAACGGCAGAAAAAGTAATCTGTTTTCAGTAAAGCTGAATACACTTGCAGTACAACATGGAAAGTGTGACAGAAGGCAGGCAATCAAAAAAAGCATACTGCTTCTATTGTGATCTTGTATCAGTACTGCCTTGATATCTAAATGCAGGGATGCACTGCAACTGTCACTGTGCAATTCACTAAAAGATACAGTCTTTGATCTGGACAGTTTAAAAACTAAACATATAATATGGACAAAATGTTGGAAAAGAAAGAATTATCATAGCTTTATCAATCTAGAAGCTTTATCAATTGAGACTATAGTTCCAAAGCAACCCAAACCTGAAATGTAACCTCCAGCCCATGCCTCTGTCCTCCCCTCTCTATGCGCCTCCTAGGCCACTTGCAGAGCTGCTCTGGTTCACTGTTCCAGCATAAAACCAGCCCTTCAAAACTGACATGCTTTTGCCAGACTAAGGTAGAGACATAGATCAGTAAAGGAATTGACGAATACCTGAGGCAGCAAGGGACAAACGTGTGGCCAGATGGGAGAGGATGGCGGGGAAGGACTCCTGCTTTGGGATAAGTCAAACGTAGAGATCAAGTCATTTATCCAAATTCACTTAGAAATTCTATGGCATGCATTGTATAATTTTTCCAATATGAGAGTAAGTAGCTATAAACAGATCCTGAATAGGTTTAGGATGGACACTTCAAGAAACATTTTAATCCCTAGAGTACCAAAAGTTTGCGTCAGCCATCCTGTGAGGTTAATAAGAGAAAAAATCATAAGGAGATTTTAGATGGTACTTTGCATTATACGAGATGGTTGACAGAGATGATAAAGGGTTACGACTTGAAAACTCTAAAGTGTCCTTTCAATTCTATGCATTTGAAATGGCTCAACTAATTCATAACTAAGAGAAGCTGGAAAAAGCTCTTTCAAGTACACTGTGTTGGAGGAAGTTAAATCAAATGAATGCCAATGCTAAAACCAGGAAAAAGATAAGAATCTAATTCTGCAGCCTTCAGGATCCCAGAATAGTACTTGTTAAGATTTACTAACATCACTATAAACCAGGAAACAAAGAAGAGTTACGCTCTTGATAAAGACAAATTACCAACCAAAGCAGAGTAATCTATACTATTAATCTGGAGTGCATCTTGCTCTGCTTCCATAGTCTTTCAGAGTTTAAACAGTTCAGGAACCAACCCAAAACTTCACATGGGGACACAGTTTGCTGTAACCCGTGTCATGATAAAACTAGGAACGTCTCAACCAAAATGAATGAAACCAGTAACTGTGTATACCTATTACTGAGCTATGAGCTCTTGTGTTAGATTTAAGCAAAGCATCGCACCATCCACTTTCTCCCCTCTTGTATTCTCTAATGCTGAAGTCACATGACAAACATCTGGTGATCAAAGCAAAATCATGAACTGGATAATTCCTATTTGGATGTTATTTTTTGGCTCCACTTATTGCTGCAGCTGGAGCACTTCCTTCCATCAGCTCTATGCTGTTTTGTGACCAATGCTGGCAAAGTGCCACAAATTTATGAGAAACTTGGAAGGGGCTTAGTGTTAAAGACTTCTACTTTCAAATCAGTACAGCCTGAATCAGTAACACTGCTACTAAACAGGCATAATGGAAATTTTAGAAAGCAAACCCATCTGTACGTAACACCAAAACCAGCACAAGGTCCTCCTTCTGTAACAGTGCAAATCACATTCAGAGTAAGGCCAGAGAGAAAAGGAAGATTACTTTGCATTGATTTGCTGCAAAGTTCACTACACTATTTGCTTGATAATGAATTTCAGTCATATTGTCATGTACTTCAGGCTTTATCAACAGAGTGCTACACTGCAAAAAAATATGATTTTAGCACACTGGAACAAAGGTAAAAAAGGAAAAAGAGTACACATCATTATTTGATTTTCTGCAAGTAATAATTCATAAAAATATTATTTTACTATAAACTAAATTCACATTTCTTATGCATATTAAATATGGAAGCAGAACTCCTTCACTGGATTTCATGTTCTTAACTTTCATAGTTTTATATTCATTTCAGCAGGTTTTTGGTTTTATTCCACTTCCGTACCTGCAGACAAAATACAGTATGCATTTTTTTGAGAGAGAATAAAATCCAGGAAGAGATGAGACTTTTTTGTAAGATTTTTCAAAATAAAGTTTGAGAAAACACCTTGCTCTGTCTAACCACAAATTCCCAAAAAGTGAAAGAAGTGAGAAAAGATGGAGAGTGCTGCTGGAAGAATGAACATTTATTTAGGCATATGAAATTCTAATTCTGTGGTAAGATTTTTCTTCCATCAAAAACAATAAATGAGAAGAGATTGCTAAACACATTTCCGCTGCAAAGGGAAGAAAGCAATTTCTGGCATGTTGCACTTGGAACAATCTGATTTTTTTTTTTGGCTTGCCGTTATTTACAGTATCTTATCTACATTAGTAATAAATAAGACAAACATCACCTTCTGTTGCCTCTCAAGCCACACTTCCAACGTGCTCTCAAGACCAGACATACTAATCATATAAGCATGGCTTCAGGCACACCCAGAGAAAGCCTTATGATCAAGTACATGCAGTGCCTTGGTGTGTTGGAAGGCCTTCCAAACACAACATGCACACATTTTCTGTAGGCACTCCTGACAGCAGTTGGCGTGGATGGAAGAAGAAAAGCTCAGAAAGCACATGAAGCTCCTGACTTCTCTGAGTGTGCTTTTTAAAAGCTGTGCACGCTAACAGCAACTGGTTGAGTAGGTACAAGCAGTCTTCTCCTAGCTTTTGTACAAGTATGGACCCAATTGTAAGTAATGAAAGGATTTATTGGTCAGGTCAGGTTACAGAAGCTGTAGCACACAATAGGGGATAGTCAGGTTTGTGGCTCAGATTCCCATGGGATAGAATAGTTACAGTATTACACAATGCTTGGTCCCTCTCCTTTCCCCTTACGTGTAGACTCTGGCTGCTTCTGCTCATACAGCTGCTCTTCTCAAGCCTGCGGCTATGCTTTTGAATTAGCAGAAGTAACTGGACATGGAGGCAGAGAACAGTTGCTTTTACCACAGGTCTTGTAAAGAATTTGCTGGGAATTCTTCAAGAAAACTGTTCTCAGAATTGAAACTTTTCACAGGAGTTTAGCAGTTTTAGTGAAACTTCCAGAGAGAAAAGTATCTCAAGTCAAAGACAGGATTTCTGACAAAGGTAAGAAAGAGAGACCTGGCCAGCATCCCAGGATATAGGTACCAGCCTGGAATGTCGAAGACAAACATTCAAGTGAACCTGAGGCAGTGTTTGTAAATTTCTAAATACAATATTGCACTTATCAAAATATCTAAATTTTCCAGATTGTTACCAGAAGGTGCTTGGGGGCACGAGACTCCTGGGTGTTGACTCAAGTTATGGCCTTTACAACACTAACACCGTTCATAAAGAACCATCTTTCCCAAGAAAGTCAGAAGTACGGTGCTGGTTGAATGCCCAGCATGCCTAGAAACCTCAGTCTTAGGGAAGATGTAAATAGGAGCTTATCATCAGCATAGAGAAGTGACAACTGGAAAGTTGCCTAAGGACTGTGAAAGTGCTGTTGCAACATCCATTTGATAATAAAATTACTCCAATGAGTTCAGTGAAATTATCCTTACTTTACACAGGGGTCAGAGAAAAGTGAAGGTGCTTAAACTGTAAAAACCTACCTTGTACATCTTACCGTGCAAATTAAATTAAAAAAACCCCATGAAAATAGTCCAGAGAACTTTCTCTGCATGTAGCTGTGAGTCATTTAAGTCACTCAGTGAGACGGGATAATGGCCATTATTTTTCACTTGGCCAGTTCATATTGTGACACTAGGAGAAAGACAGTCTGTCAAGTTTTTGTCTGCAGCGTCTAATTTTTCACCACACTGCTCCTGCCCTCCCTCCATTGTGTCAGGAGTGCATTAGGTGTTGGAAGGGCAACAAGAGACTCAACCAGTGGGTAGAGAGGCTGGAGAAGGGGGACTGAATTATAGGCAGCCTGCAGAGTGTGTCTGAAAGGCTGTGCTGTTTCTCTTTATGGCTGATATGTATCTGTGTCCCCATGCCATATTACATGGAAGGGATTAGAAATAGGATTTCTGATATTTCAGCTGACATGTCAGGAGAGATCATTTCATGCAACTGCCTATGTTGCAACCAAAATTCAAATATTCTGCCTTCTAAAGAGATTGCGTGTATTTTCATTTGTACTCCCAGGCTTAGAACCTTATTCTGCAATGACTGATACTGCAATGAAATGCATTTCAAAGAGCCTAATTCATAGGTAATATTCTGTATCTGTAGGTCTACCCTACTCACTCCCCAGTGACATAAATGACTACATGAAATGGGAATAAGTGTTAAAATAGCGCCAAAATCTATGTGTATCACAGTTTGTGAAAGTAAGTTCAGAAGTTCTTTTGTAAATCAAAAATCAAACAGTATTTTGGGGCTTCTTTTTAACCAAGGCCAAGAAAAATAAAGAAACAAAGTAACAGAAAAATATCTCAACTTAACTGTAGGTGCAAGGTATCAAGGTCATCGACTATAAATATAAATAACGCTGCTGCACATAAATCTTAAACAGCTTACTGCAGCTCCTAATACAACTGTACAGTATTTACAGGATTAATCTTTTTAAAGAAAATTACAGGATAATAATATCAAATAAGATTATGCTATGTCCTATATACTATTTTACTATACATATAGCAGTAACATGACAGCAAATAGGCACTTTAGAGACATCAAGTAACCACTGCATGAAGATGGTAACACTGCGTGCCAATACTGAGCACAGCAACAAGTTTTAGTATCATCTGATCTCCCTATACAAAATATGTTGTTAAACTCTTGACAGCCTCATTGTATGTCTAATGGCAAATGTATCATTTTTCATGTCTCCATAGAAATATGCATTCACTATTCCAACTATAACATAGAGATGTAAAGTTTTCTAACTGTTGGCTGCTGAGGCAGTAGAAATTCCAGAAATACTACAGTGCAGAAAGAATCCTTGGATCCTGCCCTTGTGACAGAATGCTAGGTTACAGGCATTTCTAGCACTCTTGCAATTGCATTTTTCATGTTGAATTCAGGCAGACCACAGTCTGCACCGGATGCACTTAGCATAGCTCTGTTGTTTCAGGTGAGCTATGTGCTTTATACTAGTTAAGGATCTGGTTCACTGTTTTTAAAGTTTGTCCAGCATGCAAAACAAATGTCCGGGTGAAGGCAAGCAGTATCACCATAAGAATCCAGTTAGTAGTTCAGACCAATAGACACCCTTCTTCTGGAGCACTGAATAGTGGTAAAAACACTAGGCAGAATGCATTGCTTGCTAGAAGTTCTAGGTAGTAAAGAAAACCAAGCATCCCTTCCCTTCCAAAACTGTAAAAAATACTTGATTTATGCCAGTAGTTTAACATGGCCACATAATGACCTTGCACAACAGAACAAACACATAGAAGAGAACCCCAGTTTGGGCTGGCGTTCCTGCATATACATTAGAATGTTTTTGTCAGAAGCATAAGGTCCATCTCATTATGTTGCACCGTGTGTTAACTTCTACTTTCAATAAGCCACAAACAGATACTGTTTGCAGTAAAGAGACCACGCACATTTGTATGACATACAACAAAAGACCTTGGTTCTCTGGAGGACATTCCTGTCACTTTCTCTTCTAAGGCTCCCCAAGCAAAAGCTGTTGCCTTGACAACTCTGGGGCATTCTCTGGCTCCACATATGCCAGTAGGAGGAAGCCCAATTTCCTTCCACAAAAACCAGAACTGCTAAGAAATAAACAATTAACTACTGTTCTGATTCCCTCAGTACTGCCAAAATGAGGAAGAAAATGAAGAATCTTATTACAGACCAGAATTTTATAAGCCAGAAGCGGAAGGATTCAAGTGCTGAGGATTCACAGACACAAATGGGGAACAGAAGAAAATCGCAGTTACTTGAGACCAGCAGAACACTGGGAATGGCTATGGCTAAGGTCAAGCTAAGGCTCTTCTTCGATCCGCTTCCTATAACTGTAAGGCCACTGGCCTTCCATGGCATTGCCCTTGCTTTACCATTACACCTTTTATAAAGAAAGCGATTTAAAACCCACAATATAAAAACAATACTAAAAAAATTAAAAGGACCCATTTGCAATTTCCACTACTTTTGCATATAACCTTTCATAATATTAAGTGGCACTAACTTTCTTTACCTCTAATTTTGTGCTCCATTTTTCTTTTTTGAAGGCAACTCTTCTTCAAGTGTATTTCTGAAGAAAAAAGAAGACATCAGAAAACTGATGGTCAGGAAAGAGATCACAGTAGCTGCACTCTACTAGAAAGAACAGTGGACACAGATGCTGCTTCTATGTAACAGAGAAAACTATAAACATGTTGCCTCGAAGCTCTGGTGTATCCTGTAACTGAGCCAGGGGCCATTCAGCTATGGAATATTCAGCTGTGTGGTCACTTTGTACCCAAAATCTCACCACAACCATGAGGAAAATCACATTCACTGGAAGTCCAAGCTTGTGTGTAGAAAGACAGATATGCTGTTGTAATCTTTAAATTCTTCATTACCTTAAGCATGTATCATGGCTTTTGGCATTTCTCTCTTATTAAACCTTCCCCTCCTTTAGGGGTCAGTCAAAGCACAAGCTATCTGTACTGCCACTAGATACCTAATGATAACCCGTTATGTGTGTCCTTCAGTAAAATGAAATTATTTTGGCAAGTAGCTATTAGTAATTAAATCTGGATTTTCAGAGTCAAAAGAAGTGAAAAGTACAGGAGAACTATGAACAATTTCATGACGCCAATCAAATCTGTAAAAAAAAGCAGCAATGCACTCTGTATTCCAAAAAGACTGCAGTATATCTATAGGCAAGTCTGCCAAAAGCACCTAAGACCACTGAAGCTCTAGCATGCATTTTATTTGTTTATTGTATTTTATTCAAGGAAAGGATAGACAAAGGCTACTGTAGTAACCCTTCCACTGGCAGTTAAATTTAACATGCAAACCATGTATGGCCAGGCTTCACGATACACCAACCTACTAGTCAAACTAATAGCATTTCTATTTTAAGTTAAATGGAAGGGGATTAGGGTAAGAAAACTCCCTCTATTGACCACTGACATTGTTTATTACATAAAAGGTAATTGCTTAGAGAAGATTCCATCTCCTTTTGCTGCAGAAAACACCTTGGTTTGCCGTTAACCCTTCTCCCATTACAGCGTAGCCACATATGTACCACTGCTCTCAGAGGCACAGAGAGCCTTCTGCAAGATTGAGGGCAAGAACTTTGTAATGCACTACCTTTATCTGTCATACTTTGGTCTGCAGCAGTAAATTTTGTACGCTTCTACTGACTAGTCCCTGGAAATATGGTAAAGATGTGGCCTTTTATGCAAAGATAAGGTACACAGAAACGATATCCAGAGAAAATACGGTAATAGAAAAGAACAGGCTCAAACAACAATGAACAGCTCACAGTCAAATCCAAAAGCATTAGAAGATTTCAGGCTGTGTTGGTAGAGTACAAATCCATCTTGGATCAAATTATTCACCCATTTACTGTGGTCCCTCGCTTGGCCTGGCAATTAGTTCAACTGTGGAATGCTACTTAGGAGTACATTCACAATCCCTACATACTCTCTACAGCACAAACGGACTTTAGAAAGAACTGGATACAGGCTACCCTATGTAAGCAAAATAGCAATTATTTCATATAGGTGTTAAAGTTGTGCCTGAAAATAAAATGCAAATAAAAACCCCTCATCTCCTACTTTGTATTCTGAGCAATGTGAGACAAGCCGCTTAACTTCTTTGTGCCTCTGTTTCATCATCTTTAAAATAAGGAACATGCTCCTGCCTTTATTGGACTCAGTGCCGATTTTTTGGATGTGATAGGGTCATGAATTTTCCCGTTACATTTACATACACGTGAGCCTTGTAATTCTGTGCACTCTTGTAAGACAATGCTCTCTCATTAGATCATCTTAACATGGAAAAAACTTATCTGACAAGTGAAAAGTTACTTTAGCAAAACTCACTTCGGCAAAACAATATCCACAAATAGGGAAAACCCAAATCTGATCTTTAACACATCCTTGAGGAACTCACCTTAGCAGACTGAAGGTAGAAATTAATGTCATTGAATAGGCCTGATCTGCAGAAATTTTTTCCATCCTGTTTAAGGAAAAAAAAGACGGAGGATGCTGGTTTTAGGATTACAATTTGAAATACCCAAGTTAGAAAACTTATGAAATGCAAAAGTATATTTTATCCTCTTTTTTTCCTACCAGTTCTGGTTCATCAATGCCTCACACAAGTTTTACAACTTACAGTAAATATCACAATTAGTTTAATCCTGTAGGGGTATAAGCTACTTTGTACTGTGTAAATAAAACTGTGTTATGCTACACAGTTAAGTCTCAGTCTCTTCCCCAAAAATGTTTAAAATAATTTTTGTTATAATTAGCAACGCCTCAGAACATAATTATTCTATGACTGGCAACTTTGCAGTAAAGACTCCCTTCCCATCAGATGGGTTTTAAACAGAAAGGTCATTTTGGCTAATAATTTCTACGATTTTATCTCCCTCACCCCCACAAAGTTAAAAGCTTGAGTTAACACATGGTATCTTAGGGGAAAGGAACATGTTTTCTTCTGGTCTTTTAGAGATGTAGTATAACCTTGACCTACACTAATAACTTCTGGAAGCAAAAGTGCAGTTCAGTTTCTCAGAGTAAGTCCTTGGCTTTACTCCCAGATTCCTCAGAAGGCTGCTAATCATAGCATCAAACAAAAGGGTGATTTTTAACAAGTTTTGTGCTCGAGTCTGTAGGATTTGCTCATCTAAAGCACAGTGCTGCTTTTCTTTTGCATTTTCCTGCTTCCACCCAGTGTAAGCAGGTCCTTAGTTACCTTTCAGCTGACTAGTGTCAATGATAATAACAATAATTTTTTATTTTTAGAATACTCAAATCTAAAGGCCAGTTAGCTTTGCACATGTATGCACGCACACACAAATGTAAGTAATATCTGAACGTTTCCAAAGGACAACAAGTCCTTTTGGAATAGTAATGAATAGAGAAATCATCTTGTGCCCTGCATGAGATAGGTGCATTTCAAAATTTTCCTGTATAGCTTCCATGAAAATTGGCCCCTAAGCAAGGGTGTGAGTCATTGATGAATACAGCTCTAAGGCTTCATGCTGTGCAGCACGAGCTGTAAAAGGCATTAGAGGAACACAGGGGAGGAGGAGGAGAGAGAGAGGGGGGGGGGGGGGTTATGAGGTTATTAAATAAAACCTAGTAATGGTTTTACATGAACATTTTCTGCAGTGTTTTGAAAACGCACATCCTAGCCCACTGGGTACCGCTCAGATTGCTGGCTGCAGCGCCCTCTGTTGTCTGACGCTCAAAGGGGGTGTACAAGTACCGACCCTTCGCCACCGACATAAAATAAGCTTTTGTCTATACGTAAAGGGATTTGTTGTTAACAGCTACCCTACCAGCCTCTTAGTGAAACTCAGGTTGGACAAGTATATTACCCTATGTTGGTATGGCTTATAGTAATTTTTCAAATTAATATTGCCACAAAAGGATGGGTTTTTCTCCTCTGCACCCATATCCACCACACAAAAGCCCATGCCCGCAGCACTGTACCAGCATAAATCATAGCTTTTACCAGCACAACTATGCAAAAAGTATAGAATGGGCCAAAGAGAACCTACTGGTGACAAATTTAAATTTCCTTAGACTTCAGAGGTACTTGATTTCGGCTTATATTTGTCTTTTTTTTCCTAAGAGCAATGTATTAAACTTGGCGTCAATTTATATCATTCACTGGTTAGCAGTAAACTACATGTAACTGCTAACAGATCAGACCTGGATTATGAGCAATTTTCCTTTTTATGCAACCAAGTTTTTCCTATGTCAGGAGATCCAGGTTTCAAGACATCAGATTGTAGTCAATACATAAGTCATTATCATGCCAGATTCTCCATCCATCAGACTTCCTGCATGTTCTGATCTCATACTTGTTTGGTCCCCTCAATCTCTCTTCCCATTTTGCTTCTTCTTTTGTGTTATCAGTCTTAGTGCACCCATCTGAAAGAAAAGATACAATGTGGCCCATTACCCCCCATTATCGAACACCCTGCGACTCAGAGGAAAAGGTTCACGTGAGAAATTTATTATAAACAATGGTTAAATGACACTAACTGGCTACACTGGGTTAGTCATAAATAATCAAATAACCTTTCAAATGAGTCCTATTTCAGTAGGTGGCTTAGATGTATAGCCAGGAAAAAAACATTTCCCTGTATTTAGGTAACAAAAGTATCACTTCTTAGAAAGCAAATCATATTGAAATCTTTGTTTTCACACAGATAACCATTTAAGGTGTTGGGGCATAAACAAACAAGAAATGATTTTTTATTTTATTTTTTTTTACCAGGCACAAGAGGAGCTGTAAGTCTTTTAAAGGCCAGAAACGGTAGGATTACATTTATATAATTTGAACAAAAGGGCACAGTGGTCTACATAATTGAAAAGTCAATCCAAAAGGAATGTTAACAGAGAAAAATAGTTTCTCATGTTACAATTACTTTTGTTTCTCTAACAGCTTTAAAAATAACACACATAATTTAGAGAAAAACCTTCTCTGTATGTGTATATATATTTAAGAATATGAATTACATATTCCCTTTTAACTGAGGAGTCCATAACTACTGTTGTTAAAAACAAACAAAAAACCCCACAACAACCAAAAAACCACCCTGAAATACACAGGCACGCAGCACCACCTGCTGGATCAGCACGCCTGCCAGGCACTTACGCATTTACAGAATATATTGCCACAGGCAGAAGGGAAAAGCCATACAAACAAAAGCATATCATGGAAATTTGTTTAGTCAGGATCAGGCAAGAGAAATCACAGAGTATAGCATTTCCATAATAATTGTGAAATAATACTCTTTACTCATATAACACTTTACATTTTTCAGGCATAAAGTGTACATACTGTACTCATAAAAACACGAACAGAACACAATTACAAAATTTCAAAAGTTCAGTATGTGTTCTAAATAACTACATCAAGATTGATTTAATTTGGTTTCTTGCATGTATCATTATGGTACATGATTATAAATTATCATTTTTTTCACTGGATGCCCATCTTAATTAGTGAATAGGACTGACTGTTCACCTAATAATAAAAAGCTATCCGATAATTTGCCTTTCTTCTCAGGCTCATGTGTTACTTAACACACAAGCTTTGCTTGGATAACGTAAGATTATCAAGTGCTCATCACCACAACACTACATGGCATTACAGATTTTAATTTAAAATCCCTCCAAGGTGAGTTGCATTTATTTTTCACATACAGTGAGTAAAAGAAGGTTCTCATTTTGGGTAGGAAAGGAAGGGGCCCCTAATATGTACACAGTGATGCGCCATTGTAATCTCTGCTGTCTTTCTAGTAGCTTGTAGTGTCTTTGGAATTCAACCTTTTCATTCAGTCAGGTCACCTAACTGCACTCTGCAATACCTTGCTCTTGGCACGCTACCCTCCAGTGGGTCAAAAAGCACAGTACTTAGCAGGCAGCCCTTTCACCTGACACCTTCCAAACAGCTGAAGCTTCCGCCTTGTTATCACACCAATGCATCACCTCTGCACCGATGCCTTTTGTGCTTACCCACATTTCTGATGCAGTGCTGAGCGCTGCTGGTCCTCAGAATTCATTTTGAAAAGCTAGCTGTCTTCACACATCAATCTTCTAGAAGTCTCCTCCACATATGCTAGAATCAAGAATACACAGATCTTAAGAAGCCCGATTTTCTGCCTATAGAAATTTCCCTTTTTCTTAATTGCCATATATTTCAGCTTTTCTCCTCCTGCAGATGACTATCTTTGTCTTGTCCACACTCCACAATCATTCCACATTCCTCTGGAAGACACTAACTATACTCTGCACACTATTCTCACAATCAGATGGACATCACCCCTGAGCTACAGACTGTAAAAGCATACAGCAAGGTGATCAAGAGAGGACTTTGGCCATCACAACTTCATACATCCCAGCAGACAAACAGAAGGTGACAGGAGGCTGGCAATTACCATCTTAAGCCACTACATTTTCCTGCTAAGCTCGCTTCTTCAAAAATATTATTCAGCACATCTTAGAACCATCCATTATCTACCACACAGTGTAAGACAACAGAGGCAAAAAAGATCTTCCTCATGACCTCTGTGTTTGTTTCACAAGTAGCTTGAGGCACTGAACCTTATACCATCCCTCTATTTTCAAGAAACAAGGTTGCCTCCTCACATTTTTTTTCTTTCAATACTTTTAACTTTTTAAAGAATAGTTTTTTAAGAATAAGACTTTTCACAGAAGCGACTAACAATGACAGACCAGCAATAATCTGCACAACACTGCAAGATGCCATTTTGGTGCATCCTCATCAGGTCTGAATTTCACTGTTCTTCAGCTATTTTTAATTCTCTGAAAATATGCAGGTATCTAGTAAGATCAACATCTCCTGCTATGGTCAGCATTGCTACCATGCCACAGGCCCACATTTTATAACAAACCTCA
Organism: Falco biarmicus; assembly: GCF_023638135.1. Lineage (NCBI taxonomy): Eukaryota > Metazoa > Chordata > Aves > Falconiformes > Falconidae > Falco > Falco biarmicus. The sequence goes on along the minus strand of NC_079300.1, from coordinate 9,392,568 downwards.
CAGCAAACTCCTTGCTTCTCCAAACCATACCCCAACCATTCCTCAGTGCTTATTGCTGTTTCATTGCTCTGTTAAGCAACAGACACTTTTAAATTATGTTTTGATAACTCCTTTAATGCCTTTTCAGATGTTTCAGCCAGACAGTCACCAGCAGAGGGTTTCTGCAGCAAGGCTATACTTCTTGCCCAACCTGGCATGCCTTTCTCCATCTATGAATGATAGAACTCAGTGGTACAGGAGAATTTGTAACCCAGAAGTACAGAAGATTTCAAAAAGGTAACAGTAAAACTCATGAACGATATACCATTAGTATTTACGGCCACCCAAATGCAGTCTGGCTCAAGAAACCCACCTGTTGGTCACTGGGAAGAAAAGGCCAGAGGCCCGTTCAGAAGCAGGGCACGTACCACGTACCCTCCGAGAAACCTGCTGCTGGGTGTTACCAGCAACAGGTGAGCGGCCCTGATCCCCGAGCTGCGGCAGCTGTGACCAGCCCGGTGCTGTGACTGCCCGGTGCTCTGGCGCGGGCCCCTAAGGAGCTGCCCGGCCGCACGCCAGCCGCGGGCACCGGGCCTGACGGCTACAGGCGGCTCGGTAACCCCGCCAGCCGCTGCTGAGGAGCTGCTGCTGGCACAGACCGGCCGCTCCCCAGGGCAGCGCCCCGGGCCGCACGGCAGAGCCGCCGCCGGGCGGGAAGGGCCGGTCCCGGGGCGGAGCAGCAGCCGCCTCCCGCCCCCGCCACTTCCCGTTTGGCCGGTGGCCGTTGCCAAGCGCCCGGCGACGCCGGCCGCGGTTGCCCTTTGCCTGCCGCCGCCAGCAGCCATGGGCAGCGCCGGCCGCCGCCCCGCCGCCTCAGTGCTGGCCGAGCTCCGCTGGGACGATGGCTACGCCGTCCCCGTGGCCAACGCGGAGAACAAGGCGCTGGAGGACGAAGTGAGCTGCGGCCGGGGAGGACGAGGACCCGGACCCCGCGGGCCGTGCCCCCGGCTCTGAGGGGGCCCCGGCGCGCTGCCCTTCCCCTCCCCGCCCGCCTCAGGGCGCGGGGCGGCCGCAGCTTCCTCCGCCGGGGGGGAGCGGGGAGGGCCGCCCGGGTTCCGCGGGGGGAAGGAGGCAGCGAGGCCCTGGCCTGGCAGCCGGGCGGGGGCGGGGGGCGCGGGCAGCCCTCGCCCCTCAGCGGGCGGGCAGGGCTCCCTCAGCAGCGCGCCGTCCTCCCGCCCGCGTCTCAGTCTGTCACGGAACGTGGCGCACGCTTCTTGTATTTTGCGACCAGTAATTGCAATGGCTCTGTTTTTAAGGAGTTGCAGGTGATAGCACTCGACTAAAACTAGTCTCTTGGCCGTTTTAACTTTTAAATAGCTGCAGAAGGTGCAAAAGGAAAAGGCAGACCTGCAAAATGAGTTGGCTGACTTTGAAGAGCGCACAAAAGCGATGGCGTCTCATTCCAAAAACCTAAGACAAGAGTTAAGCTTCACCCAGGTAAATTGCTGCCTCTAGCAGATCCGTTTGACCGGACAGACTTGTCACCTGAGCGTCTTTCTGTGGTTGGTATCGCTATACATTTCGCCAGCTGTGTTAGAGATTTGTCAGGCCTTTATTCTAGGATTTTCACAGGAAACCCAAGTTACACTGTGTACCGGCGATATTATTAAAAAGACCTTCCGAGATCCAATGACTGTACCTAGAAGAAGGCCAAGAAGGATGCATTTTTGAATCCCTTACGAATGGGGACTTCTGTAGATGATAAGAAAAAAATTGGTCAGGGAACATTAACCAGTGTAAAGAGAAAACCAGATGTATAGCCTTTTTAATGGTCAAGAGTTAGTTGTGAAATGTGAGTGAAGAGTTAATTCATGGACATGCAAAATGAAGTGAAATGGTTAAGGCTGTAAGTCTGTGCTTACACTCTAGTTGGCCATACTGGGTCCTTTAGATTTCTGAAGAGTCCTGAGTCAAAGCTGCATACGTTTCATGTAAAATATCCTAGGTGAAAAAGTCTGAAGAAACTTCCCTGCAGCAGAACAACTTTAAATATTTTTGGTGCTAGATTCAAGTGTTAAACTTTTAATCTGTTACAAGTGGTGTCTCTCAGGGGTCTGTACTGGCACCAGTAATAGCTTCATCAATGCCGTAGGTTTGAGTGTGCCCCGATGACACCACACTGAGTGGCACAGCTGACATGCCTGCAGGATGGGATGCCATCCAGAGGGACCTGGACAAGCTTGAGACGGGAGCCCATGTGAACCTCATGAGGCCATGTATAAGGTCCTGCACCTGGATCAGGGCAACCCCCGGTATCAGTACAGGCTGGGGGATGAAGGGATTCAGAGCAGCCCTGCAGAAGAGGACATGGGGATACTGGCAGATGAAAAACTGGACGTGACCTGGCAATGTGCACTTGCAGCCCAGAAAGCCAACCTTTTCCTGGGCTGCATCAAAAGAAGCATGTCGAGCAGGCCAAGGGAGGTGACTCTCCCCCTCTGCTCTGCTCTTGTGAGACCCACCTGGAGCACTGCATTCAGCTCTGGGGCCCGCAACATAACAAGGACATGGACCTGTTGGAGCGAGCCCAGGGGCGGCCACAAAGATGATCGGGGGCTGGAGCACCTCTCCTGGGAAGACAGGCTGAGAGTTGGGTTGTTCAGCCTGGAGAAGGGAAGGCTCCGGGGACACCTTAGAGCATCAGCCTTCCAGTCCTAAAGGGGTTTATAGGAAAGATGCGGACAAACTTTTTAGTAGGACATGTAGTGATAGGACAAGGGGTGATGGTTTTAAACTGAAAGAGGGTAGATTTGGACTAGATATAAGAAAGACATTTTTTACTATGAGGCTGGTGGAACACTGGAACAGGTTGCCCAGAGAGGTGGTAGATGCCCCATCCCTGGAAACTCAAGGTCAGGCTGGATGGGGGGGCTCTGAGCAGCCTGGTCTAGTGGAAGTTGTCCCTGCTTGTTTGCAGCGTGGCTGGACTAGATGACCATTAAACGTCCCTTCCAACCCAAAATATTCTATGATTTTATGATTTAAGCGAAGCTTCTAGTAATAGATTTCTTATTATACAAGGGGAAACCCCCACTTTTAAATCACTTTTGTCAGAACAATTAGACAGTACAGAGATATTGCTATAGGGCAGCCTGGTGGTGGTCTGTCTCAGCACAAAACAATAAAATTATTTCTTTTGCTGTGCCTCCTGAACCTGCTGTAAATTTGCTGTTTATCAAGAGACTAAGGTTTTGATGTTGAAAGATTAAGATTCTGAATTTTGGGTGAAAAATCCTTCAATTCAGTTTTTAGGACTACGAACGGTTGATCTATGGATATCTGATACAATGCAATGTGTGTGCCTATACAAATACTAGAATACATATGTTTGAGATACTAAAATCCAAATGATAAATTTGCTCTGAAAATTCCCATATTTACATGATGATATCATACCATTCTCTTGGGATTTGGTTGTATGTAAGAAGAGGGATTTTTTTATGATGTATGCCTATTGTTTATTGTAAAATGCTGAACTGTATGTATTATTCTCTAGTCTCTTTACAAAGCTCGAGAGAATGAAAGTGAAACTGAACAGCACTTTAAAGTCCTTGCCGAGAGACAATGCGAACGCCTCAAAAGTGAGATTAAACAACTGGAAGATGAGATAGTTTCCTTAAGAGAGAAGAAAAACAGTCAAGAAGTAAGGTTTACAATTTTTGTAAGACAACACCCATATTGCAATTAGATTTTATGACTTGTGCTCGCTTGTGCTTACAGAAATACAAGTCCAGAATAACTGATTATAATTAAGACTTCTAAACTATAATAGATGATCTGGATGTGCTTTTCCATGTGTAGGCAAGTAGTATGACACTGAGGATCTCCTTGCATAGATTGGACAAGACTTAGCAAATATTAAGTAGATATTGAAAGACTTCTGTTCTTAATGCCAGATACATCCATATCACCATTTTGTTAATTCTTGCAGGTATTTTCTTTATGGTTTAAAAATTAAATTGTTGGTAGCAAATCTTCTTCTCCACATAAAATATACTTGGGGCATGAGTTCAAGATCAAAAATTTGCTTTACGTTAAAAAAAAATAATAATCTAATGCTATCTAATTACAGTTTTTTTCCTGATTAATGGAACTATCTCTTTTTCTTTCTATGAAGAATTTAAATTATGTTTACTTTTTAATTTATTTGCTCTTTTTCTTCTTGTTAGGTCTGTAAACTCCAGTTTCTCAGAATGGGTAGCAGGATGAAGATATCCTTGCTATTCAGCTGGGTCTGGATTCTCTCATGTTTGTGTCAGGAAGTCCCTTGTCATGTAGGGCCATCTGTAAATTGATATGCAGGATAAGGATCTAAGAACTGAGCCTCAATGTAAGAGAGACAGATTTTAACCTATGATGTTTCAGATCAGTTTATTATGTGGAATAACCAGAGGTTGACTTTTCTGTTTAGTATTATTTGCTTTTTAAGTTTGTGATAACTGTCTTCTTTAAGAACAGGACATCTATTGGTGTTCCTCAAGTGTAACACACAATTAATAAAAAAGGAAACTAGCAATTCTGTTGACAACAGTATGTGTGAAAATAGCTTGAACTGGTTGTTTTGATTGCTATTCAAAAATATTGGACACTTTAATATTAACTCTTTATATCTAATTTTATTAGAATACTATAAATAAAACCACTAAGAAGTTGGAAAATTTAAAACAACAGATGAACTGTCATGAGGATGTTCTGGACAGTTGGATAAAGGAATCAAATCGTAAAGATAATGATGTTATCACAATCCAGAAGTATGCACAACAAGATGAAGGGAAACTAGGAGTAAGTAGAAATGACAGCAATTTTCCGAGACAAAACAGAAAACCATTTTAGCATTTGAAGACCTGTTATGTTGTCAAATCAGGTTAAGACTGAGACAAGATGTTGTACAACAGTGCTTTTACGCTGGTTTCTGCTTAGCACAACAGTGCTATTCCATATGAGGTTCTTTATAAAGAGAGAGAGATCAGATATATATCAGAGACAACAGGTTTTACAAAAGGTGAAAGGCATAAGTGGAAGACATTAATTTGGTCATCTGGGTAAAACTGAAGTTTTAATTTTTCTGAGAAAGTGCACAAATAGATAATCAAGTCTAGAAAACTGCTACTGAATTGAGAGGACTTTGTTCAAAAATGCATGCCAAATATGGACAAATAGTGTGGACTTTCCCATTAGAACTGAATTTGTTAATATTACTGAGAAAAAAGTACAGTTACTGCAGTAAAGCTGTCTGGAATAATGGAAGATGGTATAAATAGAGACTCCAGTCACAAGTTCAGACTTTGTAAGGGTTAGTTCTCAAGTATATTGTTAATTTAGAGATAAGTAACCCTGGTTAATATTCTTTTGAGCCTTTAAATACAAGGAGGAGAAATTTGATTTTTACTCATTGAATACTTAACTCAAAAACTTTAGCTTGCACAGTCTCACTGATATCAGTTACATTAGCAAGTCACACAGCATAGTGGGAAGAGTAAAGTGAAATATCTGATGCTGAGGAAACCACATCCACATTTATACACAGTGGAGGGTTACTTTGGCCTTGCTGCAATCCAGTCCCAAGGGCTGACAAGAGGTTGGCTTCTTGTATGACCAAATATTTGGGAAGCTAAGATTCTCAGTTTTTTGTTCTCTAAAACACAATAAAATTGATGGCTCAATAATTCCACCCCTAAATGTAGCAGAGCTTTAAGAATTTATAAGACATTATAGATTTGTTTTCAAATAGATTTTATATTCGTATCCTTTCATTTTAGGCATTAACCCTTCAAGTAGAAAAGTTGACCGTGCAAGCAAATCACAAGCGCAGAGCTCTTGATAATGAGCTTACAGAAACCATGACAGCACAGGTTTGTGCTTAAGGTTCTTGAAGATACCCTGTTACATGTGGAATTTTTAATATCAGAAATCATGAGGGTGCTTTCTTTTGAACAGATAGAGCTTGACAAGACAGTTGAAGATTTTCGCAGAGTACATCAAGAAAGGCAAGAAGTCATAAGGCAGTGGGAGAATGCAGTACAACAGATGCAAAAAAGGGATCAACAGATTGATCATTGTGCTTTGGTAACACTGCTGTTAACTGATCCATATCAGTATATCAGCCTACTTTTGTGTCTATGATATTCATAAGGATTTTGCCATTCACATGTAGAATGATTGGGTCTTTTAATGTTCAGTGTTCTCTTTGTATTTACCTCTGTTTTATTAAGGTGTTTCCAAGTTCAGGTATTACTGAAAGTGCTGCAGGGCAATAGAACAGATGCACCAGAAAAAGCTTGAAGGATCAGTGTAAAGAAAAATTTTATAAATGTGGATTCCAAAGTAACAATGGCTTTTTTGAAGGTGGGGGAAAGCATAACTGCATGTACAAGAAGGCTCTACCTAAATCCTTAGCTCTGCTGGTATGATATTTTCCTGCTGAAAGAATATCAGCTTTAAGTTGCCCATACGGGTATTACATATACCCTGAGCAGAAACATGGTTTAAACAGGCTTAAGATATAACACTAAAAAAATAAAGTAACAATAGAAGAATGACAAGCCAGAAGAAATACTACCAAACACAAAATATAAGGGTCTAATTTAGCTGAAGTATTTTGGATTTCATAGTATTTCAGGTCAGAAGGTTCCTGCAAAGCACAAACAACAAACAGATATAAAAAAGCAATAACAAAAATACCCCAGCAGTGGCCAATCTCCCATATACAGTAGTCCATAGAATAGTCCCACTGGTGCTTTTGTAAACAGTTTTGTTTTGTTCTTTTACACTAGAACTACACTCTAATTTTCCCAGTAGCTATCTTTTACTTAACCCTTCAAAATAAACAATTTTCATCGAATAGCTGTAAATCTGTCAGCTAGAGTAAGCATCACTACTATTGGTAATTTTCCTCTTACATTTCCTCTGTGTCAAGTCTATCTGAAGTTTTGTTCACATAGCTTGTTTTTCTTCTTTATTCAGTCAATCAAAAACTATTTTTATTTCACCTAAGTTCATAGTGTTATCTTTTTTAGAAGTTACTGGAATATTTTGGAAGTTGCCAATCCAAACAATTGTAGTATTTGTTTTTGTGATATATGACCAGAATGAAGTAATTTAAGGATGTAAGGATGATGTGATATATGGGCTGTCTAATGCAAGCAGTAGTCTTAATAGCAATTTGTCTTCTGGTTGTACTCTATTAATTTAACACATCTTAACTAGTGCAAGCCATCTGAAATGTTTTTATCGTGATAGCTAATAACAGAGATAAAACAGGAGATCAGAAAGAAAGAAATTGTGCTGAAAGAGAAGAATTCCTTTTTGGTAAATGAAACTCTTAACAATGTGGAATACGAGAAGAAAATTTCTTCTGCCGAACGGGAAGCTACCAGCCTCCAAAATGAGTCTCAAACTCAGGATACTTACAGGGTTCAGCTGCAGGATCAGGTAAGGATGACCAAACCGTTCTGAAAGTATAACTTTTGAATAGATGGAGGAAATACAGGAATAGCATTTGCTTTTCTTTGGCTTTAATTCAACAAAATGTCTGCTTTTCCCAGTGTACTCATGATAATTTGGATCTGAACCCTCAGCTTAATTCTGTCATTGATACTGGTGAAGAGATTAGCTTGTATTCTCTGTTGTGTTGGTATAAAATGGATGAATTTTCTTTTAAATGGTGTAACACTGTTAGATGCTTCAGAAGGAGGCATGTCTTGCCTTCAGCATACATGGACTGCAGTATCGTATAAAGATGAGAGAAAGCTCTTCGGGATTCCAAACATTTTCTGTCCTGTGCTCTCAGAAGTGAGTGTTGATGGCCCTTGTAGTCAGGTTAAAATTCTTGAAAATAAAAAAAACCCAACTTACTTTCATATGGCTTTCTAATCAAGAGGCAGCAGGATAGGGCTGCCCTGTGAACAAGCCATGCTTGCTGCTGTTTGTACTTACTCTGTTACTTGTAGTTAATCTGCACTTAAAGCTAGGAATGAGCTGCACTGCTTAATTACTAAAATGTCTGTGTAAGTATTTCTAAGAGGTATTCAAATCTCATGGCTCTGTTGAGAAGGGATACACTCGTATCATCTAGTACATTTTTCTGTTAACAAGAAAATGGTAACACTGGGCTACTTAGCAAGCTTTGTGATTTAAAAAAAAACACAATGCACCTGCTGTTGCGTTAACTTTGGATACCTTTTCTGTAGCAGGTGCTTCAAACTGATACCCTAATTAAACTGTAGGTAGCTCAAACAAGGTGTAGGCTATTAGATTACCCTATAATTCACACAAACTTGAGGGTTCACAGGATTGGTAGGTTTTCATCTCTAAGCTGTGAGATTCTTGCTTGAAGTTTTTTACAATTAAAACTACATAATGTGATAATGAGAACAGTCTCCAATTATTAGGTGTTAGAACATCTGTGGCATGCAAGTGAGAAACAGGGAAAGAAACAGACTTACAGTTCAACAGATGCCTGACCTCCTGGTTCCTCATTCTGGTACAGAGAGAAACCAGCTACATACACCCTTGATCAGGTTTCTTCATCTGTGAAAGTGAAGACAATTACACATCCATTGTTAAGTGATACTGTGAAGACTAATGAGCTACCTACCGATTGCAAAGTATCCCTATCCTGTTTAATAAGTGTATGCTGTCATGTATTTTTTTACCAAATTAATTGTCTATTTTTGTCACAGTGTACCCTTATCTTAATCAAAATAATTTTATGTACCCAACAAAGTTTGAATTGGAAATATTTATTAGCTATATAAGGGTATCCCATGTTTACAAAGACCCTCATCAGTCAGCTGTGCTCTATAAAACCATGGTTCCACTTATGCAGCTGCTGCTGGACAAGAATTGCAGCCCACAGCACCTTTGTAATTCATTCTGTATTCTTAAGTATTTTGTCCTAGTATTCAGATTAAGTAAATTAATCTATTGAGTTTACTAGCTGTGCTGATTTACAGCACCTCAGAATTTGCAGCACTTCCTATTTGGAAAACACTGTTAAAAAGAAACAGAATACTTTCCAATAAATAGCTCCCTTACAATGTAAAATATCCTGACATGTACCAAAGTAAATAAAGAACCCAATTGCTCCATTTTGTAATTTGTTAGCTGGATGCTTTGAAATCCACTGTGGACAGAACTGCTTCTGATCTAGAGTCTTTGAGAACACAAGTAACCAATCTGAAGAAAGAAATACAGAAAAAACAAGCCAGGTAAGAAACAGACCTTCAAAAGTACCATTTGTAAGGGTTAATAGTATAATCAAATCCTTGAGGTAGCAAAGAACCTTAAATAATGTTCATGATTAAAGCCTCCAACTTTCTGGTTACTTTATGCTCTGCACAGTTTCTGGCACCAGGGAATTTAGGAAATACTCCTGGTAATCCTTGTTTTTGAAGGGCATGAAAAGATCAGTTAGGGCCTTGGTTATCATAGGTTCAAGTTTAGCTTGCTTTATTAGGCAACTGCTTAGTAAGGTATGCTGCTTATTTTTGGCAGTGTTGTATATGCAATGTACATGTAACTTGTTAAATTGTGTAATTTTGTTTAGGTTAAGCTTTCTTAATGGAAAAAATGCAAGTCTTTCCAATAAGCTGAAGCTTGTGACTGAGGAGACACTCAGTTCAGAAGACAAAGCTTTGAAGATGGAAGAAATACTCAAGGAAGAAGAAAAAATTGTCAAGGTGAGATGTTTTTCATGGTTTCTGCAAATGAGGTTTCATTTGAATTTGCAACATCTATCTAGGACACTCATTTTAATCCATAAATGTTTAAGTATTAATATGGTATGTAGCTATTTCATCAAATGATGAAGTAATGTGCATATAGATAAGCTGGTATCTGTGCTGGGGAAACTGGAGGAAAATAAGTGGTCCTAGTAATTCAGAAGATGATGTCCCCATATATTAATATATGATACTGGCACTGGCATTGCACAGATCAGATATAAAACCAGAATTCTGACTCTGCCAGTGTACTGAACAGGCATTTATCTCTAACATCACCTAAAAGCTACTTACAACTTCTCGGCTTGACTGAAATAAAATTTGGGCAAATTTTGTTATAAAGACACATTAATGTTTTGCTTCTGCTTTGTAACAATACTGAAAAATTTCAAAATCTTGTATTTTTGCTTAGCCCTTTGGGGAATTTGCCTCTAAACATTCTATTTTATGGACTACTGAGGAACAAGGGTCCTTGAACTTCCTTTTCATCTTGTCAGAATGACTTTTCAGTAGCATTACCACTGACAATTCTTGGCTTTAGTAAAACACCACTGAAAGTTAGAAACGTGTGAAGAACTATAATTTTGGCAAACTGACGTTTAAAAAGATTTTGAAATCTTTTAATCCAATTTGGCTGGCCTAGTCTCCTCTTCATTATTTTAATTCTACTACGTGATACTCTGATACATCTAACTTGTGGACATTTAAAGAATTACTGGCTCACTTCAGATTTCATTTTCACGATGAGTAAAAATTTTTGATACGGAAATTGACAAGCATAAGCTGTAATATGGTGTCTGCTTTTTAACATGTCTAATAATACTTTTTATTAAAAAAAATTAAAAACCCACTTCTTTCTTACATTGCAAATTAAGTATAGGAATAAATATATCCTAATTAATTATCACGTGACTAACTGCAAAGGGCTTTTGAATAAATGCAATGTTGTAATGCAATGATCTGAACTTTCCCACATCTCAGAAAATGTTTCTACTGTTTTGTTATTTTGCTACTAATTCTCTTAAAAATATTCTACTGCTTAACTTCTGACTGAACTTGATACAATTTTTTTATTTTTACATTTTGCTGGACAATTCAACTATTGGATATGCTGAAGCCTTCTTCACAGTAAAATGACCACGTTAAATTAACATGTCAGCAGGTGTTCTGACACATGACAATAAAGCTGTGTCTGTGCATAGCACTGTATACCTTTTTTTTCCCCCTATTTTGTTTCCTGTGGCATGTATGTGAAATAATCCCTTGCAGCAGACTGTTATTTTTCAAACTTAGTAACCCCACAGGCATTAGCTGTACATCTTAAATATACTTAGAGAAACTAGAGAGGGGATGTCTTTCTTTACAGAGAGTTTCTTGAATTACAGGCCTTACTCACTGTTTTGGTTTTTCAGATAATCTGAAAACAAATTGTAATCATATAACGATTTATGGAAGTAAAAGCCTTATTTGCTTCCCCTTAAGACTGTTACCAGGGTGGCCAAACCATTAGCAGAGTTTCTTTACTTGCGTCTGTGGCGGATAACCTAAGATGACATTGAGCCTGGCAGCTCCACAGCTTCAGGGTAATATTTTAACTAGAATGAACTGTTCTTGAACAATGTCTGTGATGTATTAGTCAGAAACATGCTTTCCATCACCATTAGACACACATGGCTATTTGCTGCATCTATTAATTTACTGTGAAAGGATATTTAAGGAACAATGTGGATGAAATGTCACCATTTTGCGCTTTAGTTCTGAGATACTTCTCTCTCTCCAATCTGTGGCAAAGCAGTGCAGCACAGTGAAGCTTACTGAATATCTTATCTCTATTAACGACCTCACTTAAAGGGAGAGAAACAATTTCTATTAAATAAATGAATTTAGATACGCAAGAAAGACTATGAAATGAAGGTCAAATTGTGATCCAGTTTTAGTAGACAAATTCATCATTGTCATTAGCTTCAGAAAGAGCTCAGAATTGGGCACATGCATAAGAACAGTTTACTTCTGAAATTAAATTCCTGTGTTCAGGCATGATCTAAAGCCCACTGACATCAGTGTGAAATGCTACAGGCTATAAACAATTTAATATTAAACTTACACCTGCTTTTTTACTTCCTGAGTTTTGGATTTGGAATTTGACCTACAGCAAGTTCAAATACAAGAAAAAAAATCTGTTTGGTAGAATGTGATTACAAACTCTTAGAGAGGGAGCTGACTTACCTTTCACCATTGTTAAAACCAGCAAGATGGTTCGCAAGCGAAGTTCACCATGTATACCTATAAAATCAAGAATAAGCACATTTTTAATCAGTGCAGAAATGTGAATTCTAAGGTGTTTTGCTATATTAATTTAAACGTGCATCTTCAAACTCTGTACCAGGCTTGAGCTAAACATAAATGAGTCTTTTGGAACAGCACTGTGATGTCACGTCACTGGTTTTAGAGATGTACCTTACAGGAAGCTAGTATGCTGCACAGCCTGAGCTTTAGAAGGTCTTTGATATTTGGGGGGGGGGGGTGTGGTGGTGGAAGGAGGGAAAGACTGACATTGTCTTCCTTGTTAGGGTTATAGAAAGAAAATAATTTCAATTTTGTTTGTTTTCAGTACATTTCAGGTTACCTGAAATGTTCAGCATTGTCTTACTGTAGCAAACCCTACTAAAACCTAATTTCCTGCACTGACGTAGGTGTAAATGGCACGTATTTCTCCAAATATTCACATATACTGGAAGCAATAAGGAGGGGTCTTTTGGAAAAAGTGGCAGGATTTTAGTTTTCTGAAAGGCTAAAATCAGTAGTATTCCTATAATGGGGAAAAAAGGTCATGTAATAGTGGGGTAGGATCCAATTTTTTTTTTTTTAAATAAATAATTTTAAATCAAAGACTTTTCCTGCCAACCATTCTGAAGACTTAAGAAATTCCATGTTCATATTAATGGATATAATATTGAAATTTTTTAATCTTCCTATATATGCTTAATAAAGGCAAGTAATTCCTCAGAAATTACTTCTGATGTGATTACTTACTTACTTCTAATTATTGTCACCAGGAAAAAGAAACAGAAATGAACCAGTTAAAAGAACTACTTTTCAAGAAGACTCAAGAGTTAAAGGTGCAGAAAGATAAGGAGAAGTGTGTTCTAGCAGAAATTGAGGGAAGTCGAACATCACTTAAAAATCTTAAAAGTCGGCTGCACAGACTTGATGCAGATGGATTAAAACAACAAGAATTGATATATAATCAGGTAAAATGTTAACATTCATACCATCATTGTTTCTTGGGTCTAACAAGAATAAATAGCTTGAGTTCTGTAATGTTTGTCTACATCTTACCATTTTGGAAGTGCTGTGCAGTATGATTTGAAGTCTGCATTTATTCCTGTCTCTACATGTATGGATAAAATGGAGACTTTCTGTAGTATCACCTACATCATGCGCTTGTGTATTTCATTATTTTTTGGATCTGCTGCTTTTCCCACTAATCTCCAATCAGTTCTTTACTTTGATCCCTCTGAACCACAGACACCTCAGGGTAAATTTTTAAAGCAATACAAGAGGTACATGCCAAAATCCTGTTATTTACTAATTGGATTTTGTGTCTATTTCCTATGCACCACTTTGAAAATTTGCTTTTATATAAGCATTTTCTGGTAACAGCAAGATGGCAACTCCACTGTAAGCCTCCCTACAGCAGACTGTGCCGAGTATGCTTTGTTACTGTTCTGGAAGATTACTCCTGAACCATCACTGTGCATCAGTCAACTAAGAATATTCTCCTAATGAGGTCTATAAGCCATAAATTATTATAAAAACAATAGCTTAATTGGGTGACTGTCCTAAAGCCAACATTTAGATCCAAGTTTATATCCAGTGTTTTAGCTTTATAGGAAGGCTGTAATTGCTTATCTCAGACTATGAATTCTCTCAAAAATTATTTTAACAGGATTTTCATATTCAGCAAGTTCAGAGACGGCTGTCACGGTTAGAAGGGGAGGTTAATGAAGATGAAAAACAAGTTTTGGAAGCCAAAGTTGCTGAACTTAAGAAAACCTTAGAAGAAAAGAAAAACATGTACAATGTTTTAAATGCACAGCACAAGAAACTTCAGGTAGCTTCCTTAGAACATCAGGTTGACCGTGTAACATCTGGAAACTTCCGTGAATTAAGTAGATTGGGTCTTATAAATTAATACCTTGGTTTTAGATTAACAGATAAATGAATTTTGTGTAAACTGTGTGGAAAACTTTGTATGCTCCCTCTACCTTCCAGAAAAATAGGTCATTACTGCACAACTGAGACACCTTAGCATGAAGACAAGCACTGAAACATTGGAAAGGCAAGCTTAGCTTTCATGTCAAGATGTGACTGACTGCTTGGAAACATCTGAGTTTATTGTTAGGACCATGTAGATATAGGAGAATATTATTCTGTGATGCTACTACTTACTTTTTATTTTTCATAAAAAAAGTACAGTTGCATTTAAAATTGTACAAAGTAACAGCATTTGAGTTAGTTGACCCCAATCCTGATACGTGGTTCAGAAATACTATTTTTTTGGTCTTTATTCATGTGTGCAAATTTTGCATATGCATGCTTGTTCTCTGGTTTTCCACTATCCAGTGACCCTCATTAATTCTCAAAAAATACCCTTACCTTTTTTGTAGCTATGAACCAGTCAGTTACTCTGTAGCCAATTTATAATTTCTTTTCATAAAAAATGTATGTTTCTTGATCAGCTACATTTTAGCACATTTATAAACCTCTTTTCAAAGAGAAACCGTACAGAGACAAAAGTCAGGTTTTTAATGAAACATACCCAAGTGGTTTCTCAAAGTGATAGTTAAGAAAAAAATTGACCTATTTAGTGAGGGGAAAATGCACATAGAAGAGCCATTTAACTGCAGTTCCATGCAATAACAAGATTTAAGGTCGGGCAACCGGTGCCCACACTTCAGTTTTGAGGAGATAGACAATTTGAGCAGCAAATATAATTGACAAACATTGAAACACACCTCCAGGAATTTATTCATACTCTGGAGTGTTATCAAAGACAGGTGGGTTTATGAAGATGAATTCTAGACATAAAAGTCATGGTCAGACATGCCAGGATTTTTTTTTTTTTTCATCTAGACCAAAATACATGATTGTATCAGAATTGCCTTAATGGCTGCAAGATCTATACTGTATAAGTAACAGTTTCTACGCTCCAAATAAAACAAGCAATGACTTTAATATTGCAACAGCACTCTAGGCACTGTTTGCAGAGCAGTATATGGACAGAAGATGATGGTGGTTCCTGTGATCCAGGACTTAAAAATATCTCATTTAAAATGAACTGGTAGCTTTTCTTGCAACTTACATTCACTGAAATAAATTAACTTATTTGAAAACAGAGTGATGTCCATTTCATCAAGAGAGCAATGGATAAGACAGGAGAAGAAACAAGTGATGTGATGATCAAGATAAATGAACTAAATCTTTTTAATGAGAGATCAGATCAGGAACTAAAAAAAGCTAAAGCCATTAAGCAGGTACAGTATTATTTCATAACATTAGTAACACAGGACACGTTTGTTTTTTCTAAAACATGAACTCATGACTTAATCTGAAGGCTGCTGTCTGCCTCCCACAGTGCTATATATCACTATATCCATAAGAACCCTCTCTGTAGTTTCTTGACTACACCTTGCTTTCCAAACTTTGCAATTATTTTCATCACTGTTACCTTACTAGGCACAGTGTTTTTTCTCCCCGGTATAAAGCATGAAGTTTGTTTGGGTTATCAGTTTAATCACACATTACTTATACCACAATATCCACCTGGTCAGGTGGATATTTTCCCTGCCTTTAAAATAGGAAATGTGTTTACTGTTCAAGGACATCTTTAATTAACACTGTATTTTTTTTCTTGATGTGTGATGCCAGCTAATAAGTTTGGCACAGTTTTGTTATTAAATTGTGAATTTTTTTCCCCCAGCAGATGGTTTGGATCTATTGATATTCCAATTTAAGAAATTTGAAATAAAATAGAAGTCCTTTCCTCATGTTTTGATAAACAGACCCACCCATCCCCTCCCTGGTCCCTATGCTCTAATTGCTGAATATTTTTTCCTGCAGTAAGTTTTAGCCTCCCTAAAGGAGGCACTAAGGTAGCAGAACAATACAGGGGCTAAGCAGCAGGGGAAAGAATTTTGCTATTGACTTAACTGGTGCACTCGCTCCTCAGTGAAAACTCTCTCTTTCTCTAAACTGGAATTTTTCTTTGGGGATGAAATTTAAAGAGACGAAAGAAAGAAGCTGATGGCATAAAAGAACTCAGAGAAAAAATGATACAGAGTTTGGGATCCGTAAGAGATTTTTCAAAAAATGATTCAAAGTGTTTGCATGCTAATGAAGTTCTTGCTGCTTTTCATAAGCTTTGGTAGATAAAAATTTGCTTATCTAACACCACTACTTGTAGACCTACCGAATCAAACAAATTCCGAGACTGTCCTAATGTTCAAGTGAGATATTAACAGCTTCAGAAATTTCCTTCTAAGGTCTGCTTAATTTCTTTGAAGCCACCTAAACTGAAAGGAAGTTGTAGATGGAAGTCTTACCCACCCATAACTTGGTCTGAATTAGAAAGTCTGATGAATTTGTATAAAACTATGTAGGACAGAGTCTACCTCTATTGCACTCGCCATGTAAACTGTTTAGCAAATGAGAAAGTGAGAACGCTTCTAAATGCAGAGCAAAATGAGTCTTACAGTTGTACATATATGAGAGATAAAATAACAGATGCTTTATAAAAAATTAACTGTTACAAATAGTCTTAACAAAACCCGATGCTTTCTTATTTTGAGACCTTTTTGGCATTTTTTAGGAGATGATGGTTGAAGATAATCTCTTAAAACTAGAACTGAACCGTCTTCAAGATGCTCTGTGTAATAAAACAGAGAAAGTTTTAACACTGGAAAAACAAAAACTGGAGTTAAAGAAAGCCATAGCAGAAAGAACTGAGGAAATTAAGATTCATAAGGCAATGCTGGATTCCCAGATAAGACTCGTGGATCAGGAACGGCAACGTATACGGTAACTATTATATAAATTAAACTTGTAACTTTTATTGAGTACATTTTATATGGGGACTGAAAAACTGAAGCATTTAACCTCATTTCACCAATTGGAGAAATTGAAGATGAAAAAAATCTTGCTCAAAGTTACGTACTGGGACAGTTGAGGCTAGCAAGAGATCCCTTCTCTGAAGTCCAGCCCACAGCTTTAAGTACTTGGTGAACATGAGATTACACTTTATTCCATTAGGGAGGATCCTCTGCAGTACTGAGAGGAAAACTCAGCTGCAGACATTTTCTTAAAGTAAATGACACGTGTGTGACCCTGCCTTTTTAAAAAATAATCGTGAAATGTGCAATCATATGTCTGGAGGTATAAGAAAGTACGTGAAACAGAAGATGCTTTTAAAGAGAGTTTATTCCCAGCTGCTTGATAAAACTGTAATTTCTTTGACTGGTACAGTAAGTCTGTCTGTTTAGGGTTTTCTTTGCCTTTAAAAAATGAGCTCTCCCTTATGTGTCGTATAAAAAAAAATTAAATCTTCTGAGTTATATACGTATTGTCTTCTAAAGCAACCGCATTATGACATACTTTGCACTGATGACAGAAGGGAAAAGTTATCTGGGACAGTTTGAGCTTTGAAATCCCCGTATCTGTATCCAGCCAAAAGTCAACCCTTCAGCAGCTGAACTGCTGAAATCTGGCAGGCTTTTTATTCACCACTCTGCTAACCACACCCCACACAATAGGAAATTAGAGTGATTTAGTGTGACTCAAGCTTAACTGCACACCCAGAGTACAGACTGTGTGGCTTTTTTCCTTTGATAATTACACAGCTAATTGATACTTCCATGTAATTTGATTTGGGGTTGTTGCCTACTGTTGCTTATGCTCATTTATAGTGGCAATATTCAGATAATAGCAGCAGGGGGCAGCTTGTGCAGCTGTAGGATTTAAATGCCAAACCTTTAAACATTTTTGGGAAGGACTGTGGCACAGCCTCCCAGGATGCAGAGATCTGGAATATGAAAATAAATTTGACTCAGTTCAGAACTACAAGAGAAGCGTAGGTAACCAGAGAAACAAATGACTGTGGCTGGGAGAACGTAGAAAGCAACAAAAAACCAGCAGCTGCACAACTGCTGCCCTGCCTGCCTCCTGGTACACGGGCAGGCTGCTGGAATAACACCAGTAAAGTTGCTATAGCAAGAATTGCCCACAGAAACACTCTCTCACCCCACTTATTTTTTCCCAAAATCAATCAGTGCTGAATTTCAAGATCGCCTAAATAAAATTGATAAACTGAGATGCAGGTATGAAATTCTTACTGTTGTCATGATGCCACCTGAAGGAGAAGAGGAGAAAACTCATACCTACTATGCAATTAAGGTATTTTATTAACATAATTCATTATAATTCAAGCATTTAAGATACAGATTTCCCTGGGCTCTATTCAAGTAAATAAGACAACCTCCTTGCCTACTGCTCACTTTCAGTCTGGTTGTTTTACCTATCTGACGCTGTTGGTTATTAAAACGATACAGCAATTTCACATGAATCTCCATGGTCACTCCTACTGTCAGTGGAGCCTTGATCTTGAGCAGTTTGAAAATTTTCACTTCAGTGCTTGTTAATTTTTATAAAGGCATAAGTAGTACTGGTCACGTATGTGGTAATCCACTAAAAACTGAAAAGTAGTTTATCACAGTCTCACATGATCTTAAATTCTTCTACAGATTTCAGAGTTATTTTTAAGTATTTATTTTACCATATAGTGTTTATACCTTGAAGAATGTCAGGTTTATCACCTATGCATACTTCAGCTTTTCACTGGAAAAAAAATGAAATCAGTCTTTATTCATAATGCAATACCCTGATTCTGGAACAACAATCTATTATTTTTGATCTCCTCAAATTCTCAGAGTTCCTCTTAAAGCAAAATGCTTCTAGCTGTGATCTTGGCTGTGAAGTCCACCTTTTTCTGATTCTTAAGTGTTAAATTTCTTAATGATGGTATTTGTGCTACTGTGAGATCAAGCACAGCAGTGACCCTGGGTGAAACCCCAGTGGTCACTGGGGGTGTGTACCCTCTACAACTACACAGATTTTTCACTGTATCAGATGTTCTGAAGGGCCATAGAAACTGCTTCCCTTCACCAGCTGGCTGTGTTTATTAAATCTCACTGATCAGATAAATGAAGACTTTCAAGTGAGTAATTCCCAGACAAACTGGATGACTTGACGCTTTTTCAGTGGTTTTTATACAACATACAATCTCAACTCTTAGCTGGATTCTGTGGGTAAAGGAAACTGATGTGAAGCGTGTGCTACAGTTCCCATCAGCAGTGCAAAGCATGGAGGCTGCTTTGTACACAGTGTGGATACTGCTAATCAGGGCTTTGTGAGCTTAGATGGACAGGCAGACACCTACAACAAAATGCACATGGATGAAATACCTCAAAGAACTTCCACTACTGCAAATTACTCCTTCCAGCTACCTTGTAACTCAGATCTCAGTTCAGGCCTGACAACACAGATAAGCCCCATATTCTGCCTAGGATTTTAACCCTTATATATTGCAGGTATTTTTTTCCCTGTACAATTGTCCTAGTATTTTCAGTATGCGTGCAGTCACCTAAAATATCAGTTTTATTTTCAGGCTGCACAGGAAAAGGAAGCACTACAGCGTGAAGGCGATGATTTAAATGCAAAGATCTGCAAAGCTGAAAAAGAAATTGTAGCTCTGGAAAACACTTTGTGTGTACTCAATAACTGCAACAGCAATTACCGGAACTCCTTCAGGGAAGTCACTGAGACAAGTATGTAAAATAGAAATTGCTATTTGCTGTGTAACTCATGGAATTTCCCAACTATATACCTGGCACAAAAGAATGAATCGTACAGAGACTAAACCAATAGCAGCAAAAAGCATAGGTGATTCACATGCTGCTGTGATTAGTCCATCAGAATAAGCACAGAAGAAAATGCAGTAGGGTGTATATACAACTTATGTGACAGTCTCTAAGAGTATATTATATAAATTTTGTGAACAGTCCTAAGTAGGAACACTCAGAAGAGGCAAAGCATAATAGATTATTACTGGGGGGAGAAAAGCCATTACTGGGATAGAACTGCACAGCACAAAAAGCACTACCTTCTCTGGAGCGATGCATCACAGTTATTAATTCAGATTTCAGAAGGACAAGCCATGCCACTGCTGACCTTCTTGCAGTAGACTGAGCCAGCTGGGGCACAAAACTATACCCAGAGCAATGATACCAGCAGCCTGGGTACGTGTACTGTAGCGCTGAAGGTGGATCCCTTAGCTACGCCATCATTATCTCGAATTTTCACATGGAAGTGGGGGGAAAAAAAAAGTAGTAACCTGTCACCTGGGAAAACGATGAGTAAGAGTACAACAAACTGCACTACTGTAGCGTAGTGTCAGCAGATTTTAGAATACACACTATGTAACTGCAAGTTTTTGTATATTGGAAATTCCTCAGATTTCTGGAAAGTATCTTCATCTGTTGTTTCTGTTGCCACTTAGACCTCATTAGCTTGCTTGCCATCAGGGGAACTTTGCTGAGTGTATAAAAAGTATCACCATAAGAAATGACATAAACGTCTAGAAAATATTTGATTATTAAACTTTTGTGCCCTCTGCTGGCTCTGGAAACAATAGCTCTTAAATCATTCTCATGAAGCCAGTTTTCCACAGTGATTTGGAAAGAGTAGTACAGTATTCAAAAAAACCTTAAACCTCGAGGTCTCTGTAATACTGCCAACACTAACATAGTAATGCACTTTAAAGTAACTTACTTTGAAGTGAAAAATTGAGCTGTATACACTGCTTGTCCAGCAATAATGCTGCCTCATTGTTTGGGATCACAGATGAGGAATATGAGGAAAAGTTGAAACTAGAGGAGGAGAAAAAGGCTGCTGATGAAAAATACAGATACAAACGAAGACAGATCAAGGAACTTCAGGAAAATCTTGAGGTAAAATACAAGCAAAAGTTTGACCAGACAGACAAGGCTGCAGCACATAGCTTAATCCATCCAAGCCATCCTATTGAAAGAATAGGAAATTCTCGGACAAATTTTTGCCTGTTTTTTGTATCTAATGCTTTGTGTGAACAGACACAATTTTTTAGAATGCTGTACCTCTCTTTTCAGAAATTGAGTGCTTATTTGCATTTCCTCTAAATCACAATGAGGCTTCTGGCTTTTTAGACACATACAGCTAGAAGTTTCAAAATCCCAGACGCATGCTGAGAGATGCTCTATTTTGGCAGCCAAGAAAGCAGTTGTATTTCTGTGCACATACACCACTATTGTATCATCCTGCCTCGTACCACAGAGATTAAAATTCACACTCCTTGTGTCCTCTGGCATCCATGTCCCAGGATTTTTCTAGGGCAACATATTCTGTTTTATTAGCATTCAGGATACTTCGGTTTAAACAGTATTAATTTAGCTCAAGAGAGCCAGCTGACCCAACTTAGCAGGCTGAGCACTAAATGCACGTAAAGGATAGCTTGGGTTCAGGCTCCTCCTCAAGGACTTACTCTTGGTTCCCCTTGTTATCAAAGGGCCCACCTGGCCCTTAGGAATAACAGCTGATGTGTGACATTTTAGGCAGAAGAAATCAAAGGCACCCTGTTATATCCCACATGATGACTCTTAAGCCCCAAGTGACTGGCTACAGGTCAACAAACATTCCTATTGCTTATTCTGCCACCACAGACATATACCTTAAGAAATAGCATCTCTGAAACGAGACACACATCTTCATCAGGGAATAAGTCCTAGGCTATAATGAGGTGTTAATGCATACCCTTTCATTTATTTTTTAAGAAAAGCCACTCTTACAGAGCTGATTTTATGAATTCCACTTAAAGATTTCCATCTCTTACCACAGGAAACAATGTTGTTTTTCTTAGGATAGCTTGCACTGGGAAGTTGGTACTGTGCCAAGTCAATCCTTTGTAGGCACATCTGAAAATACCTACTTAGAACTTAATTCACAGTACCTTTAAAGTAGTTTTTTTAAGGATATCTAAACTACCTGGTGG
The DNA here is from genome assembly GCF_023638135.1 of Falco biarmicus. Lineage (NCBI taxonomy): Eukaryota > Metazoa > Chordata > Aves > Falconiformes > Falconidae > Falco > Falco biarmicus. The sequence goes on along the minus strand of NC_079300.1, from coordinate 9,370,668 downwards.
TCTCTTTATCCAGGTATTCATACACTAAACAGGCAGAAAGTTTTGAGTTGTAATTAGTACTAATTGCTTGAGCTACACTTAGAAACAAGTAGTAGCAATAACAGGCCCTTCCACCAAATAATACAAGATAGGATAACAGAACTGCTTTATAAACTAAAACTACTGTTCAAATGAATTTGCAGAGCATGGAAAAAGATTTTGATGTATTACTGAAGAAGGGGGCCCTCTTCCAAGAGCAAAAGAAGGAAAAAGCAGCTCTTATTTTGCAGCTGAACAAAGACACAGAAGAACAAAAGCCAAAACTAGAAAGGGTAATAAAACAGGTTTGTATGTTAATTAATGACAACTTAATAACTTCATAGACAGTAGTATGTTTATAAACAATAGCACAATTAAAACCCACAGAATTTAAAGCTTAGCAGCTTTCTGAAAGTATGTTGCATTTTCATAATAGCAATGCTTTAAAAATATTTGTGTTAAAAGTGTTCCAGACTATCCAGAGAAATTCAATCTCTGAAGAAAACTAACACAGAAACACAGGAAGGAGACATTGATCTTCGTGAATTGAAAAGCTTCAATAGAACCATCGACAAATTGTTAGCTGATGTTCTAGAAGCAAATCCTGATTTAACTACACCCTTTCAAATGTACTTTCACCAGGTGAGCTTTCCAGTTAACTGCCACCAAAATCTTGATCAGTAGCTCTAGTCTACTGATGAGCATCTTTCAAGGGCAACTCCTAAATTCAACCATAAATTCTATCTACTGTAAGACAGAAAAAAGCATTCATCTGCTTTCAACATGTCTTCTAATACAAAGGATTATAAACCCTCCTGATATACCCAGTCCTATTATACAACCGTTAGGTCAACTTTTTTTTTTTTTTCCTAAATTTTCTAGTCTAGTTTAGAGCTTCCTACAATTACTTCTGCTGGTGGTAGTCAAAGATCTCGATCACCATCCACACAAAGCTCACTAGCTTCTACGAGGTATGTGCAAGCAATGGGGTTTTGGGGGGCTTTTTTTGCTTTTTACAGTTAAAGTTTAAACCAGTAAAATTAGTCCCTAAATGACAGAATTCCTGACTCCTAAAGGCCTTCTCAATCTTGTCTCTACTTCCTGAACACTCTATAAAACTTTCTCCTTATACTGCCCCACTTTAAGTTTACTAATTTTTCTAGCACAAAGTTTACTTCAGCGTCCATCAGTTATAAAACAGTAATTACAGAATAATTACATGGATTTTTGCTAACCATGCTCTAATTAAGAGGTGGTTTCACATTATATAGAAGCACAAGTTTGAGCTCCAGCCACATTTTGTATTTTGTAGTGTGAGCTCCCTTTCCTAATTAAAAAGGGAAGACGGACATGTATGCTTTTACTGATACTTTCTTCCCCTGTTCAACTAATAGTGCATATGACATGCCGAGTCAGTTGTGATTAACATTCCCACAGGTTACTTAAGCAATTAATGGCAATGTCTACAACAATCTTTGCAGGGAATCTTACCTAGAGAGCTACTGAGCACTAGTGTTTATACTGTATGCCACCGTTAGCAACTTGTATTTTAGGTACAGAGTTCCCTGTATACTCATGGGTCAATGTTTTGTCTTTCAGATCCTCCAGAAGCACAAATTCAGGGTCCGGTCACAGGCCGTCGCTGACAGTCATAGATCTGAGCTTGCCCATCAACACCGCTGCAGAAGCGGCTGCTGGCGGTTCAGAGCCACCCAGCAGAGCTAGCACCTCCAGCATTGTAAACACAAAAAAAAGACTTAAGTAATTTTTTTGAAGGCCATAGTAAAGGCTTCACACTAGTTAAGTTACAGATGAATCAATTAAGAAGCCTTAACTTCTTTATCAAGGTATACTGGCAATCTTAGCATTAATTTCTATCAGAACTTTATGTAGGTTTTATCTTTCTTCTACAGTACGCAATACATTATTACATAAAACATCTGGTTTAAGTTCTAGATAAAATAAATTAACCTTTAACTTATTTTCTCATTTTGCTGTTGGAGAACTAAAGATCTGCAAAACGCTTCAGAAGCCATTAATTCGCTTTTCTTATAATGAAAACAAGAGTTGTTAGAGCCATTAGTTTTCATAAATTGGTATCTTCACTGTCAAAATAAGTTTTAGATTACATTGCAGCAGCCCAGGAAACAAAAACGCATACTTGATTTCAAGATCAACCTCGACTATTAATCAAATAGTCATCTCAGGTCATATAAGAGCATATGATTTAAGTCAGTAAAACAGTGCTTTTTCTATTCAAAATTACAGAGCACCTTTTTTTGTACCTGACCTGTACCTACTGAATTACTTGGAAATCTTGCAGCTGAAGTACAACTGGTATTGTGTAGTCTGCCGGCTATTAGCTCCTTCACATGTTCTGCCAACATCTTTGGCAATCGCATTGTAAGAAGTGCGTAACTTTTTCCACAGCAACACAACCACTGCCTTAAAGCTACTTGTAAAGCAAACAGAAAACAGCAGGAAAACAGGCCTCCAAAAAGGCCCACACTTGAACCTACCTAGACAATAAACACTTTTAAAACTCTTCTTCTACTTCAGTTGGTTTGTTTTGTGTGGGTTTTGTTTTGTTTTGTTTTTCCTTACATTAGAGAAGATATTTGACGCATTTCAAGTATGTAATATACTTGCCTTCACAGATACCGGAGGGTTCCATTCACTTAAGCAGCATATATAACAAGTGCACCAGTACAAAACAGCAGCATTAACAAAAATCAAGACAGAAAATTAAGAAAAATTAAGAAAATTTAATGATCAAATGAACTATACACATTGATGGCACATGACTAATTCAGTTATCCCCTTGCTATAGCTGGAAGTTAAGTTTGATACAAAATAGTACTCCAGGGGACAAGAAAAACCAAACAAAACCTATCTGTTGTTAAAGTGCAGATTTGATGCGAGTTACAGCTAACTACAAGTCCAGGGTATCAAAGGATTTCAAACCATCAAACAGAATATTGTACCGGAACACCCCAAATTAAAAGCACAGGAAACTTAAGATTTTAAATAATAACTGATATTTTATGTAAGATACCCTTTCATCTCTTTCCACCATACAGTCTTTTAGAGTTCTCTGACATTCTGCAAGACAGAACAAATTCTGCATTTCTATCACTCTTCATATGTATTTCCTCAAGAGATACTCAGATCAAAGTTCATTTAACTACACTCATCAGAACAGTGTTTTCCCAGGTACTTCATTGTTTCTTCTGCTTATTTCCTTTTTCCCTCTCAAACTCAGCTATCTGATTGAATATGTTAACTAAGTTCTGGGGCAGGTTTCTTTTAACACCGCTTTCTGTTTGTTCTGTATCATTTTGCCCTGGGTTTGAAACATTTAAAGCCATTTCCTCATCTGGTTCCTTTGTTGTATCAGTCTCCTCATACCTTCTTTTCCTACTCTTAGACTCACTTTCATTTTTATGCTGACTTAACGCATGCCTATCACTACGGTAACTTTTGTCACCCTCACGTAAGGAGGTGCCAGAATATGATCTGTGCTTTCCCACTGACTTGCCAGAATAGTCAGACCCTGATGGAGACATGTAATACCTGTCTTGACCTGAGCCGTGTTTTTTAAACTGCTCTTTTCTCCCCTCTACATCCCTTTCGAATTTCCTAAAATAATGCATCCTGGGTTTGTCATCTGACTTATGATATGAACCTGAAGGACCCCTCCGACTTGAGAACAATCTATCCGTTTTACCATATGTTTCAGTTTTGCTACTACCTGGCAGAGTTCTGGAGCTACTACTGTAAGAATCTCTTGAATCTTCAGACCTACCTCCAAAAGTGTCTTCATCATCACCTGAAGTCCTTGAAAAAGAACAGTGTCTGTCTTTCTCTTTTACCTCTGTTTTTGGACACACTAAGCTGTCCTGCCTTTCCAGCAGTTTTTCCACTTCAAAACTTTGGTTAAGAAAAGAAGCAGAGGTATCAGCCGGAGGCGAATACCACTCCTCTTTCCTAATCTGATCTTTATAATGGGAAGAAGCTCTAGATGAGCTTTTTTTGGAGCTGCGGGCAGACTCTGATCTATTCCGACGCTTTTTCCTATGTTTCTTGTGATCAGAGGAAGAGGAGGAGGAAGAAACTGATACATCTGATGAAGAATCACTTGAGGAGGAAGAGGAGGAGGAGGAGGAGGAGGAGGAGGAGGAGGAAGTTGATACTTTCCTTTTCTTCTTCAACCTAGAAAATGTGAGATAATCTTCAGTATCAGGCAAAAATTATACATAGCAAGCAAAACTGCACTCCCCAGATTTAGCTGAGATTTGACTGTAAGGCATGAATGGAAACTGAGCTTGAGCTGGCCAGACAATTTCAAATGTCATTTCTTTATTAAAAAAAATAAGATTAAATCCACCAAATTGTTCATTGTAAAAGGCATCTTTCCCACTTTAGTATGGCATTACACTTCACAAATACTTCACATTGCAAAGTATTTTTTAAATGACTTCTGTTCCACATCTATCTCCATTAAAGGACACAACCCACAAAAAAATTCCAGAGGAAAAGCAGCTTACCTAGGTAGATGTTCTACCTGGCTTGCTGTTGGACACACTGTCTGCGAATGGATTGCTCACAGCCTTATCTGCACTTATTGCCACATAATCAGGATACTGAATATAACAAGTTACCTTTTTTCTTCTTTTAAGAGCTTACGCAATTTTTCTGCACTTGTTTCTACTTTCTTTTCTTTCTGTCTCTCTTCTTTGGCAGCTTGTTTCTCCCTCATTTCCAAAGATTTCTTTTTTGAACCCAAGCATCATAAAAAAAATTACATTAAAAGTGTTAACATGGGTATTTTTCCCCCATGTCCCCCAACCCCATTCAAATATATAATTACACCAGGGATGTTTTACCAGGATTCCCAGATCAAGAATTAATATTGTTCAGGAGTTTGGTATTGGCCATTGTTATAATCAGGTTTACATTAAGGACCATATTGCAGTTTTTGTTTCATTAAAAAAAATACATTTGACCAGCCATTGCAGTGGAACCCGTGATCCAGCACGCCGTGAAGCATGAAGGCCAGAAGGCATAGATAGAATATTCAAGAAAAACCGCAGAATTACCAATATGAAGAGGAGAGGGAAAAAAAAACCCAATAGGTTTGAAAGAAAGTATCATTATTGGAGTTTACAAGTAAAACATGGCAGAACCCATTTTGAAATGTATTCAAGTTGGCCATGTTTGAATACAAACCGTTTTGTAACAATTTCACAGACCAGTTTGATGCATAGTTTACGTAAGAAATCATGTTCCAAGGGTTTGTGGGTGATGAGCAGCACCAGATGTCAGATACAGCAACAACGGTCCAATTCAGAAGAAAATGCATTGGAGAAAAACACATAATCAGTATTACAGGAAAACATCCTTCAGTGCTTTTTCAGCCATTCTAGCACAACAGTGATAGTATGAGGCATATGGATTAAAATATAGGTAAATGCAGAAAAGCATCTCATCAGATGATTAATCTTGAAACTACTTAAGAGAACAGACTTCTGCCATCTACAGCCCTGAACAACAGCTCTGCTGATACTAAGAGCACGCAGAAAGTCTGATTATCGTTTTCAAAAATTAGGAATTGTCTTAACAGTTACAATAAAAGAAACCCTTCATTGCAGTTAAGGCTATGCAAACCAAACCATAGCTAACACTGTGGGTTTTTATCTGCTCTATCAATGACCCATTATGCTATGAAAATGCTAAAGAAGAGAAAAATTTATCTGCTACTTGCTGAGAACATTCTTTATCATGTTAACAAGCCAACACATCTTTCTAAAGCAGCCAAATATGAGTAGTGCTCAAATACCATGCAACAGTTTGCCTACGATGTAGTTCAGTTTATTAAGGAGATTGTCATATCTCCTCTTCCCCTTCTTTCAACACAACCTGTCAGCATTATGGCTCCACCAACTGAAGAAGTGTTGATTAAGGCCATCTACACGAGTCTACATTACTTCCTTACATGCAGAAGCATAGAACAAAACAAGCCTGTTCCTCAGTGCTCTATTTTACTCTTTGATCCTCTCTGGAAGACAGTACAAGTAGAGGAGGTAAATAAAAGAAAAAAAGACAACTCAGATCAGCGCAGAGACCCACCAGGGCTCACCTGGGAAACAAGCTGCATGCAAGAGAAGAGAGGAAAAAAAACAGCAGAGAAAGCCAAGGTATTCAAATTGCCTGCCCACCCACCCTCCACCTCCTGCTGTTTTCCTTTAAATTACCTCTTAATTACCCCTCTCATGTGATCTTTCTGTGAGTTAGCTTTGGCTGGTCTTGCTCTATCTTTTCATCATTACTCCAAACGACAAGGATCTGACCAGCAAGATGGTAAGGAAGGAAAATAAATACCGCACAAGTGTTTCACACTTCACATGTTTGCATTCACAGAATGTTTTAATTTAACATTATCAGTCATGTTTGTGCGATGCAATATTCTTATCCTTGTTTTAGCTGAGAGGCTTCGCTCTTTCCCTGTCTCCACTATTTGGCATTTCTTTACTATGCTGTTCAAAACAGTGGAGTCATCAAGAGGTACCTTTCTTCTGGTAGGTACAGCCATAATGCTCACTATAAAATATCTACTGTAGAGAAGGGAAGCAGAGAATAAGACAAACCATCAGCTTAAATTCTCCCTGTTCAAAATCTTTAACACGATTTTTGATGTTCATTTATTGCCATTGAGAACACTATCTGAAGAGAAAGTAAAGAATCACCTGCATATGCTTACGGAGTTTCGTTAAGGCCTCTTCTGCCTCCTGAAAAGTCTCATCCAAACTTAAGGCTTTTTTATAGTAACTCTCAGCATTTAGTAGCTTGTCTTCCTCTTCCAACCTAAAATTCAAGTGATAGTTCATGTACAGTTCAGTTGCACATTTGTGACAGGTTTTTGATATTTTTAGGACCACCTTTCTTATTCCCACTATGACACTACCACTCTTATCACAGCACTGAGGAATCCCTCCAAGACCCTCTCTATCATACTAGCCCACCTCAGAGAAGTAGTAAAACGGTATTTCTGATGCATTATTAACTCCTAATCACCATCAGTAATACTGTTCTTTAAAATTTCAATTCCAGTTTCAAAATCAGTGTCTCTCTCCTCTTAACACAGTTAGAATTATTGCCTGAATATTCAAAAGCAAAATTCTGCGTTACAGTAGTTAATCAGTATTTCAGTAGAGTAACAGAACGTAATTTTGGTACAAGCCCCTCCTTTAAAAAAAACCCAAACACAACCTATTGGAATATATTCAAACATTTCACAAGACATTATGCAAGCCTGATACCCTTTCACTGGTAGGGTACCCATGATGAAACCTCAAATATCTTGCCAGGATTTTAACTCCGACAGAGGAGAAAGCATAAATCAACTGCACAAGCAGGTACATTTCCAGAGACATTTTTTTAAAACACAAAGCAAGGAAGCAAAAAGGCTATTCTGTATCCTAACTAGTATGGTAATAAAAAAAACATACTATGAGAAAAATTGTTAACAACCAAACAAAACCCCAACCCTAACACTTACTGCCCGCCTCTTTCCACAAGTGTCTGACAGAGGTATTTTCTTGCATTTCTATGGGTAGGACAGTTTTCTAAAGCGATTTCAAAATCACTTATGGCTTTGTTCAGACTTCCTTTTGTTGCATAGCTAGAACAACAGAAAAGTTGCACGGACTTTAGTGATGTTTCTCTTTCACAAAGTAGAAAAACCCACAGAAACCAGCAGACTTACAGAGCTCCACGTGCTACCAAAGCTTCAACATTTTGTGGATCGATTTCCAAAGCCTTGTTGTACTCATTCATAGCTTCCACGTGACGCCCAACCTTAAAATACTCAACCCCAGCCTTCACACTAGAGAAAAATATTTAGAAAATCTTACAGTTAGCCTATATTGGTTTTATACTGTTAAATACTCACAAATTATGGTTCCAAATGAGTGACAGGTAATAAAACTTGACTTTGTTATCACGTACTTAACACTAGCATATCAGATGAATGTGGTATTGACATAATTGTCTTTAATCCAAAATCTTAAGGCACCACAGAGCGTTTCTGCAGATGGTACTACTACATTACACAGGTTTTCTTTTATGGAATGAACATTTAGAAATGCATGCTTTTCTGCACAAAAGCCTGTGTGTGCGACCTACCACCGTTAAACTGGAAAAGGCTTAATTACATCCATCCATAATCACCATTAGACCAATGGCATGAGGTGAGACGGGTAGATGGTTCAAATTGAAATCAGTTCAAACTCAAATATTTTTAGTTTTATATCTCCTATTACCCAAACTTTTCATCCGCATTTACCAGGAGGTTAACTTATTGGAAGAGAACTGATAAGTTGAATTTCAGAAGTTTTATTTATAGACTTTTTAAAAAACATAAAACATATTTTATATTTAATATATTTAAAAATTGTATTTGATTTAACTTACAAGCAACATTTTCTGCAATTAATCAAAGTTGCAAAACACTATTGTTTTAAGAAAAACACTTCTTTGTCAATACAGAAATCAGAAATTCTGATGCTTCACACAGATTTTGGTTTTTGAACTAGTATATTCAAGAGAAGTTTTTCCACAAAAAATGTACCCTTTTAGGAGAAAAAGTGTCTCTTACTTCTGCCTGCCCCACCCTGTAGCACGCCCAAGGACAGTGCAGAGTGTAAAAGCAATAGCACCTATCCAGAGCTGCTGTTCCAAACGCAGGCAGGGAAACACATTTACCTTTTCAAAGACAGCAAGCGCACTTGTTAAATCTACAGTTTGAAGCTTAAGTGGCAGGACAAGTAGTAGTATGTCATTCAACACCCAATTATAACATGGAAAATTGGGTACTTGGTATTGTAACAAATCTTACTCTCATCTCAATGGACCAGCTAGTTATAAATACTCTGAGAAGTTCTCCCTCAAACTTAACACATATTTTGGAACTGAATCTTGAGACTATCACACACCCACTTGGCAGTTAGGGTTACTTCCAGGAAGATCTTCCTTGTTATACCACTACGCATGCTGTGGAAAAACTGATTCAACATTTATTTTTGTTTAAGAAATAAAAACTGTAACCTAACCTGACCAGACAAAGACCTCTGACAAGACGCAAGTACTGCCATACCATTTCAAGGCCCAGGATTCAGACTGCTTTTTCCTCAATGCAGGGGCAAAATCTTCTTCACTGAAATTTTTCCTTTAAGGAAAAAACAAATAGAAACATCAAGTTGGTCTTCTGAGACTACAACTAAACTCAGAATACATAATGCAGCTGAAACAAGCTGAAATATTATTTATACAATGCCTTACTGCTCTCCCTCACTCAGTCAGAAATATTCTTTCCTATTTCTGAAACCAGTTTTTCCCAACCCATTCTAGAAGTGCTGAACTGACCCAGTACAGCTGCAGTCCATTTAACAGGAATACGCCACATTCACACCTGCTTTGGGGCCTAATACATAGGGGGCTCACAACATCAACTGGTGTGTATGTTTGAGCCTATTTTACTAAAGTGGTCAGATCTATTACTAAAATAAACACCTGACAAAAACCACTAAAACTTAATCATCCTGCGTTTCAATCCAAAGCTGTCAACAAGATCTAAGCAATAAATTCCTGAACTATTTGGTATCAAACATTTTGTGTGATAAGATGCCTTTCTTATTCAGAGCTACAGAATTTCACATGTAGATTTCTTACTCTAGAGGAGTTTGCTTTTAAATATTTAAGGACATGTAAGCTGCAGTCAAGCGAATCAAAACGAAAAAGGTTGAAGTGGTCTAGGACTTCCGCTCACAAGTCTATTTCAAAGGATTAGAGTAATCTCCACAAAGCTATAGGATAGGAATAATGTAAAAATCACTTACATTTGAAGACTTCTCATCAACGACGGTGGATTTGTTTCACTTAGTCCTAGCTTTTCTGCTAAATATTCAACTAATGATGGATTAGCAAATCCTGGGGAACGATGCAAAACCTCTTCAAATGTCTCTGCTGTATTAGCAACTTCCATGCTTCGCCTTACAAAAAATAAAAGTGCCAGTGTACATAAACACAACCTCGCAGATGCTATACTCTATTTTATGATGCTTATGTTTAAAATAAAAATGCCTATACCAATATTTATCACTGCTCAGAAGCTGTTCTCTTTTACAGACATATATTTTCCCACTAGTTAGCAACCCTTATATCCTTTAACTTAAGTGAGCTTCTGAAATATATTTTGACACCCATCTATTTATCTCCAGGACATACAAAAACATTATAAAAATTACAGATAGCTGTGTCCTTCTGTCTTCTAAGAACAATTTTAAAAATGTAAGAATTTCGTATTCCAGTCTCCCAAGGTTTTTGTTTCTTGGTTGTGTGTTTTTTGGGTTGGTTTTTTTTTTTGGGGGGGGGGGGAGCAGGGCTTTTTTTGTTGTTTAATTTTTTTATTTTCATTAACAAGGTCCCACAGTGACAGACACCTCACACTGATTTTTGCTTTTCTTACATTTAAGGAAAGAGGCTAAAAGACCAACCACACATTACATATCCACAAACAAGCATGTTACAGAGATGAACAAGATGTATGTAATCATCCAATTAAATCAGAAACACCGTCAACAAATTTGAAGAAAAAAATGTCAAATTTTGTCAAAGCCGCTCTTCAGACACACTGAATACACCTAGCAAGTACGGCTGAACAGCACAGTATTACCTATAATGTAATGGGAAGTCATCTGAAGTAATTACACCTAGTTTTGTACTGGAAAGATTGGGTGGAAGGGCTGAGCTGTAAAGTGACACTGTGAGCTTCTCGTGGTAACGATCAACATCCTTGACTGCAGCTACAAAAACAAAGTTAAGATAAAATTACAGAAGTGTCTCAAACCCCAAACAGATTTTTGACAGCTATTGCAGTTACTTACCTCGAATAAGGTCTCCAGTTTGATAGTAAGATAAAGGATCTCCATGGTTGCTTTGAGAAGGCACATCTCTCAAAGGACAAAGAGCCTGCAACAGAAAAAAGCAGGAATACTGTGACCAAAGCCAGAAGTTGTTTGTTTTTTTCTCCCCAAGATTAAACCAGAAGATTAGCCTCCATGCACAGCAGAACCGTGATAGTTAAAAGCATGGTTTGGTTCAAATAAAAATTTATGCACCCATAAATGATAAACTTTTCAACTCCAAAGCAATAACTATTGAGTATGGGTCATAAAAGGAAGCACGTGCTGTCTCAGCAGAGCATCAGGAGCTGTCCACAGGTTCAGATGCCACCCACCATCCCACGGTTCAGTTTCACCTTTATATATACCACTCCATTAAGAGATACAAGAAATAGCTAATACATTAAAAAGCTTCTACTTAACAAGAACAAAATAATGATCAAAGCCGTATCTTACAGTGATTTCTAAATCTGAAATTTCCCGTATGAGACCACTGCCCAGACAAATCAACACCATGAAGAAGCCAAATTCACGAATAGATGTAATCCTCCCGATCACGATATCGCCACGTTCGATGTCTTGAAAAAATAATTCTCTTCGTTCTTCCCTGGGCACCTCCATGAATCGCTCCAGGGGAGGCATGACAGCGTAACACTCTGCAATGCAAGGCACGCACAGTCACACAGCAGCCAAGGCACACCGCAAAACACCCGGCGATAGCGAAACATTGAAAACCTGGTGTAACCGGACTAACAGGCGATTTGTGCACAGCCTATAAAAAGCAGCAGGCGACATCCCCACCCTGGTTTTACGGGGGGCTAATGCCAAGCGCCAGCCCCCGGCCTGACCTTCATTCTCCTCAATCACGTCGGCCAGCGGCCCGTTGGGCTTCCACGAGTGGGCGAACAGCAGGTCGGCTTTTTTGGCGATGAAGCGCTTTATCTCGAGGTCCAGGCTCGCATCCTCTTTCCTGGAAGAAGAAGGAGCCGGTGAGATCCGGTGAGAGCCCCGGCGGCCCCGCCCGCGGCCCCCACCCGCCGCCCCTCACCAGGCGCCCGGCGGGGCCCCGCGGGGCGGCTCCAGGGCAGTCCCCGGCGGCGGCAGCAGCCCGCGGAAGTCGGGGTTGTCGTGCTGCTCGGCGCGGAGCAGGGAGAGCAGCGCGGGGCCGTGGTAGCTCAGCGCCTGCCGCAGCAACTCCCGGTCCATCCCGCCGCCGGGCCCGGAACAGGAACCCGCGACCCGACACCCCGCGTCGGCGCCCCGGCAACGCGCACGCGCCAGGCCGAGGGGCGGGACCAAGCGCGGGGTGCGCGCGGGCGGCCGCAGCGCCCCCTGGGCAGCGGGAGGACCGCGGAGGGGGGTAGCGGGGGGACCGCAGGGGCGGGGGGGGCGGGTAGCGCCGGGACGGCGGGGGTGGGAGCGGCAGCAGCGGCTGCCGGCCGGGCCCGCGCTCAGCTTGCGGGGCCCGGGCCAGGGTGGCCGCTGCCCGCGTTTACAAAGCGCGGCGAGAACAAGAAACGGTAAAACCCTGGAAGGTGACGGATACGGAGACTGGAATTCTCGGCAGCGGCAGGGAGCGGCGGCGGCGCCAGGGCTGTGCCGGCAGGGGGCGCTGCGCCCCCGCGGTGCCGCGCCGCGCCCTGCTGGGGCCGCCGCTCGAAGGGACGGGGCTGCGCCTCGCCGCGGCCCGAGGGTGCGCAGCCTGGGCGCTTCCCCGAGCGCTGGCCGAGGCCTGGCCGGTCCCGAGGGAAGAGGCTCCTCCGGCCTGAGGGGACCCGGCGCTCAGGGAGTGCTCGGCCGGTGCTCGGGTGCCGCACTCAGAACGGCGGAGCGCCAGCGCCCGGGGCCGTGCAGGGCCGGAGCTCGCCCCGCAGGGGACACAGGCACCCGCCAACAGCCACCACGTCCATGGCGCTGCCCCTTGAACTGCCCCCGGGCGGGCTGCCCCTCAGGAACTCGCTCATACACGGGAAAGAAATAAGCGTGGGGGCAAGAGATGCAGCGGCTTTGCCAGAAGAGCTGTGCTGGGAGGGGGCAAACAGGCGGTGACCTCGGGCACAGGCCACACGGTGACCACGGCCCTCGTGCAGGGTTCAGCAGCTCGGTTTGCCAGCGCTAACTTCAAATGCTAAAAAGACGCTTAACTCGGGAGGCTCTTCACGATAATCACCTCTTCTAGCTAATGGAGAAAGGTGCTTCAACCCAGCTGGAGTTAATCCAAGTCGATTAGAAAGATCACAGTTCTTCAGTCCCTAAGAATAATTTGTCCCTGGCATCACATTTAATAATTCATTTTGAAAGGGAGAGGGAAGGAAAAAAACAGCCCACAGCCCCACTGCAAACGGCATAATGTCACATCCACCCTCAGTACAACGTTGAAGAAAAAATAGCAATCTGCTGTCAGCAGAGCAGTGACACAACTCCTCTAGGAAGCAGCATGACTGAGAGGGCACGGATCGTATCAAAGACACAGGTCTCAGAAGCTCACTTCAAAGCCGGCAGGGATATCGCTAGTCTAGCAGACTTGGGGAAGACACTAGAAGGGCAAATTTATCTTTTATTTTCATTTCATGTTCCCCTGTTTTAATATAACAGAAGATAAAGGAGGCATAACACTTGCGATGCACCAAACAGCTGTCAGGATTTTGATTTAAAGTCTCCCTGATCTGTATAAGATCAGGTATGTGCTTAGATTTCTGGTTACCATGGTGGAAAAAAAAAAAAAAAAAAGAATGCAAGACAAAAATTTCTGAACATTAGGACTGATCAGAGACAGATTGCCATGGAAAGGTTAATGCACCCGCAAAGCCCCAGTGCAGAAAGGGGGCCTTTCCTGGATGAATCACACTGCAAGTGCCCTGTCCTGAACTGTGTTGCACAATTGTAAATAACGACAGTTTTATTTGAGGAAATGGTATTTTGGGGAAGAGTTAATTTGTGTTGCTTAGCAAGTAGAAGGAGCTAGCAATAAAAAAATTGTTTGAAGCACAATCTCTGCTTGTGTAAGCATTTCTCCAGTCTAATATGCAGATACACACACACACAATGTACAAGAAGTAAGACATTATGAATAAATACTTTAAATGTGCTGTAGCTTCTGGACTTAATATACCAGCAAAGAATCATGGCAAAAGCTGAACCACCTATAATTATGAACACTTCTTACACACATTTTCTTCTATGAGTGGAAATGAATTGCATTTTAGGAAATTCAGTGGTTCATATCACATCAACACACAGAATGTAGATCAGTTGCCCCTGAATGTGAGGGTTAACTTCCTATTTAAAGTGATCCTTTCTTTAATTGGGCCCAACAGATTCTGAAGTTATCTTAGTCAAACAAAGTACTCCAAATAATTCCACCTTCAGAAAAAACTTTGCCAGAGCAGGGTATGTGAGCATGAACTTGTAGTTTTCTGTCCTATTTTTTAGGATGTAGTGATGAACTCAGAAGCAAAGCAAGACTATGGCATACTGGGCATTGTTCCACGTCACTCAGGGCACACAAAAGCCTTTCCCATCCTTTTCTTTCATGGGATACTGCCTGGATAGCCACTGTGCTTTTAAAAATGACTCTGCGTGTTTTCAGTGGCAGATTTTTTTTCTTTCTTTTCAATTTTTGCTTGCTTTTCCTTCAGTTACCGAATAGGAAATATTTTTGATAAAAGGATATAGCAGCCACCACAGTTCAGGCAGGGATAGTGCTAAATACAACAGTATAGAATAAACCCTGAGGTATATATACAGCTTAAGAGACCCCAGGCCTGAGGAGAGGGCATGCTCCGCATGCTACGATGTCATTAATCCTCTGATCCATTGAATTAGGAACTTCCTGGATGAATAGTGCTTCATCCCATATGCTAAATAAACAAAGAGGGTGGGCAGGAATTGTCCTGGTTCTGCAGGAGAAAGTGATACATGTCAACACATCGCACTACTCCAAGAGGAGCATTGCAGATACTCTGAAACCAGACACGTCTGAATGAGTTTGATGTAAGTTTTCCGACAGTTTAGGTCAATACATGGTAAAAGGCAGCTCCCCAAATCCATCATGCAGCTGTAACTCCCACAATTCAAAGCTTATGAATTTACACCAAGCTGGCTTTGAACCCAGGGTCAAACTCACAGTGATAGGGCCGCTGAACAACCCAAAAAACTGATAGGCATGATGGAATTTCAAAGCGGATATGTGAAATACTAAGCAGATTTTCATCAAACTCCAGTAAGCACAGTTTGAATGCAACAAGGTCAAGCTGCTTTTCAAATGTTCCCAAGTATCCAGTATCAGTGATAAAGCTTACAAGAAAATCCTATGGAGGAAAGGATTTTGTCACAAAACCCACATTTTTTCGCTGACAAAAAGATTAGATCCTCCAAGATCATGTCTGTCAAATCACTGTTTTCTGCAAAGTTTGGGCAGATTTGAGATAAATTTTAGCCTATTGCAGACAGGAGTGAAATGTTCAACTAAATGCATTCTTTGGGCAAAGAAAGATAAAACTAATAGTACTAATGAGAATTAATATGAGGAGCTGTACTTCTAGCTGTGTTGTCAGATTTTTGACAAATTCTGTCAAAAGCAGCCCTGCTGCCCAAGCTTCCTGTTAATTTACTAAGCAGCAAAGGGATTGTTCAAAGATGACATGATATTCAAGATATTATTTTAGCTCAAGAGTAATGAGAGGGAAGTTCAGCACAAAATAATTGCTAGCCAGTTAGTAGCTTTACTTTGAGGAAAACATGTCTGCAGGCATAATCAGCAAATATGATGAAGGAGGTATGGAAACAACAAGCTCTTGAGTGATGGAACAACGCAGGCTGTGTCCGTTCAAGCAGTTCCCTTTTTAACAAGTTCATCATTAAGTCCAACTAAGAAACTGTGAGAGAGTTACGGTTTCAGTGACATGTAGACTCACCTGGAGATACGCTGAGCACCTGCTTCTGGTGTTATGGACCTTTGTACTTCTCAGATTTCTGGAAATGTGTAGACAAAGAACAGTCGGTTGCATGTAATAAATACGCAAAGACAAACTGTGGAAACTGCCCAGGCTCTGAATCAGCAATTAGACCCTGTTGGAATACAACAGCAATAATGGTTAAGAAATGTCAGCTGAGAACCCCCTCTGACTTCTGGTGATTTCTGTCAAACTGCAGGCAGTGGCACTGCTGAGCCTTTGTATGGCTATAAGGATTACTGCTTGTGCTCTTAGTGCAGCATTTTTTGCTTGCAGATTAGTGACAAATGTGTGAAGGCTTCAGGTGAGACCAAAAACGTTACTGGAGGAAACACTGGCATTGACTTTTTCTTTCCTAAATGTGAAAAAAACAGGCTGTTGTGAATGAAAGTTTGCTTATTTAACAGGAACACCAGTCAGGCAACTTAGTGGTAAACATGACACAGACAATATGTGTACACCCACCTGTACAGCTTGCAACAGATCTAGAAATCCTGCGTACAGAACAAATTCCTGAGATACATGAGGGACCCAGCAGAAGGCATGCTGGCAAGGCAGGGTTTTGTAGTTTTTTTATGAATATTCCAGTTTCTAACACTCCACAGACTGAAAGTATCTACTGCTTTATAGCAAGGGACGGTCATCCTGGTTTCTGAGTTTTAGAGTAAGTCATGCCAACTTAGAGTCAGCACCACAACTTCCCAGTCAGCAGAGCAGATCACTGCTTACAACCTAAAATTCTACTTCCAGTGTATAGCAAAATACAGTAAGAATATTTGATCTCAAGTCTGCAAGCACTACCAGATGATGTTTAACTTTAAGCATCCAACTCCTCTCAATTATTGTCTCTTATCCATAGCAGAGCAGTATTCATGTTTTCATTGTAAAATTCTTTTTCCAGCAATTGTCATCTTTCTAAATTTTCATGTCACATATGTGAACTTTCCAAACATGTTCAAAGAAATCTCTAAAGTGTTTTGAATATCTATAGACTGGTTGGAGTTCTTCTATTCCTGGTAAAACAAGCTAATTATTTTTGTATCTCATGGGTGGTTGCTCTAACATTCCATTGTGCAGCATATGTAATAAATACTGGCTAAAGAGCGCTTAAAAATATCAGAAGTTGTTTTTTTAATTGCTTGCAATGAACCAGGCATGTAACCATTGTCACAAACTAATTAGCATCCTCTTAATTTCTCTAAAATTTGTCACTGTTTAAACTAGACTAAAATTAAAAAGTTGAAACTCTTTTAATTAACTCACAGAAGTTAAAATAGTTGGCAACTTCACAATAAAGATTAATTGTCTCATGTTTGTTCCCATTTAATGCATGAACATACCTTTATTTAAACCAAATAAAACATATAAAAAAATTAGTTTTGTCCTAAGCAGGTGCAACTCCCATTAAAGTTGACAAGCTGAGTTGGTGTGATATGATTTCCAATTAATTTTTATCTCAATAAGAATTGCCTGGAAATACACTGATTAACAAAAACTTTTGCAAATAGAGAAGTTAATTCCAGTATTATCTGGATGGTATAATTCCAATAACTAATAACTATAAGTAGGGACCCTCATGTGTAGACATTCATTACTCTCCTGACAGATCAGGTTTGTTTTCATTACATAATCAGCAACCAAAAGAAGAGGCCAAATGGAATAGTGAAATGCCAAACTGATGTATGTATCTGGTATTTGTTTGTTTAAACATTTGGTGAATTCCTGACAGAGTTAAATCCAGAAAGCTGGACTGATTTGCAAGTAAATTAACAAGCCATAAAAAAAAAAAAAGGCAAAAAAAAAAAGGGAAAAAAAATCTGCTCTGCATGTTATGATATCCTTAGAGGTTTATAATGTATTATTGGAAGTTTCTAATTTGTATCATAAAACTTATAAAATCTGTAAGTAAAATCTGTTGCCTAGTGTTCCAGTCTGCCTTTTGGCTCAGTGAACAAGTTACAAAGGCTGAGCCAGAAACAAATGCCACTGTTTTCAGTGAGAAATGTGGTGCCTCTGATGGATTTTGGATGGAGGCTTTTGAGGGCTTCTATTGACTTCAGCAGATTTCGGGTCAAGCGTGAAAGTCAGAAATCAGTCATTAAACTTTCTGTGCTTGCACTGCTGTCTACAATTAGGAAAGCATTAATCACAACACATCAGTGCAACCAAGTGTCAGAGTCCAGACACTGTTTGGCTGGGGCTGTTGAAATGTAAGTAATACACATCTGTTGATTTTCTCTAGGTTCTTGTCTTACTGAGGCAGTTGAACTCAAATACATAATCACAGGGAACAGAAGCTCTGAAACAAATGAAAATCTAAAGCAGAAATGAGAAAAGAGGAGGTAGCTTGAAATGTGAAAAAACCAGTACTTCTGTGGAAAGAAAGATGTGTATGTGAGCAGGTAACAATCATGGACATAGAGTAGAAGGGACCCATGTCAAAAGTACGTCAAGAGCCAGTAGCTCTTTAAAAATTCTCTTAAAAATTAAATTATCTTTAAAAAAAATAGTACAGCCTCTAATATTGTGTCCCAAACCAAATACAGAAACAAACTGAAATGAAAAGTATGCATTTCATTCACGCTCTTTTGTAGCATATTCTATGACAATGATAGCAAATTCTGTTTTTAAAGGTATTGGCAGCTAAAGTCACAGGATGAGTGCATAAGAAGGTTTCAAAAAAAAAGGCATAGGTTAGGCATGTAAATACCTTTGCAAATTCTGCCCTAAGAAAGGATGATAATTAGTACCACAAATGAAGTTCTTACATATGCAAATGAAATTGTTTGCTGTCACAACTAATTAGAGAGGTAGCTCTGTGCTGAGTTGATTGTGAGAGAGGAATAAACACACAAATTTAAAACACTGGTGTTTAAAACTCCCCTCTTGTAATTGAGATGATCTGATCCTTCTAAAACTGGCAAATATATACATGAGGGACTGTGTGTACATGTGTAGGAGAACAGCAAGTGGGAGAAAGAAATCCAGATTTTTCCATCTGTACAAAATGTCAACATACTGCCGGTTAAAAATGGTCAACAAAATCCTTATAAACACAATTCAGTTTGGTCAAGTTCTAGTCTGTCCTCACCTGCAGCTTCACTGACAGTGAGAGGTTAATGAAAGCTCCAATACAATGTTTCCTTCAGAAGTTGGAAGGAAATGATGTAGCACTTTCAAAAATTCTATAAGGCTTGGTTAATGCTAGATAGCATATGTACAATCAAAAGTTTAAACAGAAGGTTAATAGTCCAGGAGAAGATTGGTCCTGAAAAGGAACACTTCAAGCAGATGTGGCTGAACTGTCTTGTCGGCTCCCACTGCCAGAATGTGCCTCTGAGAAATTTAAGTGACAGCTAGGGAAATAGATTATTGTCAGGTCCTTAAATGCAGTGTTCCATCATTTTTTATCTTTCACTTCTCTAACTTGGTTTTTAATCTTATAATGCAAATTTAGCGCTTTGCTTCTCTAAAACTGGAAAAGACTGCCTTGTTTTAAGATTGATCACAAAGTATATCTGAAAAATACAAGGAACAGTTTTTCTTCAAAATCAGTGAATTCAAATAACGTACAGCATCCAAAAGCATTGTGGGTCCTGCAATCCAGACAAATTTTGGAAAATCTAAAATGTCAGAAGGGGTTTTTCCTCAGAGTGCAAGGGTTATTTGGCACTGAGTGCCAAGATACAACCAGAGCTAGCAGTGTTATCTTGTAAGGCGTGGGCAGCAGAGAAACAATAGAAACCATCTAGAGTCTTTGACAAGTCATTTGTTGCAAAGTGCTGTCAACCCCCCCCCAAATCCAACAACAAGGGAGGATGTAGGACAGGGAAATTATAGGGGAAAAGTAGATTAATATACATAGTATCTGCCATAGGGCCAAACAGAGGTATCAAAATGTAACTAGGGCTATAATGAGAAGTCTAGGATGTAATTGCAGACTCTGAGCAGTAGTAGGTTTCTGTTGGTACCAAAAATGGGCCATAATCCTCTGTATTCTACTTCAGAAATTGCGTCTTGCACAGCTGGGAGATGAAACAATCATTTGGTCTCTTTAAGAGCTATGTTGGAAGCCAGAAAGAGCAGGAGAAAGCGGCAGCTTGGCTAGTGTGATACTCAAATCTTTTTTTCACAGGGAAAATATATTATTGCCTTCATGCTTTAAAATAACAATCATAGAGAAGAAAAATATATTGTTAAGTAAGATAAGAGTACAAGAGCTGTTTAGCTTCACTGATACCAGAATGGAAGTGCAGACGCTTTTTTGTAGTTTAACTGGAAAGAAGGAAAGCCATTAGTAGCAAAAATCTGTAGATTACTTAGGTAGGAAAATATACAGCATAAATAGTTTACATTTTCAGTGGGGAGCATCCTTTGGTGCATCAAGCTGTCATGCAGCTTAGCAGCATGACACATCTTAGTGATTAAATGCTGGCTCCCTTGCAAAACCCAAAAAACAAAATAAATGAGTTTTTTTCAGTGGAGAAAGCCACTGTTCTCTTATCTTGTATGGTGGCTCACAGCTGAAAAGACACAGCTGCAGGATGGTAGACATTAAAGTCTCTCAGCAGGTGAAGTGTCGTTTGAACATACCACTGAACAGGGTATCTCTAGCTGCCTTCAGTCTCATTCATCTGTTTGGGTAAAATACAGAAGTACTTAAAAATTGTACTTCAGTTGTTGACTATGCAACGTGCTGGACCTTAGAAAGCAATTACTATGGCAGTCCACATACTTTATTTTGAACCCCCAAACTGAAGAGAGTTAACTCAGTTACTCAGGTACATGAAATCAGTAAAGTGACAAAACTATCAGAGAGCAGCAAGGGCCACCAGCACATGGAAGGGAAGGTGAGCTGGGTGGTGAGCACAAGGAGGCCAGTGGGAGCAGTGACCCCACCAAGGAGCCAGGATGTAGATCAGCAAGTCAGTGTCGGCATCAGGGCTGGGGACAGTGATCAGGGTCAGACACAGCCCAGTGATTGCCCAGTGAGTTCCCGGTGACGAGGCAGCTCCAAGCTGGGAAGACCAGCCAGTGGCTTTGGGTCTAGGTCCAAGTTTGGAGGTCAGAGCTTGGTGCAGACAGCTGCAACACGGCTGTGAAGTAACACAGGGAAAGCAATAGTAAACCCTCAGTTTAAAAGCAGCTTCTGAGGGAAATGAAGGGCAGGCCCTCACTTCTCCTTTTCTTCACAGTAGTTCTTGTCAGCGAAGGAGCTGATCTTAGCCCCCTAAACTCCTTAGTTCAGCCAACTAAACTCCAGAGGGGCATGCTCTCAAGGCACTGGCACAAACTCAGGCTTTGCGTTTTGACCACTGCAAAAGCAGCTGTAGCATATGGTACAGGTCCATTTCATCATGCAGGTGGCCTCCTTGTACGTGACTCATCTGCCAGTCTGAAAAGCAGAATTATTTATATTTCTTGACACTGTTACTGGTCCCAGCAGTATGTTACCGTCTGAAAAGTCAGCTTTGGCTCACTTCAAATGGTACAAAAAAGTATTGGTTTTTTGGGTATGTTAGTAGTGTTTATCCACCTTTGTTTTCTTTATGCTGTTTTCAGTTCCAAAGTGGTCACATTCAGCAGCTGACCATGAAAAATATTCTCCTTGGATCAAGGAAAGCTACTGGGAGTTCAGAGCAGAAGCCACATCATGTGGGGGCTGATGAAATGCATGCACTAAGACTTGACAGGATAGCAATTATCATGTAGTTTAATAATATGTTAATCATCTTAGAGTCATTATTCGCTCCCAGACAGACTGTATTCCCATATTGGCATTAAAAAACCCCAGCAACAAACTACACCAGAGGACATTTCTACAGGGCAAAACACATTTGAAAACGGTCTCTTCATCTGTCCTAGAACACAAAACCAGCAGAAAGGCAGTGTAATTTTGTGCTAGAAAGGTAGTGTAATTTTGTGCTACTTCATACTGGTCACCCCAAATCTTTTGGGATATAGTTCCATAGACTTTTATTTACTGAATTTAATAATAATGTGAATGTAAGGGTATAACTTAGTCTTGGCATCATATGAGCACACTGTGGTAGCATCAGCAAAAACTTCCCCAACACCAGTATCTTACTGGGTTGGAAAACCTTCTGTAGGGAATCTGTCTTTGGTTCATTTTTGTGTAACATACCTGTGACTTCCAACAGAGTTGTCATTGCCAGGTGCAGCAGTAGCTTTTGGCATTATCTGGATCATCTGTGATTTGAGGTCACATTACTTTCAGGTATGCTACCAAACAGTCAAGAGGCTTTTAATTTTGTCTGAACCTGTCAGAATTACAGGTGGGATATGAGTACTGTGAGAGGTTGCAATGGACAGTAAGAGTTTGATTTGGGCATTCTCTGTCTGCAAATATTCCTTAAAAGTGTGTCGAGTTCTATGGATCCATCTAGCCCATGGTAAGACTGCTCCTTCCCATGAAGCAACAGAGCCTGCTTGGTGAAGATGTCTCACTGGCGCAATCGGGAAAAAGAAGAATGAGAAAATTGCAGTAAGGAGCTTTGCCTGCAAAGGCAGAGACACTTAGTGCTCCAATGAAAAAAATTCCTAAGGACCAGAACTGAAAGTCATTGAGCTGTCAAAACGTAAATCTGGAAGGAAAGACACAACCTGCAAACTCACAAACAGTGAAGACAGACTTTTTTTTAGATTTGTGTTCACTTCAGAGTTGGTTATAGATAAAGAAGTTAATTACTGTAGTTTATATTCTAATATAACCTGACTTACAAGTTTGAAAGTCTTTTGGAAGTACTCACTCAATGTAGAACTACACAGAGGTTGGACTGGTCCCAGGTCTTGTCATGGGTCTGAACTGCATTTGTTTGGAGTTTGCTGTACCCCAGCCAAGTGTTAGCAGCCAGCCCGGTCGGTCCTTGCTGCCACTTTGTAAGGCACATACAAAATGCACCCAAGTTAATGGGAGTTTGTGAGAAGGTCACGGCCTGATGCTAATGGAAATAAATTATTTGCTGAAATATGTTTAGTCAAGACTTTGTCCAAATCTTCAAGCAATGAGGTTTAAATAGCTCCCTGGGAGAATTTTACACTGTATAGTTCATCTTGGTAGCAGAGTTTTTATCTTAGTATTCAGCCTAAATTTTAATTTCTCCCTTCCTTCTGCCTCAGAACATCCTAAATAATTCCTCTTTCTTCTTGCTGCTTATCCCATTTGTAAATTGTTGGCAAGTTTGATTCTCAGCCACTTAACCTTCCTTTCACCAGCCTATAAATATTGATCAATCTTCTCTCTTCTGTCCTGAATGACCTTCAATTTGTTTATTGTAATGAGCTACCTAGAAATGCATGTATTCTTCTGTCAGACTTGTATGGAGAAGAACAATTACCTCTTTATTCACGTTGCATCAGCACAAGCACTCCAATAATTTCTCAGTCCTTCACATTACTGCTTTCCAGATTTGTCCATCACAGTAAGTACGTACAACTTGAATTATTTTTCTTGAAATAGATTAGCTGGCATTTTTCCATGTTGAATCAAATTTTTCTTGCATTTCATCAAGCTTTTAAGATCTCCAAGAAACAGACGATTTGTTTCCCAGTTGCTTTCTATCCTTTTTTTCATAACTCATCCAGAGTACGTCCAAAGCACAGTCGGGAGGTTTCACTAACGTGTGACTTACTTCTTTGTCTAGGTTATTAGTGACTCTATTTTCCCAGAAGCTACCAGTGATCTCTGCTGTACAATTAGTCACCTTATTCTAACCCAGCATTTGCCCACTTATCAAACTGGATCTTGGTGTTGATCTTGACTCATCATTAGCTTTAGGAAACAAACAGCTGTTTGGCTGACATTAAAATGTATCATATCAATTGAATCATATTCCAGCAATGGAGACAACTACAATTTTGGTATACATATATATAAGTACCAGATATATTTATGAAAATGAGTATGATTCACTGCACATTATAATTTTACATTTCATACTCAAAATTACTTCAATCAGTTTCTAGTAATGTAGTAGATACTGCAGCAATAGCTCATGCAAGCTTGCAGCCATAGACGTTGTTATAACATACTATGCAACCATAGTATAAGCTGCCCTGGATGGTGAACTGAAATTGTCAAGAACTTTCTGCATATTCCTAGTAACAAAACTTGTCTCAGTAGTCATAGAATTACTTCTAGTTAATATCTATGTACAAAAGAAGCCTGAAAGTCTGTTTGAGGGAGTTATTCTTAGATCAGTTGTCTGTTCAGAAGAAATTTTCCTTCTGCATTCCAGCCAGAGCAAATGAGATGCCACTGGGCTTTTGGAAGCACAGCCCATAGCCACCTGCCTCTTTCTGGCCTTAGTCTGAGTCCTTTGGATTTAGACAAGTAAGACATCATGTAGCAAAATCCCACTGTTCAGGGCTTACAGCACCTGCTAAAAACATCTGGTTATTGCTATTTAGCTAAAGCTCAGAATCTTTTCATCTTGTGTGTTTCCTCAAGCTTGTCCTCACAGAAGGTCACAGAATAGAAGAAAGCACTCCCTTTATGTGACCCTTGGGTAATCCTATTGATTTACGCTGTGTTCAACCCAGTTAATTTCAATTTACCCTTTTATGATTTGTTTCCCTCAAAGTTAATAAACCTATGCTAACCGTTTTAGTTCCAGCTATTATTTGTTTGTGCCAAACCACTGGGGAGTAAAATGAATGGTGATCTCCTGTGCTGTGCCTCTAAGCGATGCAGCACTGAAATCCCAGCCCACAGCATGGCAAGCCCTGATGGCTTGCACAGGGCTAGAGACAACTGAAATGAAACTGGTGGACTGTGCATCTGCTCCCAATACGCAGCCACACTGGGTGATAACTGTGGTTGGTTCATGTCACCTCAGCCCCTTGGGAATACCTGCCCTGTGGCTTGATAGAGGATTCAACTTAAGTTTGATGAACTCTCTGGGCTGTGACGTAAATCAGGATCTACACATCAATATACAGTCTGATCTATGATATCCACAAAAATCCTACAGGCATCTCTCTGTGGCAATAGGTGCATCGTTAGGAGAACCCATAACTACTGCTGGCCAGCACTAGGACGTTCAGATAGTATGCACAGCATCAAGGTCTTGACAGCAACATAGCTGCTTTGCTATGGCGCCAAACCTGAGGTAATAACACCAGCTTCACCAGCAGACTCATTAGTTCAGGAAGATTGCACTAGAGAAGTTACACTGCTCTCAATTTCATTGTGGTGCAGGTGTGCCCTTCACGATGCCTGAGCATAGGAAGTTCTCTCCTGGCTTGCACCCTCTTCTGCTATTGTACTTCTTTCAGTCAGATGTAACAACAGAACCTACCAATTTCATCACACACAAGACAAAAGAAATCGGGAGAGATCAGGATGTATGACAATGTAATCTGTACACCTCTGGACCAAGCATACCTTCAAGTGATACGTTGAACAGGGATATACTGTTAAGGAATGGCCTCTGCATTCTCTTGTGATAATCCCCTGAATGTATTTTGTAGTGTCTTGGGACCTCCTCAAAACTTGCTGAAATCTCTATGAATTCTGAAGGCTATGTCGCTCTCCACAAGCTTTCTGATAATATTGATATAGGAAGGTCAGAATTTCATGATAGCAAACATTACTTAATTCACAACATTTAGGGTAGCAATGAATTTAGCCCAAATGCATCAGTCTACAATGCTTATTTTTCAAAACATTTACAGGAAACCGTATCCATGCCCAATGCCATAGAACCTGGTCTGTCTTTCTGAACGTTCTCTCTAAAATCCAGTTCTAGAGGATATCTGTATGATCTTAACTTTTTTCAGCCAGCAGTTATTTCAGCTCATCTCTGAATTTGAGGCCTGTGGCTTAAAGAAAAAGAAATATTTGAGAAAAGATAAGCTCAGAAGTGTGGTATTAGGTGGCAAAGCAGTGCTGAAACTTATCACACTGTGGCCTCCACATTACCCCTATTTCAGCTAAGGCAAACATTTTCCCAAGAGAAACAAATATGTAACTATTATCTTGTACCAGTATTATTTTAATTAAATTTGTAGCAAAGAGAAAGCACAATATATAATCGCTGAGTGACTCAAAACCAGCTTCAACTACAAACAATAAGAAACAGGTTAGAGCAGGGCATGGCGCCTGGCGATTTTACCAGGCAGCAGATCAAACAGCTGAACTCTTGACAAACTGCAGCTTTCCTTTGCCTGCTGTTTCCTGGAGCAGTGAATTCAGCAGCCATTTGTGAGTCACTGGCCAGTTCATCTACACAAACCATTAATGTCACATCTGAACTTTCAAATATCACAATAGAAACAGCTACCATTAAAAAAAAAAAATCCAACTCAGAAGTTTCTTGTTTCTCAAAGAATAGTTTCATTGTACTTTTTGGAAAGATTTTTGGAATGTGCATTTCGGATGATTGACAGTCCTACGCCTGACATAAGTTTAGGTGGAAAAAATCTACATAAAAGCCCTTAAAATGTTCTTTTACTGTTATTCTTCCACTGAATAAATATTTTTATCACGATCAAGCATCAAATGCAAAGTGCCATTTCATGAGTGCTTGCTGAGGGCTTTTAAGTTTTCTTTTATTGAGAAAATTAGTGTAATTTCCCCACAGTTCCCCAGGGAACTAATGCATTTTACTCCAGAGAGAAGCACAAGGACATAAAGCTCTACAGGCATGTATTTTTAAAACAATTTTACTCATTGATTTTATGCCTTAAGGAGTCCAGAGTTCAGAACATCCTTTTGTGTGCCGCAACAGTGAAGATACCAGCCAGTGGCATTTATAAATCTATTATTAATTGCACATGCTTGTATGCCTAGGCTCTAATGCAAAATGCTTTGAATCACATATCTAACAAGGTCCAAAATAAAATGTGCCAAAGATGATGATGAGGGGAAATCATCCTACAGGGATGAAGAGCCATACACTCTCCTGGCCACCAGCTCTCCAAGGCTCTGTTGTTTGATCAGCAAAGCCTAAGGCTGAGAAGGGTTACCTGCAATGCTACCACTGCTATTCTTGTTCCATCTAGTGTCACCAGGGCACTATTTATCTCCAGAACAGTCTTGTTAATGCTGGCTCCCCAGCTGTGAAAAGCAGGCAAAGATGCGAACAACAAGAGCTCACCTCTGCCTTGCTCGTGAGCAAACTCTTAACAGGAGCACAGCTCCTCAGATCTAATTATAGTCAAAAATTCCCTCTCCGCTGACTGCGAAGAGGCGTGGAGTAAATCTTACCTGATTCAAAGCTAAAATTTGACTGAGATTATTTTTTGCTGGAGACATATAATATATTTTTCTTTAAAACATTTAAAAAATATTAGAAATATTATCAATGCTCTGAAATGATTAAAATCAGGCATCAAGTATATCATTATATGCTTCTCAGGGCAGCATATCATCTCAGGATGGTCTGACCTGTCACACAGCAATGATTTACAGTCAAGGGAGGTGAGAGCTCTGAACTTTTCAGGAAGACCTTGTATACAATAAATCCCAAAAGAAATAAATTCATTCATATGGAAAAAGAATTATATATGAAAAAAATGAATCTCATATTTCCACAAACTGCCTTGTTTCATTTAAGTCTTTTCTTATCGCTTTGAATGATAAACCAAACTGTGCTGATTACCAAGATGGAGGCATTGTACAAAACAAACTCATAAAAATAATACTGTCCTCATACAGCACTTGCAATCAGTAGGTCCCAAAGTAATATACAGCAGTACTGTTATCCTCAGTATCTAGACGGGGAAACTGAGGTACACAGAGGTGAAATCACTTGCCTAAAATCCTCCAGCGGGTCAAAAATCTCAGTGAAAAGACCAGATTTCAAAGCCTTTGCAACAACTTGATGTGCTGAAGTATTCCAAAAAGGCATTACTGACATTCAGGTCCATTCATAACCTGAAAATGAAAATTCAGGTTCTTGAATTACCTGAATACTCATAATGAGCATCTGGTATTGCCACGAAAGTTAACCTCCCTAACTAGGTAGGGGAACATAATATACTAGGTATGTCGTATAAAATTAGTAAATATTAGTGTTTTTCTTGGAAAGGTAAAATTATAGTCCTTTTTGTTATCAAAAATTCTTTCTTACATCTTAAAAGAGTTTCACAATTTTGTCTCCCTTGCTATTAATTACATATCTGTTTCTTAAAGTTTTCAAGTAACAGCTGCCTCAGAGATCAAAGCCGATCAAAGTAACAGGGGTGCTGGGAAGGAGTTGTATTCTTTTTAGTACATTCCTGTGGTTTTGATCAAAGTATACAGAGAATCACATTATGCAGAGACTGAATTTAGTGGGAAGCAGCCATATTCAGCTGACAAATAGAAAAATAATCTCCTCTAGTTTATTGAATACATAAATCTATGTTTATCCTCTTTTTGTCTCTCATCTCCTTTTTTTCCTACAAAGTGTTCATTATATATGTGCAAACTTGAATGGGTTCAGGGGTGTTCAAGAGTAGAATCTATCCCATAAACCGATTAGGGTCACAACTGCTTTCACTTTGCCTTCTCCATTATGTTCTCAATTGGCAAACTCTGTAACCATCAAAGCACAGCTGTAACAGCACAATGAGGAGTTGCAGTAAAGGTGTGTAGAAAACATTAAAGAGTAATTGTTAATGTAGATGGCCCCAGGCTTTGCTTTTGTG
Source organism: Falco biarmicus (assembly GCF_023638135.1). Classification (NCBI taxonomy): domain Eukaryota; kingdom Metazoa; phylum Chordata; class Aves; order Falconiformes; family Falconidae; genus Falco; species Falco biarmicus. The sequence goes on along the minus strand of NC_079300.1, from coordinate 9,342,080 downwards.
AACAGAGTAATTACCACTATGCATAAATCCAAACTTTCAGGGCAGAATACACTGCTTAGATGTGTCTTGTATTGCTTAGGAAAGGGGTCCAGAAGGCCATTGTCATATATGTTTGAAATGGAAAAAAACTACCTTTATATGACTACTCAGATCCACCTAAACAGAAAACTGACTGCCAAACAGATACAATAGCCTTTTTAAGGTTGTATTATTTTCCAGTGCCAAATGTTCATAAATTGACCCTTCAACAGAAGCAAGGAAATCCGTAGGTATCTTTAATTTTTTGGTGCACGTAGGATGATTATGTGAGAAAGTAGTTTTCATATAAGATAAACCAGATTCCATACCAGAGTAATTACATCAACACAAAAGGTTTTGCATATCCTATTATTTTAGTGAGAAGCTAAATTTAGCTTGTTGCCAACTCAATTAAAATGTTATTAACAATTTCACATAAACAAACAAACAAAAAAAATAAACCACTCAAACTGAACTAAAAGAAACCCAAGTTCTTCTGCACTGGTTTAACCATATTAGATTAAATTCATATTTTAAATTATACCAGTGCAATTCTGTGGTAAAAATAAGACCGTAAATAAGCATGTTCATTAAAACCATGGAAAAATAAATTAAATACCAGGGAAATGAAACATGCGATCAAGGGCAAAGTATATGCATCCATCAGGCTTCATAAAACCCATAAACTATTCCTAAAGTTAAATAAAACACACATATGGTCAAGGTCCCAGACATTTTTGTAAAGACTAAAAGTCTGAAGACTTCATTGTTAGATAAACAGAGAGAAGCTCAGTTTTGTGGTATTAGACGAAAGCAATAATTCTTGCATAAAATATTTTGTTTCTTTTGAAAAAAATACTTAAAATATTCAGTTTCATAATGAAAGTAGAAATGTCAATATATCATTTGAAGACTAATTGACTTTTTATTATTATTTTAGAAAAACTGGGGGAAAATCCCTTCAACTTTTTATTAACTGGCAAGCACTCTCTGGCCCATCTCTACAAGACTCTCCAGGCCAGTAGTTCTTCAGTGTCAGGCCAATTCAGTTTGTTGCCAAGAACACAGAAGTCCTTTGAGCAGGTGGGACGAGGTGAAGACTCATGCAGGATGTGCTCCGCATCACAGCATGTGGCACACGGTAAGTCCCACCTCCTCAGAGCTACACAGCCGAGGCACGCTCAATGCATTGGGATGCGGTGATGATGTGGAGATGCGGGCTGGAGTCCTGCCACAGTACTGCAAATAGCTAAATTGTTTTTTTAGCAGTGGCTTGAAAAAGGGAGGCATGGGTTATTCTGTGTGCAGGCATGCAGACCAGATATTTGTTCTGTGCCTATGGTTCAGGGGAAAAAACCAGCTGGGCAAAGGGTGAGCTCTGGCCTGGGGAGTGTAGGACATGGGGTCCAACAGCTGCACTTCGGCAGGGTGCCCAAGACCAGGCAGACTTCCCCACCGTGCCTGATTTCGGAGGAGCATGCTGCCATAGTACACAGTCCAGCCAAACATTTACATTTTGACATTTATCAGCATTCTCCAAAGGAAACACATTCCTCCAGAAAATTTCCAATAAGCTTTTATTATGTGTCCACAGTGAAATGCCAGCACAGCCAAACTGCACTTTTCTAATTTCATTTTTTATCTATGCATCTAAATTTTCCCTTTTCCATTTGGGATCTCTTCCTCTTCCTGTCCTGAACTCGGCTGTGACAGTCATTATACAACACTGCAGTGCTCTTTTGCCCTCTTAAAGGCTTTTGCTAAGTGGTAGATTATTACTTATTTATAGTTAGATAGCTACTCACTTAGAAAGGGCCTAATTCTGCTTTTGCAGTCTCCTTCATTGTGAGACACTGCAAGGAAAATACGTACGTGGTGAACAAATTGGGAGAAAGATAAGGTCAAGCCCAAACTGATGAGGTTCTCTAGAATAAAAAGGAGTTATATAAATAGAAGATTGTATTTTCTCATTAACAAGAAAGTTTTTCTTTTTCTTTCTGTGGCCTTGAATCTGCTGTTCAAGTCAGCATGAACTTTGGTTTTCAGTGCCTAACCGGTTTTTCTCAAAAACTTCTAATAAACAGTTTAGCTTGCAACTTACTTTGACGCAGATGTCTGTGATAAACATTAGTGGGCAAGGGATGAAAATATGTCTGTCTTAATGCCTAGCGGCCAAATTCTGCTTGCAGATTCCTCAGCATAAATCAAAAGCAACACTATCACAATCATGGGTGTTAGAAAGGTAAAATCCTAATGAACGAGAGGAAAACAAAACCTCAGGGGGTTTAAGAAAGTGGATTAGTTTGGGTAATTTTGAGCAACTACTCTGAAGAAAGCACTTGGGGGCAGTTAAGTTTAATTAGGCTACAGCTCGTCCTAGCTGTGGGTGGTTTTCTTTCTGCCACGAACCTCTTTTCCTCTCCTCTCACGTTTACCAGTGAGTACTGCTGATAAACCACTGACATTGCTCCTGGTTGATAATGAGGGAAAGGAGAGGTGACTGGGCCTTTCTGCGACAGAGGTGTGAGTGGAATCACCCTTGTCGCTTTTGAATTGACTAGAGCTAAACCTCGCTTCAAGAGGCAGGGTTGGGCGGGAGGAGGTACTTGTACTTGTGAGCTGGTCTGACAAACAACACTTTGTCCGCCTTAACTAGCTCTGGCAGTGTGAGAAGAGCTAGGATTGCGATGACTTCTTTCAGCTGATCATTATTTCTGCCTGGGGATCTCCCAGAGTGTTTTCCGCTGCACCACGATGAGATGATATTCTTACACATTTCCCTACTGGGACCTTTATGAAAATGCCATATATACCTGCTGGAACATTCACAGCTATTACCTGTTTGGAGTCAACACAACTACGGGAAGAAAGCTTCAGCAAGTGTACAAAGCTTAGGAAGATGGTTTCAGGTTGCTGGGAGATTTTTTCAATTATTTTTAATTTATTTGGGTTAAATTTTTCATCTGGCAGAAAAATTGGAGCCTAACAGCCGTCAGAGTTAATTATATTTTGTGTTTTCTATATTCACCCAGAAAATTTTTTTAATGTGGTGTCTTTGACACATCGCATTTGTGACAACAATGTGGGGGAATGACTCAATTTCATACATAATTTATTGAATTTTTTTAAACTGTACATTCCTTGAGTAATTTTCATGTATAATTGAGCTTAACTTGCATTTGACTTATTCTGAATTAGGAAATCTTGTACTAGACCAGATCCGACTTATATATGCTTCACATCTCAATAAGAAGCCAGTTCTAGGTACTTCATAATTTTCAAAATATCCTTGAATCTTATCAAAATGAAATTGAATTTTTATGATTTTAAAATATGAATTTGGGGTTTTAATATATGAAGATAGGGATTTTTTTTACTTTCTGAGTATTTTCTTACCTTCTCTTGGAACTATGAAGTTCTCCCAAAAATCTTTTTGATTATATTGCCTGGTTTATAAAGTATTTATGCTAGATTTGAAGAAACATCAGAAAACCAGTAAACTAGTAAAACAAACAAAATACATTCCAGGCCTAACTGTAACCCTAAAACTATTACATACCTTGAAGCATTTGCTGAGGAAATCCATTTTGATGCTTAGAGATTCTACAACACAGAACATTGTATACATATGGATAACACCTTCTTTTGTACCCTCGCAAGGGCAGCTGGTCTTGCACAAAATGGGACAAAAAGCAGAAAAATGGGTGCATAGAGGGTGCTAATTTGGGAAGATGTGAATTTGCCTTCCCAGTCTTATCACACAAACTCTCACAGTAGTCACTGAAGTATCCAAAAATAGGAACTTGCAGTCCTAACTGTTCCCTTGTAAAACAACTAGAAACTTATAACATCTCTCCTAATAGAAAGACTTGCAGTTTAGAAAAAAGATAATTTGGCACAGCGCATTTCATCCACTTTCACTAAGTTGGCAGAGTATTTCAAAGCACAGCGGAGCTCAGCAATACAGTTCTATCACTTTAATTATAACTCATCTCAGGTTTTATCACTTCAGATCTTTTTGGCCTAATTGTGATTCATATTGACATGCTAACAGGAAGCAGGGATGATGGGGAAAGAGAAGGAATTCTACAAGATATTAATATTCATATCAGCAAACAGTTCCAAAAGTCATGCTGGTATATGGTGTGACCTTGTACCACCGAAGTGTAAATATAAGGAAAACCAAGAACATTAATAACAAAGGCAGAACTTGGGAATATCACTATGTTTATAATAGTGTCAGCATTTTTGTAGGACATAATTTGCTTTCTTTTTTTCATTACAGTTGGATTTTAAATATTGCCTCAGTTCTGCAACTTGGAATTTCAGTGCCAGCTCAGCAGAAACTTCCCTTAGAAAAATATCTGGAAAGTCAAATCTGTTCTGAATATTGAATAAAGCACAGTTATTTAAACCCTTTAAAGCAGTCTTGTTCTGATAAGCAATCATGGCACCTTCTTGTTCAACAAGGCTCCTCTCTGATATGGCTGCTCACTTAAATGCTAAAAGTAAACTTTTGCTCTTTCATACCTCCTGGAATTGATGCATCTAAGAGGACAAGAATTTGTTTCTATTACTACTTTGTAGAACAGCAGAATTACTATGTTTTCATTACCTGCCTTTGTAGGGTCTCCCTGAAGGCACTGGGGTTGCGCAGGTCTAGACGTCTAAGGAGTCTAACCTTCAGAAATTTTGTTCTTGGCAATAACACGTGAAAATGTACTTGACTTTTTTTCCTGACCTGACACTTCATAAAAGATATTTTAAAATGTAAAATGAGTGTATTTGATATAGAAAATCAATAGGCTAAGCAAACAAAGCACCAACAACATTTATTTAGAGCAGAATTACACTTCAAAGGTTTTTTGTTCTACATCACTGTAACTGTAAAAAAAAATAGCTGTAAATATTAGTGATTAATGGTTTATGTTCTGGGATTGCAGATTTCTCTGCAATATGGCTTACTTTTTTTCAGATTAGAAGTTCAAAATTTCTATTCCTGAAAAAGTATATACATATCAAACAACGATAGTGAACTTGCAGAATCTGCAAGCATTCAGGATGCTGAGAAAAGACCATTTTTGAAATCTGGCCATTGATGTCGCATGAGATCTGAGTCTCCTCTAGAGACATTCAAAACCCACCTGGATGTGACTCTGTGCAACCTGCTCTAGGTGAACCAGCTTTAGCAGGAGGTTGGACTAGTTGATCTCTAGAGGTCCCTTCCAACCCTCACCATTAACTAATTCAGTGATTCTATGATTTGAAAATTAGGCCCTGATTATTTTTTTTCAGCTTTACAAAGCATTTATGTGCCTAAAGATGAAGAGAAACAGCTAGGAAGATTTATGGAAACACCTAAACATTGGTTGTTAGTGAAAATTAAGCATATAAACCAGTCAGATACTTCTGTAAATCTTAGTAGACATCCAGCTGCATATTTAAAAATAGAAAACATTTATAAATCAATTCTTTTGAAGCTACAACCTCTCATAAACCATATCAGCTATATGGCATCTCAGTATCCAGGGATGGATTGCTGTCAGTCTGGATCCTTATTTTAAAGATGTCCTTTACATATACCATGGACTAATGAAACACAGATGGACAAATCACAACTGAAGCATCAGTTGTGATGTCACTGGTTACTAAATTTCTATATCTTTTTGATTGATTCCCTCCCCAAGGACAAATTATATGGTTTTTACCATCACATTCTGGAAAACATAGGAAAATATGTTTCTTCTAGGGCATAGTACCTTAGCTACAATAACCTTTCATATGTCATGGAAATACGGTGAATTATTTTGAGATGTTTTCTTCACTGAGATTTTATATTCATGTAAAAACAGGTAAAAATGTCAGTGATTTGCGATTAATTTCCCCATAATATAGAGAGGACTTTTTCCTGTTTCACTTTCAGCTTACTCATGTGTTGTCTAATATAGACTTGCTAGGAATATACAAGGAGATGGCACATATTTTGCTTGGAACAGATGCAAACTTGGATCTAAAATGAGAGGTGTATTTTGTAAGTTGTTACTGATGACATATGGGCATGACAAATTTAGGACAGATTGTCATTTAACACCACCAAGAACCTTATCCTTCAAATAAGGCTGGATATGGCCCTAACTGATTACATCACTGCCTGCACTCATGCTTTTGTGTCCAGGAGGAATTGCTTCGACTCCCATGGCACTGTGAGAAATTCACAAGATCACATATGTCATTTAGAAGAATTACTTTGATGACCTCTGTTCTGCTACGAGTGCCCTTGCTTTTGTGGTGCTATGTATTTCTTTATGCTCAGTTGTATCTACATGTGTACAGCACACAGCACGCACAGAGACACTGACGAGAAACAGAAGAGCACAAGATCCTCAGCTCTCTCTGATACTGAAGCTTACATGAGTAATTCTAACGTGATGCTGACATCTGATTCTCCAGTATTTCATTTCCAGTTTTATGTGGTATAAAGCAAGTGAGAGCCACTCTGCCTTGACACTGCCAAATGATGAAAGGAAACCTCATACAGGCAATGTTATGATCTTACTTATCGGCAGCTTAGAAACGCTGATTAGAAGAAAGGTATTAGGCTTTAGCTGTAAATCTGAAACTTCTTGCTTGATAGACAGTCACCTACAGGTGACTATGGATTAATGATAGGAGAGATGGCTGCTTTCACATAGCTGCTCTCTGGCTTGTAATCAGCTCCTCATTACCTTACCAGCCTAAGCAAATTTCCAGAGAAAATTGTGCTGACCTTTACTCCAGAGTGACACAAGGGAGAGCTATCAAAAAAAAAAAAAAAAAAAGAGGGGAAAGAGATCAGTAATAACTTACTTATTATTCTGCTCCTCAGACAAAGAAGCTTAGAGAAAGATGAGCAGAGTTTTGTGAGTCCTCCAGCTGCCAAAGGAGGAGACAGAGCAATCATCTGAGTGTCTGAGCATGCATAGGATACCTGGCTCCATGCGACTGCACATTTTGCTTTCACGTGAAACTAGCCCTAAGTGATGTTCTCAATTTCCATATTAATTCAAGAACTGCAGCCAAAGGTAAAAACCCAAAGTCTCCAGGGAAGGGAAACAAATTGCTTTGACTTCTGAAGGAAATCAATATTAGATGGTGCATTGGTTCAAGTGTGGAAACCCATGGATCAGTTCCAGATTCTGTGTGAAGAAATCCCTTAGGAATTCTTAGAATAGATCTTCATTATATTCAGCTTAGAAACACTTCAAGCAGGAGACAAACTTAAGCTGGACAATTGTGTAAGTAGCTTGTCTTTTGGCTTAGAAACCAAAATACGTTTTAGTGCAATTTAAAACAGTCTGCTAAACCTGTGAACTCTGCCAGCAAAAACAGCACTCTGCCTACACGATCTCCTACCTGGGAAAATAATGAGCAAAAGAACCAACCTCAAAGGTTAAAAAATTCTCTTTCCCAGTGAAAGGTTACAAGGGACTTAGATACTAGGTGATAGGAGAATTTACATAAAATGAAATACAAGAAGACCATCTTCAATTACGTTCCAACTTACAAAGTTGGATCCTAGAAGAGCACTCTGTGGCCTTATGGAATAATGTGAAATTAGAAGAAAATTTACAGGTGAGTTACAGCAATATGAACTTTAAGGAGACAGAAGACATTATTCGTTTAACCACTCAGACAGTAAAAGGACATTCTCTTCCACCTGTGCCAGTGCAATATGCTGCCACTCTCAATCTAATCCTCACTGCAAATCATCACATTTCCTGTGGTAGAAATTATGCTGCCTCAGATTTGCTGATGCTCAGGCTGCTCATGTGACTTTTCCTTAACCTTTATCAGTCTAAATGAGGCACATTAGTTGAAATGATTCAGCAGTACTTTTTTTCACTAATCCATCTCATTTTGAATAAAATGGGTTAGAGAGCACATGCATAAGCAGTCCTGCTGGCAGGTTTGAGGGGGCTGTTACCTTCAGCACAGGAATGGTAAGTAGGTGCTGGGGACTGTTGAACTTTCAACAACTTGACAGAACTGTTTGCAAAGTGAACTGCATGTCTCAGTCTTCTTCAGTTACCTCTTGCCTCTTTTGTCTTTCACTGATGCTCTAAGCAATCAGGAAAGTTAAGTCTACTGCTGGAGAAACAAAACCAGAAAAGAGCAAAAAAATTAAAGACTGTGATAAAATCTTGCTTTGTCCAGTCCCACACTCAAGGATTATGGCTGCTCCCATTTAATTAAAAATCAATGCCAAAATACTCCTTTTACAAAGATAGTGTAAGTTTCAGAAATCAGTGAACAAACTAAATTTTTAAGAACTTCTGAAATCTTCAAAAAGACAGTAAAATCCATATTGTCATGACACATGGTTTCATAATTAAATACTTACTAAAACCTAAAAGTACACGCACACACTCTCAAAGTCAAAAAGCATACAGAGATCCATGCCACACTCCATTTACACAAAAGCCTCGTTAAAAAAGGAGCAAGTCACCATCTGCTGAACCATCTGCTTCATCCAACTCCTGTACTTCATTTATGGTCACTGGGATAGGAGCTTGCACAGGAAAAAATAAATATTTAACACCTTCTAATACCACCTTCATCTTAGTCATAATACTGGTATCAGGACAGTTTTGGCTCAGGACACAGGTTTGACTTAGCTGGTTGTAACCTTGAGGACTGAGGATGGGTTTTTGATCAGTGCTTCCAGTGCTAGTGAGTTGATCTGAGGGCTTCTGCTATTTCTGCTTCAGTGCTTGCCATGGGATGCGTAGGCCATAACCTCAGCAGAGAGCCATTATGTGAAGAGACTGTATTGTCTGAGCCTGCAGGATTTTGGCCATTTGCAAAAATGGTGAGTTTTGCCTGTTGATCCAGGTGCACTTTCAGTTTAAGAAGGAGAAGAACGGAGATTTGCAAATCATGTATTTTTTTCCATATAACCTGGCCACTACATAATATTTTGCTACATAATAACTATTTTAATCTAAGCCTAATTTAAACATTTAGCCTACCAAAGTATCTGGACACTCAGAAGGAAAGTACTTTCCTGCTCTTCTCCTAAAACAGGCTTTCTGTGGAAGAACTGTCTCTCTGAATGTGATGTGGGCACAGAAGGGTAGAAGTTTCCTTTGACAATTAAATATTCATCAGTTAGCTCTTGTCTGTGTCTTAGAAGCCTGTTCAGGCAGGCAGAAAACCAGGCTTTATACTTTCATGCATTGAGAACACCTGCGTATATAGGGGATAGCTGTACGCCTGTATTATTTACTGTGTAAACAGCAGAAGATGAAGCAGAGAGCTATTCCAGTGATTTTGTCTGTAATTCCAGGTAAACATTTAATCCAGAGCAGGCCTGTTTGATGCTGACCACATAGCTGCATTCCCTAGTTCCCAGATGGAGATGTTACTTTAGTAGAGATGGGGATAGGCATTATAAAGGGCAGGTGACTATGGTGGCAGAGAGATGTGGTTTGGTTAGCATCTCTGAAGCAGTTACTACTCCTAGCTCTGGGCTTCACCTTCTGCTGGAATTTACTACAGCAAAGTACCAAAATGTATCAAATAAGCATTGCTTATTTGCTCCAATGCCAAGCAGGTCAGTTAAAGAATCAGTTAAAGATCCGGGGCACCTAGGCACAGGAAAATGGCTTCCTGCTGCTCACGGTTAGGACCTTCAATACAGCCTTTCTTTTCCTGTTCAAATCATGTTTTCTTCACTTTACAATTTTTCCATTTATTTTAGCTAAACTTATCTTGTCTTCAAACACTGAAGAAAACATGCATACTGCCCCCCTCCAAATACACAAATGTCCCCTTTCCCCTTCCCCATCAGACTCTTACTCTTCCTTTAAATCCTTCCTTTTCTGAAACCATTTCAGTGGGTTCTCCTAACAGGGATTAACTGCCACAGCCTATTAGCCCAGTTACCATTTTCCCATGTAAATTACTGTATTTGTTATGGGACCGAAAATGACAGTTGCACAAAACGGAACCTTGGGTGCTTTCACCAGGTTCCTATAGCAACTCTGTACTCCAAACTGCACTCCAGCAGGTACAGCTTAAGGTAAAGTGGCCATAAATCTTTTGCAGTCTTTAGACTTTCGTCTGGCTAGAGATTGGCCTGGTTTCATGGCACAAAGCCATCTAATAGAGGATGCTCAGGTGCATCATGGGCTGGCACAGCCCCAAAGGGATATTCTTGCAGAAAAGGATATGCTGTGGCTGACAGGCATTTCCCTGACCATGTTTCAAGTACAGGAGCTATAAGGCAGCCAATAATGCGCTGCCACCTTGTAACTCTCCAACCTCAAAGGCCCACTTACTAAGAAAAAACTCCAAGACACACCAGTATTTTGGTAAGTTTAGTCCCTAGAATGGCAGAATGGAGCTAGAAAGGGTTGTTATCCATCTCAGTGGGCTTTATTTTCCAGCGTTTCACAAGCTGCTCCCTAGAGCTGCACAAGGCAAAGGTATAACAATACCTTTTAATAAGCCTTTTAGTCATATTTCATCAATATAAATGATAAAACAATGTGTAAAAGATAAACAAACAGATTTTAAACTCATGCAAATAATGTATTCTTCAGTGCAAAAGGAAATAATTTGCATAACTGTTGGCCATTGTTTGTATAAGTATCATGCATATTTATCATTAACTCCCAGTCTTGAGGAATGATGAACTATGATAGCGATTATTGTTGAGCAATTCTCAAGGTACCTATTTATTAGAAAGACACGCAAGACCTAAAACGAGCAAAATGTTGTTTTCAGAGGTGGAGCGCAGAGCAGCATGCTCATTTAAAACAGGAAGGTGGAACGCTAATTGCAGCTAATAGCCAAAGCAGGCTCACTTTCCACAGTAAAATGATTTAGTGCTTCCATTAGAATTTCCACAACACTTGAAAGCAAGACTGAGAAAACTGGCACGAAGCTGTGCAGTGATGTAGGAAAAATACAGCTTGCTTTGAGCATAGAAACCTGCAGTGAATAATGGACAGGAGCAGCACCAAAACTCACCACCTCACTGATACAGTTCAGAGCCATGGTTTATTCCTCTCTTAAGAAGAGGAAAGGCATCCAGGACAGTATACCAGAGCTGGAGAAGGTACATCCAAAATGAAATTATGAAGCTTACTTTGCCCTTCCTTAAAGGTGAAATTCTGCAGCAGCAAAAATGTGGTAGCCTACTGTTCACTCCTGTAGTGACTGGCACATTTGGAATCCTTCTGTGCTGAAACATGAGTTTGACTGGAAATGGGATGTTTACCTTTCCATCCCGAAACAACATTAATCTATTTTTTGCTTCACAACATATACGCTTGCCTGATTCAGCACCATTTTAGTGAAAGAAGTAGTACTCTCTCATAATGAGGAATATCCAGGCCATAAAAATGGACCACACTCCTCTCTGCTCTGCCTCTTTAAATCCCCGACAGAGAAAGCAAACGTGATCCATATTTCCTGACCATTTGAAAACTGTCTCTCTCAGTCTTGGCTTCTTATGAAAGCATACTACGCTGCCCAGCTGAGAGGGCTACACATATCCTAGTTTCTGTACTTCCTTTATATGGAGGATAAGGATAATAAGGGTGTTAGGAGACAGTAGTTTTGGGAGAAACTCCTCTGAAAGCTATGCATTTGGCAACATTTTCAGAAGAGCATGACTCTGCGTAACTCCACTTTATCCTTCCTTATGCATATTTCCAAAGACACAACAATATACAGCCCCCCTAGCCTTTTCACAAGGCATCTTGCTTGCTTGATAGATCACTAAGTAGCCTTGTATTCAAAGGCGACCAAAATAAATTAATGCCATTCTACTCTACAATTAGATACTTAAGAATATTAACTTTGCACACCAAAGATTTGTTACTGCTGATTTTCCAGATTACAGCTTGTTTCTGCTAGTCACACAACCCCAAAGTTTTACGGAATAGTTGCAGCTGAAGGACAGGGACCTGACTGATGTTCCAATTTTTGCTTTTCCATCAGATTTTCTTCCCAGATGTAAGCCATTTGTTTTGCATTGGCAATAAAGAAGTCCCAAAGGTATCAGAAGTGGCACTGTCTGGCCTGTAGCATTGCTATTACCTACAATAATGATGAAGAAATCTGAGTCAGGTTCACTGGCAACACCTAAACACTGCAGTGTAGCTACATTTGGCTGGGGTGAAGGGAAGAAAAAACACATTTAGATGAAGTTCAAATTGTATTCCTTCTGCAGAAGATTAAAAAGCTTCATCACTCTGTTAGGAATGTAATAGATAATTTCTTATCTTTTAACCAATTCCATTTCTGAGCCAGTTTCTCCATAAGGAGTCTTAATTTTGAAAAGCAAGGTCCCTTGTGAAGATTAAAATAAACATTTTAACTAAGTCATTAGGAAATAATTTCTGCTTCCTTTTCACACTTATTCAACTGCTACATTCATTAATTTTTGAAATTTCTGGTGGTAAAGATCATAAGTCACGGTGGAATTAAAGTATAAAGAACTTCATAGCATGCTGCACTCTGTCATAAATCATGCCAGGCTACATGGCCAACCTCATTTCCCATCATTAGCAAAAGTGATAGTGCTAGCAGAATTGATATTGCTTCCTATATGATGAAAATATTTAACAAAATTAAAAATCCTGTGCCACCAATCCTGCAAATTTTTTATCATTTGAACCAGAAGAATCCTTAAGTAAAAGGCCTGTTTTTTTTACTTTCCAATTAGAACCTAGCAGAGGGCTTGAACTGGATGACTCAGTAAGTTCTCACCATCTCTAACTGCTGTGATTCTATTTACCAACAGCCCTACAACAGCAGTATAAATGCAGCCTGTAGAAAGATTTCAGACTTGCAGTGGAAAAGGGAGTAAACCCATGATTTTTAAAATTTGAAAATTAAAATTTATTGGTTTGGTTTTACCAGATTTTTTCAAGAACAAATGACTGAATAACACAGCATGTAAAGAATGGATTTCAGTTTTTGCGCTTTCTATGGAAAACACATGAATAGCCCTAACTGACATCTGTATTCTGCACTGAAAAATCAGGACCAGATCAGCATTGGAGGTAGAGATGATAAAAAAATGGTTTGATTATTTTTGTTTTTATATCAGAACGGGTATTATATCAATGGAGACATGCTGGGCTCCCCAAAATGTCTCTGGATTATTTCTTGCAAAAGCCCCAGCTTCCCAGATGGCACTGGTTTGAAGGCTGTGACTCCAGCATTTCTCTGGAGTGCCTTGGTTCTGGAGTCCTAATTCAAAAGGTCAGCTTGGTGCTGCTGCTGTTGTGAGATTCCCGGCTCCCATCAGTATCTGTCCATTGCTAGGATGACAACTACTTGTTACAGATTTCTATAGAATGCAGCGGTACAGGACCTGGCACTCAAGCAGGATCCACAGACACTACCAAAATAACTGACTGCAGTTACTTCACTTATCAGTGAAATACATACAGCCGTGGGTGAGATCTAGCAGCACACAACACCGCATAGCATGTAAAGGAATGGTTGATCCAAGAGAAACTGCCAAGAGAATTTATGAAACAATCCTATTGCACAAGGGATCAGCTTTGTCTATCCCTGCAACAAATTTTATGGAAGCCTTATTAACTTTAAATTAAACTGTGCTTTGGTGTATACTAGGCATACTAACTTCAGAATCCTATCCCTGTATCCTTACAGAAAGTTTCTTGGTGACTTTGCTGATGGTAAACTGTCCAGACCTAGTTGGAGAAAATTTCTTCCTGCACTGACTCAGAATGTATCTTTTGTTAGTTAACTCCAAAGCTGCAATTCACTGTGGCCCTAGGGTTATGGTCTGTAAAAGCTGTAATGTAGTTAGGAATTGAGCATTTTTGCCTCCTGCTGTCTTGCCTTTTCCACATCATGGTCAACCGTATGACAGCGGTGCTTAAAAAAATCCTTGCAGAGGCAACTGATTAAGTATTTTAGTCCTGTCAAACGTCATGCTTGTAAAACACTCCAACTCTGTCCTTACCATTGATTACACAATTGCTACCAAGAGCTGAATATTATGGGTATGAAGTTCGTAAGTCTTAGTGTAGGCTCTTGTAAAACTTATTCAAGTTTACTTGGAGTTTTCAATCCAAATACTAGCCATGCATGCCACCCTCAATTTGGGAAGGCTCAGAGATTTCATGAACTACAGCAGCATGGTTCAGACTACTTTCTGCAAACCTTTCTGCGTGTTGACATTAAAGTAAATGTGAAGTGTCAGAGGAACTGCCTTTTTCAATCCTGACTTATTGCTGCTGTTACTTATCACTATTACTGAATACAGCAGTGACTATATTCCAACTTTAGAGCTGGGGTTTACAGCACAAAGCAAAATACACAGAAAGTCAGCAAAAATTTTTTTACCCTAACAAATAGTTTAAGTAGACCAAAATGGGATAAAAATCAAATATAGATACCCAGAAATTTGGAGCACCTTGCCCAGGATTTTAACACAAGACTGGCAAAGCAGGAAATAGAGCCAGTGCTTCTGAGCAGTTACACTGTGCTTTAATAATAAATCTATCATTTCCTTCTTATGAAATGACTGATATTCCCTGTTTAACTGACACCGAACAGACTCTGTTTAATAGAGACTTCCAATATAGTCAAGGAGTATTTCATAATACCTGTCTCTAGCTGGCAAAATGTTTTTTAATATCCTAATCATTACATGCACAGAGGAGTTTATATATATATATATATATATATATATATATATGAAGTAAAACAGAAATAGAAGGGAAGGTACAAATCTGTTTTGCAGTTACAGTATATTACAAAGACCATATATGAACTACCCAGACAGAAAAATAATAAATCATTACAGCATCTGCCTTCAACTCCTGCATGCTGCTGAGCTGCAGTGATAGAAAGGGTTTGTCTTTTATATCTTTCATTTCCAGTGATGCTGATATCCTTTCTTCCTTGGTGATTCTTTCAATTAATAGCTTTTAAATGTTCCTTTCCTGCAGAGACTTCATCTTTCCATGAATTTTCCTGTAGTATTTGCATATGTGATACTAGTAAAGATTACAAGTGAAGCCTGCAATTCAAAGTACTGAACTCTCCTTACACTAATGTCTCTTAATAGTACTCAGGCAACAAAAGGGCCATAGAGAAGGGGACATTAATTTCCTGAAGTGTCATCACAGGAACTCCACTTTTGCATGCAGAGAACTGGAACATATTGTTCGCAGTGACACAGGCTATGGCCAAATTCCACTGTGCTGCATGTTTCCTGCATCTCCTGAGACCCATAGGATCCTGGGGTAAAGAACTAAAGTGCTGCACCTCCAAGTCAGGTTAATAGATGCCAGAGACCAAGCAGATTCCCCATTCTTTTCAGAGCAAGGGCATGTAAAAGGATGCCTGGAGTCCAGGCTTTCCTTCTGCCCTTTGCTTGTGTAAGATCTCAGGGGTGAGATCAATTTTGTAACTAAGTCCACTGACTTCTATGGAATCATTTCTGTTTTCAAATGAAAATTGGGTCTAAGAACTTAGATTTGACAGAAAAGTGTCCTAAAATATTCTAGTAGGCCAACCCTGCAGTCCCTGGCACTGCTTTTGATGGAAATTTGCGTGTGCATACAAAAGCAGATGTATAAGTTATTAGATTTGAGCCTAAATGTAAAACATCTGATTTAACATTACACATTCCCATGAGTTTTGTTTATTTATATGCATAAGCAAAATTCAATGATTGCCTGTTAACATATTATTCAAAACATAAAAATCAATTAAAATAATTTTCTACAATTCACTCATAGCCAAATGCTGACACATTTTAAACTGGCTTGCTACGTCCCTCAAAAGCAATGGGAAAACCAAGCTAAAGATGAATATGGATTTAGCCACTTTAAGAAAAAAAACTTTAAGTGTTCTTCCTCCCACATTACAAAGTAACTGAAGAACAATGAATAATTAAAAAATTGGTCGGCTTTTAAATAAGCTTTGCTCATACTTGCTCTAGATTAAATAAAGCTATTGTGATAATTTAAATAAAATTAATTCTATTTTTAGAGGATTTAGTCCAAATGAATGTAGCTGGTAATTAAAGAAATAGGAATTCTAGCACTTGCTTGCTTTTTTATTTTCTTGCAGGCAAAGAATACACAATTTCTTACAGCCCAGGCCCTGCAGACCTCCTGGTAGGAAAAAAGTATCTGTGGCTTGCAAAACTCTGTCACTGCACTACAAAGGAACATGCTGGCAGGCTGAACCACAGGGGATGTCAGAGTCCACACAGGCTTCAACTTTTCATGGAGATAACTCTGGATTTCCTAAGGAGTCTCATATTTTTTGTAGAATGTGACACTCTCTGGAGTTTGTAGGTTGTGTTCCGCCCTTTTTCATGGATTAAGAGCATTTTCTAATTCACCTCTTTCCTGATGGACAAGAGATCTATCTACTCCTGTCACAGCAGAATTCAGGTCTGCAAAGCAGGTGTGAGGTGGTAAAGACCGAGCCAGGACTCAGATTTCAAGATTAAGTCTTGTTATCATTCTGATAGGACATGCTTTGTTCCTCTTTTTGTTAGGGAGACACATCTTAAAAAGCACTGAAACCTCCACTGATCCTACATTCAAAAGCCAGAGAGAGCTTATTATTAAGTAGGAATTAAAATTCAGTAAGGAAGTAATTTTTCTTTTCATGACTTGACTAGATATTTTAAGTAGGGAGTAACTTACTTTAATAATCAAGAGACATTGAATGGTTAGAATACAATGGCCAAATTTCAAAGGCATTTTGTTAACAACAGGGGTTAAGCACTTCTGTATCTTTATAAATCTGCCCCATAGCATACTTCCTACTAATCAATGAACTAAAATAATATTAATCTGAGTTGGAAACAGGGACTGGTACTGTTTCCACAATCAGCAAGTCCCAGGTGGGGAGTCAGGCTGCATTGAGGCAACTTGTTTCTACAGAGGAGAGCTGCTCCTGCTTCCAGCCTCTGTTCTGTAGGCCCATCCTCATCTCAGAGCTCTGTCAGTTTTCCCCCCATACTTCAAGCACTCATTAATTTCCACTATTTTTCCCTCTGAGGCTAATGTTTGAGAGAAGGTTTTTATTCAGACATCCTTTGTTTATTGCCCTACATGTCCTATAGTGAGTCTGCCATAGTGCACCCTTCTCTTGTACCCCTGACATATGGCCCAGTAGTTTCCATCTTTCCTGATCTTTTCAAAGATGAAGCGCTCCTGAAGAGTGGCAGAGCTTTGTATGCCTAATAACTCATTTAATATTTCAGATTCTTCCAGGTCATTAACTCTGTTTTTTTAATTGACTTAAAAATACCCAGTCAAAGAAATTCCCCAGCATGATGAAGTTCATTCCCAAAGCAGCTTCACGGGAGCAGAGGCACTGTTAGAGGATCAGACATTATGTAGCTAATATTCAGCCCTGCAGAATGTCATTAAAAAGCCATAAATATCCAAGGCAATTTTGTAACTCAAACTCCACTAAAATTTTACATCACATCGAGTTCTTGTACACTGACATTGTAGAGTAGATAAACTTGAATACATTTAAAATCAACAGATCTTTATGTTTTCTGTGTTCTCTCCGACTATGAGTCCTCCTGTCCCTGGACTGTGATTTTAATCTATATGCCCAGGCTAGAAGGGTGTATTGGCTGAGAGCTTTACTGATATGACTGTAGTACTTCTAAAGGATTTATCCCATCTTCAGCCCCTCTCTGCAGCTGCTAGTACCAGCACAGGTATTTTTGCAGTTGTACAATAATCCATAGGGAATGTGTGTGTGGGAAGGTGGTTTTTCATTTCCCTGCTGTGTTTCACCATGTAGCCAAACACATAGAGAGACTGATGCTGGTGCAGGTACAAATTGCCAAGAGCAAATCACATCCCCTGAAGAGGTGCAAGTGGGAAAACAGTCTCTGATATTCTGAAGTTTCTTTTTCTTTTTTTTTTTTTTTTAAACCTGGTTGTTATAGCTAAACGTGATTTTATAGATTGCCAGAGATCTGTGGCAAGTTTTTTATTCCAGCTAAAAACATTATGCTTTTCCCTATGGATTATATTTACCCAGATCTCTATTTGTTATAAGCCCTTGTCACTCACTGCATATCAATGAAGCAATAACAATATGCAACAAGTTAATAAATGTCCCCCTTAATGTCAAAGGCAAGGAGAGATTTAAGTAACAGCTTATCTTTAGCTGCATGCTTATTCACAAAAGGCAATAGGACTGAAGAACATGTGTAGGTGTTTTGGACTGAAGCAAGGCTGAATGGAAAGTCAGAGCTGAGCTTCTTCTGTCAAAACTATCTGAAGTTATACAGATTAAAGTGCAGTACAAGAGCTTAGGCAGAACTCGTAAAAAAAAGCAAGCAGCTAAATACCATGTTATGGGTTTTCATCTTTTTTGCAGAATGGAATTAGTTTAACCAATTTCTGCGCTTTTGGTAGAATACTTGCTGAACAACCCCATTAGAGAAACAGAAATTGAATGGGCAGCCAATCGTAAAAATAATTGCTCAACCTTTATCCTTTCCAGCTGATTTTTGAGAATTGAACTCGAGCCCTCCTTATGCTAAGCATGAATTGATTTGTCTAAAATGGAATTAATTTAATTTGGGAACAGTCATGTTTGAAGGCAAATGTTGCTTGAATGAAATTTATTATTTTGATCTCTGATTTCTGTGTAAGTGCAATCAAAAAATGAAATACCTGTCTTTTGAGGATGATTATGTCTACACATGAGACTGCTACTTTTTTATAACACCAGAAGCAGGAGCAGAATGCTACAAAGACCTTTAGACTAGCAGCTTCAATATGAAAGCAAGACGCAGAAGTCCCAGAGCTGTGTTTTCTCCTTAGATACTGGGTAAGATGCATAACCTTTCTATATCTGAATTTGACATAATAGGAAGAAATATACTTACAAGCCCAGCTGACAGCCATACTTTCACATACAGTATTAGTTTAGAAGCTTGTAAAAAAGAATTTTACTAAGACCAAAAGCTGTACTTTGAAAGGCTCAAAAATATAAAACACATACAGATACATTACAGTATAGAGACATACCTGTAAGCTGACCCTACACATCAGAAAATGTCACAAGAT
This sequence comes from Falco biarmicus, assembly GCF_023638135.1. Classification (NCBI taxonomy): domain Eukaryota; kingdom Metazoa; phylum Chordata; class Aves; order Falconiformes; family Falconidae; genus Falco; species Falco biarmicus. Next base: position 9,322,965 of record NC_079300.1, on the reverse strand, counting down.
TGTCCAGGTCTTTTTTAAGGTGTCCCATTATAGAAAACAGCAGTACAAGAGTTAAAAGCAGAAAGTGTATTTCAGAAGTTGACATGAATTTATTATCTACAAGAGCACAGACGTGCCAGTTAATGTTTTTGTATTAGGTAAGATTGCTAAACTCTGCAAGGTAACAGTGAAATGGTGTGATTCTAAAGCCACCATTAAGGCAACTTTTATAGTTTAGCTAATAGACCCCAGTTCATAGAAGAGCTAAGAAATTGCTGTTTCCACCACTTACCCTAGAAAACCAAGGATGCTTAGCAACTTGCAATTCATATCTGGATCTGGCCAGAGAAGGAATGCAGAATTGTGCCATATATTAACACGTAGCTGTAGCATGAAATTTCTTGCTTAATCATAGGCAAACAGTAGTATGCATGGAACTGGATTTCTTCTATCTTTTCACCTGTTAGTCAACTGTGATAATTTTCACTGATTTGCATTACAGGATCACAATATTGAAGCCCTGCTGCCTCATGGTTTGTACACACACACTGATTTATGTCATGCCTGCGTGTTCTGTGGTTGTTCACATGCACAGTAAGTGCATGCAAATTTCTTTCTTACTTGTTAGCATTGTGAACCTACCTTTCATGTGAAAATAGAGCACAGAAAAGCATTTCTCTCACTGTACATCAAAATCTTTGTCCAGAAAAACATCAGGGTATTGACACTATCCAATAAAAAACAACTAATGCCCTTTAATTGCTGGCAGCATGGTCTAGCTCACTGTTGGTACAGTTACTCCATGGTAAAGGCAATTAAAGCTAGTCAGTGGATAGTGCAAAAAAGACGCTTGCCAGAGACACGGAAGGGGAGAGCTACATAAAGATTCATGACCTAAGTATTCTTCTTGCAAATCTTTGAGCCATCCTTGTGCAAGCTCTCTCAGCAGCTAGACAGAATGAACTTTGCAAAGGGAGAGCTTCTCCCAAAGGGGTTAGCAAAATACTTGTATACACCTCATATTGAAAAATCTTTACTCTGTAATAAACATTCAAACTCCCTGGGCCCATTCCGTCTTTTTATTCATGGTTTGGACAGCATTTCGCAAAAGAGGGTTGTTCTATTGTGTCCCATTATGACAAGTCCATTCACTTTTTCTTAAGTCATTGTATGCCTGAAAGCCTTAAACAACTTTTTTAGGTATTCTTCATTACCATGCAAAGGAAGTAGGCCTTGTTCAAGAAAGAAATGTATCCCTAAGTAGGAATAAAAATGCATAAAGATTGACAGACAGGTTCATAACTCTTACTGAAATGATCAGACACAATTAAAGGTTGCAACTGTTAATAGAACTGGCAATAAATAATTACTTAAATCAATGGAACCTAAGCACACATTTTGAATACTTTACTGATGGGGCGAACTAAGAACCTGGAAAAGCATGTTACTAGTTTCATAACTTACTGGATACTAAATGAAACCCCTTAGAACTTGTCTCAGTTGTTCAGAATTAGATACAGAAGATTTTAGAATCAGCAAACTCCTTAAGATACAAGGACAGTTCTCTTTTCCATTCTAGTTAAAATATACGTGTACTTCAAGCTCTTTCCTATCTCTTGCTAGCTTTTACTCTTTTTTTTTTTTTAATGAACTCTTCACTAATTGGGAAAAGTTCTTCCCAATTTGTGACATGTTTTTGGATTGCTCAACAGATCTAATTAGCTTTAGGTCACTTTATCTCTGAATCAAGCATTTTTCTGCTCCTGCTGTCTTCCAGCATTTGATGAATTAGTGCTTATTAATGTCTCCAGGCCTTTATTAAAGTTTGTCCTTTAATCTGGAAGCTTGAATTGATGGTCCCCTGACTCTAAAAAACCCATTGTCTGTGAATTCAGGGGAGTGAATGGGAGAGAAGAAAGGGTGGCGGGCCAGGAAAGGTAGCAAAAATGCACAGAAAGGAAGCAAGTCACTGAACAGCAATCCCATCACTAAACTGAACCGGACTCATGTAGTGTTTGAGGGGAAGGTGACTTTCATACCTCCCATTCAAGACTGCAGCAGGTATGTCAAGAACAGGAGTCCTGCCCTTCCCAGCATCATTGGCAGACCCTAGCCAAAACCATCAAGCCTCTAGCATTATGTGGTCCTGGAAGGAGACTCTGAATCAGCTTCTAAGAATACACACAAGTGGCCACAGAAAGGAAATCTGCAGTGCAGAACAAGTTAAATACAATTCAGGAACTACCATCTATACGCGCAAACTGATAACTTAATTAGTTTACTGACTCACTTTTAGCTAACTATTCGTAGACAAAACAACCTGTGGCTTGCATAGGAGGCAGTCTGACATGGCAGGGAAGATAAACAGACACCTAGATAAAAAATATGCAAAACATACAGTATCTGAAGACAGGTTCAGTGAATGTTCCTTGGTTGGCCAAGTATGAAAGAACAACAAATAATTCAACCCAATGACGCTCACCAAACAACACATGGTGGGTTTTCTATGCAAAATGTGAAACCCATCCTGTTCTATTCTCAGTTCACTGGATCTAGTGTTCCTTTTTCTGTTAGAGCACAGAAAACATTATGCTTTTTTCTGAAAAGCCTGTAAAGCAAGTCTGGGGAAAAAAAGCAACGGTGAATGAGGTGGTTTTTAGAGATCATTTTTTCCACCACTTTTTTGATTTTTGCTTTTAGGCATAGTCTGTGTCTCTGTGGATAATAATGCTAAAGACTGGATGGCACCCACACACAGCATCCTGAGTTTAAAGGATTCCGTACTAAAGCACCTCATACTAAAGATAATTCAAGAAGCAGAGACTCCCTTCTGAGCTCTGAACAGCCACATCTGTCTCAGTCCTTTGGGCTTTTTCCTTCTCACTCAGCGTTTATTTTCTCTCTTTCTATCCGTCAGTTTGCATGAGCACAGAAATGCCTTCTCTTCCATAAAACTGCTCAGACAGCTGCCTGGCTAGAGAGGAAAGAAACCTGCCTTATAGGAACGGGAGCAATCTCCACGTTTACATTGAGAGAAAAATTTGGCCTGGGCCAGCCTTGGCCGAAGTACTGTGGCCTATTTGAATCTCAAGTGTATGTGTCAAAATTAAGCTGGCCAGGATCTACCTCACCACATACTTCAGCAGCTGAATTAATCTGTTGAAACTGGGAATTTTACCATCCACTTCAGTTCAAAGGCTATGCCCACACTGCCTCAAGGGGCAAGCAGAGTACAAGCCAATCTGTCCTACTTGTTCAAAGCAGATATATTCAAAGGTAAAATCTTGCTGAGTGACAGATTACTTGCTGTGTCATTTATCACACATCAGGTACTTCCGAGCTTCTTCTTTTGTTCAAATTTGACTGAACCTCCATCCACAAAGAAAGTTTGAAAATGTACTTGGAAAAATACCTCTCTCCTCTTCCAGCACCATGCCCACTGCTGCCAGTTTTTATGATTTGACTGAACTACCACCCAAATCTCAAAAAAGACCAGACCTAACCCTCAAAGCTTTTATTTTTAACATTTCATAATTCTTCTGTCATTTTCGGGGTTCCCGAATGCCTGGCAGACATTTTCAACATCTGATGCTGGCAACACTGCATATGGCTGTAGTTGAGCTCACATGAGCTGGTTCCTTCTCAATTTAAAGGAAGCTGATTTCAAAGCATATCCAGTAAAGCGTTCATCTAGAGACTGTCTTTCATGACATCCCTGATAAAAACCAGTGTTCGCAATCATGCCAAAGCTAAACACTTTATTTTAATGGGTCTTGAAAGTGAGAGCAACTTACCAAGACTTAATATTCAGAAAGAAAGGGAATTCAATGGGAGAACAGCTCGGGTAAAGTGTGCCAATGGATGAATGACTAGTTTAGTTTGTCTGTTTCTTCTTGTGGCAAAGGAATATTAAGCAGGAGAATGGATCATTTAGACGCACTACAAAATACAAAAAATGGACAGTTAAAAATTAATAGTCTCTTCAATACATACTATCATCGATTCTAAACGTCTCTGTCTAAACAGGAAAAACCTTTATGAGCTCCCAAGACCAGAAATTTGTCCAACCCTTATAAACTGATGTCTTTCTCTCTACAGCAAGATATCAAGATATTTGAATTTAAAATGGTGTATTACTTAGCACTTAAAATCTTGGCTGTATATTCATTCTAATTACTTTCAAAATCAGCTTTTGACTGTGCATCAAATGAGATAGCTGGCACGTTAGAATAACACTGCAATGTTCCATTACTGCCTTTTTGTGCTAAAAGAGGAGTCGGTCATGTCATTCTACAACATTCCCACTATTTTTAAAATGAGCAAAAATATATTTCTGCAGTTTTTATAACAGACTGAAAGATTCTTTCCAGCTCTGCTCAATTTGATTTTGGATAGTTCCTCTGGCTCTGAACAGAAGCTTTTATGAGGAAACAACAGATAAATCACACCAAAGGTCTTCTTTCTTTGTCTATACTACTGCTTGGTTTGCTTGATGCATGGGGCAAAATGCAAGTTTTAGACATATTCTAATGTCTTAACGCCATGCCATCAAATATTGTTTAGTCAGTGTGAAAGAGCTGTAGAGCTGAAACTAACAGAAAAAGAATGAAACTAGGCATCCTTTTATAAGGCTTCACAACTCCTGCACACAGAAGATATTTGCAGATCAAACATACAATGCAAACTGCACATCTCCCTAGTTTTGGGTTTCTTGCACTGCTCTGGGCATGTAAAGGTGCCCTGTAGTCAGGTTAGCCACCTGCAGCAGAGTAATTTGACAGGTGGAGTGAAACCATAGCGACTCAATAGCCAACAATTTTTTTTTGCAGCTAGTTAAAGGATCTAGCCAAAAAAAAAAAAAAAAATGGGCAGGGGGGAAATTACCATTGCTTTCATGTCTCTGTGTTTCATGACTCTCTAGTTGCTATACCAGCGTCTTATGGTCCCTTACACTTTCAAAAATGACTGCAGCCATTGTACTACTAAAATTTGTCTACAAGCTCAGACCCTTGTAGGTAAGCATACCAGTGACTATTTTCAAATAACTTTTGCAAATGTGCATACACATTTTCCACAAATTTTAACAAACTGTCCAGAAATGGATTCATGGATAGAGTCTACAACTAAAACAGAACTGTACAAATTATTTACTGTGGTGTTTTAAATGACATATTATGCTTCTTCATAACTGCCAATTTTAAAAGAGATTGTTAGTTTCTTCAGCATTTCCAGACAACTTTTACAAATAATTCTTCACTTGCAACTGCAATTTATTAGGAGGTGTTTAATATTCAAAGTCTGATTTGAATCAATTGGAAATTCCAATCATACAAAATAGATCTCTGTATTCTATTTAATAAAATTCTAAACTAGGGTTTTGGTGCCATATTTTATCAATTTAAAACTCACATTCTGCAGAGTCCCTTCCAATATTTGTTTTAAAATTGCTGCTTGTGTCAGGGAAATAATTTCTTACAGTATCTATGAAAATGGAGCATAAGAAATATAAGCATTGCAGTTTCACAATGTTCATTTAATTTAGGATAAATTTTACTGATAGGGTACAAATATAAGAGTTGACCTAAGTTATTTCTTTATGCAGAACCTAGAATATTATTAGTGTAGTTATTGGTTGTACAACAATGTTCAAAGGTTCTCAGAAAGCATAGACTTTGAGAAGATACAAGAGGACATACACATAATATCAAACAGTTAAAATCTGTGTTTGCAATGCTGGGAGGCATAGACAGATTGCCCTGCCCTTGGAGGAAGTAATCTTTTTTGTATAGACACTTCCAGACTTGACTTTTATCATGCCTCAGAAATCATTCTAAAGCACGAATCTGGTTTGCCTGAAAGGGCATCACATGGCATTTGCAGTATTGCCCTAGGGCAGAGCACAGCAAGGGCTCTACCTCACAGGAGTATTTGAATAGCCAACAATTCATTGATTGCTCAGTGCTGTGAAGACAGAATGTTGTGACAGTGCTTAATGTTTCTTAGAATTTTTTTTAATGGTTGTTTGTGCCACCTCCACATCTGCAGCACCTCAGGTCTAGCAGAGGAATGCACCTTTTGGAGCTGCTGCAGGGCACAGATTTATTAAGAGCTAAACACTGGATACAGCTTTCAGGGCATGTGATGCAACTGCTGTTTGTGGCTACATTTGAACAATTTGCCTCTCTCATTATTTATTTATTCTTGCTGCAACTTGTACCATATCAGTGTGTAGGCTTCCCGATTTTCAAAAAAACCCTATAGTTTATTTGTGCTTATATAAACCAAACACAATAGCCATAGAGAGAAGCCATCTTTTCTGTGAAGTCCTTTCACAGGAATCCCCTTTCTGAAGTCAATGAGCTACGCTAATTTTCAGAAAAGTCCTGACAAGCCCCTAGTGGATGTGTCTTGAAGCATAAGGCTCAGTAAATGAGCCTGTCTGCCGCGATGATCCAAGGCAGTAGGATGTGTACAAATCAAGTCCCATAATAAAAGCTTGTCCTCCTCCTGGATTCATCTTCTTAATCCAACACACACTCTGAGAGCACTGCTATGTCTTCCATCCACATAAAAAAGTTTTATCTAATCAAAGGCAAGGCTATGCCTGCCATCCTGCCACTGAGATCTGCCATGGCTCTGATTAGTATCCCAGGAGTATGTCAGCCTTGGGGACATGCTACCCACAGTGCCAGGAAAGACGACACAACCTGGAAGTACATTGTCTTTCCAGGGTACCCCTGACATTATTAAAACAGTGCCTCCTTTACGTGCTTCTGCTCCCAAAGTTCTTCATTTGACTTCTGTCCAATCATAAATATTCAAACCAAATTAAAACCCTATGCTCTTTTACACTGACTAGGTGTTCTTGCTCCTCACAGCCCTGTAGGCACACAGGCTCTGGATGTGGATCCCAGGAAAGGCTTACACAGTTTCAAGAATTTTGATTGCAGGGAGCTTTTCCATATTCTCTACAGTGTAAGAGAGGCCTTCTGTGGCAGATCATCTCTGCACCTGGAGACCTGGATACAGAAAGGCATCTAACAAACTAACAAAAAAAAAAAAAAAGTGCCTTGTCTAAGGATTTTAGTCATGAGTTTTCAAGTATCAACTGAATAAGCTGTACGGTGGGGATTTTCAATCATCGTGAAAATGTTTTCAAGCATTTTGAAATGACTAATAGATGCACTTGCTGGATTTCCATATAGCTTCCATTTTTCATGTCAATGCATCCGAAGTTGGCAAAGCTTTGTGTATTTGGTAGCTTTTTTGCATTTAGTGCATTTATCAGTGATTTTGAGTTGCGATATGATTAGCTGGTATCTGAACAAATTCCTTAGGCAATCTCAGAACGAGTTTATATGATGATATTTTTTACAGGATAACTGAAAAGGACAATCTTCGAGATAGAGGAATAATCTCTGCTGGAAGTATAAATGGAGGAGTTATGGTAACAGTGAAGATGAAGTCCAGATGTAGTTCAAAACCAGTTCTGAACAATTTCAACCTAAGCATCTCAGCAGAGACACTTGGGAGACAGAAAATGAGATCACAGGGTGGAGGTGGGGTAAGTCATTCTGAGGAAACATCAGAGAGGTAGGGATGATGGAGGGATTGTGCACACCTGGTCCCCATCACAACTCAAAGCAGACTTCACTGAGTGGTTGAATAAGATGGCTACAGCACTCTTAGCCTTTTAGGTTTTCTGTAACTTGGGTTGAGTAGCAAGAAATGCAGCACTGAAGGAGGCATAGCTATACCGTGCCTCTCTGATGGGTCATTTTTCCAAAGCGACTGACCGATACCACCTCTGACTCACCCTCTGTACCAGTAGCATGTCCTTTCATCCCTTGCCTTGCTCCTTCAGAGCCACTAATTCCTTTTCCTTTCCATTTTCAGCACATGGGCCCTTGTCTTTTTCCTTCCTTCTTCTCCCTTTTCTGTGTCTAGATAGGATCTCTGCTTCATCCAGGTTCTTCAAAATGTTTTTACAGTGCATGCTTGTGCTTCAGTTATTTTAGACTACATTTTTGATCATTAAAACCTATTAGTCACAGAATTTCCGGTTCCTGAATAGATATGTCCTAAGGTCTGTAAAAATACATGCAGGAATGCCCTGTCTATTCACCAAGCACATACACCTGTGGGCAGAACGTCACTGTGTGAGTGTGATTTGGCATTTTGATCACTGAAGCCATTTAACTGCAAAACCATGGGACTGTCACAGACGGCGAAGGACGTGTTGGCATAGGCTGTAGCAGGCCACAAACTTTCTGGTGCCAATATCTGTCAACCAGATGACCGGCTAGGGGGTGAGGGAGGAGCATGGAGACTGAAGCCCTGGTCAGTCAATGAGGGAGCTACAGGAGATGGTGACCACAAAGTGGGCAGCAGTGGGACCAGGGACAGCTCCTCTGCTCTGTGTGTGTGTGTGTGTGTGACCCAAGAAGTCTGATCTCTTCCTTATGCAAATACCAAATCATAACACCATGCTATTGTAGGGCTGGTCTATGGTACAGTAACACCATTTTAATTTAGAAATGTTTTATTGTTTTATGGAAATTATTAGCAATGGTTTTGAGACCAGTTTTTGCTTCAGCCCCTCTGACATTCATTGGCAAAGGCCTCTGGCACTCTCACAGTTTTGCAAATGCAGCATTAAAGCTTTTATACCTCCTGTCACTAGTTATCTGAGCTATGTGGATTACTTTTTTGCAAATGGAAAGTAAGGGGCTGGATTCTGTTCATCTGTCCAGTGCTATAATGCCGCAAATTCAAAATGGCTTCAGCCTTGAGCATGGCCACAGGCAGTACAGGCAGTACACTGGACACCTCAGTTTTACAGTTTTTCCACAAGAAAAAACTAACCCCACCTTTCTTGAAGAATATTATGTAAAGAGTAGAGAGCACTGACAAGTTTGTTTGTTTTTTTTTAAATGGGCACATAATAATGAGGCCAGAGGGCTTGGCTTAAACTAGAGAAGATGAGGAAATGGTAACAGAGAGAAGGGAAATGGAAAAAAGACAGAAAAGTTTGGGGAATGCAGCTACTGCTATGCTAGCCAGCACAGAACAAGTGTTTCATCGATCTTACAGAATAGATGAAGGCAATAGAGACGGTAGGGAGCAGGGAGATGAAAGAAGCAGACTTGGCAGGAAGATGTCTATATACATGGAGCTATGGAACTGGCTGAGAAAAGCTGAGCCTGGACTCCTCTGGGCTCCGAGTCATTGGTCTCTGCTCTCTCTTGCATGTTTTTATACTGTGGCAAGGTTGAGTGTATAAAGGGTTAAGACAGGGGCTGCATCGTTTTAGAACCCCTGCACATTAAAGGGCTTTTGTGCTCTGTAAGCAGTTTTTCCTGAAAAAGCAAGCTAAGCTTCAAATCAAAAGACCTGAAAGAATCTGAAATCTTATATTTTGAAAATAACAGACAAAACATTTCAATTATTCTCCAGAAAATAATCCCCTTCTGTTATCAGGAATTATATTAAATCATAACATTAATTATATTAAAAATACATCTTTTGGTGAGCAAATTATTTGCTTAATGTCATCCAGCTTCATCTGGTACCTGTTACTGCAGTGCTCAAGAAATGAAATGTCAGTATATACCAGCAAATACTGAACAGAGAAGATGCATTAGATGGGGCTCAAAGGTTTGTAACACAGTTCCTCAGGCTTGTAGGAATAAAAAAACTTACAAACGTAAATTTTTATCATGCATAGAAGGGAAAGCTAGAAGCAACTATTACTTTCTGCACTGGACTTCTGAGAAGAGCGTGAGAAAATACTCACCCCTCCACTGAAGTGAGGGTTAAAACTCTCACTCATTACAGAGGTTTATTAATGGGCCCAGACAAGAGAAGAACACAGAAAAGGAAGATGACCTAGTAGTGAATGGAAAGCCTTATTAGCAGAGAGATTTTCCAAAGCTGGAAGGAGGAGAAACAAAGAAGGAGCTGTGTACACAGTAAGTGTGCGGTGGCTATGGCATGTCTGGACACCTTTCTTGGAAAGCTAATTTCCACCATAGGATTAAACCCAGTACAGGGTTCAGTAGCCCGCCAAATGTAGTACTAGTACTGTTCATGACAGTCACTGCAATATCTGCAGAACAGACTAGTGTGTGTTCAGATATAAGAGTCAGCCTTCAAAGGCAGGTAACCAGACTGATGAGAACACAACCAACTAAGCTGTATGGCAAAATACAAAACCCCAAAACTGATACCTGTAGCACAACAGTGCTGGACATCAAAGTAGTCACACTTGGTGTATGTACTTGTTTCAGGGTAAGTAAAAATTAATTGTATGCAGCAATGTTTCATTAAAATAATTCATGTACACAATATCCCCTAACCACTTAATTAAAATTTATTTATAGAGATGTATCAATATAGGTTTTAATTTGGTATTCTTCTGGCTAAAACTCTGGAGGAATGTTATTTTTATGAAGAGCTTAACAGAGTTGTAATTTCAAAATAACTTTTTAGACATTTTTTTCATGGTACAAGATGTAAAGGCTGCTGGTTAAAAAAATAAAGACAGTTTAGTAAGATACAGCAAATAAATAATAGATGCTCAGCACAGATGACTGATTTTCCTCTCTCAAACATGTTGGCCAAATGCAGAAAAGAACCCTAAGGAGACTGGGTCATAGTTAATTTGTCTGTCAAGGGAGAATATTAAATGATGAAATCACATTTTCACCTCCATAAAAAAATGTAGGAAAGATATTTACTTTGCACGTATAAACACATTTTATTGTTCTATTTTAGCATTTCTTTTCCTCAGACCACCTCCAAGAAGGTTTCCATAGAAACCTAAGAAGAAAAGCAAAGAGGAACATAATTTTGCTCAGCTTATATTGATTTCAAATACCACTGCACTTCACCAGCAATGTGTCTTCTGCACATATTTTCATCAGCTGAAAATCTAAGTGTTACAGTTGATTAAAATAGCAATTTAGATTTAGCACAGTTATCAAAAACACTGTTTGCAGTTCAGTCTATCACCTACCCAAGTTATGGCATTGTAGAACATCAAAGATGAGTAATTTTTTAAGCAACTGTAATGAGCTCTATCAAGATGAAAACTGCTTTGGAACAGCTACGGTCCCCCATTCTTTCTGTTCTTCCCTGGTGCTGATTTAAGGTACTATAGACAATGTATTAAATGTTTAAATAGGCTTCAGATATAAATCTCTTCAATTTCTTAAACTGCCTTGTATTGATGATTAACATAATGATTTCTCCAGAGAGCCTGACCTCTGTTCCTTCCAAGGGATGTGACTTAGCCACTTGCTGAGGGCGATGCAAAATCTCTGACAGCACTGGACCACATGCTTTTTGCAACTTTAATGTCTTGATTTCTTTCCTTGGGTTATTATTTATTGCATGTTACCTTGTTGTTTTTTTTTTCTTTCCTCTCACATTTTAAAATATTTTCACCAAAGCCAGACATCAAGGAAAAGAAACCAACACATTTTAAATGATTCCCAAAGGCTTCAAGGATGCAGCCGCTTTCCTGTTATTTTGTTACTGTTTACTTACAGTTACTTATTACTGTTGTTCTCTTCTGATTCATTTACCCATGCATGAAACCATTTCAGGAGAACAAGTCCAATTGAAACTGAATATCATGTTCTGAGAAGCCAACTAATGCTGAGGTGCCTGGAAGATTATATGTCTGAGTTTACAGGAACACATAGGCAGCTTCACTCAGATGCCATTCTCTTTTCTCAAGGAAGCTGCAAATTAGCAAACCCTTTTAGGATTCCAATTTCAATATAGTTTCTTCCTGCTTACAGAGAGCTGGAACTTGATGACCTCTTACACTGTTTATCCTAAATGCCCGTTGCTGGAAGTCAAAGCTATCTCAGTCACATGAATCTGGCTTTTACTCTTATGCAGTTCTAGCTTTGTCATTCACAAAAACAGAATATGAATAAACTTGTTGCAATACTAGCTAAAAGAATAAATTTCTTCAGTTTTGTTTTCTAGGATCCATTATTTCCACTGCCTTATCAGTTCTGGATGAGAGAGTACTATTTATGGAAATACAACTACACATCCTTTTACAGACAGATCGGGTGAAGGCAAAATTCTATGTTTCCTTTTTATTTCAGGGTGGTCAGTAAAATGACCTGTGAACTGAGGCTTTTGCTCTTAATTTATTTTTTTATCATAGTCACTTCAATAATGGCAGATTTTTTTTTCCCTATTCTGCTTTAATCAAAAACCTTTTTTTTTCCCAGGACATCCAGAGGATGACAGAACCCTCCCTGGAAAGCAAACACAAGGGACTAAACCTTCTCCCCTTTCTGTACTCACAAACACCAGGATATAGGTTAACAATACAGAACAAACAGCAATGGAATAAGCCACAGAACCATTTCTTGGGGACTTTAAAGCTTGATTTCCAAATAATAACCCCATTCTAATATCATATACCATATTGCTTTCATAGTGGAGCAGTTTCAGATTTCCTTTGTATGTTTATTTTTAGATCAGGTCTGCTAATGATCTCAAAGTAAGTGAAAAAAATTCCCCTGATGAAATGATGTAACAAGTATGAGCTCTGAATTTGTGCCCAACAATGGTTAACAATGTTGGCACTTGAATGATGGCCAGAACAGGCTGAATTTCTGTTCCTGCCATTTTAAAAAAAGAAACACATTGGCCTATCTTTCCTCATTCTCCGATAGTGAAATATAAAAATAGAACTATGCACTCCAGAGGGCTCCAAGGGCTCCTTTCATTAATGTGAAAAATCCATCATTTATAGCTCTGCAGTATGAATAGGTTTGGAAGACATTTAATCACTAGTGAAAATGCCACAACCCCAACCCCACTCCTGCAGAAGTATATATAGCTCACAGCTATTCATCTGGCCTTGTTGGGAACCGCTTGAGTGTGCCATATATTCTCCATAGCGAATGAGAGCAAAGGAACATGTAGTGATAACTCCTAGTCCAAAATACAACTTACACTGAAAATACGTAAATAATCATTTCAAAGGGTAGGTAAATGACATTGGTTGCTTTCTAAATACAATATGTTTTGCCTAAGTACTTTCCAGTGAGGACCGAATCACACTTCTGATCTCTGTCACACTTCTTGGCATGATACGTGGCAAATGGGAAAGCAGCCATAAGAAAATCTATCTTGGTGTTAAAGACAGGAAGGCCTGTGTCCCAAAGACTAATCTGTATTAAACTTCAGACCCTTCCACAACCACATTTGAAGGTTCTATGTAGTTTTCTGCTTTGCAGTTACATGCTGAGGAAGACAGAAGAGGTTTTGCCTGAAAAGTGTCTGATTGAAAATGTTCCATATGTTACCAGAAGGAGCATAATTAATCTACCCTTTTGCCTCAATACATACATATAGGGATCTACTTTTGTTTTAAAACAGTTTAGATTCCTAAAATATTTCCAAGAGTTTACTTTCTCTTTACAGTGCAATTTAAAGGTGGATCTAGATGCTAGTGAGATCTGTGTGATTCTCCTGATTTTTGACAGTGTTGTTCAGTTCAAAGCCACCACACCTTTCAAAACCTGCTCCCTTTTAACAACACTTTTATTAAAATCAAAGTTGTTTTAAAGATCTCTATCACTGAAATACTGATATAGAAAATGATACTTGTGATATGAAAAGTGTGCTTCTTAAAACTGAAAGAGAGCACAGTAGTTAGTTTAAATATTTAAAATAATAGCCAACATCTTCTATTCCATAACTCAACAAGACTTCAACTGATTGCGTAAAGTGAAAGAATGCAGCATAGAGAATGGAAAAAACCTGAAACCTAAAATGTGTAGCAAGACTGAAAAGGATATCCTGGATCATTAAATCCAAATTTCGCATAACCACATGCTATTGTAATGACAGAGACTAATTTTCCAGGCTTTCCATTTTGACAACACCAAGCAAAGATCATTGTGATGTCTCATTCAGACCTTTTCAGATTTGACAATACATAAATCTACGTTTAGAACCCCTAGCACTAAATCAGAAACACTGTCAGCACATGAGAACCAGCGGGTACGGTATAACCTCTTATTGCCCTTTAAAATCAGTTGAAAAAAATGTGTGCAGCTACTGTCACATTGGTGTGGTACTCCAGCTTCATGTGGGTCAGGTACCACCAGTCTTTCAGCATTGAGCATGAAAGCACAAAGCCCGTGTTAGCTCAATGCTGTGTGCTAGTACTAATTCGGTAGAGAAATGCTTATATAAGATTTCTATCCAGTTTGCCCCGTTGCTTGTATTAATAACTGCCACCTTGATTCCAGATGCAGAAAATGGGCACAGGCACTGGCTAATATACTTTCTGTCCATCTTCTTTTCCCATGTTTATGCAATGCAGGGAACTTAATGGAAGGTGCCCTTTGCTGGCAGCTCCACACTTACAAGGTGGAACAACACAACAACCTCAGCTGGATCTTTATGCACATCTGCTTAAAGAAGCACAAATACATCATCTGCAATATATATAATTCAGGCCATTTGCAGCTGAGTTTTCACTGACTTCATCAGGGGAGGAAGACAGCATGTTCCACAGCATATATTAGAAGTCTGAAAAATCTAGAGGTAAGCATGACGAAGAAAGAATCTCACTGAATCTGACAGTCATTCATCCCCTTGCTGGCCCTTTGCTACTCCCAGATACATCAAGGGCACTCAGGAAAAGAAGCTGAATTAACAAAAAGGTGTCAATTTAAGGCAAATTATGTAGACCAGCTCTACTAAATGGATGGACTTTCACTCAGAAATAAAGGTGGCATAACTTGGTTTGCATTAATTCATTTCAAAGTGAATTAAACTAAAGCAAATTGAGGCCATTTAAATTCTGGCTGCGTGTACATAAAATGATTTAATATGGTTTCACTAATACATTTCAAATCCAAATTCATTTGGGTTAATTTTATTGAACATCCCTGAGTAGACAAAACAAGATATAATCCAGCTTTAAACATCTGTCATGGGATTGTTGGATTTGTGCATTCTCTTCTTCTTCATCTTCTTTCTTTTACATATCTACCAACGCTACTTGAATTTCAAGACAAGTGTCCCACAGGGTACTGTGAGTTTTTTTCCTTTCAAAAAGAACCATCTGGAGAAAACCAGTATTATTGTCAACACTAGCATTAAAATTGTGAGTCAGGCCTTAAAAAATTATAAGATTTATTTAACAGTGTGAATGTCTCCCCCACAAATAATGTATTTACATTTTTTAGTGTATCTCTGATATTTCAGGCGTGCACCAGCCACATTTTCAAACTGCAATACAGGAAAAACTGGCTTGCCTACATAACCACTGGACTGCAAAAGCCACAGTTTTAATAAAGCTACCAAATATCAGGAGAGATAGAGTTCTAAGAATTTAAATTCTAAAAGGCAGGAGCCAGGACAGTACTGTGACCGTTTATGTGAGGGATTGATTAAAATTAACCTGTTCAGTGAGAGACAGACAAGATAGAGACTTCTGAGTTTGAACCTGGCACTTGCTTAGTTCAGATCCCAGGACAGAAATGGCCCATTTTTTCCTTACTGCTTGCATAAAGCTGAAATCCTGCTTGCTAGAAGAGGATGTAAATGAAATGTAATGTTTAGGGTTTTTACTGAATTCTGATCAAGTAACCTTGACCTACTTACTACTTGCATATATCAAACTTGTCTGTCTGTCAGGTATCCAGTTTTTCCCCAAAATACCTTTTTGATCAAGTTTTGACTTAGCAGCTTTTGTTTTTTAAAACCAGTTCAAAAATACATGTTCTTCTTTTAAGTTAGGCAATATTAGTGGTGGTGAGCTTATCTTCCTTAAGTAACAGAAACTTCACGGTATCAAGAGTTCTACAGCTGGGTCAGCCAGGCCAGAGATTCCTTAAAGGGACTTGTGAAAAAAGGAACAACTGCTACTTAAAGTTGTGGGATTGTAATCAAAACAAAACTTCAAAACAAGTAAATGCAAAAAGGAAATATTTCTAATTTGTAATCTGCTTCATTCAATAGACGTTAGTTCACTCTTGTGCATTTCACAGATTACGTAGTTAAACCCTGAGCAGCACAGCAGAAACACCTATTCACAGGAGCTAAGCTCAGAGCTACAGCTACACAACATTTGTAGAGTTTGGATAAAGAAGGAATTCTAGGGATCAGAGGCTGTGACACTTGGTCCAAAGTACCTGAAAGCGAAACAACTCCTACAGGTTTACTCATAGAAATTATAAGGACTGATAAAACCCTTCAGAGGAACCTTCCCACAGGGATCTCTCCCAGCCCTCCACCACAGGACCTGAGTTTTTCCTCAGGAAATGCAGAGGCGGAAAGATGGAGAGAAGAGCTCCTTTCTGCTACGTCTACGCTTTCTGCAAGTATGACAGCATCAAACCTCAAACCCACTCATCAGTACAGATGGGTTGGAGAGTCAAAGGGATTTTTTTTCTCTAGCCCCACTCAAAAAAATTATTTTTTTCCTAACTTGTGCTTGCGGAATGTATTAGCAGCCCTTCAGTTTGACACTGCATGGGAGCTTTATACTACATACAATACCAGTTATATAAGATAATTACTGGCCTGCATGCTGGGATACTTGATGAAGGACATGTTCCCCGCCCCCCCCCCCCCCCCCCCCCCCCCCAGCATAAATACACTATAAACAAAGAGCATTAATTATAAAGCAGCTCCCTGGAGAAATGGAAATTACTTGAGGAGTAAGAATGATTGCTCTGTCCAGGCCACATCCCACAGAGATGCAATTTGTTTCCATCTACATCACTCACATCTTTTTTCCTACACCATCGCTCCTGTATTTCACTAAGTTATCATAATAACCCTCAGTACATAAGGCTCAGTAAACTCCGTTCTTTACAAGATGTGTACAAAGCGCAGTAAAAATGTTTGTGTGGGGTATTTAAAGATACTATCACACCTGAGGGTTATAAACATGCATTTTTTACTATAAGTCAGGTCAGAGTCTTAAGCCAGACATAATCCTTCTTTTCCCCTGAATGATTGAGTATACTGTAGACACAGTAGCATCTCTTTTGTTTCCATCAGATTCTTTTTTCAGGAAGGCTTTGATTTCAATATGAACTTTTCTAATAAATTACGTGAGGGCAAATGAAGGGAAAGCGTGTCAAATATGATTATGACTACTAAACAGCAGCTTTACTGAGCAGATTCCTCTACCCACAAGATTGCTTCATGGCTGTTACAGGTTGCAGTGATAGGGCAGCCATTCGTCCTCCAGACCAGCAATCCTACATGCACTTTATTTCTATAATCCAAAATGGCCTGCCTTTAGGTATGCAGTGGGGTCTATTACAAAAATCCTCAGGTTTCTTCAAATTCATGGTTCCCATGACCTTCATGAGAAAAATGCAGTGTAAACCTCATGCTAAATCAGTATTTACTCAGGGCATTTCCAAGACATACTAGGCATTGTAAGCACAAGTGCTGGACTCTAGCAGACAGCTATTCATGCTTCTCTTTCTTTTTTTTCTGGGAGACATCCCCCAAGCCCAGGGATTCTACTGAGAATGTCTATCCATATGAAAATATAGCCATCTGGGAAAGCATTAAGAAAACTGAATCAAACGAAAATGCCAGCAGTTGTAACGGCCATTTGTACATAGGACTGTATACCCTTAAGATTTCAAAAAACAAAGCAACTGTCCTGAGCAAAGCACCACATATCTTTTTCCCCTCTACTTTTGAATGTACAGTTGAGTTGTTTCCTGTCCTAAGCTGTTGTGTGGTATCACATAGCACACTTCAGCAATTACTGTGTCCTGCTGCATCAGGGCATGAAGTCATCCCAGATGGTATGCAAGGATATACTTGTTTATAACATGACTCATACTTTGGAACCACGTAATTATGATTATTTTAGAGGCCATATATTGATGTGGTACATTAAACAACTGTGGAGCATGTTCTGCACTCTCTCTTACATGGGTTGTAGAAGTAGGACCAGCTTGAGTGCTCTGCCACTGACACATATCGTACCTCTCAATCCTGCTCCATGGGAAGGAGAAACCTGAGCAGCCAGGTGCTCTCTGTAGCCTCACTGCACACTACTTACCAAAAGCGAGAGCTGAGAAGTCCATTTCATAAACATTGTGCCAAAGCACAGAACAAATTATTTGATTCAAGCTTTGGTTTATACTTTACTTGGAACTCAGCCCCAAATTGGTCTAGTCTTTTCTGATCCTTGAAGGGGAAAAGTAAATTATATGCAATGCAATTAAAGTTAATCTAGCCTAGCATTTAAGATCAAATATTCAGGAACAGGTATTAACATGTGAGGGAACTGAAGGTGAATTATTCTCCAGAGCTAATTGAAGAGCTTCCTCTAAGGGAAAGGAAACCTGTTTTGATACTTTATTTTGCTAATGAGATGCAACATAAAATGACTTCCTAGTTATTATGCTGAAATATGTCATGCATATTCAAAAACTATCTCTGAGGAACTGAAACAATTTAGACAAGATGAGTTACTGAATACATGAAAGGAATTGACTTCATGATGCAGCTAATGATTAGATAGGCACAACTGTTAAAAATAATGACTAAACCAAAAAAAATGTACATTCACATTAACTGTCACTACTAAAAGTTACTGTGAGCTTGCAGGCTGAAGAGCAATTTAATTTTATTTCAAGTGTTTGCTTTTCATTTGTCTTCAAAAAGCCAAGAGTCAATTTATGTCCTTTGTACATGTGGAAAATTTAGCATCAGATTTCTTGAAGTTGTCTTATGACTAAAGTATTGTCAATTATTCTTTAAGGTAGTGCAAAAGTGCTTTAACTGTCCAAGGGTTTTGACATTGTAAGGTACGTATTCACCCAATAAATTGAAGCTAAACATGAGAAAAAAATACTACCCAAATGGCATCTGCTTAAACACAACCACAAAGTACCTTCCTGCTGTCACTAAAGACTAACTAGTTCAAGGAAGAGGTGCCCAATACTATGTAAGGGTACACAGTAGAACAAACTTCCAAACTAAAATTGATAAATTCTCAACAGTTACAATTAATTGCAAATAACTGATGCCTGTTGACAGTATCTTCATGACTCTTAATGTTTTTCAGCATCCTCCGTGAGCAAAAGGTAAGTTAATGCGCCCAGGAAAATCTCCAGAATCAGCATCCAGATATGAACATTTGATCCCTTACCATTTTTTTGAAGTAAGCTAAAACTGGGTTGAGCCAGAAGAGTTTACAATACACAAAACACATAATGGAAGTAATAACCAGACCTTGAAAGGCTGGAATCATTGTCCTGGTGGAGCAATGTACTGCTGGATCCAAGCAGGCTATGAGATCCCACACCTAACCAAGGACCTCTCCTTTTTAGTAGCATGGTAAGATTAGCACTTGAGTATTACATCTTTTCCCCTCACTGGCTCCAGGGAACCCTTTTGACAAAAGGTATAATTGCATAATCTGTTTTTCCAAAGTTTAACCAAAAATGCACAGCATGACACCATCAAGAAGGTGGTGCTGAGCAGAGAGACCTGTACCTTGTCTATGCTGTCATGCCCTGGGCTAGGCTGAACGTGCTGGTGACAGAGGAAGTCATCCATTCCCCTGATTACAGTAGTCCCACACCCCTGGAACCAGCTGAGAAAGGTCTGTCCAGAATGTAACCCCAAAGTGGTGGGCAGAAGGCATGATGCACTCCAAGATGCTCAAAGACTGTCCAACACAGGATTTTTTAACTTCTGCTGTTGACGGGTTTCGACCTTCAGAGAAAGACTGCAAGGATAGGGGTCAGAGAATCTGATTCATTTTCAAGCTCTATATTAAATCTGCCTCACCCAGGATATCTAATCCTCTGTTTACAGACTTAATATCTGGTTTATTATCACCTAATGTAATATTGAGGTAATTGGTAATCTGTATATTTTTTATATGATCTTAAGGCTGTGACTAACTCCAGACCCTGCCATCCACCCTTCCCCTGGCACCCCATCCCTGTTCCTTGGAGACACTTGGGCTGTAAATGAACACAAGTTTAACAGAATCAGCTGCAGTATTAGGGCCTTAAATTCTATACATCACACCAAAGAAAAATTCCAAACGACCCAATGAACAGGGAAGCAAGAAAAGCCTTCATGAGAGAATTTCTGAAAATATTTTGGCATACTCAGCACACTTCATGTGTACCTAGCATGAGAGGGCAGAAGAGGGAGGGTAGCAATGCTTGACTAGGACAGGGAGAAATAGGCAGGCTGAAGTAAAAGTTGTTTTCAGCCGAGTTTAGAAAGGACATTTAGAACCACCTAGCCCCACATATAGAAAGGCAAAATGCCTTCACTCCAGCTTTCCTAATCAAGTTAGACAGGTTTGCTGGGTATATAGTATTTCTTGCTTGGCAAAACTGATAATTGCCCAGTTTTCAATCACAGTAACCCGCTACTGTGCTGACTAGGGCAGTTTAAACATAGAAGTAACCCACAGTAGCCTCAAGCTCCTAGAACAGTAGAGAAATTCATTTAGACCCCCATTTGCTTTTGTAAGGAAAGCGTAAAAGATCTCTATATTTTAAAATTAAGTTACTAAGCCAACACTCCGTCTCTAAATTGACATTTCACCTTGCTTGGGTGTCCTGTGAATTGCAATAGCTGGAGCTGATGCAGCTAAAAGGCCACACAAAATGTCAGAACCAGCCATTTGAGAAACTATAGAAATGTACGGGGCATCCACAACTTCTCTGGGAAACTTAGGCACACTGAAGGATTTAAGGTTTCATAAATCTAACACGGGCTTGTACTGCTTGTTACTCTGATGAATGCAAACAACAAAATGAAAATATACAAGAATCCTGCTCATTTGTGAAAGGTTGTGCACTGAAAGGTGCACAAAGGCAACCCCCAAATGGGAAGTCTGTGACAGGAACTCTTGTGCTAGGATGGTGCAAGCCAGATGGCAATACAGCTGCTTTAGGAGACAAACTTGGTCTTAATAACTTGGATACCTTTATGTGGAAGTGCTACAAGTCTGAAATGTGTCACACTGAACTGCAGTGTTCAGTTTTATTACCTGAAATTCACACTAAATTCACACTAAGATCTTTGTTATACAATAGACCACTGTCATCCTTAACGTGTAGCATATTTATGGTATCTCAGAGGCTAAATGAATTTACTATTAACATGCAAACTACAATCTAACCCCCTACATTGTAAACTCAAATGATGTGTTAGTAATCCAGGTAGATTATTTCATGCTCGATGCTAGTGATTTAGAATAGAGTCCAACTCATTCACCTGCAGCTGCATTATCATTACCATTGCACTATGCACACAATCCCCCCCAGGAATGTGTCATTTGGCCAATAATGTAAATCCACCTGATTAACAGTCACAGATAGCTGACCTACTGACTAAAAGAGTGCCATTTTCTCCCTACAGGCAACTTGATTTCTCTTTCTTTCCTCCTATTCCACTACTGCCTTCTACATTAAAAATGTCTTTTGCTGACTGAAAGCTTCATTTTTTTTCATACAGAGCCTTTGCAACCACAAAGAACAAGAAAAGATATGAGAATTTTGAAATATTAAATCTGTATTTCTCACGTCTGTATCTTTTGAAAGATAGCTGGTTGTGCATCCTGAAGATTAAAGTTTTAATTGAAAATTTCCTGAGGTTTATAAACAGCTTGTTCATTCAATCCACATATCTCTTATTACCAGCATTTATTAATATTGTATATAACAAATTTGGAAGTGATGGCCTAGCTAAAACTGAATCGGGCAGAACACTGATATTCTCTCAACTGGTAGAGGATGTGCAATAAAAATATAAAACTAGGGGGAATTCATTTTGACAGTGGAAATAAAGTATCTTCATTAAAACATAGTGCTATCAGGATCTGCTTTTTTCTTGAGAGGTACTCATAAATCAGACTACTTCGTATTACACCATTAATGTATAAAAGCTTGTTTACTCTTGGTAACAAAATTGGAAATATTTTTCAAGAGCAACTGCTGCAAGGCAATCTCTGCACTTTCAACACAGCTGGCTGTGCAGACTCTAAACTGAAACTACTGTCCATAAAATGTCTCTGATTAGCACATCAACTGTTTTACTAACAGGTAAATATTATTAATAAATATTAACAGGTTTGTGCAATACAGCTTGAGTAAATAAAGAATCAAAGTATGATCTCATTCTCTCTCTCAATTATTCCCTACTTTTAGTGGAGAAGTTTTGGCTCTTTCCCTAGCAGCTTGCTTGCTTTTTTTTGCTGTGGCTCAGTTGAACAAACACAGAAACATCGCCAAATAAATCTACAAGAAGGATAAAAAAAAACCATCAAGACTCAGTATTTTTCACATGCTCTCTTGCCCACCTCTTGCCCTCCTGCATAGCAGGAGAACAACAATCTGGTATTGGCCCCTTTCCCATTTTTGAAGGTAAAGTAGCCCACATACAGGGAAGTAATGGGGCTCCCTACAGTTCCTTAGTCACTTACATGGAAAAGAAGTGTAAAGGCTCATGGCTGAGTACATCTTTTACATGACAAAGCACTTTCTCTGTTCATTTGTGCCATTCCTTTCTACTCTGTTTATAACCCTGCTTGTTTCTCAGTTACCTCAATGAATAAAATCCATGACAGTGTGCACCAAGCTCCAAAATACTACCCAGAGAGTACCTTTGCTGGTGACAATCTGCCTTCAGCTTCACTAGTTCAGAGCTTCAAAGATAAACAAAGATGGACTTGAAGCCTATCTTCAGGCAGAAGCCTTATAGTTTTCTATTTGGGAATGTGGTCCCAAGTGCCCAGGTACTTTTAAGAAAGGAGAAAAAAAAAAGGCCGGGAGGATTTTATCCCACAGACAGTTAAGATACTGTCTTTACAAAGCCATGAGAAAAGAAGTAAACTATTTCACTCTCAGCATTCTGGAAAAAAGGCTCACTAGCAGTGATGTCACAGTTTCAGCCCTGATAGACCTGAAGGTGGTAGGAGCTAGAAAGTACATAGTGAGTTTCAACTTTAAATGATGAAAACAAAGATGTGAATGTTCCACTCATATTTCTACCGTTTCGTGTTAACTAAAATCAACCTACACCATGTAGTATGACTTAAGCATCACTAGCAGATACAATACCTGAGAAGACCAACTATCTGTTTCAAATCATTCACAAGGACAGTCTAATACAAAAAACCAGTTAAAGAACTGGATTTAGGATTTTAACTTATATGCAACATTTCTATGAACAGACACATACCAACCTAACTATTCAAACGTCAGGAAGTGGTACTCTCCAGTTTCAGAAAATGTAAATAACAGCTTATCCAATTAACAAGTATTTGGTCACCAGTACTTATGAACACCAGAAATCCAAAAAGCTAGTTTAGTTGGTCTGAATTCAATTCAGAAAGAAGTCAAGGAAGAGAAAATTGACCATAAATAACAGATATGATATTAGTTTATCTCCCCAGACTTGAGAATATAGTTACATTAAAAACAAAATTCTGGAAAATACATTTTGTGGAAACCATACTGGGGACTATTTTAAAGCAATTAATCAGGGTGAAAAATGTGTGATACAATTTTATTTTGCATGTTCTGGATGTCGTCTCCACTTTCATGTGGATTGAACCTTCTCAACATGGAATGCTTGACTGACTGATCTATAGAAAATAAAATATCTAAGTATTTTAAGTCACAGATTTTGCAAAATTACCAATGAAAACTTGTTTATTCTTCATCCAAAGCCTTTTAAAAAGGTACAGAAAAAACATGCTACCAAAGTTAAGACAATTTAATGATACTTCAGAAGAATGTAAATAAAAAAAGGCTTTGACAACATATCAGAATATATTTGAAATATAGAGCGGGTATTTGACTGAACACTATTCTGTCTTAGTACTGTAACAATTTCTACTTCTGACAACAGGGATCTTAAAGGAACACTGAGGATTTGGAAGCCCTCACAGGACTGGGACAGAGAAGGCCTCCAGATTCAGCTGTCCCACTCAACACCAGACCATAATCAGTTATTTGTCCACTCCCATCTTTACTTTTTCAAACAGAGGTTCCAGTCTCAGCTGTAGCTTTTATATTTATTATAGTAAATATATTTGATAAAAATAATACAAATGCAATAAAGCAAAGGAGTCACATGTAGCCAAAGGTGTACATAAACTAAGTGAAACAGCTATCAGAAACAGACTTAGTAAGTTCATGTAAACGTATGATGGTCATCACAAAGCAGGTATTTTATATGTTCAGTTTGTTGCATTTCAAAAGCAGAACTAGGTTTTGTGGCAACTCATGAAAATTTATATATAAATACCTGTCAAACCCATCCTTCCTATTAGATCCATCTGTCTTAAACTGTTCATCCCGGTATTTTCTCTCTGCAGGTTCTGAATAGCTACTACTTTCTGCTGCAGTACTATGTGGAATCTTACAAGCATAAACTAAACCAGAGAGTACACAGTCAGACTGCTCATATGGATTTCACACAGCCCTTTTAGGAAATAAGGACAAGTGATATTCTTGCCTAAAATTCATTATCCCAAAAGGCTGATTTCAAATTTTAGCTTAAAAAAGGTCATGAGTTTCTACATCACAAGAGCAAGAGCCTTGTTTAGAATCCCCCACATTGTCACTCCACCAGTATCAGCGTAAGGATGATAGCGCTGGATTTGGCTCTGCATATTGTCACCACCAGAATGACTGAAACAATACATGTTGCCAGAAGAGTGGCACTTTCTATGTTTTCAGGACCAACCTATTAGAATCTTGAAAAAATTATTGCATCTTTAGATTAAAAAAGAAAGATAACATACATTTGCCCCCTCCCAAATACTCTATGGACCCTTAAAAGAATTGGTTTACAATTTAGATAACTATATTAATGATAAATAGGATAATTACCTTTGAAAACAGAACCATATGGAAGCAGCTGAATTACTGAACACTGTGGATTGGCTGATGTTTTCACAGTTCCAAAATGAGATGCACAAGTTGAGAGAATGAAAGATTTTCCCTCCCCTAGATGGTAAGCTGCCTAGGCAGTAATTGATTTTAATCACAGATTCCTGACAAAATTCTTTGCCTAGGAAGGGCTCAGTAGCTACTGATGTCTGAAGCTGAAAGAACGCAGTGCCTATTTTCAGTCATTTTATGGTCCAGTTCCCAACAATCACATTGAACTTTCAGTGGCATAGTTTACAACATTATTATGCCCTCTTGTTCTGTACTTTACTGCTTAGTTTCAATTGTAGGTGCAATTTAAAACGAATTTCCTAAAATGCCATCTATCTTTTCCAAGCCACCAATTGAGCTATCAGTTCATAGATATATATTACCTAATCCACTTGGTTTAGCAGGTTACAGTATCATATTTTCTATTCACTCCTTGACCTCAGTTTTTATATATTGGCTCCAGTATTCTTGCCAGAAACCATCACCAAAATTCAACCCAGTCCATTTATGTCCACTATCACTTTCAAGTGAGTATAGTTAAATGCATTTCTCCCTACATTCCAAACATTCCAAACTGGATCATGGGAGAACCACTTCCAGTAATTTTTAATGACACCACAACATTTTTTTTTCATATTTGCTTAAGTATTTCTGGTCATTCCATAAAATACATGAGACAGCCACTCACCCACTATATAATGAATAAAGGATTTTTCATATTTTCTTCTTTTCTTCTATGTTTCTTTTAACTGCTTATTGCATCCCATAAAACTTGAAATCTTGTTTGTCCTTTAATACTGTAATAAGATGTCTCTAAATTATCTGTCTGCTTCTCCTGTGTTGCCTCTGAAAACAGTCACAGAAGTCCAAGGACCTTAGTCAATGCAAGTGCTTGAGTCCCTTGGGTTTCAGATCACTTTCCCAGCCATGAAATCTTGAAGAGCATTCTCTGATCATACTCTTCAGAAATTACTAGATATGAATCCTAACAATGCCCCTTTTAACTGGTGTAAAGGATGAAATAATCACAATCAACCTATGATGCTCTCCCCTGTTGTATTTCTTACCAGGCAAAAGAGAAAGAGATTAAATTCCTGGCACTACCTCAGTATCTCAAGTAAAATCATCTGTATTTCAGAAAGAAGAGATCTAAAATAGATTCACTAGTGGGGCTTTGTGGAAGACTTGAACCAGCTCAAATTCAAATAATTTTGTTTTTAAAACAGATTCAAATATTCGCAAGGAACACAAGTAACACAAATACAAGCAGCTCTCTGACCTTCATAGAATAATTTCTCTTGTTTGGGCTTTATATAAGCTACAGCAAAAAGAAGAAGGGTTAACTACATCATGTACTTGAAACAATCACATATTTTTTCTTTATTGTGTTTAGCACTAGAAAAAATATAACTGCACCACAGGGACCTCTTAAATTAAATACCATGTACAGTCCCTTCATTTGGCTGATACACCAATGGCATATTGTGTGTAGCCACAGATGTTCTTTACTGGGTTGTGATGAAACCGATCTAATTTTGTGAGATAAATGAGGTGTTCTGATTTAAGGACTTGTTTTCCCAGTGTAACAAAAACATCAAAAGAAGTGAAGCCTTCTGCTACTCAGAGTTCAGATAGATAAGATAATTTCTGTCATGGCTTCTTCCTTTTAAACCTGAATTTCAGAAAGTTATATGTGAAGGCAACATCCCTCAGCTATCTGGGAGATGTCTGGAAAACAGAAAAAGATGAAACAGATTTATAAGCTACATTAATTTGAATATTAATTAAGTATGCAGAACACTGCTTTAGTATCAGTGACAAGATATTAGACAGAGGATCAACATCAAAGAATGAACAAAAACATACCTATATAATTTTTAAAACTGAGTCTAAGTGGCTCAGGGACTTGGTACTGTGGTATGGCATAGAGTGCAAGATCACCTATGTCCTGACTTGACAAGGTGCCAATTTACAAAGCCATCTGATGGTGTATTCGATGTGAGCTGCTGGCCTCCATCCAGTTCTCAGTCAACTGATGTCATCATCTTACCCACTGACACTATCCAGCAGCCTCAGCTGAGGAATTAATATCACAGGGAACTACAACATCCTGTCCACATATAGAAGTGGCAGAAAAAATTTCTGCTGTTGAAAAAAGTAGTTTGACATTTTTGGAGACCATATCTGGCACCTTTAAATAGCAAGAACATTATTTTATTAAATGACATGGAAAGATTCTGTGCTGGTTTTCCAAAGATGTCCCCACACTCTGTGATGCAAAACAACTCTGAACAAATTTGTTGTAGCATTGGAAGCAGACAGCTCTGTTTGCAGAATGATCCCTTGGCTAGTTTATCCCTACTCAGGAGGAAATTAGGTAAGTTCAAATGGTGTGCTGCTCCCATGTGTCTACCACTGTCAAGATTATCCCTGTAAGCACTTGTTGCTGAAACATAGAAGCAACCAGTCTCACAAGCCAAATAAATGAGGGTGGAGAGCAATTATGATAGATCTAAGTCACGTAACGTCAGTCTTACCTTGCTTCTTGAAGGACCACAGTATTTCTCAGACTGCCACAGCACTTTGGCTGTGCCATTACAAGTCACTATTGACATAAGCTTCATCCTTGTACACCTCAAACACCCCAAAGCATCTTTGCCGTATCCTCCCTGCTACCTTTGCAGTACCCTTGCTGTGGAGTCTTCTATAGCTGAGCATTTAAGGCCCCTACATCTCATAATTTTAACATGGAAACTAGGGTCTGGTGAAAGCATTACTCTGGATTACATTGAATAGGAGCTATTTTTCCTAATGAGTAGCACAAGCTGGCAATATTTCCTATAATGATTATAGTAAGTAATTAAGGAAGTTTAACAGTAATGTAAACTAATATTTTCACAAAAACAAATTAGACTGTGATTAAAAATCTCATGACTACAAGAGCAATACAGACTGTGACTCTAATGTAGGATAAAGTATATTCTCCTTTATAATGACTAATAAAGCACTAAAATGCTCTCACCCTGAAAAAGCATCTCAGATTTCAATGTTCTAGAAAGCATGAGAGCTAATAGTCTTTGCAGGCAATTACATCCAATTACAAAGAACTTTCTCAGACAAAATAACTTTTTCTTATTTCAGGAAACTTCATGGTGCAAATTATGAAAATTTGCATTTTATTGCTATTACTACTTTGTTGTTGTTGTAGTGCCCGTAGGCACCACCCAAACAGGGGAGCCTATTGTGCTAAACATTGTGTAAACACATGAAGACAGCTACTTTGCCCAAATGCAGAAAAGTGTGAGGAGGTCACACTATTCTTCTCATTTAATAGTAAGCTGAAGTACAGGGGATATAAGTGATTTGTTTAAACCATACAGAGTTTATGGCAGAGAAAGGAGCCAAGCCCAGCTCTCCCTAGAACCAACTCTAGTAGCAGGACGAGAAAAAGCACCTTTTCCCTCTAAGAGGCTCATCACACACTATCTTTGGGAGGAAAAAAATATAATTGATTCTTTGCAGAACTGGAGCTTAACGGCTTGTAACTGTAGTCAAATAATTCAGTGCCAAATGACTATGATTGTTTTAATGATTCATTGACATACCCAGACCCCATACACATTAGAGGCACTTGGTAACTGATTTGTCTCATTGGAAGCTGTACAAAGTAGAATTCAAACATCCTTCACCACTTTCTTAATGAAATAAATTTATCTTCTAATAGAAGTCCTTCAGTGTTCTAGATCTACATTTTACATTCATATATACTCTGTATCTTGTCTGTTTGCATTAAAAGAAAATCCTTTTGATCAATGCTCTGGCAACAAAATTGCACTGCCCTGAATACAATTCTTCTCAGCCAGCCTGCAGTGTAAATGATACTTAATAGATAAAGAGACATGCTGTCAGATCAGCTATGCATGTGTTAAAGCTCAATTGTCTCTAAGGCACCAAGTAATAAAAAGCCTTTCAGATAACACATTGCTGTCCAGCCTCATCTGTAATACATTTCAATATAAGCAACAGGGCTTCTTCCCCCCTCTTCACTCTACTTCCCTTTGCATAAAGACTCCATTAAGGCAAATGCGAAAACTTTATCACTCACAAACTGCTAGACTGAGACAAAGGAAACCAAGGTATCTGACCAGTATTATACTTTCTCTTAGTGTCAGAGGTGGCACTAGAAATCAGGAATTTACAGGTTCCAACCCATTACTAGCTCATCAAGCTATATCCCTTCTGCTGTCATCCAAACAGTATGTCAATGGTTTATTCTACAAAAAGATTTACTGGAAGACTTAATGGTGTTTTACTCTTCCTCATTAGGATTACCCAGTGCAGAATAAGCTCCTTAGTGTGTGGTACAGAAATGACCACAGTCACACAGATCCTCTTCCATTTATTTGGGCAGCATCCACTTCCAGTCCATTCCCTAACAAGAAATGGAGAAGTTCTACAAAATCAGTAACTGAGTCCTGGGAGTGCTTTTGCAAGCACAGCTTAGTGCTGTGGGGTATGGGATACTTCCACACCCTCCTGAGCCAGGTTTGTACTGAGGACTTGTTATGTTACTAGCATATAAATTTGTTTCGAATTACAACATTTTGAGATTTAAAATATACAGCTCTAGCTTTTCTTTTTCCGTATTTCCCAGTCAGCTACAGAGTTTGCTGAAATTTTTGACAGTCAGTATTTGCAATTTAAATAAAAAGCAATTTTTCACCAAGACAAAACACTACCATGGTGGATAAAGAAAAAATATACTTTGGCTGACAAAAAGAAAATTTCAGCCCATTAAAAACATGGGTCTCTTTCCCTTCCACTTGCAAAGGGAGTAGCCATGGATTACTTGTTTATAGTCATCATAAGATCAGGACTATGAAGATCCATGCAGAAAAAAAAAAAAAAAAAGCAATATCATGCCAAAGAGAAATTTGATATAACTGGTTAGAAAAGGAACTTTAAGGGCAAGTGGAGACTCTTTATTGGACTGCTATGAGAACACCACACTTTTTTTGGACAACATAAGAAGCAGAAGGCGAAAAAACTACTGAGAATTGCATCAGTATCGAGACACATTGCAAATGTTCCTGAAAGTTAGTGCACAAACCATGTCAGCCTGAGAGAAAATAGAAGTGGTTTGGGAAGTTCATATGTAGCTACTGAAGCTACTGACTTTGTCCATAAAAATTATTTCAAAGCACTGCCTTCATCTCCAGCATTGTTTCCAGCTGTGTTTAAACAAGTCTGATTTCCTTTATCATCTGCAGCTGTATTTCCTTTCTCTTTCGCTTTCTTTTGAAAGCAGTTCACTGTGATAAATCCAAAGAAAATGCAGCTTCATTCCAAGGGTTTTTTATTTCTTCTGCACTCTGATCACTGATCACAGACAAATATTATAAAAGAGAAACTGAGACTGAAGTTATACTAAAGGTGAAGTAGTTTAATGTACACGAGGACTCATAGGTTTGCCCTTAAAAGCACATATAAAAAGTATACCAGAGCCAGGACACTGATCAACCCTAGTCCTCTCTGCTCATAGGAATGATGTACTTGGTCTAGGTTGCCTTCTGTAGCATTAATATACAGAATACAAGAAAGTCTATACACCAAAACAAGAAAATCCACCCCCCACACCCCAAAGGCTCCACTGAACAGGCAGGATGAGAGAATAAATGTACATTATCATGTTAATGCTGTTTTAGAAAACGTTGTGAGAAGAGAGGAGAGAGGGAAGGGAAGAGACAGCAGTTATTTAATTATCTGTCATCTATGTCATGCCCTCTTATTCACTCACATCCACATTCATACACACTAATAGCACTTAGGCAAGAAGTGCGGGGGGGGGGAGGAGAAGGAAAAAAGGAGGGGCTGCATAGAAAGCTAAGCTAAAAATAAAAATTCTCTACAAATACAGATTACAAGGCCTGTTTTTCCAAGATATATCAAAATCTTGGAGATAAAAAGAGAGGTCAGAAATTCACCCTCTGTACAGCATAACTGATAGCAGGGGCAGTAGCGACACAGACCACAGCTTCATTCATAGATACCTCTGAAAACCTGAATTAAGCTGCTTATTGTCCTAGGACATAATGTGACCAGCTTTACAGAGATCAATGTCTTCTCTACAGCTGCCTGCTCACCAGCTGAGAAATCAATCCCCTAAGCCTCAACAACTGCCAGAGGAGCAACCAAGGGCATGCAGCCCTAATACTAATTTTAAACAGAGATTAGAACACCTATTTCCCCAGCAAAGTGTTTCTGCATCAGATTGTAGGAAGTTCCATTCAGAGCTGCTGCCACAAACGCCAGGGAAAAGGAGAATGAGATCTCACTTGGTGTGTGCAAATTGTCATATCTAAACAGCACAAGGTCTTTCCCTGCTATGTATCTCTTTCTTTTGTAAGGTATCCTCATAGCACCTGATCTAGGTGCTCTCAGTCCACAGAATGCCTTCATCTCTTTGGTAAAAGTATTTAACACTTGACTTCCTTATATGCTGGAAACAAAATCCACCAATGTGCACAGACTGTGCAGTTACCGGTGAAATCTTTGATATATACCCATAACCAAAGAAAGATACAATTTTGTAATTGCTGATGGGCTTTTAGTGACAGCCTGAAAGAAAGGGAAAATACTAAGCTATGTCATGCAGAGGTGTGCTTTCCCTCTTTGGAGATGATTTTGCATTCTGAGAGCTGTGGGAGGAGGAAGGAAGGAACTTCTTGCAAATGCTGTAAAGTCCAGAGCACAGCACTGAGGAAGGCTATCACTCAGTTTTTAGCTCCCTCTTTGAGGGCTTGGGAACAGCTGCTGCACTGATGGGCTCAGCCTTGGCAGCTGCCGTGCAATGACTACAGTGACTGGAAGACGTGGGTCTTCCTAAGTCATTCTGGGTTCTCTGACAGTTCAAGATTTGAGATTTAGAGATGATCATCTGCATGCTGCACTGCAGGAAGATACATGTGGGGAGGACACACTTTTTTGTTCTAATACTATTCAATCTGTTGTAAGAATTACTTCTGATTAATTGAGTTAAACAATCTGGTGTGATTTTCTGTCCCTATAAGTTAATGAAGTTTTCAGTTATCTTACTCATCAGCATGCAAGTCTAACTCCAACATGATTTAGAAAAGAAAAACAGACAGTAAAGAGGGTGCTGAACTCCCTACCTACAGCATTTTCAAGCTCAGTCAGTTGCTGTCTTTGTGTCCTGTCTTTGCCAAGTGTGTGTCTGGATACACGGTGCGTGTGAGAGATGCTGAGTGCCCACCTGACCTCCCTGCTGAGTCAATAAGCAGGAGGATCTCAGATCAGCGATGCTCTCTGAACAAGGTATTTGTGAGACCTGGGCCAAACTGCCAAAGCTCATGGTGCAAGGGACTCTAAACAGTTTCCATCCACTAATTGCCTGGGTAGAATTCAAATGAGTGATGAAATATGTCTATGTTTTTAAATCCAATTAGAAATTTATATTCACAGTCTTCAATTTCCCATCAAGAACCTACAATACATTTTGAAGTCATACATTTAAGTGTGTTGTTCAAGAAAGCATACACGGGAAATAAAGGAACGACAATATATCCTTATGATGTATTGATCCTTACAGGTCCCATCCAACTCCAGATATTCCATGATGCTATGACATATATAAGTGGTACTTGTAAATACCAGAGCACATGAGAAAAACAAGCTCTCTGCATATTTCTTGATGAATAAATCCAGTAATCACAGCTTTCTCACACATACCAGAAAATGACAGCACAGAGAAACCAAAATGAATAGAAACAAGTGGGTACATGGTAAGCGTTGTGTCCCCAAACTAAACAGATGGCTTTGCATTCAGTCCTCTGTAAACCAAGGACAGCATCCCCTATGTCAGCAGGGGTGGGGAAAGATATAAGACAGAATTGGACATTCTCATGTCCCAAAGAAAAAAGATCAGAGGAACTTCTGAAAAGGGATAAGCAGGCACTAAGAATGATCCACTCCTTTGTAATGTAGTGATTTCAGTCCCTCCTGCATAATGTCTCAGGTTGCAGCAGACAGTATTTGAGGAGGTTGGGTTAGTACACAGTGATGCTAAACAGTATTCCCTGCTTTAAGCAGAGATTTTAATAAACAAACAAAATCAGGATGTGAACATCCCGGAGACAAAAAAAGGCACCCTCCAAAACCAGCATAACAGAGAGGGAGAAAATGGTTACAGATAGAAGAAGAGGAAAGTATGACTGGATTACACATTAAACATTTTGGAGTTTGGTTGCTTGTTTTCTTACTAACTGTAAGAAAAAAATGTTAGAGGATGAAGGAAAGGACTATTTCACAGCTCAGATTTAGGACTTTTTTCCTACATTCTAAACTCTACAGGAAAATATCAAAACTGATACACAATAATAAAATAGTTCTTCAGATTTCACTCCTTTCATTAGGTTTTCATCAGCAATGTGTCCAAGACTTTTGGCTGATTGCAAATTTGAAGTCAATCATAAAAAAGTTACTGTATTTTAAATGCATATGTATTTTATCTTTCACTGTATGATTTCACAATATATTGTGTACATCGTACAGATATGTGTACAAGATAGACCTCATTTAAAGAATGGATTAAATAACTGCACAGTCCTTGCATTCAATGCATACTATCACTAAAAAAGTTTAAAGAGGAGATAACATTTACTGAGAATCATTTCTTCTCCTTTAAAGTAGAAAGTAAAATATTTTCTAGCTAAATGAGGAATGACTCTCAGAACATAAATCAGCATTTTAACTGAATTGAATTAATTGACATATGGTATCTTAAGGGGAAGACTGTAATTTTTCAGGAATATCTTAATCCAAATGCCTTGTTCATAAAATGAAAGTTCATAAAAAGGGTGAAAATAACAAAACTCTTCCTTACTGGTTAATATTTCTTGCAAAAGTTGCTTCCAGGAAATATATAGCTCCTGTACTGATGAATGCAATCATTCACCAGAGATGCTCAGGGGCTTACAGCAACCCTATGTGAACTCAAATTGCAAATAAACCCATTTTATATATGAAATAAAAACAAGCTTTTTGTACTAAAATAGAATCATCAATAGAATGGGAAATATTTTTTTAGTAAGGAGAACACATTTCCTTAGTCCTGAAATGGATGAAGTGTTTGGCTTTCAGTTCCACACTGTAAAGAAACTTGGATCATCTGGGTATTCCATAAATTTCTACAGAAGTAACATGGGAAAGGATCCTGATCCAATTAAAAGTGCTTACAAAATTCTCTGTAATTTTAATGGAACAAGGATTTTACTCAGCATATCAACTTTATTTTTTTTTTTTGTAAATATGTGTCTATATAAATTAAAAATATTCTGTTGCAAATACAGGTCTAATATACTGCTGTGATTCCAGCAGGATGAGTCTGAAACCACAGAAGCAGAACTAAGAACATGTTCTATTATACGTAATAATATATAAGATATAATAATAGCAATTTCCAAAGCAGGAGAATAATACCTGTTGACTGAAGACAGAGCTAAGAACTCATACAGGAAATTTTCTCTCACAGTCTCTCTCATGATCAGCTCAAACCAGAAGCTTGATTCCACTGTTCTTGTAGAGCAGCCATGTCCCTTACTTCCAATGAAAGATTTCTGGAATACAAATAAAAGGCTCAGGATTAAATTTTGTAATGACAACTCAACAATATTGACCTTTGGAATACTTCTTTTCTGAAAACCTTCCACCTTCTGTTAGCATAGTTAACTCAGTAAACAGCTTTTGATCTACCAGCTAAAGTCTAAATATTTTGAAGCTTATCTTATTGCACTGTATTTCTGCAAGACCCAAGCCAGGAAGATGCTTAGCTGCATACCTGATTTTACATGCTGGGGTTATTCCCTTGCGATCAAATTCCTCATGTACTTAAAATATGGTGCTGGCCTAAGAATAATTTGATTTTCTTCGTTGATTTTTCAGCCTAAATGGATTTGTATTTTCATGTAGTCCTTTTCCTATGCTGACCCTTTTGAATTTGACTGTCTCCATAATTAACTTCCTGTTCATTTTTACAACATCATTATCAAAGTAATTAGTTCACAGGCTGCTTCGCTCTGAATCTGATATATTTTTAAAGCAGCAATAGCTCAAACCATGACATCGCTTCATTTTTTTGTAAATACCATCTTCTACATTCATAACTAGTTTTTTAATAAATGCCTCTGGCAAGTAGTATGTTAGAGCCCTCCAGCTGGTGATTAAATTATCCTCTACTGTAAAAAATCCCCTAGCCTGGTCCTTCCTGAATTCTTTCTCAGGTTTCAGAAATTGAAACTGTGCAGTCTCTCAGAGCTCAACCAGGAGGAAATGAGAGCAGTTTCAAGGCTATTCCTGGGCTGTCCTCTGGCTATTATTATTTGGATGTGTCTGAGAGTCTGCCTAAAGCTACAGTAAAATCATTGTATAGCACAGCTTGAATCACTGCAACACTGTACACTGCATCACCTAGTAGGGATATCTTGTCTTAAATCACTGAAGAATCTGGCTATCACGGACAAGAGATTTGTTTCTCCTTTCTGTAACTCAAGACATGTAAGACATCTTTCCTTTATACCTAACTCAGGATTTCTTTCAAATCATACTTAAATATTTTGCGTAGTCATGGTTTCCTCAAATCTAATATATTTATTTTTCTCCACTTATATATTCTAGATCTCTTTCTTTGTGCCTTTAACTAGTCAATCATTTATTTTAACTTGCAAAAGCACTTGGGGACAGAATTTGCAGGAAACTGAGTACAAGGAGTTATGTTCTTCTGGTTTTTATTTTTAGTTTTCACTGTTTGGGAAATTAGTATGATCTTAATTCACTGGAAATGAAGCTACTTTAATTTATTCATTGGTAATTCTCAAAAGAAACTTTAGGATTTTTGTAGCCAGACCTATTCATCTGGAAGTACCGTCTCTATTTTTAATGATCTGCTTTTGCTTTTAGCACACTGCTATCAGGAACTGAAGAAGTTATTTGGACGTGTTTGCAAACACGACTTTCTAAAGAAAGTTTCATCTGCTCATTTATTATTTGCCTTGAAGCTCTCATCAAAGGTAGATGACAGAATGTTTTTCCAGCTACCTGCCCTAAATCCTTTGAGGAGGCTTATTTATGTCATTATTACAGTATAAATGATTGTATTGATATTACTAAGGTTTTACCATTTACTTCCTTTCCACCTCTTATGACAGGAATTTAAATGCATGCAGCTGTCACTTTTTCTCAGTTTCAAGAACTATCGGGAGGTTACTTTCAAGAATCTTCATGATGGACATTTCACTGCACTGGAAAGGCATTTAGAAGTCTGTTTTGTGAGTCTACATTTGGTGAGGATGGCATTGAAGGACCTGAAAGCTGGTGAACAATAAAAAGGGCTTCTCAGCTGCACCTGTAGGCATACTTATACCTAAGGCTCTGGAAGGAGCAGGCTGTAAGCAACAGCTGAAGGAACACAGATGGTGGCTCTCACACAACTCCCACAATGAGCAACCTGAGATCTCTTCCTCCATTTGTCTTGACCACTAACTATGCAACCTTGGATCTACTCCAGTTGCTGCTACCCTCCTTGTGCCTTTGCACACTGGAAGAGAAAGAGTTGCTGTGGCAGGAGGACCATGTAAAGGTACCTCTGCTGTATTTGTGCACATTTTTATTGAGCAGCCCCAATAACCATGTTTTTAACTCTTTTAATTTAATCTTCTACCACTAAAATCTACTGCAAAAGTTTAGTGACGTACTTCTCATTCCATTCATGTGAAATCCAGAAAGACAGACAGCTTTGCCCATTTCTAGCAACAGGGAGAGACTGCATAGGCAACACACAGAGTCATCTAGCTGATGGCAGCATGGACCATCACAATTGTGATCAGTGAGACCAAGTTTTAGGAGAAATCAGCTGAAACTGAGATGAGTTTTTCAAGTGTTCATCAATTTTCCAATGCAACATGTTTTACAAAACCACGCTAAGAGCTTGGCACGCAAGGTACATGAGGTGTTTCAGCCAGCTTTCTTTAACCAGAAATATCTTTTCCCGTATTAATTATGTTTTGCTTGTGCTTTGGTGTATTAATCCCATCAAGAGTTGAAGACACAATTTAGGGTTTGTTTTCACATTTATTATTACCAGATCTGTGCACTGGGGATCCATTTCCCATGTCAGAAGGTGCCTGAGTTAACTGTGCAGAAAAGGAACCCACCATTTCTTTGCGTGATAGGGAAAATGGATGATTAAAACTTTAGACAGGTTTGTGGTCTGACCAGTTCGAGTGGTTTTGTATTGTGACATGCTAAAGCTTGAAAATATTATACAGCTTGGGAGAAGCTATCCACTGTGTAGTAATTGCCGTTCTATGCTTGCTTTATGTTTACACATTATTATCTGACTGCCCATTTAGGAGAAATAATTAGAACTTAGCTAACTATAAATAAGACAGATTTGTTCTTTCTGGCAAATTCCTTAATGCAATTGATTACCCTTGGCAGAAAAGCTACCATGGCATGAACCTCTGAAATAAAACCTGCACAATGATCTTTCCATCTGTCTTACAACCATAATTAAAGACAGCAGCAGTAAAAAGAATGAGAGCTTGAGGTCTGGTTCTCAAGTATGCATGACATCTATCATTAAGTTGACAGACAGGCTTATTTGCCTTCATTTCACCGTTTTGATCTTATTTCCTGCTAGTACAAGGAGACCCGTAGGGGACCAACAAGTCTGACGGATGCATTCTGCTTTCAGCTACACCAGCAGAACTTTGAATGACTCCATTCAGTTGCACCAACGTTGAAGAAAAAGTAAAATTTTACTCATTGGATACAGACAAATCTAGAGGTTTTTAGTGAGATGTGCCTGTGGGAGACATAAGGAAAATAAACATTCTTTTTATGTGACATAATAGTTTAAATTAGTTCTGTCCAGTTTCAGATTATGGTGGACCAATGCAGAGAAACCTGCTAGTATAGAAACTTAAGGGAAGTGAAGTTTCTAGGGCTACCACCCCAATTGGGATAATTTGCCATAGGCCTACTGAAATGAAAATTGACCTATGACAACTTGCTCCAGTTGCAGATCTAGCCACTCATACATTTCATTCAACAGCTTTTGGCCTGGTCAGGCTTTTGTTGAAGTTTCAAATCTACTTTCTGAAATAATTGTGTTCATTCACTTTATATGTTCCCTCCTTGCCCTGCCTTCCCTCTCTTACAAGTGCCTTGTAGTATGTGAAGCAAAAAGATAAAGAAGCTGGTTTGTTATTGTGATCCACCACATCAGAAAATATTGGATCTCTTGCCTCAAGGGAAGCAAAAAAGATTCTTCTTCGTAACAGAATCTAATGAGTCCTGGCTGAGGTTCAGATTACACAGATTACTTATTCTCTGTTAAAAGCATAAATATAATTGTTTCAGAAAACACCAACAGCTCTACAATATTGGAGTTTGAAACTAGAATTCTACAGATAAATAACTTATTTAGAAATTTTGTCAGTTTTATTCATAACCAGTCAATATTATAAAAATTTAAGTAAACAACTTTGTCTCAAAATGTGCATTATTTGATAATTTGAGAGGCTGTAATATGAGACTAGTTATTAGTTAATAAAGTATCTATGAAGCACATACACTTCTGGAAAGAGAAGTAGTAGTCTGAGGGTAGAAGTTCTGTATTTGAGCACCATCTAAGTCGGTTAGTAAGGAAAGGTCCTAAGGGAAGGCACTGCCTCCTGCGGTTTGAATCTGACACAGAACAGTCTTTCCCTGTTGGTACGAGTTGGCTTGAAGCAGGCTGTTGCTTGCCAGCTTTGCCTACCCTCCTGCAGATGCTCTCAGGCCCTGCTGTCAGTTACCACTGCCAACGGTGGTACCTCCCACGGCCACGAAGCAGACAAGCGCAGTCACTGTAAATGTTATGGGTTGCAAAAGATGGCAGTTCTGATCCGTCTCAAAAACACGCAGCTGAGAACAGGCAAACTGATCTTCAGCCTACAGAAAATCTCACACAGGGAAACCTTTCCTCATTGGCTGCGACCTATCGTTTACAGAGTTTTTAACCTAAATTACCTCATTCAATGCATAAAATGGAAAGAAAATGAACATTTAGGCATGCAATGAGTGTCTCATTTTCCACTCCTTACTCTGGTAGGTAGGTAACACCTGCCTCAGATCAATCTTATAGGTAAGAAAGCAAGATATTTCTGTATAATAATATAGAGAAAAGTTACCTGTGCAGGTGTTTTCAAGTCTCAAAGTCATTGTTCTGTTTTCTTTCTTTGTCAGATATGTTATTCCAGTAAATGAAATACAGTTGATCTCAACTGGAGAGCCAATAATCAATTTGGAAACAATAACGAACAAATCCATTAATTATATATAAAAATATATATAATTTATGTTTCCTTTATATTTTTGTAGGGCTTCAGATTGGATAATATACAAATCAAACTGAAATTTCCTTATGTCAGATTAAACACTGGTTTCCTCCTCTTCACCAAACTGTTCCTTATCCTTGGTGCAGACCACGGAGCCTCTCATACCTGCATCAGTTTCATTAATCTACATTATCCTGCAGCATTTTCATCCTAATTTAGCACTTTAAAACAGATAAACCGCAAACCTGAGGAGAATCAGGGAGAAGGGGGAAGTATATAGTAAAAAAATAGTTCCTAAGCAGAGAGCAGAAAGATAAAAAAAGAACATGAACATAGCAGAAAACAGCCAATCTTCAGATTCTGTGGGTAACTCCAAAGGAAACTGCTGTGATCCTCCAAACATCTCCATTTGGATATGTGTCAGAGGTTTCCCACACAAGCCTTGTGCTCCTTTCTCAGTTCTGGTAAAATTGTTCCAAAACCTCTAAGATTATGTATCTCTCTCTTCTTGCAACTTCCCCTGTTCTTTTGCTCAAGCCAAGATGCGTGGCTGGGGCATGTCTACCCTGCCCTTCCTGGCTTCTCCATCTGAATTAGATGCTCAGTGGGATAGAAGAGGACAGTGAAGCCAGAGGACTTACCAGGTTCAACCCTTGGTTTCCACAGCAGCATCTGGCAGCTAGAGCTGCACCTCCTGCAAGAACCACAGCCAGTTGCTTAGGGGCTACTTCCCGCTGCTACCACATGCTCAAAGGGATAAAGTCCAGCAACGTCAACTGAAATCCTTCTTGAAGGCTCCAGCTGCATCATGGTCTCTCCCAGTTTCAGTAACATGCCCAGGGGAACAACTTTTCTGTTAAAAGCCTGGCATGTTATCACTGTGTCCAGCTTTTTTCTTCATGTACTCTGATCTGGGATTAAATGCACTCCCTGCATGAAGCGCCATTAAGCTTGATTTCTGCATGTGATATCCAGATGGGTTGGCTTGGCCATCGCTACCCTGCCTCCTCTGTCCATGTACAGACCCCACGTGGAGTCAGTCCCTGCGCAGCGTCTATGTACACTGCAGAGCCACTTACTGCTGCAACAGTTCAGAACCCTTAGCCATGTGAACTGAGCCACAGCCCAAGAATGTCAAGATAAAAAGATTATGGTTATAATTTTTATCTA
This sequence comes from Falco biarmicus, assembly GCF_023638135.1. Taxonomy (NCBI): domain Eukaryota; kingdom Metazoa; phylum Chordata; class Aves; order Falconiformes; family Falconidae; genus Falco; species Falco biarmicus. Next base: position 9,282,470 of record NC_079300.1, on the reverse strand, counting down.
TTAACTTGTGGGTTCTGAGCCTTCAGGTTAGGCTCTGTTCACACTCTGAATGTTTTGAATGATACCATGAAGGCTTGATCCTTATTCAACTTACTTCTTTTTTAAATGAAAACAGACTGTCTTTGAGTCACCTGACATCAGTGTTTGGGGCTTCAACTAAACAAACGTTCACTAGGATGTCGAGACACTGTGTTCCCAGCAATGCCTGGCAGGTTTCTCTATGAATAGAAAATCAAGCACTGTGCTGTTGAATACAATATTGCAACTGAAAGTCCAGGTGAGCTAACCACATACAAAAAGAGGCCTAAAGATCCTCAGTTAATTTATGTACACCAGAAATTATTATAACAATGCTTATTTTACAATTATTAAAGGAAGAAAACTCCTTGGCTGTTCTAGTTCTCTCCTAAAGATATTTTTTTTTCCTTGTAAACAAGTCTATCACAAATTCTTTTGAAATGAAACTTCATTAACTTAAAAATGAAATGAAGACTAAAATATGATACAACCCATACATTCTCTAGGAGCAACAAGAAAGGCGAAGACTAATCTGAGCAGTACCTTACTAGAATATTGGTCTTCTAGTTGCCTATTATAATTAAAGCCCAATTGTAAAACCAAGCCGTTTCCATACATACAAGCATACAAATACCTCACACTTTAATAGCCTTCTCAAAATATCAGTGATGGCTTGAGAAGGCATTTCTGTGTATGAACAGAAACACATTTCTAGAAATAAAAAAGGGTGTGATAAAACAGTCCATCTCATCTCTGATAGGAGAGAATCAAATGCTGGAACTTCATACAGAAAGCAACAATATTTCACATGTAGCTTAATGTGCTTTAGAGCCAAGTTTCAGCATGTTGGATAAATTACAGCTTTGCAAATTTTTTGCTGCAGAGACTAAGCATAGGAAGGATACTGGTTTTGCAGATAACAATTTACACATAGTATTAAATTCCCTTTTAACACCCACTGTATTTCACCACCAAGTACATGTATATGTTGGTGTCCTGGGCCTCCTTGGTTAAGATAGCAATTCAGAATAAATAATATTTGGGGTACAGTTTCAATAGCAGGAAACAGAGTACTCGGTGCTTGATGCATATGTTTCCAAAGCTGAAAGGACAAGTCTTTAGTCTAAAGCTATAAATTATTCATAGCATATTCTGACACATTGGGGAAGAGACCTGAATATTCATATGCCACACAAGTGGCAAAGTCCCTATAAATTTGGGAAATTATGAGATTGTGGAAACTTTCCTTATTTTCATTATACAGGCCTTATGGGACAAGCTGTGCCACAGTGGATTTCAGTGATACAAGACATAAAATCAGAACAGATGAATCTGGGGAAGACAAGCCTTGAATCGGAGTTCCTATTTTTTGAAGCAGTTTTCCCCAGAACAACTGGGGGATGACGGCTATTTGAGAACTGTATTCTGAAATCACAGATGCTCATAAAAGATTACCAATCATACTGCACTCATTTGATAATCAGTTTGGAAGTCGTTTTCACAATACATCCATATTCAATAATGTAAACATCCGATCTGAGATTCTCTGTTGCCATAGATCTTCTGTACCCATTTAAAATTGGACAAAATGAGTGCAGAGAACAACTATTCAGATTTCATGGCAGATTCCATCTATTGTGCGTTAATAAAATTGACTGCTTATTGCCCTTTATGATAAAGGATGTAAGTGTCCAACAATTATTACATCTCAGTAAAACAAAATAACTGTTTCTGTAACATCAGTAAATTTTTTTAGAGATGAAGTATGTTACAGCACTGACCAGGCACTGGGAAATTAAGACTGTAGTGTTCTTTTTCCCTTTGAGAAGTTTAACCAGTTAGTGTTCTTGTCACAAACATGTTCTGGACAGATTCCATATATACACTTACGCACTCAAGTTTGATGTCCAGGACTTTCCTGCTGCTTTCCTTGTCTTTTCCATACCCTTTGTATAGAATCAGCAAAAGCTGATTGGCAGCTTTTAATCCCCCTGATACATACCACTGTAATCTGGACATAAGTATTCAGTATGCATCCAAAATACAGACACATTGTGCTTTTGTGCTCTTTTTCAGGAGACAAGTTGATCCCAAAACACTTTTGACACAGCTAGAAGAATGAAAATCAAAATGGATGCAGTGTTTAGAGAGCCCACTTTGCTCTGTGGCTTCTTTAGAAACCCTGTTCTCCCAAGTGTCAGTGGACAGGAGGTGCAGAAAAGCCTCAGGGAATAAAATACCTGAGTGAGGATGCGACGTCCACAGGGTACAATGATAAGGCTCTACGCATGCCACATAGAAAAAGAATAGTGGTCTTGTTAGCTTGGAGCCTAAGCATGTGTGAACTCTACTTCTGACTCTCCCACAAAGTTCCTGAGTGATCTTGGGCATCTACTTTAAATTTTGTGCCTCAGTTCCCCTCTAGAATGGAGTCAATACTTCCTTTTCCCATCTTCTGTCCAGCTATCTTGAACGTTAAACAGTTGAAGACATTGATTTACAACACCTCATCAAAATATGCCCTGTTCTTGTCTGAGGTATCTAGGAATGACAAAAACTATGCTATTAATACTTAAATAGTAATTAATAGTGTGAAGAACGCCCAGACTCTACCTCCACTTAATCTCTGTACTTCAATTTCCCCACTGCAATATTATTTTTTATTTCTCATGAAGCATCTATTAGCTTTGACAGCCCAGTGCCTCTTGGCATACAGTACTAGGGACTATTGAGCTAAACTGATAGCGGGCACCCCTTTATATATGATTTTGATAAGATTAAATGATGTGAAGAATAAAACTGATGCTAACTGATGGTTGTTGCAAAGAGCTATTTTCAGGAGACTGTTCCTCACAACGGGTTTCACTAACGCAAAGCAGCAGGAGAACAAGTTCAAGTGACTAAGTGTACAGATGAGGTTTATAGCTGAGACAACCAAAGCTGCCCTAAAAGTGGAGGCACTCCGTTTCTGTGAATGTTAATGTGTTTAGAGTTTCTAAACTGCCTTTAAAAGAGCTCAAGCCCATAAAAGGTGTTTTCTTCTAATGAAAAGACTTTTCAGAACTCCTTTTTTGACTTTAACTGCTGAATGAAGTTGTTGTTTGTTCAGAACTGGCTGTGGGGCCATGACTATGCTTTGGCCAGTAGTACAACCTCAGCAAGTTGAAACAACTCCTGCCATGCTTCCATGTGTCTTCCTATCCATGTTGTCTCTGTAATTTGCCAGTAATTGCAGAACATCAGAATCTTACTCATCTAGCTGCTAATTTGCTTTAGAAGTTGCTGTTCAGTATTCACAGAGAAAAACCCCATTATTTTTAATTGTATCATGAGGTAAATACTGTTCAACTCTAAGGCCATACCGATTCTGTCGGGGTAAAAGGAGCTCTGTGGTGACTCAACCACTTCCCTGGGTAGCATTGGAGCAGGCTGCCTAGGGAAGTGTTGAGTCACCGCCCCTGGAGGTATTTAAAAGACCTGCAGATGTGGGACTTAGTGACAGGGTTTAGTGGTGGCCTTGGCAGTGCTAAGTTAGCAGTTGGACTCAATAATCTTAAAAGTCTCTTTTCCCAACCTAAGCGGTTCCATGAGTCTATGAAGTGTAACAGCTCTCACACACACACACTCAGCTGTTGAACTGAACTGCAGCCATAAATAGCAGTATATCTGTTATGTATGGTAATCATTTGCCTTCAGACAACACCTTACAGTCTTTATTCACCATTCCAGCCACTCACTGATACAGAAAAGTAAAATCACCTCCATTTAAACATGACAAACTGAGGCACAGAAATCTAAGGCCAGTCTGAGTCTAAGAGTCTGGGCAGCAACAGCAGCACAAAGTGTTCCTGCCCTGAGCCAGTCAATGCTGCTTTTCCTCCCCATTGCAGCCTGCCCATCTCCTTGTTTGAGCCACTTACCATTAACTGAAGTGCTGAGATCAGAGCTAGATGTTTCCTAACAACGTTTATCAGATATTCATGACTATTGTTACTAATCTGCAGCAATTTTGCCACATATATTGATGTTTTTGAATGCAGACAGCCAGAGCTACAAATACATCAGATTCAAAATTGTGAACTCAGCAGATCGTCACATGTGTCTGACACTCGTCATACATTGTTGTGTGAATGTCATATACTTTATGTAAGCTGATAGATATGACTCTCACATAGCTTTAAACAGCTTTAGACTAATGCCAAACTACCCTTTTATCACCGTGAGAAATAAGTAGGATTCAGGTATCTACTTCAGGATTAAATGAATTATGCCTTAAATTCCAATGCCAGTACTAGTTCAGTCTTTACTGGGAGTTAGAGCCACTGTTTCAGGTGAACGAACTCACTGGAATCATGCTGAATGTCTTCTCCAAGATCACACAGCGGCAAATCGGTGGCAGAGCTGGGAATGGAACTTCAATATCCTGACTCCTGGAATGATGCTTTTGGTGCTGGATATTACTTCCTTGCTTTTGAAACTCATGCAGAACAGGTTTTAACTTTGTCCATGGGTATAAAATGAAGTAAAAAAGGAAAAGCCCACACTAAAAATCAGATTTTTAACAATGACTTCTCATTACTGCATACATAATTCCTACTGACATGGACAGTAATGTGGCATTTCAGTCTAGTGTACTGGGTATTATGTTGCTAAAGGAGTGGAAGCACATAGTCCCTGTGAAACAGCCCTCAGGTGGATTTAAATTACTCTCTGCTCTTTCAAAGTGACAGTTTCCGATCTCTGATTTCCATTGGTTACTAAGCTACTAGAAACAAGCATATTGTACGCGGGTAAACAGTTATTGTATACATCTGGGTCACTAGCCAGATTGTAATGCAACCTGCTGTTAGTGATAACATGCACTGTTTCTCTAATTACATATCTACTGGCTGCAGCAGTTCAGCCCGATTTAGATATTCTGATATTCAGCTTCAGAAATGCACAATAGGATGTGAACGTTGCTCTGATGAAAAAAATCAGTCCTAAACATCTGCAGGATTTCTCCATATAGAGAAGTTCTTGGAAAGCTATTCAACATCTCTTAAAATTCCCATCGTTTCTTGGACATCTTTCTTTGTTTCAGGGTACATGGTTAGGTATAAGGAAATGCAGGTGGGACATTCCTCAGGAGGAAGTTATAAATGACAAAAAGCCTCTGAGTACAAAAGAAGATGCATAATACAGAGCAGTTTTTGACTTGCATTTTCATGCTTGCAAACTAACCAACTACATACATCCATGCCTATTTCATGGTCCTTAAGCCAAGACAGCAGGAGCAATCTTTTTGCCTAGACCCCCGAACGGTGGCATGCACTCATCCACAGAGATCCTGTAATAGCTATTAAACAGAGCGAAAGCATGAAAAATCAGTTCATATTCTTATCAGTTCTGTACAGATCCAGTAACAGAGGAAATACACAGACTGACAAACAGAGCGAAAGCATGAAGCAGTTCCTCCTTATGTAACAGTATCCATCCTACAAGTCTGTATAGCAATATAACCTTTTAATTACTGCAAAGGCTGTAATGATACTCACAACTTGTTTACAAAACAGTGATCCCTCTTTAATCATTCTGTATTTCTTCTATGTCGTACTGCATATTAAAACGTTGTAGGCTTTTTAAAATAGATCTTGCTTATATAACACCAGGCACATGTGAAACGAAGACAAAATAGAAACCTTCACTCTACAGCAGTTCACACAAAGAAATATCTGTATGATTCCTCCATGGCTGCAAGGAACACTGTCTTCATGGAAAAGTTTTTTTCCGGTTCAGTATATTTAATCTTAACAAAAGTGCATAATGCACTACTCCAAAGGAGTCATCACATACCTTAGCCTAGAAAACTGTCAGCAAACAGCTCATTTCTTAAGCAGGCTGGAACTACACAGCTCACTTGAGCTGGTTTCCAAGATCTAAAAAGTGATTACTTTATTGAAACAATTGCACACTTTCATTAGGCTTATTTTAATGAACTGTGACTGGACTAGGCACAGTGAGTGCTCAGCAAAAACCCACGCAAGGTGGGGGCCTGAGCTGGGGTGTGATACCTCAGCAGGCATCAGGACTGGATCCTAGGAAATGCTGGAGAGGCTAGAAGGGTCACAGGCCCTGTGGATGTCAATTTTATAAGGAAGACTAAAAGACAGGCTCCAGTGGCTAAATTTAGGGTGTTAGGCAGGAAAGTAAAGATAAGGAATTTCTATCGTAGGAGTTCCTGAAATGCTCCCAGTACCTCATATGGGGACAAACATGGAAGAAAAATCTCTATGTAGAAATGAGAAAATGGTGTGAGGGAGGGCATTTCAGATTCAGTGAGGGAGTTTGCACAGGATGAATTTGGCATCACCCAAACAAGACAGGAATCAGCCTACCGGTGACAGAAATCTTTTCAAACTAGGGTATTATAGAAAGCTGGAGCAAAAGAACATATGGTTTGGGTTGCTCTGTCTTCTGGGATGAAGTCATGGGAACACTGCATCTTTCAAACATGGCATAGAAAACATTTAAAAATGTTTAACAGAAAAAAGTTTAACAGAAAGTTATGAAGATGAGAATGCCTAGCTTTAAATGAAAATATTGATATAAAAGGCACAGGAGAAACTTGTAGAAGAGAATTATTGGGATACTGTAAACTCAGTATCTTAACTACAAAGGAAAATTAAGCAGAAGAAAAAAAATTACTGTACATTAAAGAAAACTCAGCTTCAGATGAGAGTGAAAAGTTAACCATGTCAAAAAGTAAAACAGAATCCCTGGTGGATTGAAATTCCAAGGTCAAAGGGGAAAAGTACAGCACTAAGACTGTATTACTATTCAGCTGACCACAGCAGTGATAGACTGCAACATGCTGAAAGGCTATAAGAGCAGGAAACACTAGCTAAAAGTAGAACATGATGATAGATATGATGTCAAGACTAAATATCTAGACATGACTGACAATTGTTTCTTTGATTCGCTCCTCATGATTTGCTGGAAGAAAAGCAATTCTTGGCTGGATTCTAAGCACCATATAGCACTGGTTTGTAATGTCCTTGTAGGAACACAGGAATTAAACAGGCAAACTACTCCACCAAGAACGGCCATGCACCAATGCCCATGCAATCAAGTAGTTCTCAGTCTGTCAAGCCTGTCTGTGTCCAAGCCAGGTGAGGTTTCCCATCAAAGAATTAAAAGAGCCCCCTGAATACACAGCAATTAATTTATTGTCATATATATATATATATATACACAACTATATGAAGATAGTTCTTTGAATTTAGTAGAATCTGAAAGTGAACCCAGATTATTTTAGCCATGCATAGAGAAGCCATAAGAACAGAATCCAGACACACATCTTCCTCCCATAAACTCAAGGTGTATCACATCAAAAGCATGGCTTCTAAAAACGGTAATTTTGTGTAAAAGCAACAATAAACTGTGCTGTGGCACATTTGCCTGTTAAAAATGACAAAAAGCTATGGGATGCAAACAGAGAGTTTAACTGATTGCCTAACCAGTTCCCTTTGGTTTCAAGATCTGTTACCTTTTTGCACTACTACTCATTCAAAACATCGTAATTTTTTTTTATAACATTTAATATTCCTTTACAGATATAGCATGCACAGGCACAAAGAGATAAACACAAGTACAGATTTTTATTCCACAGTGTGATGCAGCTAATTTGAACTTGTTCTTGGTAATGCTCAAAAGCTAATACGTTTTCAAATTAGGCTCTTGAGGTTTGATCATGCTCTCATTAGAGGCATTAACGCAACTCCCAGTGATTTTACCAAGAGCCAGGATTTGGTCCTTAGGAAGATAAGAAAATTTAATATTAAGTGCAATCTTCTTAAAAGATATTGTCACTATTCATTGATTTTCAGAACTAGCATCTCACAAGCAGTTGGATCATTTCTTATGATAAGAAGTTCTGCTGATGCTTCAGGCTTTTCTCAATTTCTTTTACTTTCTTGTCTGGTAGAAAGATAAATGCTGAACGAACAAGGCAGTTTTAAAGTAATTTTCTTTCATTTTAATTTACAGGTTTTTGTAGGATTGCAGTTTCTGTGTGTAATTTCTAAAAACACAATAATTTGCATACATTAAGAAGGTATGTGTGTGCAATATGTCATTACTTCTGTCTCCTGCATAGCTTTTCTATATGAAAAGAGATTCTGATTCAAAATTATGAAAAATAACATCTACAAATACTGCAGAGAAATAAAATTAATAGTACTTGGCAGTTACTTCTTCTTTTGAAAAATTAATAATTTGGCCTTGTCCAGAACCTGTCTAATTCTGAGTAAAAGTGAAGACCCACTGGAGCCAGAAAATATGTCATAAATTTTAACTCCATTTAACTGACAAGGAAACCAAGAACTGGAAAGTTTAAGAGACTATAGATTTTCAAACTTAGTCTGCATTCAGAAAAATTTAGGCTGTTTAGAAGTCCTCAAACCCAATTCTTTTTGTCAAAAAAAGGAGCTACTGAGTAGTGAGCAGTTTTAACATCCTGCCAATGCTGAGTCTCCTGCTGCAGAGGTATTGCATGATTTGGACAGTGTGTGAACCTGTTCTGTGCATATTCATTTGTGTGAAAAATAATGAAGTATATTGCATTTATTTAAGGACTGATTACTTCAAGGAAATGGTTGAAGGTAAATCAGAAATTTAGAAGGGGACAGTAATATAATCAGTGATGTACATATCCATTATAAACCTGAAAAAATACTGGCAAAATGTATTTGTATGTAGCTCACATCTCTGTATATACTGTTTTGCGGCTTGGCTGGCAATGCCACTGAGTTTAGCAAAGGGCAGTTCTTTCACAGTGCTTTAATACTGCAACACCAAGACAAACAGCAGTCCAAAGCAGCTTCAGTTATAACCATGGCAATAGTTAATTTTATCTTCATTTTGCTCTATTATTTTGGCTTCCTCTTAAAAACAGACTTCTATTGCCTTGAAGTCATCTTTCTTTACCTGAGTAATGAGAATTAGTCACAATTTTCCAAATTAAATCTCTCTAATGCCTCATAAAATGATATTGAAAATTTCTTTCACAGTTCCACTGGAAATTTCTTGCCTGACACACATCTCAGGTTGTTATTTACTTTGTTTCATGTCTGCATGAGCCTGATGGCTCACAGTTATCCTGCAAGTCAAAAACTGCAGTTGGTTTCCTCTTCCTCCTGTCATTTTCAAGGATCTGTCTGGCTTTAATCATATACATTTGTATTTAAATAGTTGTAGGTTTCATGCAGGAATTAAGTGAGGTTCTCTAGTTTGTGTTAAACAGGATGCTGGATTTCTCATGCCTCCAGGTTTGAAAAGCTAATTCTATAAACCCGTGTAACTCAGGGCCTTAGTCAACCTCTAACAGAGTTGATTAGGATCTTCCTGTGATCAATTGGTTTCATAATTAGCCCCTGTAATATTCCTTGGACCCTTTGCTAAAGCATCTAGCATAGCATTTTCAGAGTGACAATACTGTATTAATGTTGATAACAATAACATTTGCACTTGCTTGAGTGTCTTGCTCATGACACAGCATGGCTTGAATTTCTATGCTTCTGCAGAAACAAAGTAACCACTGAGGCAGATTAGAAAATAGACTTGCACTTAGGAACTTAATAATTTTAAGTAACATCTTTGTCATTGTGTTAGTCACATCCTTCACAGAGCAAGGGACTATGAAACCTACTGGAATTTTCATACTAATGGGATCCAGTTTTAGTCTCTTTCAAGATTTTGTTTAGTTCAGAGCCATTATACCATTAACTATATTTACTTATGATCACTTTTGAGCTGTGCTCTCTTGTGTTTGTTTATTTTATCCTGGTTTTCACTCTGGTTCATCTTGAATCCTTTTTCTTGGCTTTCATGGTTTGAACTCTTATCTCTCATTGCTCCATTTGCTTGGAATAACAAGTCTAGCATTTAGATTTGGTTTTGTACTTATCGTATCACAGAGCAGGATCTTCCCACTAACTGCATTCACTCTTCTACAATTTTAGTCTTTTTTCTCTATTTAAAAAAAAATTCTAACTTTTAGTTACTTAACAAAACCCTTTTTACTTTACATTTACAAACATCTTCTGGTATTTGCTTTTAGAAAACATCTCTATACCTTTGTAGATCTTAGAGGAATGTATACGAAGCCTTCAAGGTTTGACATTTCAGAAACCTTGGGGACTTCCCTACTCGCCTTCAAAAGAAACCCCCAAAAGAATGATTTACTGTACTATGCAATGGAAAATTAGATCAACTAAAACTATTGGCTTTTATCTTCAGTAATTTAACATCTACTTCATATCTGATTTCTGTGCCCCTGCACTGTAAGAAAGAGAGTAATATAAGAACTCTAGTAAAGCCCCACATAATTAATTTTTGATCTTTTGGCTAGAACTGTACCAAAGTCACTTACAATTTTGATTTAATCTGCTCTGCCTTGCCCCTTTTTTTTTATTATTCATTTACTTAGCAGGCCAGTTATTACCCTACCATGGCAAGCTGAGGAGTGGGCCACTGAGCCACCGTCATGTGCCTACCAGGACTCACCCCTTTCCACCACAAAATCAGAGACAGACAAACAAGACAGCCCCTCACCTCATCACCAAACTCAAATGTACTTTCTGCCTGGAACACACAAATAGCTATTTTAGGTATCAGCTCTGGGGCTGTAAGGTATAAAGAGCAATCTTGTCTATAACTGAAATGGCTGTCATAGTGCTTCTTGCTAATTAAGCCTTCTACAATTCACCAGCACATCCAGACAGCTCACTGCTACTTTCCTACCATCCAAGGTGACCTTCTATTTAAGCTTTTAGGGTTTCTCCTACCAGCTTTCCCAGTAGTGAGAAGAGTAGTACCCTGGTTCTGTGTTATATGGTTAAGATAAAAGAGGAAAAACAGTTGCAGGTGAAGACTGGTCTGCAAATCAATTCCATCACTTTACAGGCCCATTTCACTCTGTGACACTGCTCACTTCTAACAGTAGCCTTCATATACTCAAGAAAACTGTGCTCAAGCACCCTCCTGTCAGATGGTAGCAGCTGCCAAGGGTCTTGCACATTCAAGGAGCTGAATGTTCCCAGCTTCAGGTGGGAGACAGTAATGTCTCTAAATGCCTCCCATAATTAAATATTTCAAAGGCAATAATAACAGAAGAAAAAATTTTGATCTAGTATATTAAAGACAATCTGATGGAAAAAATACCTGACTCCTCTCTAAAATGCTGCTCTGCTAAAAGAATGTGGAACACCATTTTCCAGTTCTCTATAGGTAGATGACCTCTTTATTACTTCTTACACAGTGCTCCATTAGTCAGCTCTGCTTTTTCTGATTCTAACCTTCAGTGAACAGTTCTGCAGACTCCTGCTAATTGTTGCAAAAAATTTTACAGCACTGAGAATTATTTCTGGATTACTGCAATTGCCTGTCACTATGAGTAAAGCCATTACCTGGAAGTACTTTTCACAGAACAAAGCGGTTCTCTATCATTAGTATGGTCTTGTATGAGGAAAGAAATATAGTGAATTTGGTGGCAATATTCTTAAAAGCTATTGTTCTAAAACTTGCATTGGGAACTTCTACAGGAAAAAGGGCATCACTCCATTGTTACACGCCTTCAAAATCAGCATATGTTATGTGGTATCTGCAGTATGGATCGCTTTGTCAGTACCAAACTATTATGGGAACTGCTGCTTGACATATCTCCCTGTTAAGATTTAAAAGGGCAGATTTGCCTATAAATCATGTGCTAAAGTTTGTCACGAAAGTTACAATTTTTTCCAGTGCCAATCACTCTCTCTTCTTTCCTTTTCTCTTTCTCTTCAATTTTTATGTACTTATGTACAGATACACACTCAGAGGTGACATCCTGCTATACATGGAATACACGTGTCACCAGCCTTTGAAGATTAATATATGAAGTGCCAGCTGGATGTAGCAGAATAATAAAACGTGCACTGCTAAAAGTTTCTTTCTTGTTCAGAAAATGATAAATAAAAGGATGCACGTGGAAATCACTTCAGAGAACTAAGACAGAGTAGATGTTACTGACAGAGTAGGCAGCAAAATTCATACTGTTAAGAGCTGGTGGGTTATTTTTCTAAAATACTGAGAAATAAACAGTGGAGACACAGGAGTGATACATGAAACCCTATCACAGTGGTGTGTCTGTAGTGCTCTGCCTCCTGGGACCACTTATAGGCTGGAACTCAGAGCTGCGCTTGGGAGAACAAGCTAGATTTACTATAGTGAAGAGATTATCTAAGCAATCAATAATATTTTTGTTATGACATTGTTATAATATGATCCTGAAAATATTTATTACCTGCAGTGTTATACAGTAACATGGTAAGAATAAAATGGTTAATGTGACTACTCATTAAGTAGTGTATTTGGTATTATGGGCAGGATCAGGTCCGTCCTTATGTTGTATGAAACATTTACAGGAAAGGAGTCACTGAATTGCATTTTGAAGTAGCAATAAAAGATGCCAGTCCCACAGGGAGCTTTGGTCTTTGTGAAATAAAAAGACAAAATCCTCAGAACACAAGAACTGCTTTGAGATAAATTTTTTTAAATTAAAATTCCTGAATTGTATGGCATAATTTTTAATACAACTTTAACAGCTACAAATTTCTTATGATTCTGCTTTCATATAAGACTGACCTGTTACAGAATATTTTATAAAGTTAATTTTTTAGTTTGTAAAATAATAGAAAACAAAATTACAAATAAGATTTATATAAAACATTTTAACTAAACAGACTACTTCTCTTCCCATTTTGGATTACTAAACTTTAAAATCCTGTTGGGAATTTTCATTAGTGAGAGCTCAAATCAACATTTTACTCTGTGGAAAAATGTTTACTAAATGCATTGAATCAGTGAAATGCATTTCATCACAGCAACAGTAAAAAGAAAAAACGTTTATGATAGTGACAGCCTACTATGTGGAAGATCATCCCAGAGCATATGTACTTTCCCACAAAAATTAATTAATTTTACTGATACACTGTAAGTTGACAGAACTCAAACTTTGTTCTTTTCTTCAAATTGTACCTTGTCAGTTTTTATATTTTTCTCACACCTTTCTTTCCGGTTTTGTCTAGTTTTTGATAAAACCTACTTAAGTGTTTGTACCATATTTTTACTTATTTCTGAAACTAATTTTGTAGCAGCTCTTCCTTTAGGACTTAAAACTCTAAAGCTGAATGGGAGCTCATTAAGTAATCCTAGTCCTACAGTTTATATTTCTCAATGCATTTCCTCCTTTCTTTTTACAGCACAGTTACTCATGCCTTATTGTCACCATTTATTATTTACAAAGCACCATGTGTTCCTCATTCTTCACAAAACAGAAAATGCTCCAGGTCTCTGCCCAGAAAAGCTTATGATTTATGATCATGTGGATATGGACTTTTCTGCTTTGAAACCTTCTTGAATGCTGCATTACAGAACAAAGTAATGTTCTGTAATGAGTAGGAATATTAATAGACCATCCCAAATAAGCCCAAATAAGCCCAAGACAACACTGAGGCCTCATTTATTACTGTAAAGCCCTAATCCACTTCCTTTTCCATGATTTCCATTCCATTATTTCAGCACAGCTGATCTGATGTTTACATCACAGTTTGGTACACAACTATAATGTGTCTAGATGCTGATCTGTCCTTATAGCTATTCAGTGAAATCTGAATAGATAAAGAACTTGAAAAGTGACTACAACACAAAAGCTGTATTGCAAAGCATGATGTCTAATTTCTTTTGCTCTTTTAAAGTGAAATTCACCAGCGTACACTGATATCCGGTTTAAAGGAACTATAGGTCTATAAATATAACTAATAGAGCTATAAATGCAACTTGTTCATTTGATCCATGTCTGAGTGCCACAGACATCTCATTAAATTCCAGTCAACAGCCTTTTTTTGCTATTCTCTGATATGCCAATGAAATGCCTGAGAAAGTCACTAAGATGCAGAATTGAACTTTGCTTTTTCATCATTCTTTTTAAATCAGTTGATGAACAGTTCATCCTGTGACAACAGAACTTAAAACCATTACCGGGTTTCTAGACTATCTTGTCCTTTGTGTAACATTCCAGGTTTTCAATAAGCTTGAATTGTGTAAATTCTCAGAGATATCACATGGCTGAGAAAACACAATGTGCTTGAAGTTCTCAACATTAAAGTAGAAAACCAAGTGATTCTTGTTAAATACTGTTACAGCCATGATCATTGAGGATGAGAAGCAGAGCTAGCTTTTTTATCAAACCAACTAGAATAGCTATAAAACCTAGAGGGGCTTTCAGGTATGCGAACCTTTATTCAGGTCTGAAATAGCAGTTAACTTTAAAGCTAAATACAAGTTATGAACAAGTTACTTTGACATATACAAGGCTACAAGGCCTTCTGAGAGTGGGAGTTCCTGGTTTATAAAACATGCAAGTGTTACTAGCATGAGGGAAAGGAAAGTTCCCAATCTCCTTCTATAAACCATTTATTTCAAGATATTGTGCAATTGTGCCCTTCTTTCTTTCTAAAGAAAGAATTAATCTTCTTTCTACAACAACCGGTCGTGATCCTCATGATCTCTTCATATCAGTTGTTAAATTGCACAGTACTACATGAGGGCCCCCTCACTGACTCACATAACCACATTATTGTATTTTTCTTATTATTCTCCAGCAAAGACCATATGTATGTCAGCTTTGCTTTGTGGTTGCAGCAGTACATTGTGGCACCCTGTAGCAGAATCACTTGAAGATGTGAATTTTTTGCACTATGCTACTACAACTAATAAAGCCGAAGTACGAACAAAAGGAAGAAAGAAGAGTTCAGCTATGAGAAGAAATTAACTTCATGAAAGTGTTTTTGCCACAGAGGAAGGCAAGGCCACACAGCAAGGTTGGAGGAAAAGTCCTGTTCTGGAAATACAAATAGTACAAGGATATAGTGTCTTCCTCTCAATTCTATTCTTCCCTTGGCAGATAAGATTTAAAATGGTGAGGGAAATACAAGCTGGTAGAGGAATAAATGCAATTAATTTGAACTTGAAGCTAGATTCAGCTCTGTTAATCCTATGTTAGGTTCCTAACAGAACCAAGAAAAGTAACTTTGGTTTGAGGTAAAGTGTATTTGGTCTGCTAGTCCTCAGGAATTGTATTTGTGGAGATGACAAAACCAGAAACATTTCCCTCTAGCTTAGGAGACTTAGTTATAGATCAGAAACACATGATGCTAATCTAAGTAAAAAAAAAAAAAAAAAAAACCAAACAAAAAAAACCCACACCAAAAACAAAGGAAAAAAAAGGCCTTAGGAGGTAACAATCTAGATTCAACCTATCTCTGCTGATGTGTTTACAGTAACCAGGAAACTGCTAATCATCTTTTATTTCTAATAACAGCTCAGTTCCTACAGGTTGACCAAATGAGAATTGGTTGTAATTACTGATTGAAGTAAGCGATTACTCACTTCCCTGGCCTAAAGAAAATGGGCTTCAGCCATACCTAAGATGTTCAGGTATTTCTGAGCTAATATAAACACTCTTCCGACTCCCTTGGAAAATTGCAAATCATATTTTGAGAACAGTTTTACTTGAATGACAATAGATCTTACATTCCAGAAAGAAGACTTCAGAGTTGCAGAGTTACCTCTCCAAGCCATTTAACTTTCCTCTGAGATTCAGTACATCCCTCTGTCAAATGAAGAGGATGATGATAACCCATATCATCATGATATTTCAAGTCTAAATTCATTAAAACTTATAAAATCTTTTGCAGTGCTTAGGAGAAAAATTGAAGTATTTGAAGGAGAATTTGAAAGCATTTTTGCTGTACTAATTAGCAGAAGAGAGACCTTCACAGACCTGTAGTTAATGCTTTGGAAGGACTACAGGTAGTTTAAAACTGTATATATATTTTTTTTTAAGTCTGAACATATTTTCTTTTATTTACTGCAACTGAAACACATATAAAAGCATACAGGATGCACAGTGTCAATACAGTTTCCAAAAACATTGGCTTAGCTGGCCTTAGTTCTTCACACTTAAATCTGAAATTATATGGCCATACTGGGAAGGAGTAACTCATATGTTGCCTTTTGTCCTAAGAAAGTGCTGTGAAAATTAACGTGTAGATTATACATAGGAATCATGACTAAAGCTTGATAGCTTGACAACTCACAATAACTGCTCAACAGATTAGAGCAGAAATAAAGGATAAGTAGGGGAGCCAACAGGAGTGCTGAGTACATAGGAAGGAGCTAGAATTAAGGTGGGCAGAATGTAATTGTTTAAATTGGAATTTAGACAAGACAGCAGAGCTAACTTGCCAGTAATGTAAGAAAACTGACATGCAGGTACAGTAGGTATTTTGATCACTATTAACTCACTTCACAGTTCTTGTAGGGTGATAACACAATCTGTTGCCATGAAAATAATTATGAAGTTTTCATTTTACATATTGAAGTCTCCTTATCCATCACTGGAGCAGAGGCTTCAATATTATACAGTCTAAGTGTATTTTCTGAGTCCTTAACAGAAACACCACTCAATTGTTGAACCAAAGTTGGCATAAACAGTGCTTAAACAGCAATTTGCTTGCTTTGATTTATGAAGAGGCACCCAGACTGGAACACCAGCATCCCAGAATCAGCTGCTGGAAGGATTTACAGCACATCAGAAAGAGACACCCTGCGTGTCACAAGGAGCAGGCACACACTAAACAAGGTTTCTCTAGCAAATGGAAACAGCAGATGAGCAATAATACAGATTCAGTTGGTAATCACTCCGTACTTCAGAGGACAGGAGTTTTAAGAGCTTCCAGGGTAGAGAGAGAAAGACAGGACCCAATATTTTCTCCAGAGTGCCTCCATCTATGCATTCAGTTACAAAGCAAAGCAGGATGATATGTAGTAATCCAAATAAAGTGAGTAAAGCAGAATGCACTAAAAAATTAAGTGTTGCCTCCTCCTTGGACCTATCAAGTATTTTTTTTTGCCAAAGTACAAGTTCTCTACATGCCCTCCAGCTTCCAAATGTCAGCAACATTTTTGCTTTTCATCAGCCAGACACTTCCCAAGTTAATTCTTTTGCCATGAACTTCTCTAACCAAATCTCCCAGCATGCACTGCATCTTCCTCCTTGTCTCATGAAACAGAGACCTCACATACTACCTATATTCTTCCTCATATTTAAGCAAATGCATATGTCTGCTACACATGATATCTTAATCACTGGTACTTTCTGGAGAAACGTTTCAACATCTGCTGTATCTTAATTATAGCATCTCAAGGGACACCAGCTGACATTCACATTAGCTAGCAAAGCTTTTCGTGTTAGGAATTCTTTGGAGGCCAAATCATTTATCTTAACATTGCCACAATACAGCAGGTGAAATACTCCAATGCAGCAAAGCAGCACATGGCCTATTTGCCTTCCAAGCCCTTCACATAGAATTTACTTACTAAGCCTACAACAGAGGAGGTGAATACATCTCTGCAAAAAGATGAATTCCACCTCAGAAGTGGTGGAGCTGTTCAGTAAAGAACAGGCCTTTGTCATGTATAAACTATCACAACTCTGTTGTCATGGAGCTATAAGATATTTAACCCTGCTGAGGATCTGCTCCAGGATTTTGCAGCTTTTATTGCTGTGTATGTATCGTACTGGTGAAAGGTTGTCTATCATGATGAAAATAAGCATACACAATGACTTGTTTGTATTTATAACTCTGTGGTTTTTATATCTGACTGCTACTCATTGCTTTTTGTTTTGTTTTTTTTTTCTAATCACACCTGCTCTTGCCACTTTCTGAATCCGAAATCCCCCATTGAGATGAATTGTCAGTAACAGCCTTTATCACTCTCTGCTGGCCCTGGGACATGTGCAGCTAATTACATGCACACACCTTTGCCCCAGTTTACAACTGAGAAAGGAGAAGCAGGGAGACTGTGTTAGTGACAATTTTAAAGATAAACTGTGCTAGGACAAGACTAGATGATATAAATTCCTGGTCTAAATCCTGTGCTACATGACCAGATAGCATTCCCTGACAAAGTGAGGAAGTGTTTCTTTTTGAAAATGATGCAAAGACATCATTAGCAAGAATCAAGAATTCACCCTAAAAGTGATCAAAAAGTGAATAATGAAAACTTGTAATGTATGTTTATAATGTATTGTACAAAATAATGTTGTAACAACAGTTAGGGAGAAGGCTTTTTGGAAGTGTTCTCCTTTAAAGCTTTACTTTTGTGCTTTATTCAGCTGCACAACTCCACAGAATTAATTTTATATAGTTGTTCATAACAAGCAGGCTCATTTTCTAGGATGAGATTTGCAAAAGCACCAAGACATCTCTGAGTGTAAAAACCCATGACTTTGTGAGACTTGTGTTATTGTACCAATCATGTTTGCTTTGCAAATTATCTCTTCTGAATCCAGTGGGTTTTTTATTCTGTTTTTGACAACAGGGACCGAGTTAGTCAAACTGGCCCAAAGCCAAAGTAAAAATATTTTTCCTCCCCCTGCCCCTGGCAATAGAGTCATATTATCGTATGGAGATGAAAGAAACCCCAAAACAAAACTGGCTTACCTGACACTGACAAACTAGAAGCCAGCTTTCAAAGAATCAGTTTATCAAAAGACAGACTTCACAGCCCAGCCGTGCACTTTAATCACTTGTGGCAGAAGTGTGAAAACAGAGACAATTCTCGCATAGGCAGAAGACATAATTGATTATTCTTGTCCTATCTCAGCCTGTTAAATTGATGATTGCTGCTGATATTCTAGATCACAGGATGTGCATTCTTTAAAGAACTGTAAAACCTACAGTGAACTTTTCATTCTATGTTAAAGGACCACAGTCATTTTTGTATCTGTTACCATCAACACATCCCAAAATTTTAAGATAGATATTTTGTTACTGAACAAAAGATAAAATACATTTTTCCCCTCTGTGCAGTCAAAATGAATACCCCTGTTATGAATATGACTGGAACCATTAAATAACAAGCCTGAAACACAGGTTATTTGTGAATGATAGAAAAGCCAAAAGGAAAGATTCAGAAGATTTTTTTTGTGGCAGAGCAGTCTTACACACCAAGTCTCACATTTTAGAAGTCTCACTCTTTAAAAGTTACTTTCTTGCTATTAATCATGTCTATCCATTTCTACGAGAGCAGAATAAAAGATGAACTGAAATGGGTATATTGATGTAACTTGTGACCCTGCAGCTTTTTCCATGGCAGCTGTCCATCCCAGCTCCCTCCACCAGCCTGTCCTGTAATCAAATGGGGATCCATTCCCTTATCAACTAGGTTATGTACATATTTCTCCGCAGGGTTGCCTTTCTTGCTGTGAAATGTTGTAAAATACACAGAACATTGTGCTGGCTCTCCACATGACACTACATCAAGCATAAAGAATACCAAATGACTTAAGCAGTGACATTGAATCACTCATGGATTGGCCCAGTTGGACTGAAAAATTGAAGAGCACCTCTTATATTCAATCATCTGAGCAAGGACATAAGGATTTGGCCTACTGAGATGGTGGGACAGACACATGTTTGAGATCCTACAAAGTCAGATCTCAGAACAGTCTTTCCTTACGTGCTCCTTTTTCAGTGGTACACATTTTCTGTGTATCAGTCAACCAATTCCTGATCTGTGTGACAGGAACTTTTTAACCAACACATATGTTCAGGTCAAAAAAAAAAAAATAATCATGAACAAAAGAATATTCTTGCAGGTTGAAACTGAGCATACATTATGAAAAATCAACATCTGAAACATGAACTTCCGGCTCAGCAGAAAAAAGTAATACTTTGGGAGCCAGTGCAGCATACGAAGGCCAAAAGCTGTAATGAAAAAAGGTTTGATGGCTCCTAGGGAGCTGAGGAAAGCACATTCTCCATCTGATATGGGGTGTGTGTGGAGGATTAGCCCTGGCTTCTAGAAGAGCTCTCCCAGAGCGACAACTATCTGGAGGAAAGGAACTGAGGTTCAGTTTGGCCACATGTGGGGTTTCAGTGCTGCTGCACTCACACAACCAAAAGCATAGCTTTATAACTCTTTCCAGGCAAGATGCACAGATGGGAGAAAAAGCTTCCTCTAATCTCCCACACTGAGCATGAAAGCAAGATTCACAAACACATGCGTGTGTAAAGCAGCATAAATTTAAGAAATACCAGCCTTTCTCTTACTTAGTAGTAAGTTGGATGGTATAAAGGATAACACTGTAGCTTAGCAATCAGTAAGAGCAGGTACTATTCTAACTTTTTTCAGTGTCCTGCTAGGTAGTTTTGAGTAAATCAGTTCAGAGATTACAAAACCAGTAATTACGATTAATTGTTCCTATAACACAACTATAGATCCAATCTAAAGCAATTCCTACTTGAAGCAGAATATGTTTTCCAGAAAAAGACAAAGGAATCTTGATTTTAAAAACTTCAGACAGAGAGTCCTCAATGATCTTTCAAAAACAATTCCAATCATTTATTAACTTTATTATAAAAATGTGCACCTGGAGTCTACCATTGCCTAACTTCCAACATTCCACTATTTTAGTTTTTTATAACTTAAGTTGAAAAGTTTTTGAGTATCATATTCTGTGCTTTATATAGGTACAGGCTGGGATAAATTACCTTTGCTTAAACTAAATAGGTTCAAGCCCTTGAGTATCTTGCTGCACAGAGTGTCCAATCTATTAGTCATTCTCAAAACCTTCACCAAAATCTTTATTCTTTTTTGAAACATGAATCTGAATCTTCACACATACTCAGATAGTTAGGAAGTTATCACATCACTACTGACACAGAAGTAGCATAACTTCATGATCCCTGTTTGAAGTTCATCTTTAGGCCTTTGGCAATTGTGTGACAGTGAAATCCTACATTCAACCAATGATCTATCATGATCTCCCAAAGACTTTTCAGTCATTACTTCTCAGGATAGAGTCATTCATTCTGCAACTGTAAGCTAAATTATTTGTTCATATATATGGAAAAATAAACCCCAACAAATATATATATGTGTGCATATGGGTTTACCTTCAGTTTTACTGAAGCATATATAATTATGAACCACTTCATTAGCCGACTTTCATTTCCAAAGTCTCAAACTTTAATCCATCTACATAAATTTACCACTAATTAGTTTTTAATATTTTTTCCAATCATTAAAAGAAATGGAAAACAGAGCATGGCCCAACAATTCCCAAGGGATCTTATTAGATAATGATTACCACTTTGCATATTAAGGCTACCAGAGAAGCAGTTTTAGGTCCTGTTAATGTGTTGCCCACTTGAATATGCATTATTCTTATTTCTTAATCAAAGTTTGTGTGGTACCATGACAAATGCCCTAAGAAAGTCCATTACATCAGCACTACAACATTCATCGACCAAACCTCATATATCATAAGAAAGCTATTGAGTTAGTCTGACAAGATATATTTTTCCATAAACCAATGGGAACTGCCATAAATTACATTATTTCTGATTATTACTCTACTAATAATGTCCCATATCAGTCTTCCATTATTTTTGTCAGGGATTGGCACCAGGCTGAAAGGCCTGTAATTACTAAGCCATCCCATTTAAAATTCTGGCACAGTATTTGCCTTCCCAGTGCTGTATCAATTAATAAAAAACAACATGAACAGTCCAGAGACACTCTTAAGCGGTTCCTTGAATACTCCCCGATGAACGTTATTGGAACTGCTGATCATAAAATGTCTTAACTTGAACTGTAGCTGTTTAACAACCTCCACATTTAGTGATGAAATGAAATTTCCCCATCCCTATATCTACCTATACATAATACAGATAACAGCACTTCCAAAATGCTTTGAGATCAGTAGTTTAAAAACAGTTCATAAGAGCTAGGTATCGTGAGTTTTTTAACTCCTCTGTGTTGCAGTACCTCTCCAGTGATCAAGAATATTCATACATTAACAAAAATCCTTCTTTTTTTTAATTGAATATGATCTGAGGTACAAAGTATTCTTGTATCTTTTTCGTGCTGGCTACCCAGAATTTATACAGCAATGGTAAATCTTTTGCTGCCAGGAAATCCCTTATGTAACTGCGTGGAGTCACTCTAGACGGATGCTTCATTGAATCCAGTAATTTCTCAAGATTTGTCAAGTACAGCAAATAGTGAAGCAGTTAATATGGTAGAATATGTGTCATCTATATTATCAGTAATCACAAGTAGATAAAATCTAATTAAAGAGCAAAACTTTTGAGATCTGTAAATCATTTTTGTACTCAAGAAAAAATGATCAGAAAAAAATCCTTGCAAATCTTTTCATTTGAGGTCTAGTAGTATATTTTAGGTACCAGTACTATGTAAACATTTTTAGCAATATTAACCCAGATTTTCATTAAATCTATAAGCAAGTATTCTGTATAAGTAACTTTTACTAACTTCAAGGTAAACTGATGTGTTAACATTGCCCTCACTGATGTAATGGCAATGCAGTGCAGACATACCAAAGCCTGCTTGGAAACTGGCACCTATCTGGCCACAGACACCAGGAGCTAGGAGTAGGTAAATGCCTGCATATTTATGCAACCTCTAAAACATGTTTTGGAACCCCCAGTGAGCTACATACTGTTCAAATATTACTGAGAACTGAAAAAAAAACCCCAAACAAACCTAGATTTAAATAACCTAAGATAGTCAGCTGTGAATCAGAAGTCTAACAGACCTGACACCAGTGATGGGAAAACACAGGCTTGGCAGTATTTAGGCAAGTTAGTTGTTTTCAGAATAACTATACCTAATCAAACTCACCCTCAGATACTCTGAACATAGTTTGAAGCAATCTCAGAAGCATTAAACAGAACTCTAAACAGCCACAAACATAGTGCTTAGCATTTAAAATAGGGGAGAGAGAAGTAAGCCAGAGAGCTTACTTCTAATTACAGCAGAAGTACTAAAGCAATTACTCAAACAATTTAAGTATGTAGAAAATGGTAAAGGGATGAGTAACCAGCAATGCAGATGGTTTTCTCTGTACAATAGGGTAACAGGCAAAAAAGATTAGATATTTTTAATAAGAAACTTTATGAAAATGCCATAAACAGCTGGGGAAAATATGGTCTAGAAAAATCACTGTTAGATGGCTACTTTACTCAGAAAACCGTTACTGAATATTGATGATTGACTGTCAAACTAGAGGGGTTTCCCAAGTGGTGTTCCATAGAACAGCATATAAGCCGGTATTTTGATTAATGATTTGGTTAAAGGAATAGAAAGTACAGGTTTTAAATCTGCAGGTGACATGAAGTTGAAAAAGCTTGTGAAAACAAGAGAAGGATGTGATCAGAATTTAATAAACTTCGAGATAAAGTAGAGAAACGGTTTTGACTAAGTAGGATACAAGTCAAAAAGCACAGTGGCAAAATGCTACAGTTAGGTAGGACTAATCAACCACAAAAAACCACAGTGGGTAAGTACATGATTCAGGAATATCACCAAAGGTAACAGTAGATCACAAGCTGAACATGACTCAAGAGCATCATGGTGTTGCAACACCATATGGGGGGACATTTAAACAGAAATACTGCGTGTAATACACACTAAGAAATTTTTCTGGTCTACTCAACAAGACGACTAGAGCATTTGTCCAGTTTTGGACATTACTGAAGTAAGCCAGCCTAAGGAAAGTAAGAAAGATTATCAAGATCAAGAAAACTCAACCTATGTGACAAGGTTTAAAGAACTGGGATTGCTTACTCTAAGAAAAACTGAAGGTGATGAAATAGTTTTCTTTAAATATGTACAAAGCAGCTACAAAGGGAAAGCGAAT
The DNA here is from genome assembly GCF_023638135.1 of Falco biarmicus. Lineage (NCBI taxonomy): Eukaryota > Metazoa > Chordata > Aves > Falconiformes > Falconidae > Falco > Falco biarmicus. The sequence continues at coordinate 9,258,640 of NC_079300.1, read as the reverse complement.
ACATCCTTCACATCAATTTTGGCTAAAACAAAAATGGCATACACTTCAGCAATGCATATTTACGTAAGGTCAATAGTAAAAGCTTTCAAATAGTGGCATAGTTAAGAACTGGAGATGATTATCCTGGGGGTTGTGGACTTTCCACATTTTGAGACTTTCAAAAAGAGGTTGCAGAATCAACCCTAATGCATTTACGCTACACTGCAATCATAGTAACTGCAGTACAGGTGTACACTTGCAGATTCTAAATCTTCCATAAAACTTTTTTTCTACTTGATAAATGAGGAATGGTTGCTTTACAAGTCTGCAGGGCTTACATAAATGAGGCCTTTATCCATGCATTCTGTTTCAGTGGAGTCAGTGAAAAGTTTGTTTACTTCAGCAGCAGCATACCAGGTTCCAAATTGAGGAAAACAGGAGCGTTGGCCATTTGGCCACTGAAATGTCGTTGTCTTAGAATCTGCAATCACATGCATGGGGAAAGTGGAGAGACGTGCTTTCTCCTCCTTTCTTTGTCTAAATCGGCAGAAGATCCTTTTTGTATAAGGCATGTCTGTGTGGAGAACAGCATTACTACACATCAAAAACAGCCTGTCTGCAAAGAGAATCTCCTCTGCTAGGAAACTGAATATATGGCTCAGCAGACAGTAGCTATGGTGCTAACAAATACAACCACACAGAATAAAGGCAAGACAGATCTACTGGAAGGCCATTTCCTGGTCTTATGATTTTACCTGGATGATATGTTAATGGATAACCACGACTGGTATCCTCCCTTAAATCAGCCAAGTTCTTCAGCACTAGCTGCTGCTGAACTCTATAAAAGCATATGTGAAAAGCCCACTCGGAGCTCACCCTTCCCAAGGAAGTTACGATTTCTCCCCAGCGCTTGTTTCAGATACAGGCATTAGTGGCACAGACTATGTAGTAGCAGCAACCTTGCTTCATCACATACCACCACCTGCACAACATGCAAGACAGTGCTAACAGGGACGCAGCTGGACTGCTCCCCTCTCTGCCCACTCACAGCACTTACCCCATACACAAAACTGGGGTAAAAACAACAGAAGCTTCAAGGACTGCTGGAGTTTGTAATTATGATGGGTATAATCTTTGTCCTGTTGACAAGTTCCAGGCTTTTTTCGGTAGTGCCAGATGACAGGACAAGGGGCAACAGGCACAAACTCTAACACAGGAAGTTCCACCTGAATATGAAGAAAAACTTCTTTGCTTTGAAGGTGTCAGAATGCTGGAACAGGCTGCCCAGAGACGTTGTGAAGTCTCCTTCTCTGGAGACATTCAAAACCTGCCTGGATGCAACTCTGTGCAACCTGCTCTAAGTGAACCTGCTTTAGCAGGGGTTGAACTAGATGATCTCCAGAGGTCCCTTCCAACCCTGACCATTCTGTGACTCTGGGCTGGTATTTACTGACAGAGTTACAGGTGAACAAAACTAGTACAACTCCAGCATAACAAAGAATTACCCTTTTAGTATTCTACTCAGGCTATTTACAACTTAACTGCTATTTGTTACTGTGAATGGTAGTTTCTACATTAAGTCTTGTTAATTAAATGTTTTATATGCATCATTAAGACAATTTTAGCTTTTTCAAATTAATTTAGGATTGTATGTTGCTCAGATTTATTATTCATTAAAGTATCTAAAGCACCTCAAACACATCCTTTACATGCATTCCCTAAACACATATAAATCATGTTGGCATATAAAAGCAATGTGTAAATATATATAATATAATTAGCACTTTCATTGATGTGTGGTTGTACCATTCATACCTTACAACTGCAATTAGAAAACAAAGTATAAAGTGTAACTAGAATCTGACAGAACTAACAATATTATAAACCTTTAATTCCATGTTACTAATAAGATTTCAGATTAGTAATAAATTAATGACTAATTTAATTTTAACAGTTTTTGCACCTCACTTGAGTCTACGATTAAGCTAGGTTATTTTTGGTAGTTAATTTTTAATCAGCTCCATGTTTTCACAAATTAGGCCAATTATTTTCATTCAGCAGAAAATATTATTCATTAAAATATTTATTAGTATTAATGTTTGTAAAGATCTATTTCTTAATACAATGCAGGCATTAGGCCTAAGTGAACCCAAAGAGTTTCCATGTATGTAAATTACTTCTGATCGCCATGGTTACATGAGCTAATAGACTGATGTTTTATATAAGGTATATGCACCAGAACATTAATCTACTATTGAACAAAGCAGCAAATCTGTACCTTTATGACCAAGCATATGCTATCGTTGGATGCTAGCAACACAATCTGTTGTCACACATGAGAAACACTGAGAGATTCAGAGAGATCTGAGAAGCACAGTAGAGCGATGGATGCAACAACCTGCCATGCATGCAGAGGTCCGAGTTCCCCAAAGTGCTCTCTCCAAGTCTTGCTTCTGAAGCAGCAGGAATACAGCACATCACAGGCAACGGCTGCCTCTGATAACACTAATCATCACCCTCAATTTGCATTTCAAACTCTTCCACACAACACTTTGTTGTGCACAGCTTCCAGCTATGAAAACTCCTTTTCCTTCAAGTTATCTATTGCCCACCTTCAGAAAAGTGTTCTTATTAATAAAGAGCACTTAACTACATGTTTCACATTGAGTGTATATTCACTTTTCTGACTTGTAATGTACAGGTCTGTTTATCATTGCATGATTTCCCTAATAAAAATTATGACTTGCCCTTGTCATGTGGTTTCCTGGCACAGAAACCACAGACTCTGCCATTCCAATCACTTTGTTAATGAAGAATACTGAGATAACTGTTGTTAACTTGGAGCCTATTCCATGTGTTGTCTTGTGCAGTTTCAGAGTCACTGATCTAAAACTATCTATTAAATTTGCAGGATGACATAAATATCAGTAAGGCCTGAAGGAATGAAATATATCTACCGCCTCCCACTTGGAGTTAAATGTCAGGGGTTCAATAGTAACTAGGTAGCTGCCAGATTCTCCAAAACCACCCTGCACTCTTTGTATTTCTGAAAACGCCCCCATGCTCCCATTACTAGCTCTGGGCTTCCCAATAGCCCTAATTGCCCCAGAAATGTATTTGAAAACAAATTCTGAGCATTTATTTGTAAAATAAATGATTCTTATTTGACTTTTTTCAAAATTTCCCCTGGCAATTTAATATTAATTAAAATCTGTTGAGCCATATGGTGACTTCTTTTTCTTAACAAACATTATGACTTTCGTATTTTTTCATATTTTTGCCATAACAAACAACAAAGCTTAGAGAGCTCATAGCACACAGACACCATTGGTTCAAATACTAATACAGCCACACAGGCAGACCAAAAGGGACCGCAACAGAAAAATGTTTTTAATGCATTTTAGGCAAGTGAACCTCCTGCAACTAAACACACCCTTGTAAGAAAACAGATCACCATATTCAGAAATAGAGCACAATCACAAACTGCATGGGTGCTGGCACTCACCTTTTTCTAAGCTGTAAAAAACTTGCCTTTGTATTTATATTTACATTACAGAATTGCACATTAATGCTTTCTGTCTCACCCACCATCACATTTTTGAAATTGTGCCGTAACTGAGCAATGAATATCATGCATTGTTTCTGGATTAGAACTAGATGGAGAGAGAAACAGTTTTGCTGAAGCTTCTTCTAGTGAAGAGCTAGAGCAAAAGCAGAGATTACACTTGTGGAAATACAAGGCTGCGTGTATGTGTGAGTGTGGCTTGCACTGAAAGATATTTAAAGAGCAGCTCCTCAAGAAGAAACTACTGCCATCCATCTATCTATGCATACATCTCCCTGCCTCTCCACTGCATCAAATGCTGCTTTGCCAGCCTTCTTACTGACCTGTGCCAAGTGGTTTAGCCCCCTGCTAAGGAAAAAGGTAAAAGCCGGATCTCCCTGATTTTACTGGATCTGCCAGATCCTGCCAAAATGTGGCATCAGTATGCCACTGCATCAACAAATTGCAAAACGAATGCACTTGCTTAAGATGCATTAAGAAAAATTCCTATTCCAACACCCACCATATCATAAAATCTTGTGTCTAGCATTTAGATCTTGCCAAATTCTACCAGTGTTTGTCCCTCACCTATAAATAACATAGCATAAATAATCATTCCTGATTTAACAATTCTTCTACTATACGTGTACTTTTTCCTTCCCTGTAGAAGAAACTTAAATCACAATGCATATATTTAGATTTAGAAAAAACAGATATTGCTAGATACTGGTGTTAATGTATTTACCTCAGCTTCCCCCTTGAGAAAAACAAGAGCCTCGTACTTAACAACAACAAAAAAGAATTTTTCACATGCCTTAAAAACGTTCAGCTGCTATAGAAAACTTGTAAACTAACCCAGAAAAGGATAATCTGGATCTACTGCAGCCAGAGTGAAAAAGTACACCTTCAAGATTACTAAAAACTTAAAAGTCTAATATATCTCTGTTCAACAAACAGCAAAGACAGCAAGGCTCCAAATTTAAATAGGACTTGCTTTTTGTCACCTAGACCCTAAACTTTCTTCTAAATCGAACACAAAGGCACCCAGATATTTATATCTGAAAAATCCGTACTCGGTATTTTGTGGTTTAAATGAAACCACAATAATTCAAATCTTGTATTTTCATCTATGTAGAGTACAGTCACCTTTTATGTTACATAGTGAAATTTTACAGTAAGGCATGTCTGACACGTATGGACAATCCTAAAGAAGTATTTTAAGCTCATCAGCTCTTAATTGAGGTTTTCAAAGTGGCTTAAGGGATTTAGACAAAAATTACTCATTTCTTATTTCCTTTTATCACCAATACATGGCTAAACTCCTAGGCTGTTCTGAAAATCTCAGTGCTCTGGATACATATTCATTGCATGTAAGAGAACTGTCACACTTTTGCTATCTATCTAAAAGATAAAACTCTCAAGCTTAAGTGAAGAAAATAATAGGCTAGATTTTGCTTTTGCTATCATTGATGACTTTATGAACTCATGTTCTGCAAACCCCCATAGTTTTAGCTGAATAGGAACACTTCAAAAAGGCATCTTTAGTCAACTGAAACAAGAGCTGTGATGATACAAATGTGCTGGTTTCAGGAATAAGAAATCTGTTTTGCATTGCTCTAGTACTGGAACACGCTTAAGGTTGGATTGCTCTGGTAAATCAAAAGCATCATAAAGTTTTGTGTAGTTTAACAGTAAGACTTTGGAGCTCAGAGCCAAGAAATTATACAATCTAGCAAACTCCAGGCACTGGACGTTTTCTGTGCTACTGAATATAGATACACTGGGTGGGACAAAAATTTGCAATTAAATTGAAACAGCTGCTCTTTTTAGCAAATTAAAAGTTTAAGGTTTGAGGTGGGGGAGAGGAGAAAAAAGCTGGATCCAAGATGATGCAGGTGTTGCTTGCAGATTTTAGTCAGGCCTGTTGTGCCAGTTTATGAGGTCAGAATTTTGCATGTACAGGCTATTGCCAGATTTTTTCCTATAAGATGATATCTTTGATAAGTGCTGAAAAACATTACCAAGCAGTGCTACCAAGCCATAGCAAGTCTCCTGGTATTTTCTGTGGACAACAGATCACGTTTGCTCTTCATCGGCAGAGCGCAAGGTAGGGCCTGGCCTGAGCACGCTACTAAAATGCAGTTTAATTACGACTGCAGCCTACATCCCTCTCGTTCTGCAGTGCCAAACTTTTTCTGTGCCGCAGGCGGCAGCGCGCTTCCAGCTGCAGCAGGGTGGGGAAGGGCTGCGAGCGGGGCGCAGCCGGCCGCGGGGTTGGAGATAACGGGGTAACGGCCCCCCGGCTGCTCCCGCCCGTTCCCTGCGCGCCCCCCTCCTTCCCCGCCAAGAAGCAAAACTCGCGGCCATCCGGGAAGCTCCGTGTGCCAGATCCAGGTTTTGCCGTGTTCTGGCTCCGGGACGCTCCAATTTTTTTTTGTTTTTTTATGCTTACTAATTTTTTAATTTATTTTTTATTTTTAATCGCTGCAGTGGAAACCGCCAGCGCCCGCCGGGGCGGTGGGGCCGAGGGAGCGCAGTTCCCCCGGGACCCCGGCAGGGCTCCGCCCGCTGGCCGCGGCGCTCCGCGGGGCTCCGCGCGTTCCCTGGATGTTGCGCGTTCCCTCTGCGGATGGAGGGAGGGAGGAAGCGAAAGAGGGAGGGAGGAGAGAAGGAAAGAGGGAGGAGGGAAGGGGGGAGGGAGGCTGGGGCTGCCTCCGGGAGGCGGGGGAGGGCCGCCGGGGCCAGGGCCGCCAGGCGGGCAGGCCGGGGCGGCTGGCAGCGGGACGAGGCGAGGTGCAGCGAGGCCCGGCAGCGGGCGGCCCCGCTCCGCCCCGCCGCGCTCCCCGCCCGGCGGCCCCGCAGCCGCCGCCGCCCGGGCCCGGCCCGCCTCCCCCCAGCACCCCGCGAGGAACAGCTCCTTTGCAGTTGGCAGCACCGCATTAACACGGGGAGAGAGGCAGAGAGAGGCAGAACGGGAAAGAGAGGGAGGGAAGGAAGCAACCCAGATCACTGGGTTGCTGGAAGCAGTAAAGGAGCTCCCAGGACAAACTGAAGCTTTTGCAAAAAATAGCTCTTTCAGGGTTAGGCTTTTTTTTTTTTTTTTTTTTTTTTTTCCCCCCCCCTCCTCTTTCTTTTAGTCAAGTGCAGAGGAGAAGTGCCCCCACCCCAGCGTCCACCCAATCTGTCGGCCTGAGGGGCACCTCAACCAGACAAAGCAGAATGTACCAGGGACACATGCAGGTAAGACGCTGCAAGCAGGCTGGAGAGGCAAAGCCCTCCGAGCGGCTCCGCCAAAACGTGATTCTGTGAAGTTTCTGTGGGTTGAGCGGAGGGGAGATGCCACCTTGGCACCGTGCAACAAGTGAACTGGTGCAATAGGATAGTGGCACTCCAGCTCGGGGCTGGAGGGAACAGCATGCCTGGGGCTACCTATGCTTGCGGGGGGAGAATGGAAAAGGGCTTCTATCAACTTTGTAACTAGGTGAAGTTTTGTGTGTATTTATTCATTTGTTATGCCTGCTCACTCAAACAGATTCAAGGGAGCATTCCAGGGCAAACATTGTTATGGCATGCTTTAAGTGACACATGTCTCCTGCCACCCTCTTGATGCATCTCTTCCTGTATGTCAAGTGAAGGGCAAACAATAAGGGGAAAAACAGAGCCCTTGCTTTGCAAAATCTGCAAAGATTTCATGCCACACTAAAGCTGTCGATTTGCATAGTGTGTTCTGTTTAAAGGTGACGGATTTCTATTCTTCCCTCCCAACATGGGATAAGGATTGATTTTGCTAAGCCCCAGAATGACTTTGTAGAATGAATTCAAACACATGCCTAAGTGACTTCAACATTTTAGGCAGCAATCTTGTTTCATGATCCTATTGATCCACATCGCCGTAGTAGAAAATGCCTCTCCCTGATAAAAACATACTAGTGCCTTGGACGTGATGACTTTAACCTTGACTCCCGCTCTCCTTCACATGGCTCTTCCTTGGAAAGCCAAATCTGTTTTGAAGGAGGGGGAAATGCCAAAGTGGAGTAAAGCTTTACACTGATCTCCCAAATTCATTTCTTTGTTTTTGGACCCAATTAGGCTTTTTGTTCATTGCCAGGAATGATCAAATGCTTTTATCACGTACAGCGGCACCAGCCTGGCACGTAGTGTTGTTAGTACTAAGTCTGTTTACAGAGAAAGTACAGTTTTACTAAGTGTAAGCTGACCACATTTGTTTGGTGTGATTCTGCACAGCACTTAAAAATCTGCTGAATGGTCGTTGGGGATGTTAAACTTCAGTCAATGTCAAACACAGGGTTATGTACAGGATCTGTGAGTTAAGTGAGGATTCTGATTCAGCACTCCGCTTTCCAGAACTGAACGGTACCAGTTACTCTTTTATGTTTTTGTTATCTGATCTCAACAGTGATAAATAATGTGTCATAATATTGCTTGTGATAGGAGAGCAAACAGGTTTTAGCAAGAAATGTAGAAGTATACGTATTACTATTTTTGATAATAAGTGTAAAGTATGCATTGTTTTGTGGTGACACGAAAACAATCCTGTAACTAATGATACTCAATTGGACATTGTCAAACAGGTATTTATACCCTTATGATAGCAGAAGTTCTTTGCTATGAGGTATATATTGCAAGGTTTCAACAAACATACAGCACTTTTTAAAAGGAAATGTAATGGAATATTGAGGTGTCTGGCAGCTCTATAAATTTTCTGAATCATTAAAAAGTTGAAATCAAAATTGCAATAGGAAAAACAGGTCAAAACATAAATATGTTGTGACTGATGTAATCTGATTTTTCTTTCAAATTATTTTTATTTTTCTAGCCCAATTTTAACCAAGTTATCTTTAAAAGTTTGCTGATATTGAGTATGCTTGTCATTGCTAAAAATAAAAACCCACCTGAGTGCATCAGCCAAACTTTTTTATATATTTCTGTCCTAACAGGAAGCATTAATGTTCTTCAGATAATGCCTAAAAAAGCCTAAAGCATTAGGAGAGATTTTCATGTTTACTATACCCTTAATTAAAGCCTTTATATGAGTCAGACAAAGACAATAAAGAGCTAATTTCTTTGCAATGAAATGGTCTACTGTAATGGTTATTAAACTATGTCAGAACAGAAACAATCAAAGTTACCCTACAAGTACCATAAAGACCAACATGCTAAAAAAAAAAAAAAAAAAAAAAAAAAAAAAAAGGTAGGCATATCTAAGCATTACAGGTCCTTTCTTACTATCTCCAAGACTTCTGATAAGATTCCTATGAACTTAGGGAAAACTATTGGCAATTACCTGCCAATATAAAATAAGGTGAACACAAAACCATCCAAACTTGGGTGCATTAAGTCAGGCACCTAAGTCAGTACCTGGACCCCTAAACAAAACCAATCATCTTTTAAAAGACACTGAGCACTCACAGAGTGCTTCCACTTCAAGTGAAACTGGAGTGTTTAGCTAGACCCTACCTGGGTACTTCAGCATCTAACTTTACAGATTCCAAATGCAAAATGTCAAGTGAAACTGGAGTGTTTAGCTAGACCCTACCTGGGTACTTCAGCATCTAACTTTACAGATTCCAAATGCAAAATGATGTGCCAATATATAATGCCTGATCCTACACTTCTTAAAGCAAAAGCTCTTCTGAAGCTACAGCAGTCAAACGCAGGATCTGATTTAGAATGCCAGTCATCATTTTTCTTTTTCCTAGTGTTTTGTTCTCAGATGTAAAAGTAAACTGCAGAAATAATTGCTTAGTCCAATTTAAAAGATGTTTACAGAGCCAATGTTTTACTAATAACCTGCTGTAACTCAGCTAATTCTTGGAAGACTTCTGAAAGGTGAGAACATTAACAACTGTAACAAAGTAATAAGCATAATTACAGAGATTGGAAATTTACCTATCTTGAATAGGCATCAAGCATTATCAGCTTCAGTGGAGAATTTCTGACTAAGCTAAATAAATTCTGCAAGTGTAGATGAAATACACTTTGCATTTAAGCACCGCTGAAGTCCGGAGCCTGAAGTACTTTACATCAGTCCGTAATATGTGTGTCTCTTCTTAATTTTTAGGTTATAGTACAGATGGGATTTTTTTTTTTTCTGAATCCCAGAAAACCAGTTTATTCCAAAGACCTAGGTTTAGATTTTCCTCTTACTATTTTATAAATGCATCCTCACAACACAGAAATACTAGAAAGGTCCTAAGTTAAAATTCCAAAGACAGTTAAAATATATATATATATATATCTCTAAAAAGGATGTGTGCTACTGGCTGAAACCACCATCCTTATATTTCCAGATACACTCTACAGGGCTAGATGTTACTTCTGCATTGCATGCTTTCACATAAATTACTAGGAGAAAGGTGAAGTGGCCTTCCACAGAGCGAGCAACACACAGAGAAATAGGATGCAGCAAAGTGCAGTGCTACAGGAGCTCTTTCAAAGCTATTTCACTATCATAATAAGCATAAGCATTTCATAGCCCTACTTACCAAGCTGGTTTACTCAGTAACTGTCTAAAACATAACAGGGACTGACACAGGTTCTAAGGCATGCAGCTACCTCCTGAAGCCTGAGCCTTTAAGGTGAGCTTTTTGCATGAGAAAGAACTTCACATGAGATGCACAGCCTATTTGCCAACACACAGCTTTAGTTATGTAAGAAGTCCTGTTTAATTCAGTAAACTTAGGCTCCGACAGGATAATAACCGATGTATACAAGAGCGGGATTACACAGATATGGCAAAAGAACTGAGTCTAAATGCTAAAACCGTACAGTATTTCTCTCCTAGGACAATGCGTGCAATCCAATGTGAGCTGTTTTCCATCTTCAAGGAAACAGTAGCAGACCAGATGGAAGCAGAACACAAGCTGAGTTCATCCCACAGTCACTGTTCTAAGATGTCTATAATTTTAACAACCAACAATAAGATACTTCAAAGTTTTTACAGTATATCCACCTGGTACCAGTCCCTCCCACTGACTTTTATGAGAGTTCTATAAATGGCTGGAGGGTAAATTACAATCATAGGGTGGGCTTTTCAGCAGCATTTGGCTTCCTAGGAAATTCAAAATAAATACTTTCAAAACTGTTTGCCTTGATGCTGTATAGAGTCAGCTTTCTCCAGCACAAACGCTTGAACATAAGAAGTGCTTTGCCAAATGTTGGCATGGGATTTTATGTATGGCAGTATTATGTTTCAGGATGGCTTAATTTAGACAAAGCACAAATCTTGACCGCACATGGCTATCAGAGTTCCTCTGGCACTTTCTCGCAAGAACAGGCTTATTAGTCACGATGCCTTGGCCAAGTTCCAGATCAGATAGATAGTCTCTTAAACTTTTAATTGCATAGGCAATCAGCTTCATGCCCTTAATTGTTGTGTTGTCTTCTGTACTATTAAAGATATTTAACATTCTACCATTGGCATTTCATATTTACATGAAAGGATTCATATTAATTATTCACATTTCACTAAGATTTCAGTCATCAAACACATACCTATATGATTGTAGTGGGTCTACAGAAAAATAACTATGTACACATGAAAATTCTTGCAAGATGAAACCTCAAGGGCTTCACATGTTTTACTGGGCCTGAGAAGAGTTGCTAAATATTTTAGAAGTTATAAAAAACATTTTTGAACTGATTTCCCAACACTTAAGACAAAGCTAACTTACTGGGAGAAGTGAAGCAGAACTGCCTCGAGATTAGCTCCAGATGCAGCTTCTTTGCTTCTTTGGTAACCTATTAAAAACATTGTAATAGTGTTGGTTACACTGCCACCTAAAATACATAAAACCCAAGCTATTGATCAATTGGTAACAAAAAAAAGTAATCTCTGCCGTGCATTTTGTACCTGAATAAAACGGCCCACAAAGAATACACACAACATAGAACTGGATTCACTGCTAAATTGAATCTTTGCTCAGCTTTTAAGATCAACATAATAATGCTACAAAATTCTAAAAATCTGAGCACATAGCTGGAATGCTAACTGACCCCTAGTGATGTCTCCTAGCCTAGCTGAAATTCTATTATGATAAACTGGTAATTTTTCATTATTACTAGCATTTTCTAGAAGTACTCACAATGCAAGGGCAGTGTTTATGATGGTATGTTTTCCATTTTGTCTTGATATTTTCCAGTTATTCACTAGCAGCTTTTCAAGTTTTGAACAGCAGATTATGAACAGGCTTATAAATGAAACAAGCTAAAAATAATGAGCTCACTTTCATTGAAAGAAGTTCATTCAAAGAAAGTAGGTGATATACTGCTTTTGGCTAAGATGCATACTGAAACTACAAATTCTAAGTATGTGTAATGCTGGTATAGGGAAGCATTCCTTGAAGCTGTTAGGCAGTTTAACAAGAACATAGCAGAAAATCTTGCAAAGGCTTATAAACTCTTGGCACACCGTGTATTTTTTCCTGGATGCAAATTAAGAGGAACTCTTACTAACTAAATAAGGATCCATCCCTCTATTCTGGAATTAAATTCATTCAAAACATAGAAAAACAACAGTCCCTAGCACTGTCACTTATTTATATAAATATGTTGGTCTAAACCCAGTATACAGCTTTCATAAAAGAGGCACTGTTTACTCAAGAAATCATGCTGTATTTTTTAAAAAAATCTACAACCATTGTCACAATTTATGATGGCATGATGCAGTTGCTAGTTCTTTAAACGCACATCCAGAAACTTGGATTCTACCTCTATATTCATCATATAGTTTCAACAAGCCCAGTCACCTTTCCACACATCCATTTTGCCTCACCTACGTTGTCTACTTTGATTACCTAGCATGTATGCTAAACTTAAGTAGCAGTTACTTTATTTTTTTTAAATCGTGTTTTCAAATATCTTAAAATGTACCTGCACAACTACTAAAACCAAGGATTGGTGATCAATAGCAAAATACTCAGCTGCATTAAAACCTACAGAGAGAATCTATTTTGATTATTTAGCTTTTACTTGTCTAAAAGTTTAGGCTCACAGATGTTTGAAAACTAATTTGTTTCACGAGATACACTGTTAACATATCAGAGAGAGAAAAATGCAGGCTGGCAGTCTCAGAACGGAAGAATGTAGGTGAAACTCTATGCAAAGGAGGAGGCCACAAGCTAGATCAGGATGAAATTTCCAAGTAGGACAAGGTGCATGAAAGGATGGGAAAGAAAGTAACCACATACAGAAATTTAGAGTTTCCTTTAGGAAATGCAGTGTCATAAACATTAATCTGTAGAACATAACTCCTAATTTATAATAATATTTTTTCTAAGCAAGCTGATTCTCCAGAAACTTAAAAATAAAAAGTGTGTGTTAATGTCTAAACCAGGTCTGTTTAAAACCACCTATCAAGTTTAATTTGCTACTCTATTTTCAATAGTTAGAAATTAAAATGGTAAAAACATTGGCATAGTGCTTAGAATAATTCTGACTAGCTTTTTCTTCTTACATACCCAGCACAAGAAGTATCTACTACTTGTTTGTAACACAGAATGTAAGTTTGCAGAGTCTATTTCAGAAATAGCTGATACTGCAAAACTGAGAGAAGTAGTTGTCTTCGAAATCATGACATGTAAACTAGGAGGTGACTTTCTGTAGTAATGCATTTTCATCATTGCCCAGTAACATTACTAACAAAATGCCTAAGGATCATAAAGACCATATTCAGCAAATTCTTGTACCCAGTTACAATTATTCTGAAAAGTATGATATTTCATTGCTTTCTTTTCAGGCTTTTGAAATTCTGAGTCACTGGTACATGAGTTTCACTTCCAATGGTTTATTTGCATATAAATAAAGTAAATTCTAAAATATAAAGTAATTGAATCTTATTATACTGAATGGAAAAAAAACCCCACGTCTCATCAGGTTATCTATCCCCATGAATAGAAAACACAACCCAAAGTTTCAATTAGCCCCTGAATGTGATTTTTCCAAAGTTTGCACTATTAGTCAGAAGTCTCAGCATTACTGCAGTTCCTCCCAAACATTTTTGATTAAACTTCTGTCAGGCTGAAATAATAGGTGTAAGCCCCAAGTTTCCTTCCTCCACTTCTCCATGGCCTACCAAGACACTCAGAAAGATTTGCCAGGGTTTCTTCTCTCACTCTGTCCCGTTTGTTCATTTTCTCTTCATCTGGGTTCAAAGGTTTTCTTGAAAATGTTTTGCCTCCTACCACATTTGCACTGCAGTTTCATTTATGCTGCCCACACTAGGGCAGCCAAGCTTACCCATGTCATGATCGCACATTGTGTGCAATGAGGTCTGAGTCGCCTCTCAGCAATGCTTGGTCACAAGACAGAAATGTTCCACAGTGAAGTTCACTCCCACAAGTAGAAAGCAGCAAACTGATGGCTGAGGACTTCACTACCAGCAGAGCTTACTACTCACAAACTAACTCTAAATTAGGAGACAGTAGGGGACCACTAAGAAAGGAAAGTAGCTGGCTTTAAAAGAGCAACCTGACTTTTTGCCTGCAGCCGCTACAACATGTTTATAGGGCAGATTACTGTTCATGAACTCTTTTTTCCTCACATGATTATCTATTTTGGCAATCTCTAGAGAAAAATGACCACACTACAGTCTTTGTGACTTTCTCTGTAAAATACAGGAACACTCTGCTGCCTCATGTTCACTTGTCTTAGAGCAGTCTGCTATCTTCTGGTAACTTGCCACTGTTAATTTCACATAGATTCCTTAAAACACCTCTTGTCCTAACACAGATGTTGTATGTAATACAAGTTAGATGAATACAAACATCTTTAGACAGCATTTTTCAATTAACATACAAAATAACAGCTATGCATTTAGAATCTGTCAGTATAATAACAAAAGCATATGTGATAAGGAATGTACTGTGCAATGAATTCAGACAATCTTTCTTGATTACATGACAGAAAACAGTCTTAATGAGATACATAAAATAAATTAAAACACTCTTATCTGCTGACATTTAGGAATGACAACTTCAGAATGATTTTCACATGCATTTATTTTAGGACCAGTCAAATTTTTCTTTTTATTTGTTCTTTCCCCACCCCACCCCCCACCTTAGACCAATCATTTGGATTTACAGACTAATTTTAAAAAGCTGAAGAAACAAACTTTAAAATTTGCCTTGCCAACATTGGAGCCAGTGGTATCTATCTTTACATGAATAAATATAAGTGGAAATTTTATCAATGGAAAGGAGAGAATAATTGTCTTCCAAGCCTTTTTCACGTTAATACCTGTTTTCCTAATGTAGGAATAAGCAAAGACTATAATAAATAGAAGCTCTTTTGAGTATTTTGAGTGTTATGTAAAACTGGGAGAAAACATCACACTTTTATGCAATAGTAATGTGTCAGAGCTTTTTAAAATCCAAAGGAGTATCCCCTAACAGGAAGATCTGAAAACAAGTCAGTATCTGTATATTTTACACAGTATTGCAGTCAATGCATTTTACACAGAAGAACAAATTAATATTTGTTCAATAAAATAGAAGGATGGTCTTAGTCTTCACTAAGGCCTTGGACACTGCTGTCATAGAAGTTATGACAGAAATGTCATAGAAGTGATTAGTGAAAGAATAACAAGTGTAGCTTGACATGTGTCTCAAAGTGACAAGTTATTTCTGCTGTCATTCACTGAAGTTTTGCAAGGAAGATAATTTTCCAGTTACAGACTTCAGATGCAGACAAGGTCTTTCATCTTTTGCTATTCATCATCTAACACTCCTTCTAAGAACCAGGACAATTTTAAGAAGGTTTTGAAAAAGAAATACAAGGAAGAATGTTAGATAAAAGAAAGGAGGAAAATAACGATACATACAGAGATGGACACATAATGATCCATAACAGAGAGAAATAAGGCAAAAAGCCAGAAACTAGGAAGGAAGGAAGTGCTCTTATTGTTCTGAACAGTAGAAAACATTGTTAGTATTACCACTGTACTTAATCTGAGTAATGTACACAATATGGCAAGGTATATAAAACCGTAAGGGATGCACAGGCTTGCCTGAAGAACAGAACAAAAGAATCTGAATTATTAGAAAACAGCTGGATAATAGACAGAAACCATGAAAGAACACTTATCCCTGGAGCACTCACAATAAAAGATTATGCACTTTTCAGGAAAGACAGAAAACCAAAGATGTTGGTCACATTAGGAACCTTGATCCCAAGAAAGTGGGGGAAAATTGTGAAAAGCTTCAGAACTAACATTTTAAATTGTTTAAATGTTAAGACAAAGCCAAGAGCACACAAGAAATGGGAAAATATACTCCTCAAAGGCAGAAAGAAAAACTGCAAAATGCCTTAAGTAAAGCTTATTTAGATCTTGAAAGCATATTAAAACAACTGTTGAAAGTTTTTCAGTTACATGATTAAGAAGGACAGGGAACCTAATTTATGGTGTAAACCCAAAATGGTTAGGAGAGTATGAATCCTGCAATTGCTACAAAAGGGTGAAACAAAGCTCATGCAGAGGTACGCTATTTAATCTCTTCCCCAAACTGATGATGGAACTAGTATATGATGGTGAAGACTTGGTAGCAAATATTTAAGCAGTCTAGTTATGAATCCAGAAAGGACAACAGAAAATATGTCAAAACTTAAGATAAGATGAGAAAAATGGTAGGACAACTAACAGCTCGGATACCCACACAGCTATCCATAATCTGAAAGGTTTTAGGGGACAGACTTTACGGAAAATTAAACAAACATAGACAGAAAAATGGAAAAAATGCTATTTTAATTTATCACGAGAAGATACTGTCAGGCTAACTTCATAGCAATTTCTGTTATCATAACTGGGTTTTTAGGCAAGAGAGATGTAACTGACTTGATCTATATCATCTTTGGTAAGCATTTGTTACAGCACCACAAAAGAAAAAAGAAATTACTAGTGAAACTGGAGCAAGTAAGGAATAGTAGAGAATCTGTAAAGAGGACAGGAAAGTAATTCACAGGGAAAGGAAAAATAGATCATTAAAGGAAGGACTGTCAGACTGAGGAAAGTTTAGTAGGGAGGGTCTTTGTGGGTGACTGTTGGAACTGATGTCTGATGTCTCATTCAGAAATGTACTAGAAACAGGAAGATGCTGACCACATTTGTTGATTACTCAATGCTGGGAAACACCATCAGTACTGATGAGTTTCATGTCACTATACAGAAGGAACTGTGTGAACTTCAACAATACAAATACAATTAAATGTAACAGTACAATATGACGTTGAACATCAATAACAAAAAATGCCCACCCTAAGCTGTAAACTATAACTTAGAAATTACTAAGAAATCCTTGCCCTAGGATGACAAGATGACTATCAATATGATGCAGTACTAGTTTTAGAAGAGTTTTTTTCCAGAATAGTCAGGAAAATATCAACGCCAGTTTACAATGCCACTGGCAGATTTTCAGTTGAGAATCTTGTACAGATCTGGTGAAGAGGAGGCATGGAAACAGGTCCGGAGAAGGAAGGGAAAGTCTATCTTACAAGAAGACACCAAAAGATTTTGGCTTCATTCGTTGAGCAAAATGACGGCTCAGCAGGGACATAATCAAAACATGTAAATGCATCAGGGAGATAAACAGCAGATATGGAAAAACCTAAATTAGCTAAGGACAAAACTGGCACAGGAACAAATGGATATTAATCGGCTGTGAATAAATTTAGGTTGGAAATCAGAAGAAGGTTTCTGATCATTAGAAGCAATCAAAACTTCCAGTAGCCTTCCAACTGGAACAATGGAGGCAAAAAACCCAATTACTTTAAAGATGAAACACAATCAATTTATGAAAGACTTTGTATGACATGCTGACTGCGACAGCAGAAGACTGAACCTCGATAACTTAGGAACACCACCTTCATCGTCTTCTGAAATTTCTCTGACTCCAGCAGAAACAAACCCTGACTCTTGTTTAGTAAGATCAAAATCCTCAACTTAAAGAAGTCAAAAGCCTTCCTATTATGGCTGGGGGGGGGGTTGATTGTCTTCGCAGCTTCAGTTCCCTCCCACTAAGATGCCGTACAAGGAATGACAAATTAGTCCTACTTCTCCTCCCATTGCCTAGTCCAAAATGTAATTTTGACTACTCTTAAAGCTGAGCTTTACAGTTTGAATACTCTCTGCCAGCTTCCTTATCGAGTCTCCCACTCAGCTGAACTGATAGTTTTGCTGCATATAAAACCTTAATAATCAGAGGAAATTTATTTCCCACATACAGCTAAACTCAACAGTTCACACTAGAAATGTTGAAGCTTTTCTCCATTTTGTATTCATATTCCTGCAAGCAGCCACAGAGTTTTTGAAATCACCAGCTATGTTGACACTGTGTAACAGTAAGCTTACGTTTATTTTAACGGACAAAGTGTATGTGCATGAGGTTCTAAAGCAGAACTGATCAGAACCACTAAGGATATTTTTTCCTTGACCTCAGCGAAGCCAGGGTATAGCTCTTTCTCCACAGTACCACCAGCTCGCTTTCCTCTCCTGAGCTTCAAAAATAAATGCAATGGTCATTATTTAGAGCATATGCTCTTAAATAGGAGAACTCAGTGCTCTGTTTGTAGTCCTAATTAGGAAAAACTACTGAACTCACTTTGGACCGTTCTCTTTGAAGGGACCATAAACCCACATTTTATAGTCAATCCTATGTCCCTGCTAGTAGGCTGAATCAGAAAATTATTTCTAGTTTAATTCAGGCTCATAAAACTACTTCACGATCTGATTGCTGGGGTTCCTGTCCCATCTCAGATCACAATGTCTATGATTTGCATCCCTTAATGTATCAGGCAGACAGATGTCCAAGAACACTCCATCACAACTTAATAATATCATTACTGCCTTGCAGCCCTTGGTCGCTAGCAATTGTTGTGCTGCAGTTTACTGAGCATTGTTCTGATCATTGAAATTTCAGAATTTCAGGAGTCATGCCAGCAAAGGGATTCCAAATAGGTGAGATCACTGGATAATAGCTACTCAAATATATGCAAAAACGTATTGCTAAATGTACTGAGCAAGGAAGTAGGATGGTCATTTGATGAGTTAAGTACTTTTTCCTGCCAGTACCTAACAAATGAACTCTTATTTCCATAGTGTTTGATAGGTGTCAAAGAGTAACAAAATGTCACTGCCTTTTTCTCATGTAGTCACTGGGAATTATCAGAAATAAAATTTCAAATAAAATTCCAAGTAATTAACTCGGACTCAAGCATCACAGAAAAAAACTACATTCAGGTTGTTGCATATGTATTTTGTGTATTTGCTAAGCACCAAGCAAAGTAAATTTATGTGAATTTACAAAGAAGAGTATTTATTATTCCTCCTTGCACGCAAACTTGCTCAAGTTCCATCCTGTACAAGTGTAATTTGCAGAATTAGGGAGCAGAAGGATCACGTTACTGAAATGGCTAACCAGATATGATAACAGACTAGAAAGACTACCTATATCAAGACAAAGTTTGTCAAATGGCTAAAATGTACCTATGTACAGCATGTGCCCACTGGACAAATGCAACTGGCTGAAGAACTGCAAACAGAAAACACAGGAATAGTAAGATTTTTACTGATTTTGGTACAGCTCTGTTCATAAGGAAATAGAACGCTTGGCTTACACTAATACACAATAAACAATCAACATTTATTTTCAAGTATGACAAGTTCAGTGCCTGCATGGTGCTTTTGATATATCACTGCTGACAGGCATTCTTTGATTTCTAGTCTTTCTTGCTAAATCATCAGTTCTAAAAATTAAAATCCTACCTAGCATTTCACTGCATAATCTTCTGGACAGTGGGTTGGAAAGGAGTGCAAAAGAGACACATTTACACTCCTCTACAAGTGGAAACTTAGCACTGTTAGTTTTTTCACTAGGACACTTCTGTAACACATTCTGGTTTATGTTTTATTTTGAAACCACTGAGATGATGGCTGGACTATGAACTGACAATTAAATACATACCTATCAAAGACCTGCTAATATTTTACAGAATACTAGTTTACTAGTCTGAGATAATTATGTGGCTATCCTTTTTTCATTTTTTTTATCCTTTAGAACTGACATATCTTGAAATGCAATAGAATCACTGCTTCACAGTTTATCTACACTTGTCATTTGTTTCTCCTCAACTAATTAAAACATTTTCATAAAGGACAGAAATATATTACAGACATTAATTAAACTCTTCTCTGACTTATATTTACAAGTTCTCACTAAATTCCAGAAGAAAGAGTTATTTACTGTATCTGGTTAGCATTTATTTCCCTCCAGTTTTCGTTTTGAGCAGTACATCAGAATTTGTGTTTATGGGTAGTAAAATAATTTCTGAAATTCCTGAAATATGAGAAGCATAATTTAAAACCAGAAAATTCATTACAGACTTCTGTCTTATGTCACCTTCTTGTGAATACTTATTACAGTATTGGCAGAGGATCATGGCACCATGTACTCATGTACTGCAAGATTCATTTAAAAAGATGCTACTCTATTTTCATCTACTCTCCATCCAGTGAAATCCTGGTTGCAGTAAAAGCAATAGCAAAGATACCATTAAGTTCAGCACAATCAGGATTTTGTTTAGAATCTTACACAGTAGGAAGGCATTGCTCCCTGTCTCAAAGTAGTCTTAAGAGGGATATCTTCATTCTGTGAACACGGAGAAATAACTAGTATAGAAGTAAGTGAAATTCTACTTTAGGGATTTGTACCCATTTACACTCAATTTGTATGTATTATATACTTTCTGCAGAAATAGTTGAAGGATTAAAATACCTATTGTACAATTTGAAGGGTTTTAAATATGATCTACTCTGTCTATACAAAAGGCAGGCTCCATTAATATTAGATCATTTCTTCCAATAGGTTAGATGAGAAAAGCAATCTACTACGCAATTTTTTTGCAACTGTTTACTGACTAGGTTTGAAAAAGGCAACACTTGGCTCAGATGTGAGGAGAAAGAAGTTCAGAGACCTGGCATAATCAGCCCTGTGTGAGATCAAAGAGCCTTCCTTACCTGAAGTTCAGTATGCGGGAAAAGTACTGGTAGGACAGTTACAGCAAGTGATGCTCATTTCCCCAGCAAAGATGAAATTCTCCCAGGTGTGCATGTGCAAGGTCTTAAATCCTTCACTGGAACAGCGCAAGATCCTACCTGCTGTTTACAAGCCATTTACACTAGACCAGCCTCCACCTGATTGTATTTTTTTATATAAATGCAAGTTCTGTCCAATAACTTTCCGGATCCACATCCGCAATAAAGTAGCCTCCGATGGTTATGGCAGTACTACAGAAGGATCTGGGGTTGGTTAAGTACCTGCTTTGCCATTGCCACAGATTTTCTATATGAACTTGGACAAGGCATTTATTGTCTATGTGCCTCTGTTCTCCGTCAGTGAGAAAGTAATAAAAGCACTTCCATCCTCACAGAGTGTTATCCAGATGTATTAAAACATACAGAAGGACATGTTCATGCAGTTATGGAGACCACTTTTCTCTCTAATTGCTAAGCTGACTTTTTATCCTGATTAAAAAAGTAATCTTAAAAATAACCTTTAGATTTGAATCCAGGTTTTTTTTGCCAGATTTCACACAGGAAATTACAGTGTAACAGCATGCTACAGGATTCAGTGCCCTTCACATAACTGAACTAGTAAGAGCTGGAAGATGTATACAGATAAGGGAATCCCAAATATGAGAGGTTTCTCTTCAAAACATGGAAACCTGACCAAGTAAATTGAACTCTTCCTTCTGGGATATGGGTGATAAGACATGGGTAGAACAATGATTCATGTAGGAACAGAGGCAGATGAGTACTGCAATAAAAAAGGAACCATAACTGGATAAGAAAAACTAAAAATAACAAAGGATCTCTGAAGCAAAAGCCAGTCAGGAGCGCCCTGTCCAGCATCAGCACACAGCACTGGGCATGAAAGTCACACCATGGGAGTGGGGGCAGGATGGTGTGGTCGAACCCCCAGCCACAGGGAGTGAGGAGGAGAGGAATCTCAATCTCAGTGAGGTTCGGTACCTGAGCAGGGGGTCAGAGCTGTGAGTGGAGGTGGTTGAACATGTTTTTTAGCAGGTAGCGCTGGACCCCCCTGTGATTTTATCCATTGGTTCTATGAAACTGGAACAAATTTTTCATACCACAGTATCCAAATCTAATCCCAGCTATGTCTGGCTAATTACTTGTAATGCAATTAATTCAATACATTACTTCATAACTGTTGTATACTTGAAATCTGTAATACAAGAAATATGATAAATGGAACAACACTGTGAGCCCAATCTTGATTTCCACAAACCAGTTTGCTGAACTGGAGCACACTAACAAATTATATGGTCTTCAGGAACAAGCCAACATTGCTTACTTTTGTCAGAAAAAGTCTTGTTTCTCTGTTGCTTACAGTAAAAGATTATTCTGGTTTCTTCTTTTTTCACATATAATACAGAAAAATAACAATGCAGTGCACCTAGTTTTTCTAAACAAGATGATTTGGTTTCAGGGTGGCTTTCTAAGTCTAATAACACATAATATGATACAAGAGGACAAGGAACAGACTGGTGTTGAGCAATGGGATGCAAAAAAACCAGCTACTGTGCAGACGTATTTTCAAAGTGACTTTTCAAGATGCAGAGTTGTGAAAAGGTATGAAGCAGAAGAGTTTATTCAAAGCAGCAGAACCAGTTTAAGTAGTTCTGAGTAAAGGGCCATAAGGTGGGTGCACTGTTAGAAAAAATGGACCACACCACTTGGAAGCGTGAAGGGTCTCCTAACACAGTAATTAGCACACATATCAATCTGAAATTTTGAATAATATCATAAGATAACATCTCAGACTGATACCCGATGAAAGAGTTAAAGGCCTCAGAAAGAGGCCTTTTCTAGACAGTTAAGATATTTAACCAAAGTTAAGATCCTTTGGTCTTCCTATCTAAACCCAGGTGAAACACTGTAGTGAACACTGGAATTTAAGATTAACACCTTATATCACCTGCAGCACACCCTTGGCCATGTGGTTCTTAGTCTGTTAGTGTTAAGTACAGCCATGAGAGTGGGCCATCCAGTTAAGATGCCTATGAGACACACAGCCCCAGCTGTTAGAGCACTTCTACAGGAGAAGGAATATGCCAAAGGTGTCCTAAATACCACTGTGGTCACCAGTTGCTTTAACATTCTATCTCTACAGAAAGAGACTGCAACTTCATAACTGATATCTGCCCCATGCGTAGAGGAGGGTATGTACATTCCCTTCCACCCTCGTTCCTTAAGCTATGCTAGGAAAGACAGTTTCAACAAAACCTGCTGTTAAGGGCCATAGCTTTTGCTTTCAGTAGTTCTCAGTTTTGAATGCAGTTCTTTGTCATTAGACTACATGAGCTGTAGGCTACTGCTTGTAGAATCACAGACCAGCTCTCCAGGGAAGATCACCAACCTCTTGAAAAAGTTAATAAGGAAAGATACCTAGGGATTCCTGTTTAGGAAGAGGAAGGAGTCCTGACTCCTATTCTCTCTTACACTGCACTGCCTTTAGAGCAATTACTACTAATGATCATACTAAAAATTATACGTAGTCAATCTTAAGAGATGGAAAATAGAATAAAATCAGGTAGATTTTGAGTTGAATGGAACAGATCCCTGCAAGTTGCTGAGCTATACACCCCTCTGACATCTGCAGAGACCCCTTAGGTTCAAAGGATGACGCAGGCGCAATTAGAAGAGAACCTGATACTAGAAACAACAGCTAAATAACATAATGTGATTCATTAATATTGAGAAACTATTTAGCAATTAAAGATAAATTTCACCAAATGCTGAAGTACAGAACATGCTGAAAACATACAGAAACCATTAAACCAAATCATTTTAGAAAAAAAAGAAAGAAAGAAAAAAAACAAAAACCCCAAACAAAATAACAGAGGACACTGCTGCTGGCTAGGTATTTGTTAATTTTTAATGCGAATTTATTGCATATGTAAGTGATTGAATTAGTAGCATTGACAGGAACCCAGGCACAGTAAAAGCTTCCTGATACTGACACAGCACTGCTCAAGCTGTACAGTCCTGACCATTAGCAATGCCGCTATTGAAGCCCTCAGCCTTTCTCTCAAACAGTCTGCAGAGCACACTGGAACTGGACTGAGCAAGGTGTTGTTTCTGCGATGTGAATTCGCAGACTTTCATAACAAAGACTAGGATGAGACCACTACACTTTTTTAGATTAATGACCTCATTTGGACTCTGATGCCAGGCTCCAGGGAAGAAAGTCCAGTGCAAGCTAATATCATGCTACCAAAATACTGCAAGGTAAGTTTGGGGGAAAAAATGTTTAGAGGTTTTTGTATTTTGTGGTAAAGAGGCAAAAAATGCAAAAGGGAGTCAGAAACACCAGCTTGCAGAAGAGGCTCTAAGGTACAGAAATCAGAATGATTTCTCACCTTTAAGAAAAGAGGGTCATTTCCAGACACTCAGAGGCTGAGCAGTGAAATCTGGATCTTCTATCAACCACAGAGCAATAGATCGTTTCAGAACAGTGAGGCTTTGAGAGGAAACTAGGGGAATGTAAACTGCATATCTAATAATTTAAGCATGCAAGTCTATTGCCAAGTATTACCAGCTAAAAGGCATATAGATATCATGGCTGTTATGAAGTCCTTAGGGAGGCTCATAACCTTTTGGGAACACTTTCCTCCTTCCTTACAACATATTAACCTTTTGACCATGTTGGTGCTTGGATCTACGTAAAGAAATCGTACACACAGACAGTAATAGTTGGGGAACAGTAGAAACAAAACTGTGCAAAACATCAGGGATGCAGGATGTTTTGTGAATTCTGTATGAAAACCTCATATCCAAGAATAGATACAAATCTAAAAAAAAAAAAAAGAAAAAAGTATTTCAGATGCATTATAAATGAGATGAGCAGCCACAGGGAAACATTTCATTGCTGTCTTATAAACTGTATTCCTGTAGTGTCAGATTGTGACAATTTATAAGAACATAATATGAGCTTTTTCTAAGAGTAACACTGCTGGATTTAATGGTGCTGCTAATGGAGTAAGATTTTTTTCTTGGACTAAGGGTGCCATAAACCAGCCCTCAGTCACCACTTCCTGTTTATTTCTTGTGGTTTATTCTCTAAAGCGAACATGTATTCCTCTCGCTTGAAACTTCTGCTTCTCACCAAAAAAATCATTGCTTAATGTTCTCCTTTTCACACCATTCATCTGCATGGAAGGCATTTCTTTTTAAGTGAATCATTTTACGTGTAGAAGAGTGAAAGAATTATTGTTCTCTGATTATAAGTGAAGCTCTACCACTCTGCTAATGTGTTTTTTTTTCTGTAGGTCCAGACTGTCTCTTCTAAAATTTCATTTAGATATAATTTGTAATTAATTTGAATAATTTTAGTCACTTAGTAAAGTTACTTCAGTATTTCCCTTTTTATTGAAAGTTACTGCAATGCTGCAAGCAAGGTATTTTATTTGATAAATTTCTGCATGGCTGATCCCAAAGGAGAGAAGACAAAACACAAAAAAGGCCCAGATTAAATTCTAATCCAATTTAACAACAGCTGTAAGGAAAATGAGGAAATATTAGTTACTCTAGAACCCCCATCTCATGGTAACATAACAAATGAAGCTGACCATCCAGAAATTTTAACTACTTTAAGTTTTCACAGATAAATAACTGTTCTGTGAGCAACTACAGAAAAAAACAGGCAGAAGCTCCCACTGAATGACAACATTATACCAGTGACAAGATTAATGAGCTAGGGTTGAGATACATGTTAGAAACATCCACAGAGATGCACAACTAATAGTAGAATTCGCAAATGTTTTTGACATTCAGACCACACTTGCAGTTACAAACAAGTGTTCTAATACAGAGGCTAGAAGGATCCATTTATTGTTATCTCATACGGACTGTAACATAATACAGGCTGATGAGTTTCGCACACCTATTTGATCTTCAAGATTATAGTTTGAATGAGAACAGCATATACTCTGGACAAGCATCTAGTTTAAGTTTAAAAACTTGAAGCGATGGGAAGTCTACTATCATTTGCTCAAAATGTTCCAGTAGTCATTCTCCAGATTGCTTCAAGTATTCTCAGAAATACTAGCAACGTATTATAACATTTCTTTCATACACCCAGAGAATATATTAGAAACCATCTTAAAAAAACATAATAAAGCAGATAATATTTTTAGAATTAACCCATAAAATGAATTATAATAAGAAAGTTTGAAATTATATTTATAGGCATGGACAGCGCATCTAACTCAGGACCTGCGTAAATAAGGACATGAAAGCCTCAGTTAAGAGTTTCTATCTTCTTGCTCCTAAGAGAGAATTTCAATTCACTTACAGTGGACAAAAGTGGCAGTTGGAGGAGTAAGAGGAATAACCCTCAAGGCAGCAGCCACCTTTTGCTATATATGGCACAAAATGATCTTACAGTGCCAAAGTTTCCATTGCCTTTGCACCAACCAGGATTTCACCTCTAGTCTTGTAGGAGGGCACTGTGATCAACTTCTCAAAAATGCCTGGGTCAAGAAACAGGAAAGCTGCTTTGTAGAGTGAACTTAAAATCCATTCACATGTATATGTCAGGAGTATGTATTCCTGTATATTATAGTACGCAAAATGTAGTCTACCTACTCTGATGTAATTTAATCATACTTCTATTTTAGAATTTTCTCAGAAAGTTCCTGGCAACAAGAGTTTTTACAGTCCAATTAACAGAATAGGGAGTGACAGTCTCCAAGTCTGAAACCAATTCTCACTAACAATAATCTGGACAAGGAACTCCTCTCTTCCATATACATGGAAAGGAAACACAGTTATTCAACCAGTTGCAAAAAAACCTGGAAGAACCATTTTTATTCACACTCAAAATGGAAGCAAAAGACAAAGGAGTTTGAACTTGTCAGGAAAATAGATTAGTGTAAATCCTAATTTGTCAAGAATAATAATTAATATTTAAAGATAATAAACCATAGCTGGAGACAACCCTCTCACAAACAGAATGCTAGAAGCCAAGAAAAGACCAGAGGAAAGCTGAAAGGGCAAACTGCATTGTGCTAGTAAATCAAAGTAACAATAAACACAGGTCAGAACACAAATGCATTGACTCTACTACTAACTTCTTACTTCCCTATTCAGTGGAAAGGAAAAATACTACAGGCAGTACCACCCACCCCCACTGCTTATCATTTATGCTAACCAAGACAATACCACCAACACTATTCCATGCTTTCTAATTACACTCACTGGATTAATTTCTGTCCTGTTACCTCCATGACAACATTAATTTCTTGCATTAATTCCCTTCTCCCCATCTATTAACGTAAATAGTAATCATTTCTGTGCAAGTAATACCAAAATGAAGTGCACTGATTTGGAAATGTACTGTGTACAAGTAAAACAGAAATGGAGTGAAACATTTACCTGAACTAGTCAGTCAGGAAATATTAAATTACAGAAGCATATATATTTTGGACAGTATGATATTTAGTTTCTTTCACATAAATTATTCAGTATCATTAATTAAAACCAAAATACATCTACCATCTATTTTTTAATGCTGGATTAGGATTGAAAGGATGTTTTCACTATTCCCTCATGACAATACACAGGCAAAAAAAAAATAAAAATCCCTCCATAGGGACTTGGTAGTTGAATCAACTTGTTTATGAAGGAAGTTTGTTTCATTTAGAACAGCCCCAGCAGACCTCAGGTAGTGCAGCAAATCTCTACCTGGATGCTGTCAGCCTTACTTAGCTAAAGCAGCTCCTCACCTGGAATTTATAAATTTTTGACCAATATTTTTTTCTCTCCCACTTTAATTGTGTTTATCCAGCAGCAAAAGTTGATATTTAATAATTCACTGGCAAGATTATGTGCCTGTACCTTTCCCTTGCAGCTGCATTTACTCAAAACAAAGCTATTCATGTAAGCCTTAATCAAGACACATCATTCTACCACACAGTGTGTGCACAAATCTACTTGGATCCCTTCAGCTGGGAACACCAGCAGTGAAGCCCCAAACTAGCAGGGCACGTTAAGTGGCAGGGCAAACCACTCTCGTTGCAATGGGGCATCAGTGTCACGTTTAGCTGATTTAAAAGTCACCTGGAGTCCCTAAGCACTCGGCAAAAGCCGTGTTGTTTCTTCTGTGCCTGGGGAGTCACTGGAAGGGAAGGGCGAACGCCCGAGGAGCCTGGCCTCCACGTTTCTCCTCACAGCGTTTGCCGCCCGTTCTGAAAGGTGGGGCCACAGAGGCACCACAGGCACCTCTGATTGGCTCTGAGGGACCAGAGGCTCCCCTGATTGGTTCTGCTGTTGCCAGGGCCATTGAGGAGCCAGCTAAAACCAGCTGAAACCAGCTGTGACTGGCCCAGGGCAGCCCCCAGCCTCCTCCCGCGGCAGCCAGCCCTGCGCTACCAGAGCCTGGCCCTTATAGCCAACCCGTGGAGACAGAGGCTTACCATTTTTTTCAGGGTACAGCTCTTCCTAACCTGACGCTGCACAGGCAGGGTCGGGGGTAAGGCTTTGTCCTGCGCTGTAACTGCTCCCCGCTGGGACCGCAGCTGCAGGCCACGGGGGCGCTTCTCCATGGGGAGAGCACCGTCAGCTCTTAGCTGGGAATTCCCAGGAAAAGACACCTCTTTCTTTTTTAAAGCTTACTTGATTGCAATTAGGCATTAAATTACAGTTAAAACTACTGGAATCAATCAATCAAAAGAAATTATCAATAACTACACAGTGCTAAGAATCTTCCTTAACTGAAGCCTATCTCCAGAATACCATCCATATGTATTATTTAAATAACATTTTGACAATCCAACATACCAAGTTATACTGAAAAGTTTTCACAGAAGCTGAATGTGATACATGAATAACACTGACAGCATCTGAGGTACTTGTGATTCCCCCACGTCAGACTCGTGGGATTCTGCCACCCTACCCCATGTAACTCAATTAAAGCTAACTTCATACGGGTGCATACAAGTTAACAAGCTGCAGTCGCACTTTTGAAAAAGGAAGACATCACTTTACTGAGTCATGGTACACATTCTTTTAATTACTTTTACTCCCCTTTCACTCCATCACCTCCCACAAAAAGCAATGCTTAAAGTGCTTTCTGCATGAAGAGTGGCTATGAGCTGAAGTTAATTCAGAGCCTGAGACTTACCAATACCTCAAACAGTGACAATCGAGTACAAAAAAACAAACTTCCAAAAGCTCCAAGAATATAGCTTGAACATCCTACCATGAGACAGACTCTTTTAGCTTCTGACTTGATATTGCAGATTCTATATATGTTGTGCTGCAAGCACGAAAAACCCCCACAACCATACAATGGTCAGATGCCAAAAGACAGCCATTTTTAAAAACATGTAAACACTTAACAGTAAACTCTTGCCAATATATTGTAGGAATTTTCAGGTAGTCAGCGTCTATCTGCACATCCGAGCCTGTGACAATGAGCGGGCAATGCCACAACTGCTGTGGTTCACACTACAGAGGCTGTACCATTCTGTAACTTCTTAAAATAAAGCTGTATATATTTTATCAAGGCACCTGAACTTCAGATTGCCATACTGAACGATTTCTCACTTCATCTAAATTACAAAACGTATTTGAAAATAAAGTTTTCCTGTAAAACTGGCATTTATGGCCTAATTACTGCACAAGATAATGGGAGCCTTGTGGGAAATAAAGCTATTTGTGTAAGATGAGGGACCTTTTCCAAACAATTTACTTTTGAACATACCCAGTTCTATAGCCATATTTACTTGGAAAAGCTGGTTTTAACTATGTGACTACTACTCTCAGATGGTAGATTTAAGAATATTACAAAATCAATCAACACCTGATTCCACAAGAGTTTTAGATCTTTAGTATATACAAGAAATAAAGAATTTAACTCTTCTAAATAGGCAACTTGTATAATTAGCACTTCAGGCAGAGACATGAAGGATTAGGCTGAATCATTTGGAGGGTCATAGAAAGAGACTGTAAAAAAATTTCCATTCTGACTTCCTACCAGACTTATAACGAAAAAAAATATTTTGTGATATTGTGAAAACTGGTAGAACCGTAACCTTTACATAATAACAACACTCTTGTCCTCAGAAAATCAATAGCTGTGTCTTCACTACATCTAATCACTAAGGCTAAAAAACTAAATGCATTTTGGCAAAACAAGATTTTATTTATATACATATTTTTATATAAATTAAAGGAGATACATGACATTAATGCAAAGTTGCCAGTAAACACTAGAATATAATTTTTAAAGAAATTCTAAAAATTCTTGCTCTATGTGTTTGGACTTCAATATTTTCTTAATAACCCCTCTGTCTTTAATATGAAGCTTAGTGCCATGCTGGAAACCTTCCCATACAGACCACAGAGTTAGCAAATCAACAATAAACATTTCACACCAATATTTATTGGTATGTTGTCAGCCCTGCACATACCAAAGATCTTTTATTAGGATTACAAGGTATTTGGAAAGTACCAGCACTCTGGAGGATGTTACTGGACACATGGTTCACTGTGCCTATACAGTCCTCTGTTTTCTGAGGTTTTCCATGCCTCAGTTTCTCTCTTTATAAAAATACTTAGGGACAGTACCAACCTACCTTACAGGGATCTACCATGTGGTTAAATTCACGGATCCCTGTCAAGTTCTTCTAGATCCTTGGATAAAAAATCCAAGTGAAACAGGGAAATGGTACTGGAATAAGTATTGGCAAATAAGGTGTTCTAAACTAAGGCAGAAAACATAGTAGCTTCCCAAAAAGCAGGCAGGGGAAAAGGAGGCTATCCTCTTCTTATATGCAAAATGCACTTATATTCTTTAATATGATTTTAATTAAAGTTAAAATGAGACTCTACATAGCTTTAAATGAAATTTCTATCACCTTTTCCCATTTTCCTCGCTTTTATGTTATCATTTACAATGCTTTTCTGACCTATCATGAAGCCTTTCATCTGAGAATTAACTTTCTTAACTCCATTCCCTGCCTTCCAAACCTACACAAAAATGCTGAAATTACCTGCCTGCCTGATTGTTCTAACCACATTATTTTTTTCTTCTTGGAAGTCTTTCCATCATGACAAGTTTAACCACTCCGCTTAATGCATATGTATGCAAATGAGATCAAGACAAAGTTCTAAATTGTCCGGTCAGTGTGGAATCATGCTCAGAAAACAATTCAGACCTGCCATCACACATTTTGTCCATCACTGTCCCATTGTAAATATATAATTCTTTTAGCGTTGCATTTAAATGCCATGGCATTTTAATGTACAGAGAACTTTCAGACTCCTTCATACCAGGCCTTTGTTTGATATAATCTGGATCTTGAAATACTGGGAATTGTTAACTACTGTAACACAGCAAGTTTGTGCTGTTTTTTTGAGGCATAGGACAGGAAATATTAACTCTGCATCATTAAAAATTATTCTGTACATCCATAGCCTAAGTCCAAGCAGAACATATACATACACTAAGAAAAATCTATTGTTTCAGCACATCCACAGAGTTGTGTGGGAAAACAGCATAACCTGTTCAAAACCAGCTCACATCAGCACTTTCTGCAGTATGACCTAGCTACTCCATCTTATTGAGCTTCAGTGTGTTTTGTTGGCTGGCAGTAGTGAGCAAAGAGATACTGAGAGAGAGAGACAAAATGAAAGTTTGGGTAATACATTAGCTGGAAAAAGCAACAATGAGAATCTCTTAATCTAACTATTTCTCCCAAACTTGCAGGAACCCACCAGTTAACTGCAAAAGCTTGCACATTTTCCACACATACTTGCAAGAAAAATTAAGTTGCGTAAGATTTAGTGTCTTTTAAAAAACAAATGGGGAGTCTCAATCTAGAATTTAAATTGTAAGGAAATTACTGCAAAACTTCACCATAGCTGATAGATTTATACAAGTTGACCTGGATACACTAACGCGTGGTCTCTCCACATTTTTTGGGGGACTCAGGCCCTTGGATAATGAGAAGAAAGTCCTCACTGGTTCTGTTTTTCTGTAGGTATGCTATAAATACGAGTTTTCAGTGCCTTTAATTCTTCCATTTTTACCAGTTTCCCCATAGTGACTTAGAAAAGAATGACAAATATGCACCAAATACATATACCATCTCAGTCATATGCAGGCAGGGAGGTGCAAGTGTCACGGTGGTCAAAGAGCTCTGCCTTAAAATACTCGTTGGAATAAGGGGTGAATGGCAGAAGTGGGATCCCAGCTCTTGTTAGGGGCTGGTATGCAATCACCCAGCCACACTGAGGTTGCAGCAGAAACAAGTGTTGTACCTACTGCCTTCCTTACATACACAGTGGCTTTATCAGTATAATATTTTAAAGCAATTCTAACATTTCCAGAATGTAACTGGAAGTTGGGGCAGTTAATTTTATCTCCATCTTGTAAATGGTAAAGAATGAAGTCACTTTTCAATTGTCCATGGCAGACTGGAAGTTAAAGTGAAGCAGAATTTGTATACCTAGATTTCAGTATCTAAATTAGCTTCCTAGGTGTCTCTGAAATCAGCAGGCTCCCTGTGAGAGCAAACGCAGGCTGTCCCCCTTACTGAATCAGTTAAGACAAGTGCTTCATGGTGGGTTACCTGAAAAGCCACCCACAGACTCCAGAATCCCACTCAGTAGTGCCACCTTTTTTCTTCATTCAGTTCTTTCCCTATTCCAAGACTCAGTGCCTGAAGGAAACACATTATTTGAAATTCCTGCAAGCCCGTGCCATATGCGTATGAGGCTGATATACTGAAAACTGTCCTTCTGAAGTCCCCCACGAAGCAACAACAATTTGTCTGACACAAATTCATGCTTTTAGAGCACAACTAGAACACAAACCAATTTGCAGTCAGCAATTTTAATCAAATGAACAAGTTACATTTTCTATTGCAAATCTTAACATTGACGCCTCTTCATTCTGAAGCTCCAGTATAATGCAATTGTACCAGAAATCATTATGAAACACGCTGTCTGTCTGCTTTAAAATTAGTTCATACACAAAAAGCAAAAGCCATGGAGAGTAATCCTGAGCTGCTAGCAGAGGAATTATCATAACATGCAGCTTTTTTCACACCTCACATCTAGGAAGCAGTTATGTTACAGTAGCCTCAAAGAGCTTTCAAGTTTCCTTTTCCAAAATATAGCTTCTTTTTAGAATAACTCCTCATACATTGCTATCAACCTACAGGCAGCTATCCTGAGCACAAAGTCTGAGAAATTAAGCTAAATGCTGTTACCCTACAGGTTACGTTTATCCTAGTAAAAGGTCAGGGAAAGTTCCTGGGCACTGAACTGTGATCAACTTTACTGTTAGACTTTCATAACGGTCCCTGATATGCTTTTTGCCTATGTTAACTTGCAATCTTCCAAACAATTCCCAGGTGTGATTCAGGAAGTGACAGGGGACAGTGACATTTCCAGTGGCAGTCTGGTTGCACAGTACCTTCACGGGAGGGTAAGAGTCTTGGTGGTATGGACGTCACTTGTTCTATGCCAGTTAGGTTCAACAAGGAGAAATGGACCTAGGTACGTTTAACTTCTTAGTATAGATGTAACCAGAGGAACTAAGGAACCCTCGATTTCTTCCACTGCAGAGTAAGTCCAAACAGCACATACTCCATGAAAGGAACTGCTTTTGGCTCCAAATACTCACACCTCTGTCCTACATCCAACTGTTCTGCTTTCAGCAGAAATGCAGACTTCACACGTTGGTTTTGTACAGACTGGTCCCAGCAATATGGCACATACAGCTTTCAGCTGTGAAAGAGACCACTATGATCATTAATCTGATCTCCAGTAATGCAGACCAAAGAATATGACACTAATTCCTCAGTCAAGTCCATTAGACTGTTCAGGATACATCTTCTCGGAAGTCAAGATATCTTGAGAGAGAGAAAAGAGACAGACAAGCTGCTGCATTTCTCAGTGCATTCACAGTTAAACCATATGGAACAATTTACTTCAAATGCACACTTTTCAGCACTGTTACCTGCTTTGTCTAATTAGTTTTTCCTAATGACTTTATAGCCCAACACTAACTGCATGGTGATAATGACTTAGCAAGGAGCTTATCATAGCCAAGAGAGAGAATGTATTTTGCTTTAAAACCTCCAAGTTGAAAATGCATTAATAGAAATTTTAGCATGTCCATTATGCAAAAATATGCAGAATAATCTAAAAATGAGCAGTCAGCAAAGGGAAGGTAGACTGTGCTGATGTCTCTGGGTGATATGTACATTTTGCTGTCTTAGCCATTATTGGCAGTTTCTTTTGTCAAAAAAATAAATGATGTTTTCTAAAAAAAAATAATAGGCAATCTAACGGTTGTTGCAGATTTGCAACTAAGAATCTGTTTGACATACCTTTTCTTCAGACCAGCATACAGTGAGTGTTTGTTGCCTATATAATTCTCTTCTGGAAAGCACTGATGTCATGTGAACACTAGAGATTTAAGACAATTAATAATTTATAAAAAAATTATCTGTTATAGACTATTAAAAGTGATTGTATGTCTCTAAATATCTGCATAAATTGTACCAGTTAACTAAAGACACTTATTCTCACTAGTCAGCATCAACTTACCCTTTCCATGCCCAAGTCCTGTTACGGACAAATACTTTGAAATTATTTCCTTGCAAGACTAAATCTTACTCTCAATGAATAGATAATCCTAACATCAACCCAGTCTTCTGAAAACAAACAGACAACCAGCAAAACAAATGGCTGTCCAAGGGGTTCAATCTAATTTAACATTGTAGGGAACATCACTACCCTTGAAGCTATTTTTACCAATAGCTTCCATACTGGCGGAAGCGCTTGGCTTCTTTCAGTGCCAGCAGCATGAAATAATATAACTACTTTATTATATTATGATATATGCAGACAGACTTTTTACAAGGGCGTGTAGAGATAGGACAAGGGGTTATGGCTTTAAACTGAAAGAGATTGGATTATATATAAGGAAGAAATTCTTCATTATGAGTGTGATGAGGCATTGGAACAGGCTGCCCAGAGCAGCTGTGGCTGCCCCATCCCTGGCTGTGTTCAGGGCCAGGCTGGACGGCGCTTTGAGCAACCTGGTCTAGTGGAAGGTGTCCCTGCCCATGGCAGTGGGGGTGGAACTTTAAGGTCCTTTCCAATTGAAACCATTCTGTGATTCTATGATACTCTAGCATGGAGCATGACATCAGATCTGTCTTTGCAAGCCAGAAAAATCTGTCAAATCAAGACTGTTCCCTCAAACAGTCATGTACTACAGATCATTAAGCTGTGTATTTAAAATTTATGCAAACTGTTTGTGACATTGTACTGGACCGTGAGTAAGAGAGAATCTGTGCCAAGACAACTTATCTCCTACAAGGCTAAAAGAGGTCCTAAATACATAAAGGAACACTTGTAACTACTCTGGTCATAAGACCAACTTCAGTATACAGCTGCTTTTGGGAGCCCCAGGAGTGATACTTTTGAAAGCCTGCATGAACCCAAGGGGCTGCCACTCTTATTACTGTCTAGACTAGCATACAGTGCTCCAGATCTTAGGATTCAGAATCAGTGATCTGATTTTTGAGGTCCTGGAGGTCTGAAGGAGTGACAGTCCAATACTAGGATACAAGGAATTGTATACCTCTAAAACTAGAGCAATCTTTGCAGACCAAAAAGGATTTTGGATGGTTCATTACAGAGAGCACTGCTATGCAGCCACAAGTATGCGCACAAGTAGCAGGGGCACATACAGAGTGTTTGAAACCAGTGGGTGCTACAAGCTAAGCCCAGGATTTTTCCATTATTCAAAAGCATGTAGTTCAGGTGTACTGTTTAACAGAGGAGAAGAAGAAACAAAGGGAAGTCCTCTCCCTTTGTGATCTCCCCAGTCCCCTTAAGGAAGGTTGTCGAGCTAGATCTAAACACTGTCACCTAACTGTGGTTTCTCAATTACAGTTTCCTCTCCAGTACAATTCACTGGCAGATTTCTAAATTGGAAGCCTAGTACAAACTCAATTGCCTTCCAAATTGGTCTGCTTGGCACAGCAAGGGGAAAAAAAAAATCTCAGATGCCACATTGTTAATCAACCTAGCCCTGACACAACTATTTCCACCGTGAGCTCCACTCTTACATAAACATCACAAATGCCATAATTAGTATCAGCTCATGCCATAGGAGTGGTTCAAAATCTGTGTTATTTGATCATTTTCTTTTGATCAGAAGTCACTTTCAGGAAAGCCAAAAAGAAAGATAAAAGAAAGAAAATTTACTTTGATCAGAACTTATTTTGCATAATCTTGATTACAGGACTTCATCAGTATTTGCAAACTGTAGCAGTGGTATCTGACTTACACCTTGCCATCCTAAGTAATTCATAAAATAACCGTAAAATTAAAAGCCCCTTAACTCTTGGAATTTTAGAAGTATTTGGGATACAGATAATGTTTAACTAACATTTTCTCCCTTGGAGTTATTACGTTGATTTTATTATTCCTGTCATGTTTTGTCTGTTTAATTGGATAATAACTGCAGTCATATTATTGCCTTGTAAGTACGTACAAGCACTAACAATGTTTATGCAAAGAACTCCATATGCCTTGCTGGTTAAATGGGAACATTATATTTTGAATGCGCAGCAAAGGGTGGTGAGTTGCTTCACAAGAGCTAATCACAGAGGAATGAGCAGAAAACAAGGTGAATTAATGAGCACTCTAATCTCTGACCACTGAAATCTTTGCTGCTAATAGCACAAGTGAGGATTAATGCTTTAGTAGCACAAGGTCTCCTCCACACTTGCCCTACCATTGCTACCCATGCATCATCTTTTTCTTTCTTTCCTTGTGCTTGTTGGGTTAAAATAATAGGGAGCAGAGAGGAATGAGTTTTTGGAGTATAGGCATCAATAGTTTGAGCTTTCCCCTCAACACACTGTGCCTACATTTATTTCAGAACACAACAGGTTTCCAGGTCACATGCCAGGGAAGAAAAGGCAAGCACAGCTTTTTGCTTCCTAATCTGTCATAATTCACACAAAACAGAGAGGTAAACTAGTGACCTCAGACTTCCATCCAGATGCTTCTTATAGGTCAGATTTAAATCTGAATTCTGTCAAAATTCCCTACAACTCCATTGATTTATGTAGCTTATCATTAACATCAAGAATAGATTATAAACATTTCTTTTATCGTCATGTCCTAGACTCTGGAGGCACTGGGTGCAACCTAGGAGAGTACTTTATTTACCATCATTTATAATGAAGTCAAGCACAATCTGAGAGAAGTATTACTGAAAGCTCTCGCAGAGGAATTATCAGATGCTCATGTCATATCACTCAGTATAAGCTTGATTTTCATCAGTTTAATACCTGATATGTAGAAGAAGCCTTTCCAGAGAGTTCCAAATTGTCTCTCCCAAAGAAATGGGAGAGTGTTAAAATTTTAATGACAATATCCATATAAATGCTCTTTTCCATATATATATATATATATATATAAGGAAAAAGTTTCTCCTACTGTATACCCAGGCAGATTTAAAAGAAGAAAATGTTGACACCATCTCAACTTATGTTTTGCCCCAGTGAGCTCATTCTACTTCACAGAAGTCTGAACCCTGCCAGAGAAAACTGAAATGCAGACGATCAGTCTTCAAGCACTAATGTAAATGATTGGTTCTGACACTAGTAAAGTTATGTTTTTCCCTCCAGGTTACCTGCTTTTCACATAGGCAAGGAAGATTAAAGACATAAGACTACTCCTTATTGTGGAGAAGCAATAACCTGCCTTCTCAGAGTGGTTTATCTCAGAACATGGGCGTAGAAAAAACACACAAAAAACTTGCTGAAGTGCGTTGTTTTGTAAGAGGCTTCTGTCTTTGAAGTTAGAATGTTGTTCAGGGAAACAGTTTCAGTATCTTCTTTAAGAATAAAAGAAGGTGTATCCTTAAATTCATGGTAACCAAGTAACTTCACTGGTCAGTGCAAAATGAAAATCAGAAAATGTCCTCATTTGTTGATCTAAACCCTGACCACCTACAGTCAAGTTGTAACTGCTATAAATGCAAGTACCAACTAGTGAAAAAAAAGTAAGAATTCCAGAATCTGGAGCAAAACACATAAGGAGAATACTCCATCTGTATCTCACAATCAACACAAAATCTCTGGATAATAGGACAGATAATAGCAATAACAATAATAATAATATACTAGAGTGGTTTAAAAAAAAAAAAAACAATCTTCCAACAGATATTTTGCCAAATACCTGACAATGTCACTAGATGGGCAGCTCTCTCCCTTCACAAGGCAAGGTATGACCCCAAAGAAATTTCAGGTCTTAGTTCTATGAAGTACTTCACAGTTCCTGGCAATTAAAAGCATCCCCAGTACCATACTGGTCTCATGTTTACTATGGTACCATAGAATTACTTTGATTTCAAATAATGGAAACTAAATCAGCACTAGGAGACAAACCATTTCAATGACTGATATCCCTTCTGGCATT
This sequence comes from Falco biarmicus, assembly GCF_023638135.1. Taxonomy (NCBI): domain Eukaryota; kingdom Metazoa; phylum Chordata; class Aves; order Falconiformes; family Falconidae; genus Falco; species Falco biarmicus. Next base: position 9,220,565 of record NC_079300.1, on the reverse strand, counting down.
CTCTTAGAAGGTTTCACTTAAGAAGCCGATTAGGTGAAGAGGAGAAAAAGTGTGAACTCATGGTTTCTTTTCCACATGAACAATTAGAATCAGCAGTAAAAGGTTACTTTGTTGCAAGGGAGTCTTGCATTTGTAAGATAATAACCACATTCCAGAATCCTAAATCTTAGATAAATATTAATGTTTTCATTACATTGTATTAAAAAATTAAAAGGTATGGTGCCTTACTAACTGCAGGAATATGGTTTTGTCAATGCATCATTAACAGATATTTGCTTGATATTTAGCATAAGCTAAAGAAATGTATTTCTAATCTCTTTACCTGCCACATATTTCATTTATTTGCAGCAGTACCAAAGTGTCCAGTTCAAATCAAGCCCATTAAAAGGAAATACATCTGTGCTATCAGGTGGTATATAGAATTGTGCTGTTCTAAACAGTTATGCTCTTAGAAAAGGAACTACTGAGAAGTAAACAATTTACCATGCCAGTTTGTATGGCTCTAGGATTCAATGTCTGTACATAACTCTTTTATGCGAAATAAGAGAAGTTACATTCTAAAAAAAGTTTTAGGTCCTCATCTCTCTATTTTCTTCCTAGCAATTGTCTCCCAGGAAGAATAGAGCTGAGCAGATACATAGCCAGATTCTTAGAGTGGTTTGTATGGTATGCTTGGGAACCTTCTACAAAACCAGCCCAGTTTATTTTTAGATTCCCTTAACTTTATTTATTGATTTAGGAGGATATGAGGAATGGAAATAAGTGAAGAGAGTTTTATAAAAATGGTATCTTTTATTAGATTAGCTGATACAGCTTGAAAAAGCAAGCATGCTTTTGGGCACAGGGTGCCTTCTTCAGCAAAATCTAACTCAATATAGGTCATTTCAGTTTAACCTTATTATATTGATGACAACGCTATTATGAAATAACTGTGGAGCTGAGTAAGAAGAGAAGTATGTTGAAGTTTCCTTTATTTTGAAATTTCAAGCTTCCACATGAAGCCAAATAAAAAGCCTTGGTTAAGATTTTGGGGGGAAAAGCACAGTATTTCTTCTAACCCCCTCTTCCTTCCCCTCCCATGCTCATTACTCCTTGAAACCTGACTCTCACTGTTGCTGCTAATCTTAACTCCTACAAAAACAAGTTATTCTAAAATCACTGTACAACTGTAAAGACACTACCATAAGTAACATTCTACATTTACTAGACACATAAAAGAAATGGTGAAATATCGTTTTTACACAGTTGTGTTCCTCTCCCAGTTTCTGTTAGAAAACGACTATGAAAACAGAATGTGGGAGATACCCAAATATGGATTGCTAGTGCTACTGTGACTGAGAAACAAAGTGCAGTGAACCAAAGACCGCCACGTAGCTTCACTATTTAAAGATCTAATAATAAGAGAACGAGCAACTAAAAACGAAGAGGAGGAGAGAGACCCAAAGAAGACTAGAGAGAAACTGCTGAGCTCAGTAGGGAAATGGTCAGGAGAGAAATAAAGGCAGGCTGCCTGAATGCTAAGATGTGTAAGGCTTATAAATTGATGACAGTAGAGAAAACACCAGACAGCAATCCCATTAATATGTGGAGATCAGCCTCTGTGGTGATTCCTGGCAATGCCACTGGTAGCTTACAAGTAGATTTTTCCACAGCAAAACATAACTGCACAACTAAGCAAAAATACATGATTTTTTTTATAAGCAGCAGAAGCCTAAGTCAGCAGTATCAGTCAAAATTATCCTAATTAATTTACAGCTAATTAAATGTGCAAGTCCTGAAAAACAAGGCATTTATTAGATCAACCACAACAAACAAGTCAAGCACAAGCACTGATTGTTGTGCCAGCACAATGTTTTTACTCACCTGCACCAAATACAAGACTTAGCTTTCTTCTAATTCTTTCTGAGTCTGCTGCTAAAAAACTTCCTGATAGCAGGACCATGAAAGCAGCATTTGGATAAAGAAAGGTTAGAGGTTCTGCAACCTGTCTCAGAAAGACCATGATAAGCACACAAAGCTGCAGAAAAGAAAGCGATGCTGTTGGAAGAAGAAATGGTCCAAGGAGGCATCAAAGCTGATGCCTGTAGGACTGCATGGGAGGAACGTGGACAGTGTCACTTTGTACAGAGAATGACACAATTCTGTATTTTCCTTTCCATTCTGTCCAGGCTTCAGCTTCCACCAACGTTCACTAACAGAAAATATTTCCCTTCAGTATTCATTAAACAGAAAATTAACAGAGAAAAGTTCTGGCTGGTTTTATTCCTATCTCTGGTATTAGTGAGCTACAGAAACTGCAGGCAAGTTACTTACCACCTTGTAGTAAAGACACTGCCTAAAACACTGAGGGGGAGAAGGGAGTGTATTTCAAGTGCCTCCAGAGGCTGCTAAGGAAAAAAAAGACCCAATATTGCCTCTAGACTGGAATAGAGAGAGAGGTTTGCTCAGCTGAGATAGGTCTGGTCCTATCTGGGATTACTATAAAACAGTATTGGAAATGGATATGGCCACACTTCCCAGCTCTTCTCTGCCCTCATTGTCATACACGTACTGGGATTAATGGTATGGGGATTAAAGTTTACCTGTGAGCTAAAAGAAACAAAGGGTATCTCTATATCTCCTCTGCTTTTGTACTTTTACTTCTCTTAGCTTTGAATTTCCCATCTGTAAAACAGGACCAAAATAGTTCTTTACTGTACCTACATGTGTTACTGTGGCTTTGCAGCTCAAGTACTGGAGAAGGTCATGTAAAGTGCTGCTTAACAAGGAAGACAGAAGCCATAGCTTTTTATTCACTGCCTTTCATCCTACAGTACTGTGGCTTCGCTAACCTAGCTGGTATGATCTTCTTTAGCGAGATGTTTCATTTGTGTTTTGACATATGCTTTTCAAGTTGCATCATTAAAAACACAGCTTGTCTTTTCCATGTACTATTGGCAGTCATTTTTACCATTTGAGCAACGACTTTATTTTATTATTGTGAAAGTTCTGAAAATTGGTGCAGATAAAAAAATGCTTTAAGCTGAAATAGAGAGGGAAGAGATGAAATCTTTGCAAAACACTGCTCATTAGTATTCTGATCTTTCTATCAAGCACCTGGTTAGGGCAGCAGAAGCACAGAGGCACCACAGTGCTGAGCAGGGCATCATCTAACTCAGGAGTATTGCCCTGTCTTCTGAAATCTGTAGCTCAAGCAGGGCCCCAGGCACCTGGGATGAATCTGTGCCTGAAATGGCATTCACAGTCATGAACACCTGGAGCAGGAGCTGCTCTCTTTCCGGGCTATAGAAACCACTTCATTAGACCCCTTGCTTACCAGGAATCTGATACCCAGCACTTTGCTGTTAAGAAACTGGGATGGCCTAAGTCCCCAGCTTCCCAAAATGCAGAAAATGGAGGAGCACCGGTGCCCTCTGCAGCTCCAGAAGAGAGGTATCCTACTTTAGAATATGTCTGCAGCATCAAAACATCTGCCATCTTCAAGGTGTCCCCAAACCAACAGATGTAGGACAATCCACTATTATATTAATGGCATTTTCATTCCTTCCTGCTGAATTTGCTCCACTGTGCATGGAATTGATTAAATATTCATAGCAACAGTCAAAAAGGGATAAAAGCAAACTTGGATATAGCCCAGCAGCCAAAGTAGTCGTGCTTAAAAGGAAAAACACCTGTGTTTTGGGCTTTCTTTTGCTGATCATTTGAAAATAAATAATCAAATGTTCAGTAGAGCAAGGGTCTGAAACTCAGCATATTACCCCCTTAGTTTTCCCCACCACTAGGCTTTCTCCGTATTGACAAACACAGACTTTCTGTAGCCCACTGAAAAAGATTTATTCCACAAAAATCAGAGTTGCTTTGCTAAAAAAACAGCAAGAATGGCTTTCAGCTATCCCAGGGTATCCCACACTTTGGCATGCGAGTACTCGGGTGGGGTGAGGTAGCTTAAATAATTTCGGGAAACAGAAAGAATGGGACACAGGATGATTATTCTAACCATGGCATTATTGGGTGAAAGAGAAGGATGCTATAGTTGTGTGGACTTGACATGCTCGGAGAAGGCCTGCCAGCTTAGACCAAGCAGGCAAAACAGACATGAGAACACTTATTTCACGAATCTCATAGATGCAGTATGAGATAGTTCAGTACTATCAAGGTGGAGATGTCCAGAAGAAAAATTGTAGGTAGTTGGGAAACTGCAAGATAATTAATTTTCATGTAAGAACCACCTTCCCCCACCAAAAAACCCTCTCCAAAACACACAAAGAGCTTTTACCTCATTTGGAAGCTCTTTGGGCAAAAGCATTTGATTAGGCAAATTAAATTTAGAACTTATGTGTCTAGGGTAGAAATTTTGTATCTAAAATCTGCCTGCCTACCTAAAGGAAACCATTACAACAAGAGAAAAGCAATGCAGAGAAAGAGACATGTGTACAATATATAATTAATATTTAATCAAAATTGAAAAATAACAGGTCCATTGACTCAGTTTTGGAGACTATGTAAAGTGGTAAGGGATACGGACCATCTTGTTGTAAAAGCCATGTAACCGGAGAGAAGAGCCCACAAACACTCAGACTCCTCCTGGGCCTATTCCTCACTTCTGCCCAAGGGTGGGTGTATTTTTACCTTCAATTAACAAGAGAATTCTGGAGCTTTCTAGCATAAACAGCATGTGTCACATGACATAACACACACAATACATATGGGCAAGTACAGAAACAATAAAAAACATGGTAATTCTTGAAGTCTAGGCTGAAATGGTAAGAGGTGGGTGCTAATACCTGAGACTGTCAAATACAGCTGTACCAGAGAGAAGGAAATAACCTCCCTCAGCACTGCGCGCTACACACGCTGAACTTTACTACAGTATTAATTGCCCTCATTTGTCAGTGTTGTAACATACAGAGTACAGAATAAAATCACTTAAGCAATTCAGTCCAAGTAATTAGCTATTCTACATCATTTCTATTGTAAAATAATCTGGTCTTTCATTTTATGACTTGGAATACCATTCACTACCAATTTAGTGATAATATATTAATAATTGTGCAATGTTCCAAACAGTTTCAATAGATGATGTCATGCCCGCAAAACAGCTTATTATCAAGAGAGCAGATCCGAGATGCAAATCAGTGCGAATTTAATTATGTTAAAATAGACAGATGCTCTGCCATTCACTGAGCTGTCTATTAACGACATTCAATAAAACATAAATTGATTGCAAGTTGTTACACACAACCTCAGTCTTATAATCTGCCTAAGTTACCCCTTTCCTCTACACATGCTCCTGGCTTCATAAACAAAATAAGGGCATACAATGAATTCCAGTTGACTTCAATCCAAGCAACAGTGTACCACAAAAGGAGCTTTCTCCCATATATTTCTTTTTTATTGTTATTGTGCCATTTTCCACGCTCAGCAATTTGCTTTTGGGCTTCATTCCGTTCTTTTTTTATACAACTAGCCCCTAGGGTCACACGATTATATCTAAAGCTCTCTTTTTATTTTGGAAAAATGCTTCTAGGTTTTATGGTTTTTGAAAGAAACTTGAAAATGTAAAGACTTAACAAGCCAGAAAGCAAATGAAATAATTGCCTTTTTTATCTTTACTATCTCATCATTTTGAACGGATTGGTTTGTATTTCCTAAAGGATTCAGAAATTCTTGACTTTCAGTGCCACATTAGGACAACACTGAATCTAAACATGAAATTCTCTCTTCAGAGAGCAAATTTTCAAAAGGCATAGACCTGCAAAGTAGGAGTTCAAGAATTTGAGAGTATAAAACTCCTCAGGTTGAAAATACTGATATATGCAAAGTGAACCATACACATACTCTTATAATGCTAAACTATATATGAAAAACATTTTTTAGGGAAAGAAAGAAATTACGTTTAAGCAGATTTTATTTGACTGCATTTAGAACTATGGATAAAACTGGAAAAATAGAACTTGTTTTCTTTAAAAAACAAAGGTACCAATATCTTAGTGACTGAAGAGAGAGTTGCTAAAGCAAGAAAATATTTTGATGATGACAAGAATATTCATTAAAACCTGACTGGTACCACATAAATCTAAGTAACAGCAAGCTGACAAAAATATCTTCTGATCTTTTTCTCTCTAAGATAGGCTTTTCCACACACACATCTCCTGCATTTGAAAATTGCCTCCATCTAGGTGAACACAGCTACAGCACCCTGTTTCATTCTTGCCATGACACCACAGGAAAGATGAACCAGGTTATTTCTTCCCTCCCCAGAACTGCCTGATTTCATTTTTTTCCTCTGATCTCTCCTAACCCCCAGTGCCAACACTGACAAGCATCTTACAGTAAGCAGCCCTTCTGGACTTAAGTAGTCAGATGTGAATCACTATTCTAGCCTTTTCTGCAGCTTCTCTCAGCTGTTCCAACAGTATTTGGCTTCAAAAGATGTCTCTCTATACATTAAGTTAGGGAAGTGTCTAGGGATTGATTATTATTAGTGTGCTGTAGATATTTTTTCCTATTCATCCTGTTTAGTTTCTCTTCATAACCTGGAAGACTGTGTAAAAGGTTAGCTACGTAAGCTAATTAACTGTTATCAAATCTGCATTCTGAAGAGGGATCTGCTTCTTATTGAAAGCTGCAAGGAGGTGACTTCCAGTTTCTTTGAGCATGCTAACTTACACTGGGCTTTAATTAAGAAAATTCTTTTAAGTTCTCATCTCTTTCCTGTGTTAAAGTGAGGCATCCCTTATTGAAGGGTACAGGAGTGCCAATAAACACATATCACCATGCTGTGGAAAGTTGTATTTGATTTATTGTAATATAGGAAGCATGAATGTTCAGGTTTGTATTTAATACGCAAACTTTGTCTCCATAACTTCACACAAAGAGTTTCTATTAGTAAGGCTGAGCCCAGATAAGTTGGTAAGGCTTTTGGATATTTCTTTTACAACATTTTTCAGCCTTTTAAGTGTCTTCTCACAATCATCTACTGACTTTCAGCTTCAACCTATACTTTCCTGACCCTGTTCCTGGAACCAAGTTCCAAAGCTTCCAGCTTCTACCCTGCTTCAAATCATAACCAGCTGCAAACATATGCAAGCGTACAGCAGACATCATCTTTAGGACTGGTTTTCTTTTGTTCTTCTCTAGTATTTTGCTGAAATCAATAGTCTTAATGTGAATGGAAAAGACATCTGAGACAAGCTCTTCTACACCAATTTGAGGTCAATAGACAGCTTCAATTAGGATTGGAAATACGTACATTTTCTCTTGTGGCCAAACTATTCTCTCGGTTTCAGGGGAGTAACTCCACCAACCTAAGTCCTCATTGGCAATCCTGTATGACCAAAATTTGCACTATATGCATTAAGAGAATTCATGTAACAACCATTTAGCTGAAAATTAATGTAAGTTAGAAAGATTGGTCTATTATTTATATTATTTTTTTTTTTTTTATTTTAGCAAAATGGATATATTTCAGTATGTAGACTTCAGCTGGCTTAGGAAAATAAACTCCACAACTATGGAAAACATGTATTCCTGCTATGCTTTCTCCAACATAATAATGTGTAGTCTCAGCAATTTCTTGTCCTCTTTGGGAAAACTGCAAAGACTCAGTGTATTGTTATCTACTATGAGTTCAGCATCTGCTTATGATATTCTCAACAGGAAAAGTTGTTCCATTTCATCAACTACAGATGCAATTATAACAGCAAAGCCTGCAAAATGTTCAGATTGGAGAGGTTTAAGACTAGCAAAAAAATCTAGAATGAAATGTTACTTTTGTCATTAAAAAGATCCCTTGGGTTCTTCTGTTCAGAACCTTTTAGCCTGAGCATGTCATGCAACTATAATACTTTGTGCCTTTGTCTCACCATCCATCTGAGCCTCTCCGTTCACTCTGCAAACATAACTGGATTAATTATTCCAAGAGGGAAGCACTATGCAAAATGCAAAAGCAGAAGACCCCAGAGGCCACACTTGCACACTAAGCTCTGTATGTCTACCACTGTTCACACACAAATATGCTAGCACTGTACGCGCAAAACAGAAATTTGAAGTTTTGAATGGCAACACGCACATTGTCAAAATAAACAAGAGAAAGTATTAAGATTTCGACCTGCTAATCACAGTAAGATCTGAGAGTTTGAGGGGAAGTTTCAACGCACAGTTCAGGAAGGGTTCAGAGCCATATTCACCACAGATAAAGGAAAGAAAAAACCCACAAGCAGACCCACACCCAAAGACTTCTTTGCCACAAGGGTGTATTGCTGGCTCGTGTTCAACTTGGTGTCCACCAGGAACCTCCAGGCCCCTTCCTGCTTAGGTGCTTTCTGGCCTGTCTGCCCCTAGGCTGTACCGGTGCAGGGGGTTATTTCTCTTCAGGTGCAGGACTTTGCAGCTCCCTTTGTTGAACTCATGAGATTCATGTCAGCTCATTTTTCCAGCCTCTTGAGGTCCCTCCAAATGGCAGCACAACCATTTGGTGAACCAGGTACTCCTTCCAGTGTTGTGTCTGCAATCTTTCTGTGTGCACTGTGGGCCATCAACCAGGTCATTAATGAAGGTGTTTAACAGTATTGGTCCAATAACGACCCCGGGAGAGAGAAGCAGCCACCTAGTATTTTCCTACTGCTGAAGTAATTTTTTTCTGTCTGAGCCTTAGTTTCACCTCATTAAATGCCTAAAGATGACACACTGCAGGATTTACAGAATCACCAAAGAGACTAGGTCCCCAGCTTCCTTTAGGTTCAGCAACCTAATCTTTGGAGATACTTTGAAAATACCACTGGCCCCCTACCTGCATATTTTGGTAACCAAAAGCTTAGCAAAAATCTAGCAGGAATCATGTTTTAAATGAAACTCCAGCTCCTAAAATTTTTCTCACATTTGAAATTTTCATTCGTACTTTGACAATGGGCGGTTAGTCATCACTGTCCTCTTAGAGGTGACAAATTGAAACAATAAGAATCTGGGCAAAGTTTCACAAAAAAATTGTAGCTGAGCCAGGAGCTGAACCTAATCACGTTGATTTAAGCGTCATTCCCTTCAGAATTAAGTTCTGGTAGGACCTCTGAACATACATAAAAGTTATGCAGACGGAGCATATATATCCATTCTCATTACAAATAAAGGAGAAGTTGGTTTTGATTGAAATAGTTTTACTTTATCTTAGGACTCCTCCTTGCTCCCGAGTTTCTCCAGCTCTGCCATTCTGCCTCCTGATTCTCATACCAATACTTATGTCTGGTTCACAAGTCTACTACAAGCTGGAGCTGGAGGCTGGTGGGCAGCAAAGCAGGAGACATTTGTTTTGTTTTTCACTTGCTTGATGCTGAGCTGAAATGGTTCCAGCTAGGAAGTCCAGACCAAACAAGACCTCTGAGACAGTACAGAGGGCAAGTAACTGAAGGACAGGCTTCAAAGCAGCAAACTGGTGGAAATTCTTGTAAGACAGGGAACTGTTGCACACCTCCAGCTTATGCAATCTTAGTAGATCCTAAGATAGTTTTTCCATCACTAATTAAAACTACCAAAAATTCTACTGCCAGTTTTCAGTGGGATGCTTCTGTAAAGATGAATAAGTGTGAAGTTACAGGAAGCAGTGTGGTTTCTGATCAGCTTGCAGTTAGTTACTCTCAAAGATAAGACAATTTACTTGAGAAGACCTCTTCTTATGTCTTGCCACAAAGTAGTGGTCAGATTTAGATAACAAACTGTAGAAAGTGATTAAATTTTACTGTAGCAAAGGCTAGGGCTTAAGTAACCATTTTTATTGCAAAGGAACAAATGAGTCAGGGCCAAAATCTGATCCAGAATGTCCAAGTGACTACAGAGCCATCCAGATGGCTGTAGTTAAAATACAAAACAGATAAAAAAACCATCATTACTTCATTTCTTTTGGTCTGCTGCACATTGTTGCTTTGCCCAGTAAACATTAGCCCACACCAGTGGTTTTTCACCTGTGGCCCACAGATAGGAAAAATTCACAACTAAGGAAAACTCATCAATAGTACCCAGGGAGACTGATAAATGCAATTAACAAAAGCAATGTCACAATTGCTAGGTCTAAACTCCCTCTGCAGAGGTTTCCACTGGAAACACACAAGGGTGTACACGTGAAAAAGGTTCAAAAATAGCACCCACACTTCCCACTCAGGAGAGAAAAAAATTTTCATTGATTAGAATGCTTTTATTCTTTTTATATAATTTATATTTTTATGAATATATATGTTTAAAAATATATAATTTATAATTAATATAAATAAGATTAGAAAGCTTACGAACTGGAGAAAAACATTCAAACCCCTGCTCTGCTATGCACTTATGTGATCCTTAGCAAACCAGTCACACTGTTCTCAAGTCTTTACCTGCAGAACAAGGCATGCACATCCTTATCTCTTCAGATGCTTATGAGAACAGCCTTAAAGATGTGCACTTCAAATGGAATACTGTCAATAGGTGTCACTAGATGGAGGAACAGCTGCCAATGGAATTTTTTCAGAAATATTCATAAAAGAAGCTACCTGTGATTATCAGTGGATCAACTGGATTTACCACATGTGGAAGAAGTAATATAAAGAAACAGCATCTAGTCAACTGTGTAGTCATTTATGAGACAGCTATGAAAAAATGAAAGATTTTTGTAAAAAAATACAAAAAAATCCAAAAGTATCCATCAACTGTTATACATGAGATTAATCACAGGATAAAATCAGTTACTCTGTATTCTACTGCTCAAGCTATTCTATCAAACCAAAGAGCCTAGAGGAAGCAAGAGAAAAATCAATCAGCACCTTAAAATGATTTTGGATATGCTCAGTCACGGCGTAAAAGAGATTTCAATTTGCATTTGCAAGGAAGAAAGTAGTTATACAGGAATTTGTTGTTTCTAGATACTAATGAATGACATTAAAATGCCTCCCATAACCATTTACAAGTTCAAAGACAGTCAAAGCTTCCAGTATTTTAAACAGTACTCCACAGCCTTTTCTGGGATACTATATATCTCCTCCTCCAGCAGAAATGCCAATGCAAAAAAAAAACTATCAAAAGACCTATCCTACTCTGTGAATTTCCCTGTCTGTATGGAAAAACCACCTCAAAAGCGGTATACACTGCAAGATGTTGCCAGTGGGATTATTACAGCTAGTAACAACCAAGGATTTTGTCCCTGATGTCCAAGATGAAACATACATCTACCAAGTGCACAATGATAAAAAATAAAATAACATTTAAAAAAATAAATCAAAGTAGTAACGTAAGGTACAAATTTTTTGCAATGCACTATAAATAACGCTGAGTATTCTGAGGGCTTTGGTCAATACAGATGCTTCAAAAATGCAACCAGTCATTGAATCATTCCAGGCTGCTAAAGACTTAAACATTTGCCTTAATCCCTGTGCAAGTTCTCCTTGCCTCATGGCTGTACTGCAAAGTCAGAAATTCATGTCTGAACAGGCCACTCCGAATGCCAGAGCAGGTGTTACATAGTGTAGCCTAGACCATTCAAAAAATGCAAATTGCACGATTCACAGTGGACAGGTAGGATGGCTTCCAACACCAGCACCCATATGCTGAAACAGGCATGTTTTTGCCAGGGTCAAGACTGATCTGGTAAGGGTGTGCAAAGATAAGTGTTTGTGAAGCATTCAGATACTGCAATGATAACCACAAATAACAGAAAAGTGATGACAAAAATAATCTCACTCCTAAAACATTTTCAGAAGCAATAAAAGTCTCACAAGGGATTATTTTGATTCACTCAAAATAGGTGAGTGATATTCCATAAAACACACAAACAAAAGTAATCATTCAAATCTGTAAAATAAAGTACTGCAATACATCATATTTAGTCAGCACCTTTTATCTAAAGTTTTCTGTAGCAATCTTATTGCTCATTTCCCTGGTGGCTACATTACTGCAGTGGAATCATATGGGTCTTCTGTAGTGAAGGTTTCCTGAGGTTTATCTTTGAAAACAGTATGCCCTATCACTGATAAATTTCTCAGAAAACGGTCTCTGCATCTTGGGCAACACTATTAGTTTCCAGTTCTATTTCAAACCACGTAATATATGCTGTCTTCAGTAAGATGACAAGTCTTGGAATAACACGATTTTCTCAGTAGAAAAACAGGAAGAATATAAAAAGTCTATAAAAGCAGAAGGTAATGAAGAACTTCAAATGAAGCATCTGCAAACTCCCAAGGCTATTATAGATAATTTTGTCATTTTGAAGGGGATGGTGCAACATTTTATCACTCAGGTTAGATAGCTCTCATTTTGCCCGCCAAAGCATGACTGCTTTTAATACCATATATGCAAATGAAAACACACACCTAAAAGCTACATACATGGTCAATCAACGCTCATATTCAAACCAGAAACATTTACCCATACATTTTCTTGAAATTCTGAAAATGTTAATGCTTCTGGAACTCAAAAACTTCTCTAACCAAAAGATTTCAAAGGAATAAGGTTGAAAAGTTTGCTAATAAATTGCTACAAGTTGCTGATCCACTTAGCAACACTTCTATCGTAATACAATTCATAACCCAAACTGCATTTCAGAGTCTGCTACATTTCCATAATGAATATAGCTATTCCTTCACAGTAGGTTTATAACAGTAAAGTTCAGCAACTTAGCTAGGAAAAAAATGTATAAAGAATTCAATTTAAACATTAATTAGTGGCTTGTAAGCTTCTTGAAAAGGTGTGTCTATCTGATTTCCAACACAAGTGTTTTCAGAAGAATTCTGCACAATGGCTATGTGCACAATAATAATCCTGAAAATCTTTAAGGAAATAGCTGATCATACGCCCAAAATATACAACTCTGCCAAAATTCCAGTCTACTACAGCTTGTACAACAACAAATACTCAAGAACATTACAAACAGGTAAAAAAAAAAGACCTTTAGAAATGGAAAATGGCATGGTCTTTTTTTAATTAACAGTCCATGTGCTCATGTGCGAATAGTTGTACCTAGTCTGGGACCTACTTACTTACCTTTTCTTGGACCTAGCTATCTTCAACACCAATTTTGGAAAGAAAAACTTGAAAACTCAGAAACTGTCATTAAGCCAATTAGGAAGCAAATTGTTTCAAAAAGTTACTAAGTAGATAAATTGAAGGAGAGATTGATAGTATACAAACCCAAGGAGAATTAATTTCTACCAGCAAATTATAGATTTCATCAAGTACATGCTAGCACATCTCTTTCTCTCAGCCTTTGGCAAGATCAACAACCATATCTTATCTCATTAACTATCTTTTCCCTATTCCCTGTATTTTGTCCCAAGACAAAACAAGGTAACATCTATACCCAAAATGTCTGGGCATAGATAGGACCAGAACAATCTCAATATCTCCAACACAACATGCAAGTTATATCCATGAAGTTAAATTTATTTGCCTGGCAAACCCTTCCTTCCTTCATGTATTATCACCTTTGTCTTACAAAATTTGGTGATGATTAACAGAACACTGCAGAGGCTAATGTCTAATAGATTTAACAGAAGGGCTTGAAGAAATGTCCACAATGCCTGAGGCTTAAGTCCTGACACAGAAATACATACACATACATATGCTTTACGTTTCACCACATCAAATATTATACAGGATATTTTCTCCTTGTAACAATGCCTCTAGGAAAATTCAGCTCAAGAAACCCAGAATAGAATATGTTAAGATCCCTTACTCAAGTCAGTCTTCCTCTATCAGCTTGTAAAAAATGGTTTCAGCTCTGATTATATTTCTCCAGCCTTTACCAGAGCTACATTCATCCAACCAAGAAACAGAGAGCCAACACCTCATCCTGAAAGTAACAAATCACACAGAAGCTGAGTATTGAAAATACATCTGTAATCCTTTGTTAGACTGAAATTTATTTACATGAGAATCCATTCAATAATTCTGAATAAAAAAAGCCTGCAACTGAAAACGAAGGACTGTTCACATGTGATTTCTCAACAAGAAGAAAGGACTAAATACTCAACCCATCTTTAGTGCCATTTATAAAGTAGTATATGATTCATTATTTTACGTCAAATACTCACTGGAAAAAAAAGTTTTACACTCCAAGTGGTTAACCTTTTAGACATGCTTTCCTTCTTGAAGATTTATTTTAGCTCAATGGTTATGTGGGTGACATACTACTAAGAAAAAAAGATTATCACAAATTTGCAGCCTAACACTGCAGACTGGTTAGCTTTAGATTATACTTGATCATGGATTTCAAGCAAGGATCCAAATAGGGGCCGGTGCCTATATCACAGTTACTATGATTGGAAAGAACACAACGTTCAGGAGAAGAGACAAAGCCTGGCTGCTTCAGGTACACAGGAACTGATTAGTTTCATATAACACCAAGAATATTCAGCAAGTGTGGATCAGTCAGATTACTCGTATGCTCACACCCAATGATGTGCACCAACACAAAGAATTTACAGTTTAAATCCACTACAACACAGGAAAAGTTGAAAATAAAGTGGAAGCATGGGGCCGTTTTTCTTGTTAGAATTTTACACATGAAAAATCAAGTTGATGTAGACATCAGTATTCAAAAGGGCTACTTGAAAACAGTCAGTCTGGAGACATTTTTGTTCTCATACAAGTAATAGAAATTAATTTCTTAGTTCAATGGTTCTGTAAGCTACCAAGAATTTTCTAGAAGTGTGAAAATGAAGATGATCGTTATCTCCTAGGAGACAATAATCTTCAGTAGGATCATCCTTCTGAACATATTTAGCAGCTCTGTAGGGTTCAGTTGTTTTACAGGAAGAATTCAGAGTTTACCTGCCCTTTTAAATGTTTCTGAAGGGTGGATAACAACTGAAGCTTTTATACAGCTTTTGAAAGATCAGTGAAATGAAATTACTGGAGAGGCACCAATACAATTTACAATTATTTCTTCTTTAAAGACTCCTGACATAACGTAGTAGCAATACAAATTTCTTCAGAAACCTTCTTATTTCCACAACCAGATTTCACGCTTTAGTCTTTAGAGCCATACTGTCCATCAACTCCACCACAAATCATATAAGAATTTCTCTTTTCAAAACAAAGGTACACATTCAAAACTCCCAACAGAAATCTAAAGGTCAGGCATTTACATTTTCAGTAATTAGTATCTTTCCAGCAAAAAAAAAAAAAAAAATCCCATGTGTCTATTCAGCACATTCCTCATTATTCTAACATTTTTTTTACCCTTTAGAGAACAGAGCATGATACATCTAGCCTCTTTTAATGGGAACATTGGTGGAAACCAGTATTAAACAGAGTAGTTTTCTCCTAATACTGAAACAAATAGTTTATCATTTTAAGAATTGTTGGCTCATCTAATAAACACAGGTTGTAACATTTCCTTCCGCTGGAAATGACCTAAAGAGCCGCTCTTTTCTCTGCAAGAAAGGATTGCTCTTATGTATCAATCTTGAAATGTGTCAGACACTTTTGTTTCTTTGACCCAGGCTAATCTTAGATCATCAGCCTTGACTCTGGAGAACATCCTTACGAAAAATCAATCAAAGTGACAGACACGGAAAGAGGACCAGATCAAACAGCAGTTACCATCAGCGATTAGACAGAGCATTCTTGGAGGCTGCTGCCTGTTACTTGGCAGCCCTCTTCCCGCTCCAGACCAAAACGCCCCTGACCAGAGCAGCAGGGTGAGCAAGCCAAGGGGCAAGCATGACAGCCTGCCGGGGCTTGCACCTGCCTGGGCTGAACAGACTCAGGTTTTGCATTTGAGTTCACTAAGAGGCATGGGTTTTCATACTCTTCCCTTTCAGATAGTTTATTATCAGCTTGAGTGTTTTCATATTCCCAGCTCGCTCACATTCCTTTGGAGCTGCTTTGCCCCGAGTCAGGACCCAGTTTGCTGCAGTTCACATTGTCAGGGTTATCACCGTGCATGCTTTATATGACATGCTGGAGAGTCAATACTCCCATCATTTGCCAGATGGCATCTGCAGAACAAGCAGCTCAGGAACCTCAGACAGCTTCATAAACACTGTCCCTCTGTTCTTACCGAGGTACTGAATGATTCACAGGCAGAAACGCACCACGGGTGGCTCTGTGCTCCCTCACCTCGAGCCTGCTATTAACAATTCCAAATTTTTTCTAAAAAAGTAGTAAAGATAAGGAAGTAGAATAAGAGAATAGAATCATATAACAATTTAGTTTGCTGTAGGCATCTGGAGGTCATCTGGTAGAAATCCCTTTGCCCTACCAAAATAGGGCTATTTATATAATACAGGAAGAATCTACATCTACAGAAGATAAACTTACACAAAGTCCCATACTATAATATCCTTCATAGGACATAGAAATTAATTGAACTTCTAACAAGTGCAAACAGAATTGACAGTCCCAGTGGCTGACCTAACCATAGGCTTTAAGTGAAAATGCATTCAGTCTCCCTTGATAAGCATTAACAACAGTTGCCCCAAGTAAGAATTATTTCCTGCGTCACACATGGTCTAAGTACCAGTATCCCAGAGACAGAAGAAATGAACAGTTACAACAACAAGTGTTTTACTTTGTGTTCCTTCTTGCAAAAGGCAAAGAGGAAGCTTCATTCAGTGATACCATAGCACAGCTAAAGTAGCTAAGAAGTTGTGTCATCCCACTCTTCCACATACAGTCAGCAGCCAAATGAAAAAGACATTTAATTAAAACTCTCAAGTCAGTTCTTTAATTTTGGAGTGCTTCCACTGAAATACATTCTCTCATATAAAAAGAAAATTATAATCATCCAGTATCGTGGGACCCACTGACAAGAGGATCAATGGACTTTCTGATGCTGCCTGCAGATTTTATTAGTACTCTATTAAAAAATACTATTTTAAAATTCTTTTAATGACAGAAATACAGTAAAGTCAAAATACAAAGTGATGTACAAGCTGGATTTGAAAAATGCATAACTCCATTTACTGAGAGAATTTTACTATAGCTAAGAATATACCCTGCCACATTTTTAATTAAATGCCATGAACCCAATAAGCATGATATCAAGATCAAATGCCAGGTACAGTCCAGATTATCCATTTGTTCTAGCGCAAATAAATTAAACCAGATTCTAAACAGAGATCAGGATCAGATTACAGCACTCGAGTTAACTGCAAATAGCTTTTGCCGTTTGTGCCTACAAACCACAGCTATTACACCAAGAGCAATATTCAAAAAATTGGTTATAAAAAATTTTGGAGGGAACCCTGTGGAAAGCTTCACCCTGATAGAGCTCCCTGGGCCACCTCTTCAGCTGCATTTTCTGCAGATACATACCAAGTACATTTTGAAAAAGATGACAACTTCAGATTTATCCAGGGATCAAAGCTCTCTCTATGGCAAAGCAGATTTAGTAACTCCTCTGAAGAAAGATCTTGAGGAAGTTAGAGAAGCCACTAGTGTCTTATGAGTAGCACTTCCAATGACTCAATTCCAGCACCATGCTGTGGTGCCCTTTACTTGTTCCATTTCACACAAAGCCTCAATCACAGTATTATCAGGCAGATAAAAGTTACATAAAGTGGGCTTAGACAGAAGGACAGTAAAAAGAAACAGATTATTTGTGCTCCTCTTGCTTGCATCAGTACCTGGAGCGTTCCTAACTCAGCTCCTCCGGGAAGGGCATACAGAAGACAAGGCTACAGCTGTACCCAAAATCGAGACTGGGCGGTTGGTAACAGAGTGATGAGATTGCCTGGTGACCGTACAGAATTATCTTTCAGCATAACTCACGAACACAGGGGCTGCACCAGCTACAAGCAATTCTGACTTCAGCCTTCCTATCAACAATGAGACCCCAGTCCTGCTTCTATATGAATCGCAGAATGAGACAACCATTATCTTTAACCGTTGTTTAACCATTAACCCAGTACTGCCCAGTCCACCACTAAACCATGTCCCTCAGCGCCACATCTACAGGTCTTTTAAATACCCCTGGGGGTGGCGACTCAACTAATTCCCTGGGCAGCCTGTTCCAATGCTTGACAACCCTTTCGGTGAAGAAATTTTTCCTAATACCCAATCTAAACCAATCCATTTGCCAAAAGGAAGATACAGGATTTTATGTACTTTAAACTGGTTTAAAAGATACTGCAACAAAAATACAAGTACATTTTCCTGGCAAAGATAATATCAGACGCATGGGAGCTACTAGCTCAAAGATGCATATTAAAAATTACTAAAACAGAATTGGGAGTAACAAGGCACCTGGCCTCCAGGTTTAGCAGATTCCCAGGAGACATCCCTTCACACCAGAGTCTTTTCGAAAGAGCATGCTGAATTTATAACATATTTAAGGCTGAAGAGCCACACAACATGATGTGCTAGGGTACCCTGTTAGTTTCAGAAGGTGCATAGGACACAGGTTGGAGGCAGAGGGAAGCGGGGGAGATAAACTCTATGTTTTAGTTTATTAGGGGTTTTTTCCTCCAAAATTAACTTTAATCATTGTCAATAAATTGTCCTCTAGGGGAAGGGGGTGGGGGGAGAGTTCCCAAAGCAGATTTTAAAACTTCAGGTTTTTTTCAGCTGCTAGATAGCATCCTGAACAGCTGCTCCCAGTCATAGCACACTTACCCCTGCCAGGCTGCACACAGACCTGGAAATCTAATGTAAGAGGATTGTACAGAGAAAAACTCCACAGGCTACTTTTAAGGCTGATCTATTACTCTAGAGGTGAACAATTTAATTACAGTTTTTACTGGAATTTTGCAATTTTACTAGAAGTTTTACTTTTATGTTTGATTATGTGATAGACCTTTGTCTCCAAAAGAAAGGCTGCATGCTCTGTGCAGCTTGCTGCTATCTGGTATTTTACATATGCAATGGGTAAAATAACATGGCAGCACAAATCCTGCAAAATTTTGCAAATAATGTGACTTCTCAGTTGAAATCTTCATACCAATTTATATCCTTGTATACATTTAGGAAAGCATGATGGATAACATGATTAATTGCAAATGAGTACAAGTTGTTGGAATATGACCGTCCAATAGTTAGAAGCTTTAAAACTCCCAAATTGTTTCTGCAGCTGCTGAATCTTCTTCCTAACTGGTCTTTTAAGAAGATTTCACTCTAGAAAAATTAAATGTCTCACTTTGCTGAGTCTTTTCAGTAATGTAAGCAATAAAAGAAGTTCATTATGCAAGGTAGATCACACATGTTTGAAAGCTTAATTCTCTAGATATGACTTTTAACAGGATATATACATAAGTTCAGCTAATGTATCCCTGCAGAAAAGTGTTATGGCTCTGAATAAAATGCCTTTTGCAGGCAGCAGCTGGAGACCATATTTTCTAACGTGCAGTGCATGGAGATGCAGGGCTATAGGATTACTGCAGGTCATATTTGTGCAATATAGTTTAAGATAATCAATTTTTGCTGCTTACTAACAATTGGCACTTTATAACTTAACAGTAAGTCCAGGTTCATTTGTAGCCCAGACACAAGACAGCAAACACCTTTGCCTCACAAACCCTTGGCTCAGTTCACCACAATGCATACTTCATGAGGGCTGATGATCTCATGTCTATTCCTTCTCTTCTGACACTTACCATGATCTGTGCTCTCTCTTGTCTGTCTGACCTCAGCACTTATCACCTCAACAGCTGTGCCTATTCTCCCCAAACCAGTATTTCTCTATAAGTAGCCTTCATCCCTAATGCTATTTGGAACAGGGAGATGTGGTGGAACTGATAATAGGATTGTGAATTTTGTCAACAACCTTTTTTCTTTTTCTTTTTTTTTTTTTTTTAAATCTGTGCAAAAAACAACTGATAAGGAGTATTTACCATCCAGAGGTTCTGTAGCTGTGCACACTGACCGGGGCTACCTCTGGGCTCTCACATTTCTAAATATTCAAGATGCTTCATGATCATATTTCCCTATCATTCATAAACTACAATCATGAGCTTCATTTGCCGCTTGGAACTAAGTTTAGACTAAAGACAGACATTTCAAATCAGATGTGTTTTTTTCCTGACTGAATACAAACTTTAGGCTGATTTTCAGTGTTTATTTTTAATGGATTCTGAATGCTTTCATTAATTCAGGAACTCAACTGATTACACCAAGAGAAGAAGGACTTATTTTGCTAAATATAATTCCTGCTTATGGGATTTACAGAGTACCCCTTATAGCTGGGGAAGGCAATAGGATTGTGAGCATTTACCATCCTTACAGGGTGAGGCCATAACCACTGCCAAATTCCCCAGGTTAAAGCTCTAAGGGCTGATCACAAATGCTAGCCTGTGTCACATCCTGAACGACAGATAGGGTCTTTTTACATGTTAAAATAGATTGTTACATTAGATCTTAAACAAGCTTTTCTCTTGATACTCGTGTCACGTGTAGCTACGACTAGAAAGCAGGATGTAGTTGCTGCGTTTATAATTGCATTACTCAGATCTTAATAAAAGTGGAGAGCATATGCAAAACTACCTATTCCTGCCGTGAGCTGCCAACAGTTTGGCTTTAGGAAATCCTTGGAGAAGAGCACGCTGTATACATGTTCTCGTGAGCTCATAATCTAGCAATAGCAACATGGTTGGGCAGCAATATAAAACCTTACAACAGGAGTATTTGTAATGTTTTGAACCAGCTTCCAGCCATTTTGAAAACTGCTATTTTTACACCACAAAAACTAATAACTGTTCTGGATTTCCTGGAGCGAAAACAGTATTATTTTTCAATAGCTTATTTCACAGCATAATTTCCCAGCAACCTAGGTGGGACAAAGCCCCTACATGATTTTTGTTGCTCTTCACTATTATTTCAATAGTTTCCTGTATGAAAGAAGAAAAGACTACCGGCATTATTACCGCAAGAAGTTTAAGTACAGTCTCATCTTTTATTTCACGTTAATGGAATCACAGAATCACAGACTGGTTTGGGTTGGCAGGGACCTTAAAGATCACCTAATTCCAACCCCCCCGCCACAGGCAGGGACACCTTCCACTAGTCCAGGTTGCTCAAAGCCCCGTCCAGCCTGGCCTTGAACATGGTCAGGGATGGAGCACCCACAGCTGCTCTGCGCAACCTCTTCCAGTGCCTTATTTCCTCCAACTTGTCTTCCACACCGGTATCCTCTTAGCCAGTATACTGCTATATGGCCTCTAGCCTTAGTTCACAACTCTGAGCAACTTCTAAGAATTTAATACTCCTTTATAGAAGTGTTTCCTCACATTCACCCACTCACCAGGGCCCCAGGGAGAAAAACATCAAACTCTCACAAGTTGTTTTGCTCTACTAGAGAGATGACAACCACATGGCAAAGATTTCCTGTCGAGCACTGAGCCTTGCCATAAAAAACAGAAATTCCTTTACATCCCTCTAGTCCTACTGTTTTTATTCCACTTACTGCTAACATTAGGAGATATGATTATTATTTTTTTTTTCCTTTTGGAACTCATCCATGGAAATAGCAAGACCAACAAAGAAAACAAGATATGTCTAATGCAGAAAACTCTGAAGTAGCATTGTAAAAAAACCCGAAAAAATCCTGTTGATTGAACATATATAAGTTGGTTTTAAATGTCCACATCTCTTTTCACTGACAGGGATTGACCAACGTGACTGAGAGTTGCATGCAATTTTTGCAAACAGTTAATGAACACATTTCTCAGGAGAAATATAGCACATACGGACGGGTTGGCTGGTGATGTCTGCAGTACGCATCAAATACATGTGCAATAAAGGTAAAAGTTTGGCTAGTGTCAAAGCCCATCTACACATCTCGTTTTCAGAGACCCCTATTCGCTAATACTATGAATTCAGTCTTTTGTGCTGAGGTATACCTGAGTTTCATAACTTGCATAACTGATCACAGGCTGGAGTCTGAGGAATAATACAACATTCACTTTCTGAATTAAAGGATCTTCTCTCTAATAGAAACAAATATAGCTTTGATTATTCCTGTGTTCAGGTTTTATAAAAGGAGAGATAGCACTGAAACACCAGCACTGCATTTGAGGAACAGGCAACCTCTCAGGGTGCATTTACGTGCTGTGGTGAGCCTCACTGAGACACAAACACTCCATGACAGCTAAGGTATTAGTTTCTCAAAAATGTTTCATCACATGATTCAAGTGTGCCATAGAGCACATTTCTGTATTTGTTTCAACAACAAAATTGTGTCATGGAAACATTTAGAAGATTAATCAGTAAGAGGATTTTTTAAGAGATTCCTAAATGTAGGAAGCCTGCTGGTTTTCCAACACACAAGTATCCTGCTGAGAGGGAACAAAAATGCTGAACTACAGTTGGGACAGAATTTCTGAGTCAATACACCGTTCACTGAAAAAAGAAGAGTCAGCGTGGTATATTTACCCAACAAGTAAGAAATAAGCTTCTTAGTTTGAAAGTTTGTTGAGGACTTTCGATCCCTGCTTTGAAATAGCATCCTGTTCAAAAATGACATGCAGTTCTGTTAAAAATAAAGCTAGAAACCTAAGAACATGAATTCAGAGGAATGTCCAGTCCCTTAATATAGAGACCAATAATAGGTCACTGTCCTTTCTGTATGCGGATTCATCTTAAAAATATCTTAAAAAAGAACCAGATTGGTCCTTTTGTGCATCTTTTCACCAATCGGCCCTTCTCAAATGTAAACTACTATGGTATTTAGATGAGGACACAGAAGTGTTTGTACAATAGAAACATTTCCTGTCTTGAACCAAAATACATATGCTTAATTCACGGCTGCATTATATTACTAGCTTGCAGTAGTCCTGTGACTGACTATTGTTTTTTCTTACTGGTTATTTCCAATGATAGACTCCCAGCTGACAGCAGAAGTTCCTTATTATAAGGACCTTTCATCCGTATTTTATTATTCTCATAAGCCTCTGTATTAATGATGCCTTCAGACCTTGTATCATCCATAGGTTTATTAGCAACCCCAGCTTTTAGTGCTAGTCTTCCATGAAAAATATTTGGAGATATCAGTCCCAGATGTTTAGCTACTGATTTCCTTCTGACCTTGTATTTTTTCCGTCACCTCAGTAACTAGAAGATTCTGACTTAATAGAACATCCCAATTGATTCAAAGCTAAATATTTTAGTAATTTTACACTGATTGATAATCCTTTAGTTGTGGGTCAAGTAACAAGAATATTTTAATTGTGGTTTTTCCAGTCAGCCAATGAACCAAAGACAACTACTCACTCACCAGAAGAGGCAGACACAACCTGGTTACAAACAGAACATTTACAAGCGCATTTCCATAGCATGTACACTGCAGCTGGTGCTAACTGTGCAGAGGTCCCAGCAGTTCTCCTGCTAAATCTATGTTTGGACATTGCTTTATTCATATCAACTTCCAAGGTGCTCAGGATTCCAGACCATTCACATATCTTTTTCTAAATAATGATATTAAATCAATATATAAACAAGTCAAAAGAAATGTCAACATTGTACAATAGCTACTGCAACGTAATATGTGTTCCTAAAAAGCCACAGCTGTGTTTTATTGGTCCACAGTGTAATTTCACTCCACAATTTCATTACAGAATATTCCACATCCTGCTTTACAAACACTACCTATTGTTTCGAGGTATAATATTCAGTGTAACAAAGAGAATAGTGGGCAATATACAACAGGACAAACCTCCTGTTAGTCAGAAAATGGAACATAAATACCTGATTTTAGTTCTGTAACAGCATTTCTGGCTCACTGAACATGTAATTCTCAGAGGATGGATTCCAAGTGTTGATATATTTATTGTAAAGTAAATTTCAGGGTCAAGAACTAGCCTTCGTTACTATTTTATAGATTATTTCCTAGGAAAGTTTATACAAATCATAACTTGAAACAAAGAGCAAGCCATTATCTGAAATTCAACCACTGCATACAGTAGGACAGTACCATGATATACCTAGCAGAAAGGTTTTCTGCTAAATTTTGGGCTGTATTATAAAGAGCAGGAAAGTAGCAGAGGAAGGCCAGCAGAGAATCCTAAGGCCACTGAGGGGACGTGCAGAACAAAACTGAAAATTCATTAAATCCTCTCTGCACATCATAACACCTGACCTGAAGTGTGGACTCAGAAGAAAGGTAGCAGCTTTCCAAAATAAAACATTCCCCATCTAGATAAAGTAATGCCACTTGAAAAGGCTGCTGAAATCCCTGCCTGTGGGAGTATTCTGTACCATCTACTCCTGCTGGAGAAGTGAGGCACAGACACGATGAAGTGAATAGCAGAATGTTTTTTGTGGATGCATCTCGTAAGGCAGGTGTAGGGTACAAGTCAGTCTCTCAGTCTAAGCTTGTTTTTTTCTAAGCTGGGAGGTCAGGTAGTCAAACAACACGCTCCTCTCACTTAAGAGCAGCGCTTAAAAAGAGAGAGCTTCACAAGCAGATTATAAATCCCATGAATTGACTTTTTCCATTATAAATATATATATATGAGCATGTTCCCTGTGAGACACAAGTGATGTACAAAACAGAATTTTTTTTATATTGGTTATAGATGAGGTCAACTAAGGTGAGCACATGGAATAGTATTACCTTAAAAGCTGTGAACTGCTAGGAATTCCTACATCACATGGTATCACACTGCCCAGAAATTTAAAGCTACTTCCTTAACGGTAAAAAAACAAAACACCCTTACTACAAAACCTTGCAAAGGAAGTCCTCCTTTCCTTAGCTCCTACAGTATTTGTAACAATTGAAAGTCATCTATAATTTGCTGATCTGGTGATACCTGTAATACTTCTCATTAGACTTAAGTAACTAACTTGAAATAGTCGTAAACATGCTTGGTAATAGGAGTTCTAAATTACACAGCTACAAGACAAACAAAAGCCTGTATTTCGTACTCGATCCTTTTCTTGTGCAGAGGTGTCACATTAAGAAGGGGAGCTTCCTCCAACCCTTTATATTTGATCAGCCTGTCAGCTTCCCCAAAAGGATGAAATCCTTGTGTCCGCCCAGCCTGCCCGCTACCCGTGTTTTGACAGCCTGCTGTATGAGACACGATTCGACTAACCTGCTCAGGGACCCCTGCTGACAGCATCACTGAGTCACATCCCTTGTAACAACTACTGAAATCCCTGGAGACTTACACAAAATGAACTTCAGCTGAAGATTTTTGTTACATGAAATACAAAGTTTGTGACAAAGTAAGGTTTGAGGATTGCCAGTGATAATACACTGCCTGCACAAAACAAACTTTAAACACACTTAACAGCTAGCATGAGTTAGTCATAAATAAAGTTCTTACTCAATAGGCACCCCCAGGGGAAGAAGGCAGGCTCACCCTGTCAGCTGATCCCAGAAGGTAAAGGAGTCTTCCCTGACCACTTCCCTCATTTGTCCTCTTCATTTAATCTGATGAAAGTAATTTCACCACAATGGCTGGCTCAGCAGCAGACATCATCTCATATATTCTTCATGTGACAACTGCTATACAGCTTATCAGCTGTGTGGTAGCATCAAGTTCTCGTTCCTGCAGGGAGTACAACAGAGCCTGGCCACAGGGTCCCCACTCGGCTCCACACTCCATACTCCTATCAGCAGGTGCTGGGATGGCAGAGTGTGTTGCTTAGGGGGCTGTGGCAGATTCCATGCACGCCAGCTATCCTAAAAGTGATAGCTTTATTTTACCCTTAAAACCTTTCTAGAATTCTATGCTTCTGTTAGGTCCCAGTTTTCTCTAATTCACTCCAAAGTAATTTTCCCACAACAGGAAACCAATTGTGCACGTACCCTTTGATTCACAAACAGGCAAGGGAACTTCAGACAAATTTTTAAATGGAGCACAAAATACAAGCGCTTGCTTGTATTCACTGCATGTGGTTCTGATCTACATTTATTCTCAAAAAGCTCACTTTTGCATAGAGGACTGTCTCATTTTTATTAACAATTGATCTCTAGCTATCTATATGTATGAAAAATAACATGCATACTTTTTGCATTTGCAAGCAGATATTAAAGAGAGTTTCTAAAACAAAAAAAAAGCCTCTGGTATTGCCAGGGTGTTTACAGAGGGCAAAGATAAATAAAAAAGCCTGTATGCAAAAATAATACACAGTTAGTATTGTTGAATTCTCAGTACTGAGAAGTAAAAATTAAACTATATTGTCACAGGCAATAAAGAAATAAAAGGTCAGTGTTTGACAAAAATGCCAACACAAAAAGACCAATCCTTTGGAGAAAATAGCAACAGCCTCAGCAGGCATACAAGAAGTTATTCCTCATATTTCTGAGATAACAGGGGCATGAAAGAAATGGGGTTTTTTTCAACACTTTCAGGATAACACAGAAACATTTGAAAGGAGATGGTCTTTCATGTACTAGGATATAAGAACAAGTTCATGGTCTACCTTAGCCAAACGGTCTTCACTCATTGGCACTGTTACTGACCAAAAAAATCTATTCTATTAATGCAATGAGAAAAAATGTGTGAAAAAACCCCAAGTGTAGCTGATGAGAGGGCAGTGCAATTCAGAAAGGAGTGTGTGAAAACAGCTCCAAGCTATCCTTTCCCCTTCACTGACCATGAATCAGCTGCTTGAATTTTTTATTGGCTGCTAATGACTCCATGGGCACTTCATATTAAGGTGTGAACAGGAGAGAGAGTGGGAAGAAAATCCTGGCAGCGTTGTGTATACTCTTAGCTCAGCCTTTACAGGATCAGCCACAGCTTGGCAGGGTCTCAAACAAGGCAGCTCCTATGCAGTCCAGGTAACACCCTCCCCTACAGCAAAGCACCGGTGCTTTCCGATTCTACCAGGCATTTTACATAATTATAGGAACTTCTTCCTTACCCTGACCACGCAGTAGCTACACCATGCCAATACCACAGGCTGCCTCACTCCTGGAAATCTTCACTCCCCTCATCTCTGCCGGGTGTTCTCTGGCACTGATCCCTTGAGACAAAGGCACACATTTCTCAGTTCATTTTTCAACTCATGAACCTCTCTCCACAGGAAGGAATGATTCAATTCTTTACAAATATGCAAGTTTAACTAGGTAATAAGCACATTTCTTAGAGTCTGAGATTTTGGCAGTCGCTCTGGTATGTTATCCTACCTCAGTAACTCCTCTGTAGCAAACTCCGAGTTAAAGCACATGTCACTGGCCTCTCACTGCTATCACCATCTGCGACAGCTTCTTTTTTCCTCAATTATGCTCATGCTATCTAGGCTGAAAAAGAAGTCTTCCAGTCCTTGCCAGTCTAAGCATATGCCTACATATTTATTCAAGTAATTTTTATTGATCTGAGTTGACAATGCTATCTTTCACATCGTTTCACAGGGGTTTCGTTAACATGAGTTATCTGAAGCTTAACAGGAAAGAGTGAAGATTGGATCAAGACTTCCTTATTTACAAGTTTTTCAGAGTGAAATGGTGCAGCAGTGTGTTTCAGTGAATACAAAATTCAGAGTGCTGCCCGATAGTTACAGACTATCATTGTAACTATAGTAACATTGTAACAGATAGTCAGAGCATTGTCACTAGAAAGGCCACTCTACTCTCTTCCTAAATCCACTGGGAGACAACATAGTGAATTCCTGCTGGATGACACCACCAGCAAACTCATATTTCTTTTCCTGTGCTGGCCCTGTTGCTCTCCTCAGCAGGTTAAAAGCAAAATCAAGACACATATATTTGAAACTTCACCACTCATCCTGTACACCCAAGACCTAACACCCACTGCACCCATGCTGGGGTGCCAGAAACACCCACGCTCCCCTCCCCAGGTTTGTCAGCTCCATCCCTGTCTACTGCTCAGTACAAGCAGCAGGCAGGAGCAAGTTGCTGCACCCCTTTCTCTCAGGTACTAGCTTGTTAATTCTCTGATAATAAGCACACTTATCGAGGCTGGCTGCAAGCAATTCAGGAAGTGGTTAACACATCCCTACTTTTTCACTTGATCAAGATTAATTTTGATGTTCAAGTACAGTCCATGCTAAATGAATGCATTCTTGTGGAAGGGGACACAAGCAGCACATAGCACTGGGCTACAAGGTTAATACAGATTTTTTTTCCTGTAGAACCTCTGAGGAGAAACATTTCTGGCAATAGCTGTCATGCTATTGTCAGGCAACTTGACCACTACAGCATTAGTTTTAATATGCCCTGAACTACGGGGAGGATTTAGTTTGGCTTTAACTACATAGGACAAGACTGGCACTAGGTTTGACATCCCAGCTGAAGAAGCAGAATCCACTAATTAGTGCTACAGTACATCCAAGGGATTGTCTATATACCAGAAGCTAGTTTTGAAATACAAGCAGTATCATTTACATCCCAAGAAAGTAAATACTAAAGAAGCTTCACAGCAAGCATAATTGGCAATTTAACAATTCTTTGCATATCAAATCTTAATTAAGGCATTTTGAGAATCAAGAACCTCTCTGTAAGAGGCATTTATCATTACCAACTTCTTTTTACTACTTGGTCACAGGCATCACGCTGTAAGGTACTCACAGAGTTTTTCTTAAGTAAAATTACTACCCCACCAGCCAAACTAAGCTGGTTTAAATAGTTGCTACAAGAAGTGTGGAGTCACCAGCTTTTTAATTATACTGCAGACATCTCCAAACTGATAGTAGACGACTGAATTTTGAAATACTGTTGAATTACAGGGAAAAGAAAAAAATAGACACCTTTCTTCTCTAATGAGAAACTTGACAGCCTAAGCACGTGGACTGCAAAATGTAGTGTACTTTATAAACATATACAATATATACAATATTAAAACATACATTTTAAAAGCATGCATAAACCGAGTGAATAAGTACATCTTTTTTTTCTATAGATGTTTGTTACAAGTGTGCAAAAATATGTAAAGGAGGTAAAAAAATTATGAAAATAGTGCTTTTGATGGCATTATAGTAACTTGATATAGAAGAGGGTGAATGCCTGTTTAAACAGAACAACATAGAGCATATCTGATATCAGTGATGTGCTGGCTATTAGAAATAGAGACATTACTTTCAGCTCCTTCTAGAATAGGCCAAATGCTAATAACTGTGATTGATGTAAGGTGAAATTAAATCCACTGAAGCAAAACAGAATATACAGAATACTTGCAAATATATACAAAAACCAGATTCATATAAATTTAACTGATGTGGCCAACTATGCTAAAAAATTATCTTAAACAGTAATGATTAAAGAACGAGCTTTTAATTGTCCAAGAGAGCTGAACCTCTGATTAAGTATAGAAGTAACTATCTACTAGTGCACCTACCTTTTTTCATTTTTATAATTACAACATTTTTGCAGTATTAAAGTAGGAAAGTCCATTCTCCACACTAATATTACACATCAAAGAATTCAGAATGTCTTTTAAGAGCACACTCATAATACGTCAATTTTAAGAACTTGCTTTCTGAAAGTTTACAAAACGTGTGATGTATGAGGGGCTGAATGAAGGGACAGTAGCATAATCCTCTCTAAACACGTTTGTAGGATACTGTTAATGCTGCTTTTGCTGCATTAATGTACTTCAGATGAGATCATTCCAAAGCTGAAACTGTGCGCAGAGGCCATCTCCAGGTCAGGGACATAAAGTTATTTTGCAGTCACACTGTTATTTCACCACCTTATCTACTACTGCTATTGTCTCATAAATGGCAACCTGCTATTTTTAGGGAATGAAAATAAGGGGGTAAACATTCTACTATACTGCATTATAAATAAGAGTTTTATTCTAGCAAGTACATACACTAAGATTCAGAAATCTTTGTTAGAAAGAATGCATAGTGCAAGAGACAGAATAAATTTGGGGTCAAGGATGCAGCACAAAGCCCCTTTATTACCAAAGTGCTATAACAGTTCTGCTTTAGTCCCCACTGTAAAAAGGGCTCAGATCTTAAAGTTGTAGCTGAAAAATGACATAATAAATTCAAGGGTATCAAATATTTATGTTGTGGTGGGAATCAGATGTTTGTATTACGGAAAGTGCTAAATCTATCCTGGCAGCATTCAGAATGATGGCTGGAGACAACACAAATAGGTCAAGAAAATAAGTTCTAGAAGTATTTTTCAGTCATAAACTATCCCTATCTGTTGTTTTCAAAACTGCCATCTAGTATAGTATGTTTTCATTATTTAATATGTACAGGTCAAATCACACGCCTGATGAGAAACTAACAACAATCTGCTTCAAAAAAAATATCCAGATAATAACTCTCCATCCACCCTTTTTTACTTTTTTTTTGTTCTATTCGTTCTCTTCCTCAGCATATTTCTATCCTTTTACATAGTAGGATCACATATATTATTATGTCAGGATTAAATGTATTTTAGCATTTCACATCAAGAAAAATTTCCATTCTTTTTGCCCAGTATTTGAGCAAGGCATTTAGCAAAAGAGTCAAACCCCAAAATCCTAAACAGAATTAAACCTTTTCCCGTAATTATTATACACAAATCACAAAGGAATCTACAAGGAAGAATTAAACTGAAGGCATGGATTTTGATCACAATGTTTACCCCAGGTTTATAGAACTCAAATCCTGAGATTTTCATCCTAATCTTTAATAAGAGTTAATACTGATGAGAACACATTACAAACTGCCTTTCGTGTGCAAGCTGTCTTCCTCTGTAAAGCAAATCAGAACAATCAAAGTAACAGTCATTATAGAGATAATACAAGTTTAAAATGGTTCTGAAGTTAGGCACCTAGCAAGGGACATATGTATTCAAATAAATGAAATGCTATATCTTATTATTCAAAACAGTATGCCAGATTTTATCTGACTCAGAAGTAACAGGGCATCTGAACAGTTGCCCTTATTCAACATAATTTCACCTTTCCTAAATACCATCTTCCTTAAGGGCTTTCAAAACAAGAGTAAAACCATCCTTACAGCAACAATAAGCAACATAGACTCTTTTAATCTGGTAATGTAAAAGCCAGAGGAAACAACAGACAACGTCCATCCCACGGCTTTGATAAAAATTTCTGTTATATTCTCTACAGGTGTGCCAGTTCTTCTGTGTGCAGAAAACCACTTTCAGGACTTAAATGATCTTAATTATTGCACAGAATTGTAACTATGAGATATAAGATTACTATACATGCAGAGCCTACTCTTAGCTCTATAAAAGATTTCTTTTAAATTGTATTTATTTCTTTGCCTCTCTTTTTTCTCATTCTGAATGTCTGATGAGTCTCTGCCCAATCTAGAGACAGTATCCACAAACAAGAATATTGGGCTAATGGGACCCAAGTCCTTTTTTGGCGATGCAGGCGTGCAACTGTGAAATGAATGGATTTATAATGATATCTGGAACAATAACAACAAAGTACTTAAGCTTGTGAACACTGAAAAAAAATACATACCACTTCTATGTTCTAGGCAGGGAGAGCACAGATTATACCATTTTAACATCAGAACCTGCACCACTTTTTTTTTAAAAGAACTTGCAGCATGTTCCAGGCACAATAATACTTCTAGCTGTCTTTTATGCATACTTAAAAGTATTGTCACACACTTTTCAGTCTCATTGGTCCCAAGTGAAGAAGTACTAAAAGAGAACCAACCCACAGACTGATGTGTCCTCAGGGATCATCCACTTTTCTCTGCCAAAGTTGGATTCTGAGACTGAAGACAGACTGCTACCAGGTACTAGGTGATCACCTTTTATGTGAGGCCAAAACACTTCCATGTTGCCACATCTAAATGCATTTTTCTATTGAGAAAAATAAGCAATATCAAGATAAAACAGTCAAGGCACAACAGTTTCTGGGAACAGCTGGATCTGTCTGTTTTTTTAAAATAAACAAATAGGAACATCTAAGCTATTCCATGACTCCACATTTTTCTCTAGTCAGCACTGCCTTTGCTATATTAATATTGATAAATTAATGTTTTGACTCTCAGGACACCACACTTGAGAGCACAGGAACCTCTCTCTAACAGCAACAGAGTTAAAGGCAGAGATAATGCAAAAGCAGACCCAAGAAAAACTATCAAAAGCAAGATTCCCACATTTATGACAAGTACACAAAAAGTTAAATGCTTGTCTGGAGCTTTGTAGCTCAGGTTGTTGGAGGCTAAATATGAACAGCTATTAACTTCCCTGAGGGCTATCCTATCATTAAACCTATAAAGCATTTTATATAAGACAGGCTCAGAAACAGTTGTCTTGTAATCATAAATTAGTTCTGAACAACATTCTACATTCTGAATTGCCTACAAAGACTGTTCTGTATTCCTGCTGTTTGACGAACCTCTGATTTTTCCACATAAAAAAATACCACCTCAGTATATTTTCATTGGTTTTCCTAAACAGTTTTTTTTCCAAAAAAGCACACGCTATGTGTATATATATATTTTTAACTGCCTTATTTATTCAACTTCAATTCTGTGTTTAGTTTAGCTATGGCATTACATCTTGAACAGCATTAGTACTAATGCGAAAGTTCTGCACGTCCGCAGATTACTTATAATCCAAACTGATTTCAGCTGTATTAAATGATTTACTCATTCTGGATTAACAACCTGTGTCGGGGGGAGAGTGTAAAATAATTTAAATATATTTTCAATTTCTACACCCCGAAATAAAAAAAATCTAGATTTTTAAAGAGAAAACTTTTAATAAATAAATAATTCATAGATAAGGCTTTAAAATTAAATGCTGATATCTTTACTGCCTGCTTTAAGTCACAATTCTCAATAATTCTTACTGATGATCGAACTTCTAGCCCTCAATACTCAGAAAATGAACTAAACTTACCTACAAGGGTGGGAGGAGGGGTGGTGTGTGCAAATGACAGGCCAACACTTCACGTCTACATACATCTTTAATTCTTAAGGCATATTAAGAAAAGTATGTGGAAGAAGACATGCTTCTGTACAATGACAAGAAATCTTACAGATTTATCAAAAAGTCTTCCATTTTATGGTCCACTGACCAACCTGTGTCAGCTGAAACTTCTAGCTTTGTGAACCAGCAGAGGAATATAAGGAAAATTTACTAGAGCGTGTTCCCGTCTCGCATCTGAAGACAAGTACATGGAAGACTATTCAAAATTATCTCCTGCCCAGGTTCTTATACACTGAAACATTGCTAATTATTAAAAAGAATGTATGTGCACCAAACATTTTAAGGCATAGATTTCACTGGTTTTCTCACTCACACGACTTTTTCACAACTACCACAGCTCCAGCACAGACACATAATTCAGGTGGTATTGTTTCTTTATAAGAAAGTACAGTTTAAATTATCATTTGAAAGTAACAGACAAAACGTAACACCCAACTGCTCATATATCTGAACAAATGGAAATTAAATAATATTATATTCACTCCTGTGCCACAAAAGCAAGTTCTACATTGCACATGCACATGTCACAGTAGATCCTGAGTGCCAGAAATCTGTTCCAGGAGCTCCCTGTGCTTCTAACTTTATCATTGATGTCTGCTGCTGCTGTAGCCCTTCATTCAACTTGAACTGCATCCTGGGAAACTCCGTTAGGGATAACATGCAAAGAAGTGCACAAAATTTCAAGTCGTATCAGGAGAAGTTGTTTTATCAGTAATATTATGTGTATCAAAGCAGCAAGTCAGACTTACCATATATAGCCTTTTTGTGTTTACTACATTTGCCACAGACTGCTAATCTGTTATCTGAACATTACATGAAACAAAGCCATTAAAAATTGTGTAGCAGCTTTCAGAGGTGAGGAACCCCTACCACTTTAAAGACCAATACATTATGTGCTGGGAGGAAGCGAGTGAGCAAAATAGTTTACGCATCTTGTATGCAGTAAACACACATTTAAACAACGGACAGTACATCAGTCACCAATCTGTTTATTTTGAAAGTGATCCAAGCTCCTTGAATTTCACTTGAACTAGCACTAGAGGAATGCCTTATTCTAATTCAGTACATGCTTTATCACAGTAATAAACTAATTCTGTTGTTATTATGTATACATTATGATTGGGGCTCATGATACTGAAGTCAACATAAAATGAACCCCATTTGAGAGAAAAAAAAAAATTAATTCTCTGCAGAAGGCTACCAATTGCCAGTTACTAAATCAAATTATTTCACAATGTTCCTTGACACAGACAAAGTAGAGCAGAAAAATTCAAAAATTTCAAGGAATAGCTGTAGAAGTTAAATACTATTGTGCAGTCAGAAGACTCGCCCCTTTGATAATGCAGTTCCAAATTATCAAAAGTCAATCAAATAAACACTAAAAAAATCGTTTCTATATATTCACAATGGCTTTATTAAAAGATTACACTTACATAAAAAGAAAGGACTGCAAAACGCCTCACCTAAGCCTGCTATCGCAAGCAACTATATTATATAACTCAACCACAAAAGGAGAACCTTCTAGTTCTTAACTTTTAAATAGTTAGTTCTGTCCCAGACTTTGCTCTTCTTACCAGCTTGGCTCTGTATTTCAGCCTGGATTTACTATTTACAGTTAGGTCAACATTATTGTTCCAACATTAAAAAGCGTTACTTTGCTTAGAAGATACACTCCTTATGCATAGTCTAAATAAAACTTTTTGACTCAAGAGAAGAAAAAACAACCGAGTTTCACTGGATCTTCCTCCTATTAGCCTGCAGGACTCATAGGAGTTTTAAGGAATGAGTTAGATTTGACAGAATTGTTTATTAATTTCCAGTCATCATATGTGTTCAGATGCATTGAGTACAGTAACTTTGCTTAAGTTCTTAAAAGCAAAATGGCTCTTGCAGAGCCCTCAACCAGAGATGCTTTGGAAGCAGTCCCACTTGGCTTTCAGAATGCATCTACAGGCATCAGAATGAGACAACTTCTAAAGGAAGCACATGTAATGCAACAGCTAGTGACGGTCAATAGAAAACCTAACCACCATCTCAGTGCGAACACTTCTCAAACTGGAATGCAATTCAACCACATTGACATCTAAATGGACATAAGACACAATCCAACGAAGGTCAACGTGAATATTAGTAATGACTACCTTTTATCAGCTATTATCTCTTTCTTTGCCAATTTTCTTGTACGCCATAAAGCCTTTCCATATTAATATCAAAATCTATTATTCCATCAAGAATGAAAAAAGAAATGAATGAAAGATGAGTAGTACACTTCGAACTCAGCCAACATGCATTTAGCTGCTTTACTGTAAAGTACTTCTTTAGGCAAGCATTCCTATACCTGATCCCTTCTGTGTAGCCAGCACTAATCTGTATTTTATCATAATCTCATAAAAATTAACTTACTAAAGGTCACGAGGCAAGAGAGGTTGGGTCACCACTAACAGGAAGTTGACAAGAGGTTCCAAAGGATGCAAGTACAATATGGAAATACTAGCTCAGGTCCTGAAAACTGGTCTACTTTAACAATACTGCTCCCGGTTCAGCACATCCAGCTTGTTCACATCTCCACACCATAGTCAATCGAGCACTGCCTTAAGGAATTATGTCCCCATTTTACCTTAGATACATGCCTCACTTCGTTCAGCTCATAATAAAAAACAACCAAGAGCTCTGATGAAACAGAATTTTCTGTTTAAATATCCATCTTGTATCGGTTCATAAAACCGCTTGAGCATATGGTTTCTCATTATTTTTAATGATACATAAGGTGCAAGATTTACCACTAGAAAAGAGTAGGAAAGGATAGATGATGAAAAGAAAGACATACGGAGAAAACACAAACAGAAAAGCCTGAGAAGGGAAAAATACAAAGTAATAAACACAGATGCAATGAAATCAAGAGCTCACAGTCATATCGTGGACACTAGAACTCTCATGGTGCCATTGCATAGCTGTGTGTGCTCAGTTTGAGGTAAAAATGTTAGCACGGCATAATTTTAAACAGTAAAGCCAAGTTTTTTCCTTCATTTTTATTTTTAAATTGCACAAACCACAAAGATTTGTGGTGCATAAAGCCATTTTGAATAGGCTGCTTAATTAGTACTCTGAGTCTAATGTACCAGCTGCCTGGGGATCTGGATAGCAGCCAAGCATCCCAAGTTCAACACATACAGCAGTTCTATCTGTTCTTTCTGCTAACATAGGAGGACTACAGCTACTATAACTTGTAAATTTACTACTAATACATCTTTCATGAAGTTTGCTTTATAAAACCCTATTAAACCTATTAAAAGAGCAGATCAGTACTTCAAGATATTCTGGACTGAAATGTACTTGGTGTTTTTTGTGGTTTTTTTTTTTTGTTTTTTTTTTTGTTTTTTTTTTCAAGGCACTTCAACTCAATAGCCCAATGTGAAAATTTCAGGATAGCTGGTCACTTTTTTGGCATTATATTCATAAATACAGCAAGCTGTTATTCTGTTACTCCACAACTAGGAAGGAGAGATGCCATGTGAAATTAGTAATCATATCCTACATGTAGTAGCACTGTTTGCATATCAATTTTTTCTATCAAATTTCTTTACGAGGAAAGCTGTGTTAAAATGTCTATTTTACAAAAGCGTAAATTTAAACATGCCCGTGTTGAGATGATTTCCAATAGCTCAGTGAACAGCAACGTATTGTAGTGTGTCAAGTAAAGCTTAAACAGCTTGGCAGAATCTTTGGAAAGCAAATGGAACAGCACAGTTTATATAAAGGCAAAATTTCTTTCTCCATGTATACGTATTAAAAGGAATCCAATCACTGAATTTCTTGCTGTTCACTTGCTCACAAGAACAAATTGTATAAATATTCCTGAAAGGTGAATTTGTGAATCAAGTACCTTAAATATTTGATAAAAGCAAACTTTTATGTTACAGATTTAGATAAAATCCTTTCATTGCATAGCAAATGACAAAGATTTTATGTAATTAATCTTTGCAGTTTAAATACCGTTGTCAATGTTAATTATTTACAAGGCTTTGACCACTGGCTTTTCACATCCAAACTTGGAAACAAGTGTAATGAAGAAAAAAATTACAGAAATATATAGTACTTCAAACAGTAATGTTTCAAGTATGACCATGTATTCATTCTAACCGATTTGCCCATCATGACTTGAAAATGAACAATTGGTTCTATGTATTTAAAGAAAAGCTTTATCATGCACGAGCACAGTTACAAAGCCATACGCATGAGTGATTTAAAAAAATCCCCAAACTGCATGCTGTCCTAGAAATCTGTATTTCTATGCACCTACAGTAGTTTAATTAAATGCGCACTACTAAGTACCACATCTAAATAGTGTGACTTCTACAAAATTTCATTTGGAACTATTCAGAAACACCAGCTGCAAAAAAAAAATAAATTAATATTTCCTTAAAAAATCCTGCCAACTCAGCACACTCCTTCGGAAATGTCTATTACTATCCATTATCTCATCCCAAAGGATAAACTTAGAGAAACCATTATTAAATTTTGAACCCAACTCTATTATAAATATTTAGTGTCATGGGAACACTCTGAACTCTACTCCTTATTTTGCTCTGGAGACATCACCTAAGGGAAGCATTCCATTTTAAGTGTATCAAATAATGAAACAGTGGCATGTTTCTCAGTTTTTCTTAAGCAGTATGTTCCACAAAAAAAATTAATATATATATCCTTCATCAGTTTGTATTTGTCATGACTTGTACATAGGTTGCCATGTTCTGCATCACAATTGTTTCCATCTACATACTGTAGACAAATAGGGAATTATGAAAATTTACTAAATTATTAAACTGCATTTAAATGAGAAAATAACTTACCTTGCACATCTGCACTATCAACAAACTGTTCATTGTGAAGATCTGGAAAGTGCAAAATTAGCTGTTACAGAATTACAGGGTTTCAGCAATAAGCTACTGTAACATATAGACATACAGCAAGCCAAAACACTAAGATATGACACAATATTGAAGAACAGGTAAATAGCACCTTTTTTAAAAAAAAATTAAAAAATCCTTCAATAGATACTGTAATAAATGTGCTAGAGATTATAATTTCAGCTGCAGTTCACAACAGTAACAAGGTTGTCCTGGTCGTAGAAAAACTGTTTATTATTCCTCTCCAATGCTTTTGCCTAACCACTTCATAGACAAGGGCTGAATATATAGTATTCACTACAGCAAATAGAGACCAAAATTTTCAAGCTTACGTACTTTGTAACGGACAACAAAATCCATTTCTAGTCACCAGAATAAAAACCTGGCTTTTGCAATGAATTGGTCACGTGTATCTCTCCACCATAATATGAGAATTTAAGCTATTTCATTGCAGCGCCTTTCTCTTTGGTATCCAGGAAATTGCCTACTAACTTCTAGTTTCAGAATAATGTTTTTCATACCATAGGCCGAATAGCCAGAAATAAATCAACCTGACTTACATGTAGTCTTCTCGGAAAGCTAAAAGAAAGACCTAATCTTTTTTTAAAAAAGTATTGCCAAACTACTTATTTTGACTAGCAAATATACGAGGTCTGCTCGTATATAAACACTAGCACAGAGGTATTCATCAGGTTACTAGTTGACACTGTACTATAGCCACTGTAAACTGATGAGACAGATTTTATATATGGTGTCAACCACTCCCAGGGTTTTGCAGAGTTACGTTTATGAAAGGTTAACAGCAGGCACTAATATAAGTATCATGACTCTTTTCAGGCAGTAGGTGAAACCTTGAAGAAAAAGTGGCTCTGTCTTCAAAAAAGTGACCTGACCTTTGCTTTGGTGGGTTTTTACTCTGCAAGAAATAAAAAGCACTGCATGCTTTCCAATGCATCCTTTCTAGCTGATAAACTATTTTGTTCTAGCACTCAGCACAAAAGGACTAAATTTTTAAAAGATCAAGTAGCATGTTATTAGTGCCAGCTAACAATGGCTCCATATGTCATACTAGAAACAAGCTTCATAGACCTGGAACATGTCATACAAATCATGAACACTGTAAATATGTAATTGGCCAAGAACCTTTGATATGCTTACTGATCAGAAGTAATTCTCATTGAATTAAATATATTTAATTTTATAACGACTTTGCAGTTCTTTGGATATCAAAGGCATCACAAATCCGGCATGCTTATCATTTATGACACTTCTGCTCCGAGAATTTCTTGCAGCATGCAAAGAACTCTCTGTAGGGTAACTGTGACATATCGCACCAGCAAGCTAACCTAAGAATGACCTGACAATTAATAAAATCTGTGCAAAAATCACAGTAGTATGTAATGTTTTTACCTGCAATGGATGAAATGTTTCTGGAACCACCTGTAGTTCAGAATAAACAATAGTGGGGGTTTTTTATTGGACACAGAATACATTGATAGCAAAAGTAATTCTTGTATATGATGTGGTAGTAAAGAACCCCTTCTGTTAGCAGACTTTAAAGTATTTGAATATATTTAAGTTTAGTGTAAAATAATGCTTTTATGGAGCCAGATCCTGCAGTCTTTGCACAGCTAAAACTTCCATGGAAATCAATGGGAGCTTTTAAAGTATAATAGTAAGGACATGTCCAGGGTCACTAGTATAATACAGTTCTGCTGGTATGCTTTATGTGTCCACTCAGACTTTCTCCGTCACTTATAAGACTGTAAGAGATCAAAATATAAAAACCCATGTGAATTCAAGAAGATAAATACCCTTCTTAACTAAAGAGTATGGCTTCAAAGAGCGTATGGCATGTAATGTTAGTGCATTTTTTGATTGGCTAAAATATTAAGTATCATTGAAATATTTTAACCTTGTCTTGAATATTTACAATATATTAAGTGAATTTTAAGAAAAGTTAAAAAAAATCCCTACTGTAACTTCAACAGCAACGACCATTTTGGGGAGAACTGTAGCAATGCCTACGATGGCAGAATTTGGCTCCGTATATTCTGTTACCAAAAATACAGACTGTTTATATGACATAAATTGATTTTTAAAAGTTACTAGAGCTATAAGCACCATGGGCCTAGCCCTACAGGTTATACATTGGAATTCCAGGGAGAGTTTGCCTCAGTGAACTACAAGGAACTGTGCTTTGTTTGCAAAATGCGCTCGATGCTATTTTTCTGCAAAAATCAGGTATTCCAGATCTAAACTTTTTGGTACCCAAAATTAAAGGGGGCTGATCCTCCAGACCCCACCCCTACGGAGATGCTACGCTGCAGAAGGTGCAACCTCTTCCGTAGGCACCGGAGTATTCCCAGCCAGCCCTGCCCCGGCAAGGCAGCGCCGCGCTCCCGGTGGCTTCACTGGGGCAACTCTAACCGGCCGCGTGGTTACCCGCCAGGTTCACAGACGGCCTGTTACTATCATCGCTACTCCGGGCAGCGTTTGCCTACGCTGCCTTCCACCGAGCTGTGCTTCCAGCCGCCAGCCCGCCAGCGCGAGGGCCGGCCGGTGCTGGGGGGGGGAAGGGGCCGCTGCCAGGCTCGCTGCTGACTCGCGCCATTGTTGATTTCGCTGTTGTAGGGGAAAGGCTCTAGGGCGGCAGATAAGGCTGTTGCCATGGTGATGAAGGAGATGCCGAGGGAGGAGTCTGCCGAGGAGAAGCCCCTCCTCACTGTGACATCACAGGTGGGCGGAGCGCGGGGCTCTGCGGAGGCCGCGGCGGAGCGCGGGGGCCGGCGGCGAGGCCGCAGCCGCTC
The DNA here is from genome assembly GCF_023638135.1 of Falco biarmicus. NCBI lineage: Eukaryota > Metazoa > Chordata > Aves > Falconiformes > Falconidae > Falco > Falco biarmicus. Next base: position 9,180,063 of record NC_079300.1, on the reverse strand, counting down.
GGGGGAAGCGGCGGCCCCAGGCGGAGGCGGCCCAGCGCCCCCGGCCGCCCCGCGGTGCTGGGATCCCCTCGGCCAGAGGGACCCGCACCCGGGCGGCGCTGCCCCCTGACGCGCGGGGTGCCGAACGCAGGGGCCGGGGGGGCGCAGCAATCGGTTTGACGGGAAAAGTTACACAAAAATGCGCTTTCTCCCCTCAAATGAAGGGATCCGTAGAACGTACGGTACACATCAGTTACCAGAAACTGTATTTAAAAAGCAATTTAAAATTTCAGTTGTAATTCATGCCATCAATATTCGCGCTACAAACACTCATTTGCAACGCACATAAAATATTCACGCTCAATGAATACATGAAATAAACAACCACTTCACAGTGGTACCACTTTCCCTGTCGCCCAATCCCACCCCTAAGCTCTCACTGGGATTCCACTCCTGGCCCAGGTCAGCCGGCATTCTTTTGCACAGCTCACTGCTTTCGTTTTACAACTGCATTCCAAGGAAGGATATCATGTCATCACGGGAAACCTCACACCTTGGAGTAGCCAACAAACCTTGGGTGGTTTCATTAGTTACTTGAAGATAGTGACTGAATGCTACTGTAACACACAGCCCTTCCATCGCACTGCAGGAGCGGATTTTATTCCCTCCTGTCGCTCACGTACGTGAGTTTGTTACCCAAGCAAGTGCATTCAGCTTACTGTTAATATTTAGCACACGTAAGTTGTTCCTACTCCTCAGGAGGTTCAGTGGAATTAAGAACAACTATGTGGTAAGATTAGGTGAGAGAATTCAACAAAAGCCACAATCCTGTTTTATTCCTTCCGTGGTTTTGGATAACAGCTACTGTACTTTCTGGAAGTATTTAAGTTGCACGCAAGGCCAGCACGTACTTCTCTTACAGAGCATCGCAGATGTGCTGCACTAATGCGCACACGTTACAGAAACACCATCTGCCACCCTGGAAAGCAGGGCTGGCACCCTCCTTCCAGCCCCTGCTGAACGCTGTGTTCTGCTTGCGGTGAACACAAAGCAATCACACAAAGGAAAAGGGTGCTCCCTTCAAGGCATCATTTCCAATTCCTAAGTGACAAACAATTAGACTCCAACATAAAATGCTGTCCCCTCTACCTCCCCCACAACCACCGCCACTCCACCCCCCAAAAAACCTATTTGAAAACTTCCATGGGTTTCAACAGGGCCAGGAGCCTGGGTTCATTAAATGTTTAGTGCACCATTTGTAGTGGTTGTCGGTCAGTCTCCTCAGTGATAGTCTATGATAAATTTATGAGTAAAATGCTTGTCTCTGTTAGTCAGTGTAATTTCTTCCACTAAACAAATACCTACTTCCCTGCTATGCACCAAAGGGGTGCAGAAGCCAAAAGGAAGCAGACTCAAGTGAAAAAGTGAGTATTTTCCATAGCCATCTTTGCATCATGTATGTGTGATGTGCAGTCATACGACCATGTTGCATACATCATTTGTATCCTAGTTGTCTGGCTGTGATGTTGTTTTGAGGTGCTGTCTCTTTAGTGTGTCTGTGTAAACCTCTCGTTCAGACCATTCATTCAGAATAATGCACTGCTATATTGCTATATACGTTTAACCATCACCATCAAAGTGGCTGTGTCTGCTGTTTTACATGATGGAACAGATGGATGTGGTTGCTGCTCACAGGGTGAACCGCATAACTTCCAAGCTGGCTGCAAATTTCTCAAGCCAGATTAAATTGAGTCAAGAGAATAAGGCCTGGTCTTTCCAAAGTTCTTACCACCACCAGACCCGCTACAGGCACATGTGTATTTTAGGAAGTAGCTGTTTACCTTAGGTATCCGTGTTGCTCCACCCCTAAAACTAAGCAAGAAACCAGCAAGTAACTTACAAGGATCAAGCCCAAATAGTATAGTATCGGCTTTTCTAAATTTTTTTTTAAAAAAGATAATAAAAAAAAAAGTGAAATCTCACATTTCCAAAATCCTTGATGAATGGAGGATTAATCATGTCTGACTATAGAAGCAGGAATCATAGGTGGAACCTGATACACAAAGAAAAGACTCCAAATCCTTGTTTTAAGATAAATAGATAGTGATAGTGTATGAAGACCCCTGAACTAATATTTTAAAAGGTGTCTCTTCACTCTTTTCCTCTGGACAAAGTTAAAAACACATCCAACACAGAAGTCGGATAGATATTCACATTTTATTTTATGCTCCTAGCACAGACCTGCTTGTAAAATATGATACTTATTTGTCATAATAATTACTGTGAATTAAATTTTAATGAAGTTTCCAATTCACAGATTATTTTGTATCATCAGGGTTTATTTGATATCATCAGATCTGGAGGCAAAACTTCAACTAACAAACCAAAAAAAGCACTGCAGACTCCAGTGGGGCTATGCCAATATATGGTAACTAGGAATCTTGACCATCATTTCAACAGTAATGAGAATAGTACAATCAGCAGAGGTGTATTCTAGGTAACTGAATTGGCCTCTCAGTATCTACTTTGTGTGATTGTCTTAATTACTTTCAATGAAAGTCACTTCATTGGTATGAGAAAGCATTCAGCAGCTGTCAAATTTAATACTTCAGGTATCAACAGAGAGTAAGCTTTCAGTACTAATGGGATTTTGTAGAACATAACTCTATGCCATGTTGTTGTCTCCTTTTATCTCTCTAAAAATAATTCAGAGGAGACTGGAATAAAGGAAAAAGCTATTTTTTAATATGAATAGAACCTAGAAAAAGAGAAAGAAAATTTGATGAGGATTCAAAGATTAACTGGAAGTTAAGCTCTGAATCAAAGTACTTCTAACTGAAGCAGAGAAACAAATGAGAAAAACTGTGCAAAAAAGTTTGAATTCAATTCCAAAACAATTTTTTTGTTTAACCTCTTCACAGCTTCTCTGCATTTGTCAGGAGAAAAAAAGCTCACTTCAGACTTATTTTCTAATGAGAAATTTGAACCTGAATATCCCCTGCAATGATAGCTTAATTCTACAGTCAGCTATGAAATTCTCAATTTGCTGCAGGTCAGTGAACTTCAAAGGATCTGATTCAATAAGTTTCTTCGATCCACACTTATACTTTAAAATATGATTAACTGCTTTATCAAGAAGTAAAAAGCACATGCTTGAACACCTTGCCAGCCTGATTTTAAACAAACAAATCTCAGTGTCACAAGAGTTACTTGTCCCAGCTTCATCACACCTAATTTAGATTCTTCATTAGAGTACATAAATTAGAGAGCTAGTGATAGTAGCACCCCTATAAAGATAATAGAAAGACAGACCACCTGCAGGAGATGATTCATATCCAAGACGATCCTGTGGCAAATATACTTTGTTTTTATATAGAACAGAAATGGGAGTCCGTGAAAAATTCACTATTAGGAAAAAAGCGCAAAGCTTATATTGAAAGCTATTCCCACTTCTGACTGTAACTGAAAAGTATGGGAGCTGCCTACTTAGAATTTACACGAACTACACAGACATTGCTGGGAGTAAAGTTTTAATACTGACTGCTTACAATTTACAAAGTTAACCTACAGAACAGTTAGGTTTTAGAATTTGAACCAGCAAGTGGAAATTTTACAAGTTGAAATTACATTATAAGAAACGTGGAGATTCATCCTATCCCATAAAAATGCAAGCTACAACACACAAGTCATAATAATAAAAAAAAGAGATCTATTTCATGACTACACCCCAATTAACTCCACCAGATGCTTAAGATTTTTTTAATAGTCTCATGATGAGGTATTAGTGAGTATTCAGAGTAGGAGCAAAAAAAATTTTTTTTTAATGAGCTTCATTTACATGCTATTAGTTGATCCAAGCACATTTAGATTTACTCAAGGGCTTATGAGTAAAATACTCAAACATTTCCACTGCCTGAATGCCACTGTTTTAGTGTTTGGGTTTTATTCATTTGTTTCTGTTTTTTCCTTGGTCAGTTGGGCTTTTTGCTTTGTTCCGGGGTTTTGTGGGGTTTTGGTCTTTTTTAAACCTTGATAGCAGATCTTTCAACTGCTTCAGTTTTTTAAAGGAAACAGAGTAAAGATAGCTAATACTCAGCTCCCAATGTTAGTAGATTTTCTGGTTGTGTATCAAGGACTTACTACATGAATTTGATTGCATAATCACCATTTCCACATAGAAGTTAACAGTCCCATTTGAATCAATCACATTCATTCTAATCTTCTTAGCATTAGACTTGCCTTGACTTACAGCCCACTCCGCAAATGTTTACTAAATAACGTTATAACAGAATAGTGGAAAGTTAAAGAGAGCGTAATTAGCTTCTGTTCTCTTTTACACCAATCTAAATCAAAATTAACTTAATTTTAACTAACTGATGTATATTAACTTAAAAAAAGGCAAAAATCATGCCCACTGTAGATAGTGACAATAGTTAAGTTTGGGCTACACTAATTCACTGCACATTCCTATCTGTCCTCTGAGAACAGTGGCAGTTTCCTCACTGATGTTAGGAAGACTAGACCGGAGATCACATTTTTTATATTATTTTTAAAGCATTTGCGATAAATTCATTAGCATATTTTCCATACACATCAAATCTGTCTCCTTTTATTGACTATAAAAGTTTTGAGCAGTTTAGTGGGAGACACTTCTTAAGTCCTACTGATAACTCTTCTTCATCTTTTATTAAAACAGAATAAAAAGAAACCACAAAATGTATAAAAGTATTCTTAGCAGTACAAATATTAATTGGTTCTTTACCATTAAGTTAAATATTGCTCGATACTATTATTGGCTGTAGGGCAGTATGCCTTATTTCAGCAGAAATATTCTCATGAGTATAATAAAGTTGCCTTGACAATATGCTTAAAAGTCATAAATTGGCTGCTTGCCTGAAGTTATACAGATTTCTGTCACAAATTAAATACTTTCTTAAAAAAAATAACAGTTTTAATTTGAAATTAGCATGGGAATTGATGGTGTAATTTTTTCATAAAATTAAAAATTAACTATACATTTTCATACATTTTAAAATGCCTTACTATTCCAAAAGCACAGAAAGATTTGGGCAAACTTTTTTTTTTAAATAATACACCAGTTTAACCCTGAGGTTATATATGAATTATTAATAGGAATTAATTTTCAGAAATTTGTTGGGTTTTCATTCATGAATACTTTAAGTAAAAATATACTATCCTGTTAAGGGACTGCAAGCCATGTACTACAGTTCTATATTCAGTGAACTCTCTGTACAGTGAAACTGTTCTACTGAAATCCAAGTTCAAAGAACAACCAACCTTCAAGTTTCAAGCCCTTCCATCTGCAAGAAATGTTTCAAAGCAACTACACATGCCATGACAGATCCCTACAGAGAAAGACTGTATAACTTGACAAGAAATTGTGACTTGATTCCTATGACTGTCACAGTAATACATCCAAAACTACAACCTTATTCAAGATACACTAAGGAACTCTGTTTTAAAAGAAAAATCCACAGAAAGGAAAAGAAAGATCTGTGTGATTTCAAAGTAATTACAACCAATATACAAAGATAAGTAAAAGATAAATTTTGTTGCATGGGAAATGAACAAAGAGCATTTTCAACACAGTTGAAGATCAACAGGAAAGGCATAAGCTTTACAAAAGCTAAATTCTGTGAGAAGTCATGATATATTTGATATAGTTCATTCTCTCATCTTCATAGTCTTTATGCTGCTAAAGCATGAAGATTTGGTCTTTAAAAAAAAAGCAGCAGTTGTACATCTTCCACCTAAACTGACATCTGATTTTATAACCACACTCAGAATGGTGCATGAAGCTATATACAATCTACTACTGCTGAAACTCTTGAACTTATCTATGGATCACTGGTGGTTCACAAAGAATTTGTACATGCAATTTAGTTCTGTATGCTGTTAGTCTACTTCCAGCTAATGAAAAACATGAAATAGTAGTATTTTGTAAGCAATCATCATAGTTGTGCCCAGAGATGCTGCAAGACTACAAATATAATACCTGCAATGTGAGTGAAACAGCACCCCTCTAGTTGCTGTCCTCTGCATCTTATTTAAAAGCATTTGAGAACTGTGGCTCTCAAAGTCAGACTTCCTCTTCAGCTGGAGTTGCCACAGAAGAAGTAAATTCAATGAATGATACAGAAACCAAAATCTGGCATCATAAATTACTGTTTGTTCCCTGTAGACACTATCACGACACTTGTGCCTCCTTCTACAATGTAGGTTTCTTCAGGGCTTTCTCAACAGGTAACTAAGATTCTGTAGCCTTCCTGTTCTACAAGACTACTCCAACCTGCATTTACTCAGCTTACATATTAAATTTGTTAATCCCTCAATTAACCAGCAGACCATTTTAGGAGTACAGACTAGGTACTTCCATAAACTAACATTACAGAAATAATTTCTTTAAAGGAACATTCTTTAACTTAGTGACCATATTACTTCAAGGATCTCTAAGCATCTATGATGAGTTAATTTTGTCTTGATTACCATTGCAGTTCTCCAGTTCAGACAATGGTATGGGGAAGAGGAGAGGCTAGAACTCAAATTGCAGGGCAACACCACAAAGACAACACACAGCCAAGTAACGGAAAATAAATAAAATCTTCCAACACCCAGGAAAGCAAGGCACTTGTTTTAGTAAACACCTTCTTTTACTTTAAAAGTGCATAAAGCATGCAGATTTACAGTAAATCACATTTTTATGAGTAGCAAAGGCCAAACTGTAAGTCACAGCCAAAATATGACAAGTGTAAACGTCCTCCCCTTTCCCCATAATCCAGCAAGACAGTTAAGCGCATGCTTAACCTTGCGTTCTGCAGAACACGCTTAAGTGCCTTGCTGGAGTGTGGCCAAAACACAAGAACCAGATACAACTCTCATGTTTAATTTCCTTTAGCCAGACCAAGAGGAACAGAGATGGTAAACTGTGAGATATTTAGTTTTACCTTGCAACAATACACCATAACTCACGTAGGTCATCACTTACAAACGCAGGTAGGATGCCACTGTGATACAGCGGTCACAGCAAGTTATCATCAAGCAATGCAACTGCTGCTTATGAAGATGCCACATAAACGTGTTACCATTTACTGATTTAGGCATGAAGCATAGGTTTTAAACAACACAGCTGGCCTGTGATTTTAAATATCCAATACAGTGTCTATAGTAATCCTCCCACAGCTCCTCTGACTTCACACAAACCCTATGACAGTTGTTTGCATTAAGCCCCAGTGGGTGACTTGGCTTGTGAGATTTCAGGTAAGACAGTGCCTCTGATCCACAGGCCACTCCACTCACTTCCTACTACTTGGCAACAGAGTACCAGTCACCACCTGCTCAGCAAGACTAGTCTTCAGAAAGGCAGCAACACCAAAGTGCTCCTCACAGGAGGGTGAAATCAGTTTGTCTCAGTTTTAGAGCTTCCTGCAATTCACATTAGGTGAAAGTCAGTTATACTGTGTGCTGTGTGAATTGATTCTCTGTTCTTGTGAAAACCAAATATTTGGCTGGCATGTCAGTTTTGTTGGGACATGAATTCACACCAGAATGACAGAGAAAAAAATTAGTACCACCTGGTACAAGGCAGATGCAAAAAGTCAAGCAGTGATCACACTACGCAATAGTAAATAAAGTGTGAGATGATAACTTGGGTTGTGAAATATTTATAAACATGCTAGAACAGTGGGTGAAGAAAAACATAACTCATGCAATTTGAACTTCTAGCACCAGCCCCAGACTAGTGATTTTGTCAGGAGTTCCCTCTCCAAACCTCCCTCAGCAAGCAGAAAAGGTCTTCCAGTTCTTATCCTGCTAAGATAGTGATCTGCAGACAACTGTCAGGTCAGTACTTCCAGTTACGCTCTAGAGAACAATAACCTCAATTTCTACTTGTGGTTCCCACTAATCAGTTTTTAGAAATAGATAGCTAGTGGAAATTACTTCACTTGTTTCCACTAATCCTAGTGAGTGCCATCAAAGATCATGTTGTGCCAGCTGCGTGCAGAGAACCCATTATCAAGAAGCCATTGCTATGTATCATACAAATAATTAGTGATTGAAGTTAGTTGGTGCCTTAGTAGATACGTCTGGTTAAGTTAAAAGAACAGCGTAAAACTTACAAACTACTTAAATTAATCTAACTTTTTCATCTATTTGTCCAGTCTCACTCAAGCAGCAGTTAAGTTTCTCAAAGTTCAAAAACAGAATTTCCCCAATAGAAAATCTGAGTTAAAAGGTTGCTGCTTTCTCCCATGCTCAGTACCACACCCTGAGCTTTCTAGGTCAGACCATTTCACTGATGCAGCCAGCAGCCCAACCACACGCGCACCAGCACGCTGAGTGGGCAGTACAGCAAAAGGTGCAAGTGCCCAGGAGATTATTTGTACAGGGGATTACCCATTAGTAGTATGGGACTTCCTAAATTAGTGCATTGAGTAATTCAGTCAGCCTCTGGTGACAAAATGGGTAGAAACCAATCCAACTAACTTGGATAGCTAATTACATCTACGTTTTAGGTGCCTCTTGAACCAGCCCTTTAGAATACGTTCCATATATAGCCAGTGGGAAAGCTAGGTGCCTTTGACAGTTTCCTGAGGGACAGCCTAAATTAGGTAGCCAGGATCTCCCTCTGGAGTTGCTTTTCTAGGCGTTTATCTCTCCCTCTTGAACATGGTGGGAGTTTAGGCACTTAATTTAAGAGAACTAGTTCACTATGTGCTCAAAACATAGGTGCTAATTAGCTGCCTATGCCTGACTGGAACCCCACAATTTAGATTACAAATAATTTATCTTAAAGGCTAGCATTGTGTTACGCCCTACTAACATTTGGAAAAAAACACAATCAAAACAGCATGCATCGTGCACTGCAAATGGATCAAGATCAGGAGCACGGTCAAAGGGTATGAAATGGAACGGCAGGACCATACCTTACTGACGGCCTCAGCCCACTCCAGCACTCCAAGAGCGAAAGCCCAGAGCTCTAGGAGGGGAAAGCAGACAAAGCAGTTGCAGCCATGAGCAGGATAGGACACGCAGGTGAACATTATCAGCTGTAAATGTGACACTGAGTAAAAAGCTGGCCTCCCAGCTCTTCCCCTCAGCACCGGGCCTGCTCCAGCTCCCTTGCCTCAAGGCCAAGCAAAGCTGCTCTATGGAAACTTTTCACAACAGAGCCTGTCAACTGCCCACCCCGCTTTTTTATTTATTTTGATTTTAAATCAGGCTACTCGCTAAGAATTTCATAACTCTCTTACTGCAACATAAGATGTAGGCTGGGAGCAAAGCAAAACCAAAGCCATAGCAGCCGCTGCATGCATACATACATAATGGCGCATTTGTCTCTAGCATAGTAAAACACCCACCAGCACCACAAGAGGCCCCTGCGTTAGGCCCTGAGGAGGAGCAGAAAGCTGGTTTTCCAGGGCCACAGAGCTGCCCCCACAGCAGCAGCTGGGCACGCTGCGCCCCGCGCCAGCTCCCTGGGGCAGGGCCAGGCCTGAGGGGAGGCTCCAGGGCTGAGGCTCCGGGAGGGTTTTACCTTCCCTGCTTTGCCTGTTTTCCCAAGCAGGGAGCTTCAGCGGGGGCAAGGGGAGAAAAATAAGGCCTAGGAGGATTTAGGGGTGACTTCAGGGCAGAGGAAGAGGTGCCAGATGGGCAACTGAGGGAAGCTAAAGCCAGGCTGGGCATCGGCACAAAAAATCCCCTCACAGCCACCGCCACCCTTCAGGGGGCCAGCGGCGTGCCTCTTCCACAGCAGCACCTCCTCTCCTGCCCCAGCACGCCCAGGCCTGAGCATTTCTGACCCCAAACCAGCACCGTTCACGGGGCTCCCACCTACCCTCTCAAGCTTGAGGATCACCCAGCGAGGGAACTACCATGAGCTGCCACCACCTCCTCCTCCTCACAGCGACCACTGACCAAACTGCAACTGGGGAAAGCAAAATTCAGCGGTAAGGGCAGCTGCAGGTAATAAGGTACATCAGCTGAATAAATGCAGACAGCTGGGGATGAGGCAGGTGACGGGGCACGGAAATGGGGACCAGGTGATTCCCCTCAGTGCCCTGGGCTGAGGGGCACTATGGCAGCCGTGGCCTCCAGCACAGCCGCTGCGCCTCGTCTCACATCTCTGATAAATAATTTTTCCTTTGACTACATTTAAGCAGTGGGGCTGATATCAGCCATTGGATGACACTTTTAACTCTTTCAGTATCTCACCCAAAGCACCAACAGGCCCCCACGTAATATGCTTTTTGCAACAAAACATTCCAGTAGCAGTGCTGGGGTGAGAAAAAGCACCTTTTCTGTTGTGCAGAGCAGAAAACAACAGCAGAAGTCAGTTACAGCACATTAATTTGAATTTAGGAGTATTTTGTACCATGGATGAGTGTCTTCAGCTGTATAAGCAGTAGGGAATATCACCCTCCACAGATTTTAGATATCCTTCAGTGAAAGGAGTGCATGTGAGCTTTTTCTTTAATTAAAATGAATTTTATAAAGAAAAACTTAGTTCTTAGCACCATTGCAAAAATTTATGGGATTTGCAAGCTAAACTAGTACTCAGAAATCACCAACTTCACATGCTGAGACTATGCTGTTTGGCACATGTACAGCTGTTGCATGCCCAAGTACGATGCAGTGCTGCCAGCACCTGGCTCCTGCGCCCCAGCCACTTCCTCCAGTGCTGGGTGACGTCGGGTGGCTTTCTTAATTTCCCTTTGCCTCTCTCATCTGCAACACAGAGATAATACTTCTCAGCTCTGTGGCGGTGCCAGGCTTGATTCATGAATGTTTTAAAGCGTTCTGTGATTTTCACCCTGAAAGGTGCTTGAGAACCATAAATTATTACTTTAATATAGATAATAGTTTTCATCCTATGAATGTTTTATAGCACTACTCCAAATTCATGCCTGATATAACTCTAATAACTTGAGCAGAGTTAAACTAGGGATAAATTTGGTACAATATAAGAGACAGCAAAATGAAATTCAAAAGTGTGAGACCGAGGGCTTACCAAGTGGCATTGCATACAGGGTAGAGTCAGAAACCTACCCACTGCACGCTTGCCTACAGTAAAAATATCAGTTCATGGCACTCTTTAACCTGATAAGGTTTGACTAATCATTAAATATCTGCTTCACATAAAATAATATTTTTCTAATATGTTCTATTTCTATACATGTGTAGTTTGTATTTATCGAGAATCAGTAGAATGGATCATGTATTTGCTACCTGTTTTGACCCAGATATTTCAGTTGAAAGCAGATTATTTTTCACAGGAACTATCCTTTTAATAAGACACTCCTAGAGCTTCCAGTCCTTAGTCATGGGAACACAGGACACTGGATTGGGAGGGACCCTATGGGCCACAGTCCACTTCTCAAAAGCAAACACATTATAAACAGCCATGTAGAAAGCTTGTCAAAAGCCATTTTAAGTAGGTAGGCTTTTTGTCCCCCTACCCTAAAAAGAACACTGTTCATACACTTCACTGCTGTGATAGTTAGAAAGATTCTTTTAATTACCAGACCAGATCGATTCATGGCCAATTTAGATCTCTTTGTTGTCGTGCCAACCTATCTCTATAGCTGAAATAACTTTCCTCCTCCAGTGACATCTAACTACTCTCCTTTTATCTATACATGAAGAATTATTCTATTCTTACGCAATCTTCATTTTGTTAGCCTAAGCAAGTCAAAGTCTTTTAGACTCCCTGTAAAATGTGGGGTTTATTCCTCTGATCATTTGAGTGGCCCATCTCTGATGAATTTAACGTATGTGTTCACAACGAGAGTCAGAGAAGAGGAACCTACTTCATTTTCCAATTAAATAAAAATGCTTCAAATGCAGCAGAAAGACAAAAGTTAGTAAAAAATTAAATCTTGGTGTTTGCTGGCAAAATTGATGAAGTGGATATTACCACCAATATTATTTCAGTTTGATGTTAGAATTTTATCAAGGGACTTTGATACACTGCAGGTATCAAACCAATGAAGGCCTGTCGTTGAACACATCTTATATAAACAATATAACAATGAAATTTCTAGGGATGTGATGATCAGCTTTGAATTTGCCAGACATCTGCTACTTCATACTTCAGCTACACCTTGGAGAAATTAAGTTATTTTCTGATTCTAGTCTCCCTCCTCTCCATGACTCTGAATCTTAGCATTATTGCTGGTCTTCCAAGAGTTTATCCTCTTACTCCTACAACAGGTTTGGGCAATAAATTGCCTTTCCAGTCTGCCTTCAGATTTTCTGTTCTTCACTGTCTGCAGTGACTGATCTTGGCTGCCTTGGTTCTCATAATCCTTCTTCATTCCCTCCTTCCCCCATTATTTCCTATTAAAGAAAATATCCACAGAGTGTAATAGGAAACCTGATAAGCACCCAAATCTCATGTGACAACATACCCTGTTGATACACTCTCATACATGTAGAAACAGATTATTTCCCATGAAGTTTTACATTTACGGTGATTCCTATAGAACCTCTTCTTTCTTCCCTCCTGTCCCCCTGCAAATGGTGGAGGACTTTTCTTTATGTTGTTAGTATATCACAGAATAGATCATTGAAGATCCAGCTGATCCAGAGGCTTTGGCAATCCTTCTGCTGGACTCTGTGTTCACCCAAATATGCCACTTATTGCAAAAATGCAGTGGCTGTTACTAATGCTAGTTCCTAGAATAGGATGTATAAATGCAAAATGAAAAATATATTTGAGCAATTTTTACTGATATCTGGACTTGATCATAAAGAAACTTTAAAAATATTAAAAATAACTTGGACAAGAATTTACCAGGCATCCACCTTCATTTTTTCACCAATAGAAATGAGTAAAGACTGTCACTAAATCACAAACAGAAAAATAAGGTCCTCTTAAGTCTTAAATATCACTATATAGGTAAAAGTATAGACCCAGGGATACTGTGGGTACTGAAAAGCCACGTTTAATGGAAAGCAAAGGTGTGCAGCTGGTATAAATGCAGCCAATCAAGTGTTAAGATTCGCCACATTAACCAAGTAACTTCTGTGCACTGAATGAGACAGCAACCTGGACAATCAATTCGGAGAGTTAAAAACCCACATGATTAAGTCGCCTGTAAATTCCATCTGCAGTATGGGTTTATCATGTGCAGAGTTAGAGTTCGGAACAGTATCATTGCCAGATTTCTAAATTAAGTGCCCACATTTGCACGTTCTGCTACACACAGTTGGGCAGGCAATCACTCATCTGGCCTCCATGTTACTCATGTAAATTGGTATTTTAGTGCAAATGAATAAGTGCACATATTATACAGGCAGTCAGTGTTAGGTGCCAGCTTAAGTGTTTGATCCATCAAAATAACAGATTATTTTATTTCAATAGCTTTGGTATTTTCTTGCAACTTTGTAACACAGAAATCAAGTACTAAACAACAGTGAATCTAAGCTGTTTTGCTTTAATAACTTTAGAGGCAATCCTGCTACTGGAGTACCTAAATGCCTGTAATTAACAAATATAAATTGAGCCTGAGTAAATACCCTTTTTTTGCCAGTTTTAGTCCATATTAGCATCCTAAATTTTAAAATTCAAATATATCTGAGGGAAAATGTTGAAAATTCTATGATAGAAAGAGTGAGAACAGAATGGAGAGGAGAGCAGCAAATGTAAAAGTAAAGCTGAAAGCTCCAGATGAAAGCAACAGTCAGGGGGAAAACATGTTTTCACATTATTAAAGATAAGTGAATGCAGGCCGCACCATCAGACATCCATCCAGCTCAGCCTAGGTCTAGAGATAGATTGCAGAGAGGAGGCTTTTATTTCTGAGACTGTTTTTACGTTTCCTCTTTTTAATCCCTAATACATGAAAAAGCCTGAAATAGATTTCTTTTAGGTAGCAGAAAACCAATGCATTGAAAAAATTACAATTAAAAGGGAAAATTGTTCATAAATTAAAACCGTGTTATGAATCTTCACGGTCAAAACTCATGAAGGAAGTTCATACATTCACCAGGCTCCATCCACTGTCACTCATATGTCTTTGTATTGCAGAGAAGTGTTTTCTGTCTCAGCAGGTTATTGTTTAATGGGCTAATGCATATTCGCTAGATGAAACGGTATTGTGGAAGTTCTGTGGGGAGGCATGTTACTTATGAAAAAAAGACCACTTCCAAATACTAAAAAAAAAGCCCTGCTTAATCTCCTGGTGATAGAGAAGGCCAGCTTCACCCATTGATTTTAAGGATTTACACCAGGCCTTGTATACTTTAGCCCTATAAGCAATAGTATGCAATAATTGCTATGGAAAAATCATCTTGCTGCTTTATTTTTGTGCAGTTTGTAAAACAGGAATATAATTTTTGCCACAAAAGAGTGACTCAAGTTTTTTATTTCAAGCCCAGTTATTTGTACCTCTTCTAACTGCGGTATCTTACTCTCTCACAATCAAAAATAAAGTGCATGATATTGTGAGAATATGTTTTATTTCTTTAAATTCTGCATCCCAACAACACTCTGTGACCCTGGGGTTTTTTGTTGCTAGCTGGTGAATGAGCAGCAAGAAAGCAGACCCCTTCTGAGCCCTTCCATTGACGACTTTCTCTGTGAAACTAAACCAGAAGCTGTTGCAAGGCCTGTAACATCAAATACTGCAGGTAAACAATTCTTTACTATCCCTCACTAGAGAAAGAGAGAGAGAATTTTAGTTTTATCTTAATTACAATACATTCTTATCAAGTTGTTTCTTGATTTGTTACTCTTTACACAAAATTATGAGCTGATACTAAATTATAGTTGCCTGATCTATTATAGAACCTTTGTTCATTACGTTTGAGGGCAAATCTGCTGTGATCCAGATCACAAGTACTCCAGTAGATCTCTGGGGCTGAATTAAAGGGAACTTGTTTAAGCTCAAAAGGAAGTACATATCAGTTTGACCAATCTCAATCTTTGTTTTGGCAAAATTTTAACCTATGGAAAAGCCAAGTTTTGTCTGGTTTTACCAAACTCATTCCTACTGTAGAAAGGTTTTCTTTAATAAAACCTTGGGTGGGATGTCAGAGAAAAGGGAAGAGAGATCAAAACAGTTTATTCAGGCTGAATTTGGATTCTTTATTAGTGAAAGGATCTAACACATTTTTTAGCTCCTTTGTGTTGTGATGAGATGGTAAAGCAGATAATAAAAAGTAAGAGTGAATGAAAGCCTTTTGAATTATACTGAATTGTATTTGAAGTATACCGTCCTTTGGAAGTGTTTTTAGAAATTGGCCTCCTCCTATTCGGTATTTGTGCAAAGGTAATCAAAGCAGTTGAGCAGATCAATTGCAATAAAATAAAATCAGCATAGCACTACTATGTTCTATTGCTATCTCCTAAAACGACTTAGCTTGTTAGAAGCTATTTAATTAAAATCTATATACATGCAAACTATTAAATGAATAATTGACAGCTGGGTGATTACCCTCACATCTAATTAATGTGTCTAAAGCAAATGCAAGTTCTAATAACAAAAACTGGAACACTGAATTAAATAACAATTGTAAATGATATTTTTTCCTGTTATATATATAGTCAGAGATACTACAGGCATGAATAGAAATATTTCAGGTTGTTTAAGAGTGGTGTTTGTTGTAAAAAGGTAAGTATCTGTAGATCCTATATCTGCCTGGAATATCTATCAGATTGTGGGGGAGGGGGGTAATTAGATTTATGTAATAACAAAATACAATATTTTTATTCTATGAAGATTGATGAAATGCAGTGATTTACCAAGAACACAGGTAAAGCACTGCAAGAGATAATACAAACTGATCTGTCAAAATCACCTGCCCTATAAAACAATGATAAAGAAGTTTTTCTGTCTTTTATGTGCTAAAGAATTTTAAATGTTACTTTTTAAGGAACTTCTAAATGAAGAGCTGAGACTGAATATGCCTTTCATACTGATGTAGTCCTTAATAAAAATAGCAGCAGAATTTATAATGATATTCAATATTTATACCCCAAAAGACAAAGAGCAACAATGGTAGAAACCATTACTAAACACACTGTTATTCCTTTATAACCCAAGAAGTCCACTACTACAGCTTTCTCCGTAATGCCATGTGGCACAACAGTTGTGCCCTAAACAGCTGTTACCAGTACTTGATAAATTGTAAGATTAAACCAAATCTTATCTAAAAGCCTAATTGTACAGGGAACCCTCTCAACATAAGAAAATCTTACGTAAGGCCATAAACTTAAGACCTAAGATGTCTTTAAGATTTTCAGAGGAGAAGCCTTTTATGCAAATCAAGCTTTTTAAAACTGCATCCAGTTTAGCACCTGAAATCCCTAGTCATACTTCAATATGCTGGTTATCATCTTTAGCCAGGAAATATACACCTACTCTAGTCAAATGCCAACACAATAGTAACTTTTTTGTCCAATTAAACCAAATTTTCTAAAAGTGAGCTATTTGAATTAAAATAACATTGAATTCTAACATTTTGTCTCTAAGTATTATCAACAGGTCTGGATCTCTTGGATCTTAGTGAACCTGTCTTACAAACCCAAAACAAAGCAAAGAAATCAGAGAATCCATCAAGAAGTGAAGGCTTAAAAGCTTCAACCCACAGAAAGAAGACAGACAATTCTGACCTTATCAGTGTGGATACTGAGCAGAAAGTCCAGACTGTCAGAGTTGCAGACAAGTCTTCACTAGATTTAGGTAAGAGTGTAGCTATTTTCTCAGTGCTGCATAGCCTTCTTAGCACAAGTTTCTCCTTGCTACTATCAAAAAATAATAAGCAACATCAGAATTTTTGTTGCATCGTATTTTAGCAGAGAGAGTAACCATTGTTTCACATTATAAACTACTTGAAGCACTTTAAACTTGAAACACTGTGAACACATTTTGCCTTTGCCATTATACCTATTAAGCTGTCACTAAATGTGCAAATAAAGTTTTGAAAGGATTCTTTCAAAAAAGAATTTAGGCAGGGTGAGTAAAGTGGTAGAAAAATCTACAGGGGTATGATGAGAAATTGGTAAAGGACAGAAACCAGAGGCAGCCCATACTGGATGTTCTTTTCAGAATGCAGGTGTCAGAAATACACATTGCATTTGTAAATACTGCTGTATCTATGCATACAAAGAAAAAAAATCCATTCTTGACAAAAGAACTATATTTATACAGATTGAAAAAAAATCCCAAACACAACTCAATATCCTGCCAAGCATGATCTATAGATAAGCTTTAGAAAAGGTGAATTTAATTTAGTTCCATCCAGACTAAATTACTTGCACCGCAACTGAGAAATTTGCAAGGTAAATGTAATTTGCACCAAGGTAGCAAATTTTCCATTCATCAGTACAGAAATTCTTTTAGAGAACTTCATCTTCAAATAGGAGCTGAACATCTGAGTATTGCAAAGCAAGTCCAGCATATGACTGAATAATATCAGTTGCCTACATAGTAATTTTTAAACGATATTCACTAAAAGAAGTTTTATTTTTACCATTTGACTACAATTAGGAAATTAAAAATATCCCAAACTATCAAGTAGTTAGCATAATTTCATAAACAGATCTAAATTACATACAAATCACTGATTTTAAATCGAGTTCCACTAACATTCTGACCATGAATGGTAATAGATTTAGGAAAGTGTTGTGAATTCCCAACTATTTTCACAGAATATCAGCCAGAAAGATTTCTATATATTGGACCTTAGCTAAACCAGTCTTCAGTGGCACCATTTTCTCTATAACATACATTTAATAGAGGAGATAAAAATTTCTGCAGTAGTTTCTTTAGAAGATTTGTATTTTCTTTTCTTATATTTCAGTTGATATTCAGACACAGCTAGAGAAATGGGACGATGTCAGTTTTCACGGAGACAGGAGTAGCAAGGTCCACCCTTCGGCAGAGCGAACATCATCATCTAGAGCTCCATCAAAAGAGCTTTTATGGTACAACTTTTTGCTTTCCTTACAAAAATATTTCCAGTCCAGCTTTCCTAAGTCACAGAAATACTCCATAACAAGTCGTATTATTGAATCTGTTATGATTACATTAAATGTGTTTAAGCAGACTTTTTGGACAATGTATCATAAGCAAGTGCACTACAAAATGACATTTTGCCAGCAATTTTTAATGTTGTGAAAAGTAGCAGGTGCAATTAATAAATAAAAGTTGGTGAGAATTCTATAGATGCATGCAGTGATCCAAACCCAACTACAAACGTGAGATAAATGACTAAAAAAGGATACGTGGCAGTGATCTGACAGTCACTGGATATCCCGTGTATCTTGGTTTTGCTACCAAGAGGGCAGAATTTTTGTGTATAACTGGAAGAGGCAAGATAAAACACCCAAGCCAAGTATTACATCTTTCACACAGTCCAACTAAAATTGCAGGGGATGTAAATGAGGGAAGAATTGGACTTTGCCTTTTGGGAACAGTTCATGTATACTAATTCTTCTGCCTTCCTGATACATAAGCAACACTCATTTACTACATTATGCATGACCATAATTAGCATTTTCGTACATTATAAGCAGTTTTCTGACCAAATTATATTATCCTGTATCCTAACCTGCCCTTTATCTGGGTGTTTCATTAACTTAGAGCTTTACACAAGTTTTGCTCGGTTAACTTGATTTTGGTCTTCAGGGTTTCATTTTCTAGGGAGAAAGAATATTAGGGTATTGTAGCACAAAAATGCACATGTGCCATGATGAACCCCTGTAATGTGGTGCTTGATTCTTAGACACTGACTGCAGGTACAGCCTGATATCCTTGCATAACCTCATTTTGCCTGGCTATGAAACAGAAGCCTAGTGGTAGAGGCAAAGCCTTCATTCCATTATACTAGTTTCACACCAGTATATACCCAGGGTTCTACTGGTGAGTCAGGCCTGATGCTGTTCTGTTGTATTAGCTATTGTCTGCATGCGACTGAAAAGCTTAAGGGTGGGAACACTGAGAAGGATCCAGGCACTTTTGACAACTGCAAGTTAAACAATTCAGTTAAAAGAAATAACCTAGTTAATCAGTATGTGCTTCTGAACCTGAAAGACACAAGGCAGCACATCTTAGTGTGCAGTGATGAATATGTAAACGCATTATTTTTAGGTCCACAGAAAACAGATCACAGCCTGAGCTGACTAATGTCAAGAGTGCCTTGGACTCTGATTCAACATCAGAATTAGAACTTGCACCTGCAACACAGGTAAGAGGACTTGGCAGATTTATTAATAATTAAAAGACAAGTATGAATTATCCCACTGGCTGACCGTTCACATAATGGAAGAACTATTTAAGAGATATTTTCAGGATCATCAGTTAAAAGATTCATACAGATGAATCTTCACACAGCTTCCAAATTATGTTACGAAAATCACTTAACTATGCCAGCATCTCAAACATGGGTTTAATACTGCAGTGAACTGTCACCTTCCTGTACAGAAAGACTTGAAACTACAGTTTATAGCGTCATGGGTTTTTCCTTCTTCCAGTTCTGAAATTCAAACTTCTAATGGTTCACTCTGCCTGCAATATAACTGTCCTCAAGGTCTCTTGGTCAACAGAAATCCCCGGAATTGGGAAATGGCTGACAATACAGGAAGGAATCATTAGACCAACGTTCATTAGCAGTTTATCTCCACAGGTGGGAGAGCAGTGTGGTCAAAGGACTTTTTTCTGCTGGAAAAGGAACTCTAATACGGAGGGCTCTGAGCTGAAGGTTGTAGATTTGCCCAGTTCCACTGTCATATTGTATATTGGACAGGACCTTGTGGAAATTATTACTTGAGTTGTATGGTTTTAGATATGTACGTATGCATATATATGTACAAGCATACATTTCAATATGCATTCACGTAGATCAGGTTGCTTATACATCTTTCCTGCTTCTTATTTTTTAACTGAATGATTGCAAGTTCAGCCAATGCTACTGGTAGGGGGAAGAGAGAGTTGACTGGTGGATTAACTTTTAGTTGAAAATAATTTTCTCCTCTTCCACAGCTATTTTTAGGCCTGGACTTCAAAAGCTTTCTGTCAGATGGAAAATCTGGAAATTAATAGAAAAAAATAGCCTCATTTGAAAATGGAAAAATGAGATACTACAATGCCAAAAGTATTTCCTGAGACTCTGCACTGGTTTTTGCAGAAATAGAACTGTTATCAGGACCCATTCCTGTGCTTTGGTTAGGAGAAAAGTCTCCTTTACTTCCCTGCATTACAAACAGGATTTTTTTCCACTTTGGAAAGCCTAATACTAGTTGTAATGCATGATACCTTCTCTTTCTGTGCAATATATTTACACATCTTAGTAATGGAAAAGATCTGTTGCATAATATCATCCACTTGAGATGGGCAGTGTGTTTTCACATGCTTCATCGATCTTATCTTTAAGTACACCTAACCTCTTTTTAGGAGGCTGTTCCTCAGCCTAATAGATCTAAATGCCAGCAAGTTTGTGCTTAACCAAGATGTGCATAAATCAAGTGACTGTCACAGAATGTAAGTGCTGTGGCTTTCTGTAAAAGCAGTTACAAATTTAGTATATAACTTCTTTACTTTATATGGTCTATTTCCTGTTTATCTTCCACTAGAATAACTGCAGAAGCAAAAATCCTCAGTTGTAATTCAGTATAAACTCAGTCAGTGGAGGCTCCATACTATTGTGTAAAATGACCAGTATTTCAAAATAAAAATGAAGTGTGAAGTTGAACAAGTTGAAAAAGAAGCAGAGTATAAAATTCTTATCTGTTGCTCTGGTATAATTCATATCTTGTTTTGTTTTCTTTTATCATAAGCTGCTTTTTTTTCAAACTTGTGATCTATTCAAGTCATGAAATGCTGTTAAACCAGTAATTAGTGCAGAGAAATTACCTGAAGTGAGATTGCGTTCTTGTTCTCTGTAGTTTACTTAGAAATTTGGTATTTTCATTCACTGCCTGCTTCACCCCACTTATACATGGACTGTCAAAGTTGTCAGTTCCCAACAAACAGGCTCATCTGTCTTGACGGAGTTCTTAATCTGCATGTAAAAGAAATCACGTTAGAGCTTTTATCAAACCATATGTTTTCCATACTTTGTCCTCTATAGATCTTGTCTGTCTCATTTAAGGGTAACCTTTGCATATGCAATGGATTCTGCCATACCCTACAGATTTAATCCTGTCAAAATCACTGCAGTTTTCCATCAGCACTTTCTCAGACAATCACCTTCATCACTCATCTTTGACATGTTAGATTTAGTTCCTCAAAGTGAAATGCTAAGGAACTAGGTCATATTTTCATTAAAATTATGCAATCTTCTTAACAAAATCCTGTGTTTACCAGCACTTATGCCAATACAAAAGCACAAAGGCAAGCTTTGAATTAATGAGGAAGAAATGTGTTTGAAGGCTGGAACGGGCAATAGCATGGTGGCTGCCACTGAATGTGGCTGTCTTGCTTCTCAGTGTTATACTCACATCATACGTTACCTATTATGAACTCTTAAACTGCATTGGCCCAAAGTATCTTTGTTCTTCCTTTTATCTACCATTTGGGAAAGTTCCTTGTTACACTTTTATTAGTACTGAGATATCCTACAGTGTTTGGGGTTTTTTGAAGGTTTATTTTTTCCCTTATAATTACAAACTGCAGAGAGAGATATGTTCAGTTATGTATGCATAAAATGTTCTCATGTTTTAACTCTCTAAATACCTCCCTGGGCATTTTAGATATTTTATTGCCCACCCAGAATGCATACACAAAACCGCTGACATGCTAAACAACTGTATCCAACTCTTTTATGTCAGCACTCTTAGACAAAGACATAACAAAAGCCTGTAAACCTTAGAAATCTGCAGTTTGCAGCAACAATATTTAGAATGCAAAATCTATTCCTCACTTCTCCCAAATACCTACAGTAAGACTAATGGCCCCAGCTCTCCTTGAATGTGCCAGTTACTCTAATGAAATGAAGAGTTACAAGGGACAGATTTAGCTCATTACTTGAAGACCTGCTCAAAAGTTAAGACTACAATTTAAGCCTTTCACCAACAGTTAAGGTCCAACAGCACATAAGCAGACTACAAACACAGGAAAGTGTGTGCAAATGCATTGGAATGGAAGATTTTGTCCCTGAAGACAGCAGCCAGTGATCAGCTACAGCACCTCCATTGTAGAGTGGTGAGCATATCAAACCACAGTGTGTGCAGAGTGTCCATGCCTCAGACGAACCCATTCCACCCTGACCCATACCCCACCTTGGGCTCCCCTTATGGGAGACACCCCATCACCAGCTGGAGGTGTGAAGTTCTCCCATGCTGGCACTCCATGCCCATCCCCTCTCTTCCTGCACTAGTGAAAGGCAGCGTGTTTGTTACATGTGGGGTCTTTCATTCCTGGGTATCACAACTCAGAACATGACTCTGCATTGTCGATATGCAAATGCAGCTTATGTGGGTTCTGTTAATTACTTTTTGACTTCCGGCTGTGCATTTAATGGAGGAGAAAGTACATTTCTGCAGGGATTATGCGCGGACGATGAGTATACTCGGACATGGGGCAGAGGAGAGGACTTCTGTGCTCCTTGTCCTCTTCCTCCTCGCCTCTGTACTGCTCCAGCAAGCTCACTTTCCCTTTCTGCAGCACTACTCAGCCTGAACATCATTATTTACAGTATTGTCCTTGACCTAAGGAAATTGCAGTCACTGGAAACAAAAGATTAAAAAGTGGAAGTAATCAAAGAGTTTGCAAGAGCCAACTCGTAAATAATGAAAAGGCTAGGAACACAATTAATGTCTATCAACAGAGTTTTGTGTCAAGAAAACCAGCTTTAATTCTTTGATCAGATTACAGGTCAGGTTGATAAATGTTGCTGTGTGATATTCTGCAAGATGTTTGAATTAACATACCATGTTCTGATTTTTAAATTAGCACCATACAATATGAATAAAGCAGCTGTTAAAACAGATTAAAACTGGCTAACCTAAGATGTCAAGAACGTTAATTATTTACTAGGAATTGTAATCACATAGGAGTTCTTCTCTGATTCCGAAGAGAAACCATGATCTTCAGTATTATTGATCTGAAAAAAAATATGCAAGCATTCCTGATAAAATTTGTGTATGATGCAACAGTGGAATGCAAAAAAATGTGAATAAGGCAGTCATGAAAGTGAGCTAGTGACCAAGACATCTGTATAAATACATGTTCCAACATAGTCACTAGAAAAATGATACATTTCGGTCAGAACAAGGCCGCAGGCTCTAATTACAACACTACGCTGGAAGGCCATTTGAAAAGAATCCATGGCTCAGAGTGTACGAGGATATCAACATGAGTGCTCCCTGTGCAGTACTGTGGCAAGAGGAGCGTGTAGAAGCAGACATAATTAGTGGGAGATAGGAGATCGCCTGATTGCTGTATAGAGAAATGGCAAGACAGATACTGGAATATAGAGTTCACTTTTGTTGTTTGTATGGTTATGAAAAAATAAAGCTATAAAAAAAGCAAAGAGGGAGAGTCAAAGAGAGACACAAAAAAGGTTGAAATCTGAATAAAATGCCTCATAATGAGAAAATTTAAGATCTCAGTCTCTTTACATCATTTAAAAGACAATTAAAATCTGATTGAAGTCATCAGTATCTGCAGAGAAAATAAGGGGTACTAAAAAGTGCTTTAAACTACTGGAAAGAGAATAAGAAATGATAGTTGGAAACCAAAATGAAAATTAATAAGAGAAACAAGAAGGACAATTAAACAATTCTGCAAACAAAGTGATAAGATTAAGGTCTCTTGATAACTTCAAATTAAACCCAAGCACCTTCCTCAAAGACATGTATTCCAGACAACATCAATTTCTTCTCTGTGGAATGTCAGTTTCATCCTGTGCAGGTTGAGTGACAAATACCATCATGTGATGTATAGACAGACAATTTGAACCAGTTATCTATTCTGCCCTAAATTCTATTAATCAGTAAAATAACTGGTTTGTGTATAGGACTGGGTTTTGGAATGATTTCAATGACAACCTGAAATCTCTTCCTGCCTCACAGAAGAAAAAAATATTTACCAAACAACATGGCCCAGAGGTAGAAGACGTGAAAGCAGAAACAACGATGCTCATTGTAGACCTTCCCTCATGCTCTGTGCTTCCTGTCACTTGTAACAACGTTCAGAAGCCAACACAGAAGAACGCACAGTGGCCCTCCCCCCCCCACTCCCACGTGTTGAATCATTCTTTTCTAAACCTAAGTGTATCATCAACCCAATATACATTTCTTTCATCAATCTCTACCAGAAAGACCAAAAACTCAGGGACAAAACAGAAACTTTAGGGCTAGATTGACAAATGAATGTCATCTTTTTAGGTAAAAACCCACATGTGTACACACACAGACATACCTGTTTGACCACACATTGCACATTTACCCATACGAAAACTCAGGAATGTGTTGGTTGTTTCACCCCAGCGGTGCACATTCCAGCACTTGCAGATAGAGCCCAATGAGTCTGAGCAAAATTAGTCTTTTAGCAATGTGGCTCGTTGAAATTGAATATTACAAGTACAGTCATCAGAAATGTAATCACGTAAATTAATGCAGTTGGGACCATGGTCAGACAAGTGGCTAATGAGTTTAAGCTTTGACAAACATGAGGGAAGGGATTAGCAGTCAGAGCTCTGTTTAGCGAGATTAGGGCACTTTGTGCTTTTCTGTGCCATCATTGAAATCTATTTGGTTTTGTACCATGCCTTTTGTGGGAAAAGAAAAAAAAAATAATAAAAGAACAGGGAGAAACTTGTTCTGTAATTCCAATGGGATTGACTGATAGTAAGATACAGAAGAGAGAAATGCTGATTGTCAAAAGGATTTGTCCTTCCAGTGAAATCCATAGCAAACCTGGCTCTTCAATGTGAACCCAAACAGAACCTGAAAGAAAACTACAAAATGTCCAGGGAAAATGAGAAGTTTTCTTCCTGGAGCACAGTGAGTGGAATATGTTGCCACAGTCATAATACAGTAGAAGGAACAATTAAGGTGAAAGTCTTATACAAAACAGTCAGCTCTTCCCTTTGTAGACCAAGTCTTGCATTGTCTTTCCTAGAATATCTCTTTATCTTTCACACATCTTGAGTGAAAAGAAAAGTTCAAAGAGATAAATTACTCTGTTTCCCATGAGGAATGATCTCTGCTACACTGTAAGAGAATTATGAGGAATTCATGCTGGAACACAACTAGTTTTGCCCAAGAAAAAAGCCACTTTGGGCTCTAGGCAATTAAGGAAATAACTCAGAAATGTGGAAGAGAGTATATCATCCCTTTCTGATTTATTCTTTTATTTTTTAGGCACGATCAACTAAGGAGCAGCGTTGGGGAGGGCCTCTTCTCTCTAGAAATCACTCCTTGGAGGAGGAATTTGAAAGAGCAAAGGCAGCTGTTGAGGTATTGCTTCATTTACTGTTTTCATTTTCAGTTCATGTTCTACAGATTTCTTATTCATCTTGCAGCACACATATAGGAGAAAGTCAAAACTGAATTATTCAAAGCAGATAAAAGATATGTTTCCTGGAGTTACCCACGTAAGAGAGTTGTTTCTCTCTTAAAAAACCCAAATAATAACCTTAGCTATAAATGAAGATTAGACAGAACCAACTTTTCAAGCGTGATTTTTATTGCTATAGCAAGTGGGTCAAGAAAAAATCCCCATAAATGTAAGAACTTCCAAAGTTAAAGTGTGAGAGTGAAAGATATTTTTCCCCAGCAACTGAATGTGTGCAATCAGTTGTTTAAGCTCAGACACAAACCAGTTCACAGTGAAACTGGAATTCAGAATCATTGTTAAATAGAATGATTGCCTGCTGTAATGGATAACTGCACATATAGCAGCAACCATGCATTTCCTGACAAATCAATTTAGTCTGAAAAGATGCAGGCATTTGGGTAGTTGTCCTATTGCATTTCTGGTTTTTTCACTTATTACTACTTCTCCAACATGAAAAATGCCTCTTGAGTGTAGCCCTACACTAGTTGCAGTTGAAATCCTGACCCTGTCTAGAAACAAGATGGCATACAGTTTTTTTACCATAATCCAATAAAAAATTACGCTTAAGCATCTAACTTGAACGTCATATCTTCTCAGGGATTCAGTTGGTAACCCTTCAAAATCCCATCACCAGCCACAAGAAGCCAAGACAGCTGCACCCTACCAAAAGCAAGAATTCAGGCTGAATTATGTAACAGCCACTGAAATGAGTTTTTAGGGTGGAAAGGATAAAGCTATGAAACAGACTCCTGAAAACTGATTATTTCTAGAATGAACTGCAGTCTCATTTGGCCCCAGAAATCTAGAACACTTTAGGGATATTTGAATTTAGATTTAAATTTTAGCATCTGTATTTTAATACTCCTCGAACTCCTTGTAATTCCAATGTTGGCATTTGACCTGTTCTAGACTAATTTTGATTGATAACAAACAAAACTAGGCCTAAATCATATGCTGGCTTCTATCTAGAAACAGAATTTCTTATTTAAGAAATTAATGTGATTTGGGTTTTTTTTTTTCACGATACACTAAGGTAAGACTGCATGGTTTCTACCATGGTTTCGTTAGGATCTCACTGCACACAATTTCTTCTCAGTGTACAAGGCTAAAATGGACACAATCAGTAAGTTAGCTGTTTTATAAAGGATACACTGAATGCACTTTTAATGTATTTTCTAAGTGCATTGCTTTTCTTGATCAAATAGATTCTTTATAAACAACTGCTGGTGACACACAATAGATTTTTTGATGTTGCACATAGTACACATTTGCTCCTGGCAGGGAAGGAGAGACCTGCTTTCCAATTGCCACTGCTTAAAATGCTCAAGTTGTTCCTAATTGCACTGCAGACTGATCCGTAAGGTGGGTCACATCGTGCTGTGATCTGTGATTGCGACACAGGGAATCTGATGATGAACATCTCTGCATTATGGTTAGTGGTTAAGCAAATGGTGTCAGTACTCTTGTGACTGCCAGACACCACGTGCGATGGAGAGTTCCCAGACATTCAGCAGGAAGAAGAATGAGTTGAGGCCAACAGATTACAAGACACTACTGGATTACTTTACAGAGTAAAGTAAGGAGGAGAATGTATTGTTAAAAAAAGCCCTGCACGTTAAAAGGTCATTCTGAGGAAACAAAGACAGGTTGTTAAAATACTTTACTGTAGTCTCAAAACCAGCTATTAAAAGGAATCTCATTAAATGTTTCCCTAACTGGGTATCTGGCAGTCTTAAATTATACTTTCTGCTTAAAATAGAAACTTGGTCCAGCTAGTTAAATGTAAAGGAAAGGACTCTTCAAGACCTTATAGAGCAGTTATTCCATTTGCATATGAAAAGAGTTGAATTTTCATCCTAGCTAAAATGAAGCGGTAAGAAAGCTAGAGTGATCGAAATAAATTGCAGCCCATCTCAGAAAGATTAGCACTTTCTTAAGCGGAGAATAGATACAGTTCAAAAATTCATTTTTTAGGCTTTGAATGTTTCTGTAATATTCCTCAACTGGGAAAGCTCCAAGTGGTAAGATTAGCCAGAAAACTGATCAAGAAAAGGAAGGAAATCTCAGGTTCTTTGTGGCCTAGTTCGAAAGGAATTAATTAACAATTCAGTAAATGGAGACACAAAACTTTATCCTCCACCCATTATTCACTTCAGAGCTTTGGGAATGGTTTTAAGATGTCAAACTTCGAGATTAATGAAGATCTGTGAGGTAATTCTTTCTTAAGAAGGTTTAAAGATGTTTATGTCATTGGGGAATCTTTTAAGAATAAAGAGGTAAGTAAATTAGCTTTTTTTTCTTATTAGATAGGGTCCAGATTCACTTGCAGTGATTGCTTGCTTGCAGACTTCACTGCCTTTTCCGTCATTCTGGAAATCGGATTTGATTTCTGCTTCATCCCTTTGCTATACATGTGAGGGAAGCACAAATAGCCTAAAGTCTTTATGATTTCCAAGTGCCATTCCAAATATGTTTTAATGTAATCTTTCTAATAATTAGCTGTGTTTTATCAAAAATAGGTACTTCTGAATTTTTTTAAATGCCTGCATGGGGATTCAGATCCATCCTGTACCTATATTCTGTTAAAAAGATTGGTTTATTATCTACCATCCTATTGGTAATGAATTAGAATAAATAAAAATGAAACCGAGGAAGTGCAAAACGTTCCAACTGAGAAAAGTCTTAGAGATAGAAATAAACAATTTTGAGATTTTCTTATTCCACATTTCCCTGATGTAGAGATTAAACTGCAGATGAAACAGTTTTGTGAGTTTACACAAAAGAAGTTCTGAGCTGTTCTTCTCAGCATCATTTTATTTACAACACCATGTCACATGAGCCATCTGCTGCATAATATACTGTTATGAAGCATCAGGACATATTACAGCTAAACTATATGACAATAGTAGGAAGAAGATGGGATTAATTTATTTCAGCCTAGGAAAACATAGTCTGGAATCATCAGCTTTGTGGTTCCCACGAACACCGGTTAGAATCCTTTCTGTATCTGTCCATGGTATTCCCATCTCACTATTTTGACATCCCTTTCAGATGTCCCCAAGACTGCCTGAACTACATTTTAAACTGGAATCTAGGAACCTGAGTCATTCAGATGCATTTTATTTGGGACTCTCTCAAGTCACAACGGGAGTCTTTGCCTTGACATACATTTTTTATCTCTAAACTTTATTAAAAAAGCGTATTTCAAATTTTGCTTTGAGAAGCTATCACCTAAGGAATTCTTATGTAGTTAGCCCATAAACTTAACTTACTGTGTCTTTCACATAGAAAAGTATAGCGATGCAGTAATTCAAAGAAAGAACAACCACAGAACCTTCCTTCCTTATGCATTGGTCAAGAAGGAACAGTGCAAATTAATTTTTGGCATTACAGGATAAACAAAATTCTATTCTAAAGGTTATGAAAATAGGTAAGTTTAGAAATCAGCTAGCAGTATTCAGAAAGCACACCCCCCACCCCCTCTAACTGTATCATAGGAAGTAAAAAGCCTGGAAATACTTTGGCTCCCATTTGTTTAACTGCTTCAGCATATTTTTAAATACTAAGAGTAAAAATAGCCTCTTTCACAAAATGCAGAATTTTCTGCTTGGAAGTAGTCAGATGGTACGAATGTTTTTCCTGGTCGTCGTTCCACTTAACTGCTGCAGATGATCTGAGAATGTGTAAAACGTGTTCAACTGGTCTGAAGACTTTTGGTACATCCAAAGTAATTTGCCAGCATTAAGGTAGCAAAAACATTGAAATGAGGTAATTGGCACCAGCCACATAGCAAATAGAGTTAAAATTAGATCTAGCAGTCTTGATGCAAAAGCACATTTTCAGAAACACTCCATACTAATTTAACCCTCCTGCCACTGAAGACCATGAAAAGATTGCTACTAACGACAGCTGAAATAGACTTGGGGCTTTAAGAAAGACTGTGTAATATTTACGGTCCTCTTGCTCAAGGACATTAAAACTGCTCTGCTGTTGACATCGGTATTTGTCAGGGCAGTATTACAGCAGTTTACCAGGTGCCATGACTGTGTCGGATCCAGTCGCTCAGTGCAGCTTTGCCATACCAGTTTCAGCAACTCCTCATGCTGGAGTACTTAGAAAGCTGTCACTGGGGCTTGAGCCCATTTGGCCCAAACAAGAAAATCTTTGCTTATAGTTGCAAAATAACAGTTGGGTCCTGGCCTGTGTCCAAATAGCATATGATGAGTTGAAAGGCATAATAGCAAAGCAGATATCTCCCCATTAAATTTTTTCCTCCACCTTTGAGTCCCTACAGCTAGACGTTAAGCGTGGCTACTTGAATGCATGGTAATTTATTAGCTTTTTAAGTGGAGTAGGCACACAGTGAACTTCTGTGTGAATGTTAAATATGCATGCAAT
Organism: Falco biarmicus; assembly: GCF_023638135.1. NCBI lineage: Eukaryota > Metazoa > Chordata > Aves > Falconiformes > Falconidae > Falco > Falco biarmicus. The sequence goes on along the minus strand of NC_079300.1, from coordinate 9,150,160 downwards.
TAAGTAGCAGAATTTGAACTTAAGACCTAAAACGACTTATATGCTTGCTTATGATCTGCAGAAATGTGATTTGATGTGTTTCCAAACCATAAGGGATTTTTGTGGGAAAAATACAAAACAAAAATTCCAATATATACATCATATATATATATATAATTAGTTCTATGCATTAATGGTTTTAAAAGGCATTATTAATTAATTTTCAGTAGTTTTACTTATTAATAGGAAGGGGAAGTTTCCACTCCTTTCCTCATGCTGAATCTCAAAATTACTGCTAGTAAAAACATGGTCAAGTAATTTTTCTTCAGTGCAGTGCAGATTTGCACTGAATGCAAAACAGTTGATAGAGACATCTGTTGAGCAGGATAGTTTAAGGGATTCAAGTGCCTCTGGTCACGGCTGATAAGAGTGAAAAAGGGAATCATCTGATTCGTTATCCTAGCCTTTTCAAACCCTAAGTGGACAATTCAGCACAATCTCACAGCTATTTATAAGACCATATTTCCTTCAAATTTGGAACGAAAGCAAATTTTGAAACCTTGGAAGTTGTTGCGTAACAGAGTTGTCAAGTTCTGTTTGCTTCTAATACAAAGAGTAAAATCTCTCCAGGAGTGAGTTATTCACATTTGTTTCCTAGTCCACAGAGGAACATAGCAAGTACCTTCACAGAGCCAGTAATTGCATAATTCAGACAATTCTGAGTCTCCGGGAAGAAAGTGCTGGGTACTAGAAGGCACATGCTACAGCAAGAACCAAAGGGAAATGCCTGTTAGGTTTCTGGAGGGAATACACCTTGCCGTTCATAAAGAGCCTTGTCATCATAAGCAACCAGACCCAATGTTAGCCGGCACAAGTCCTCCTAGCCCTTCCCACCTAGTCTCAAATGTACTCATTGCTGACTCATTCTAGGTATAGTAAAGCCTGCTTTCTTTTTTCCAAGTACCTAAGGAGGATTGAGCAAGCCATGCTATCACAGACTGAATTCTGTTTTTGCAAATTATGCCTGGCTGTGGAGCAGTAGCAAAGCAGTCAGTCTTGTAATGAAGATTCAGACAAACTATCTGGACTATTTTATTTAATTTTGATTAGCACCTCGCTCTCAAATAGTTCTGGCTAAACCTCAGTAGAATTATTTGTGTTGTTGTCTTTGACATAAATAAGGTGAGAAAGTATGTCCTCAGTAGTGTCAGTTCACTGAGGTTCTGGCCATGACCTTGTAGGAACTGGAGAATTTGGCAAGTGCTGGTAATGCTGAGCATATATTCTGCTATAGAACTGGTTTTCAGGGGTTATGACTAATATGTGGAGGCTGAAAAAAAGTAGCACCTTAACTTGGATTCTCCCATCTTTTTTTTTTTTTTTTTTTTTTTAATCCTATTTCTGGGTTTTGGCATCATTTTCTAGTAGCCGCAGTAGCCTCATTCTGGTCATTACACCAGTCCAAATGGTCCAAATCTCATTCTTTTTTCATCATTTCTGTTTCTCTTGTATATTTTTCCCCTCTTATCTTTGAGATGAATGTTAATCTTACTGTACAATTTTATAATCTATTATAGATTCCTCTCACCAGCACATATGCGATGCAATATTAAGATCTCTCCACTATGTCAAAAAACCCTCAAACATTTGTATTCTTTTGTGCAAACACCTTTGCCATTACTCTTTTAGGTAGCTGAAAATCATGCTGAATATACCTATAGTGGGATGCTTGTTCTCTTTTAAACTGTTATATCTATTGCTATTTAGCATATACACTTAGCTGATTTTTTCTTTCTTTTTTTATTGGCCAGGGACTAGCAGCATTCATTTCCTTCAAATTTTATGTAACAATTTGCTATTAGCATCAATAACATGCATTGTAAGCTGCTGCAAATCCTCTTTCAAGTAGGACACACGCTGCCTCTGAGATAAAGAATTTTCTGTTGACCAAATGCATTCCAATATAAGAGATGAAATTTAATTATAAGGAATTCCAAATATAACCAGTAGTATTTCAGTCAGTATGACTATTTGTAGAATTAATACTGCTAAGCAAAATTGCCAGTCTCAGACCACTGGTAGAAAAAAATTAAAAGCTTACCATTTCACTTTAAAGTTTTGTTGTTCATTTTCTTTCCTTTTTTCCTCTTTTTCTTCTAGTCAGACACAGAGTTTTGGGATAAAATGCAAGCAGAATGGGAAGAAATGGCTCGCAGAAACTGGATTTCAGAGAACCAGGAAGCACCAGGACAAGTTACCATCTCAACCATTGAGAAGGTACTACAAAGTTTTTTAATACAGTACATCCTTCCTGTGAAACTTTGAGATGAGCCTCAGCTATTCAAGGGAATCCTAGAAAACTCTTTGGGCATTGGAAGCTAATTTTACCCAAAGGAGCTCATCCTCTGTAATTGTCTGTGAGCAAGGTAGACTTAAAAGACCTTACCATAGTGAGAATACATTTAGATTTGCACACTGCCTGAATTCAGCCACAAGGATCAAAAAGCAAACTGCTGGATTATGGGCATCTTTAAAGATGGGCACTTAAGGAAGAGCACCAAATAAAAAAATCTGAACATTCAAACACTGTTGAGAATAGAAATGATAGAGATTCTGTCTCTCTTCTTTATTCCCTCCATTGTATGTTTTTATTTGATTTCTGTTATGTAGCTGGTATTAGCATACACCCTTTACACTGCAGTGGCAAAAAGAGAAAAAGGCAAAAATTAAAAAAATATTAAAATAAATTCAGGTGCTTACAACACTGTTCTGTACCTTGAAGTTTAATTGAAGATATCAGGGTATTAACTGAACATACAACATGTTACAGGCACTGCAGGGAGTGAAGTGCTTGATGTGTGCTCTTTACCACCAAATTGGATGTGCGGGGCTCATGCTAGGTTCAGTTCTGCTGTTATTGTAGGCAGTGCGAGTTCTTGCCATTATCTTTGATGCGAGCAGGAGAGCCCCACGTGAGTACCAGTATGTATAACTTCAGAGCTAAAGTAAAAATAAAGACAGCATAAATGTCCAGTGATGCTCACTTTTTATGCTTTTCGTCACTGAAATTTCATGGGGGAGCTCATACCATTTTCACAGAACAAGGGATGTTTACATCCAGTTGGAAAACAGTGAGCCAGTTTTAAAAAGTTGCCATTCCTTGCTACAGTGCTTCATCGTGGCTACATTATCTCTCTTCTCCAGGGTTATTATTTCCATACTGATAATCCCTTCAAAGACTGGCCTGGTGCTTTTGAGGAAGGACTGAAAAAAATGAAAGAAGGTGACCTGCCAGTTACAATCTTATACCTGGAGGCTGCTATTCTACAAGAACCCAATGATGCCGAGGTATTTACTCATGCCTTTTACTGATAAAGGAGAAGGGGACTCCCTTCAACATGCAATGATGGAATGATTTCAGGGCCCAAACCTTTGCTAGTCATGACTGACTGAAACAGACTGAATGCTAACAGCAGTTTTGGAATAGTGTATGCCTTGAACTAGAGAAAGGTGAGCTTTCCATAAGATGAGAATTTGTTTTTGAAATGATAGCATTTCCAAGTTATCATCTGAAAGCATTCAAAAGCAACAATATTTCAAACCTTTCCTTCTTTTCCTGGTGTTTTCAAACTATCTTTTAAACACTGCTATTGAAAAGATGAACATTTTTGATTTAACAAGAATATTGACAATTTCTTAAGAGTTGTATCAATTTCTGCAATATTGATGTTTTCAATGAGTATGTATTTAAAGTCTGATTTCTGTGAAGCATGAAAAATATCTACAGTGTGAATATCTAGGTCCCTTTGAATCTATTGCTACATTAAACTAAGCAGCAGTACTTTGAAAAGCAGAGAGAATCTCCGGGCCTCCTAGAATCCCTTAAACCTTCTATACAACTTAATAATTGTTCTTCACTGTTTTCCATAAAATTCCAACATTTAAAATGTACAGTAAATCAAATCTAAGAAATCATCATGGGATCATACACTGGCAAAATACCTTTGCATTCACTGATTATAAATACTACCAGGCCCAAAGATACTGAAAACTGCATTGATTTGTACTGCTGGTATGCACACTGTAGAAAAACCTGTAGTTAGTGCTGGAAAGATCTGCTATTTTTATTCACTCTGCTGCTTAACGGTGATATTAGTCATAAATTTTCTTGCAGTTGGGTATATATAACATAATAATACAATAATGATAATTTTTGCAGGCCTGGCAGTTCCTGGGTATAACACAGGCAGAGAATGAAAATGAGCAGGCAGCCATTGTCGCCCTCCAAAGGTAGATGAATGTAATTGCTAAATAAGGGGTCTGATGAGTATTGGGTAGTGGAGGCCTAGGTATATTTAATGTCATACTTATCTTGTAACATGAAGCATTTATTTAACTAAGTAAAGCATTGATATAAACATAGAAGTCTTCCCAGTACTTCAGAGGGATGATTAGTGATTAGTATTTCTGCTTTATTAAATAAGTTCAATATTTAATCTGGCAATTTAGGTAGTTGCACAAAAGAAAAGTTACACGGCCTGATAAACGTTAATGAGGCATAATGCAAATAAAGTGCCTTTTTTATATTCTAGCCACTTGGCACATTTTCTGTAGTCTGTCCCTTAATGAAGGGGTTTCCTTAATTGGCATGAGCTCTCTTCAGCTGCTGAATAGTAAATGTACAACATTTTTAGGTTGATAGAGATGTGAAGATCACAGTATGCTTGTATGTAGTATGTCAGTTCCAAAATATCAGCATTATTATTATCTTTCTGTAGTAGGTTTTCCCGTTTCCATTTAAAGCATGTACCCTCTCCATATTCAATTGCACTAGCAATGTTAATTATCGAGCCATTTCACTTAACGATACTCTAACTTATTTATATGTAGCTTACCAGCTTTCCTGGGTAGAGATCCAAGGGGCTGCCTGATTTAGGGCTTGTTCATCCCCGCAGTTTTGAAACAAGCAACGGTGATGTTCACAAAGTAGACTAGATTCTGTTTTCAGTTAATGGTATATAACCATAGAACGACTGCTTGAGTTGATTGGCTCCAGCTTTATTAAAGAAAAACTGAAAATTCAGGATGACTGAGAAGAGTCATAAGAATGGAAGAAATTGTCTTCAAGATACCTTTTTGTATAGTTGCAAGGCATATTAAATGATTTGCTTGAATTTACGTGAAACTTCACTTCAACAGACAGATATTATAAAAATGAATTTACCTACATTTACTCATAACCAGAAGGATGAAAACAAAACTCGTATGCACGTGTTTATGTACATATGTGTGTATACACAGCAACATGCGTGCGTGCGTGTGTGAACATATGCATAATGCATTTATCACAGAAAAATAAGACAAAGTCCCTCCTTAAAAGCATTACTGGGTAGATCTTAATTGTTAGAGTGATTTTTATTTGTGGGTTTTTTTCCCGAGATTATTTTGGAATATTTTTCAGTATATTTTTATTTTCTGCCTAGGTGCTTGGAACTACAGCCAAACAACCTAAAAGCTCTAATGGCCCTGGCTGTAAGTTATACTAACACTGGCCATCAACAAGAAGCCTATCAAGCTCTAAGAAACTGGATAAAGCAAAATCCAAAATACAAGTACATAGCAAAAAGCAAAAAAGGGTCCCCAGCACTCACCAGAAGAATGTCTAAGACATCAGATGAAAGGTAAATGCCGTGTAAATCCTGATGGTGGAAATTTTAATGACATCACTAGAAATGAAGGTGCATACTTTGCCCCTTTACTCTGTAGATGTCTAGCCCGTTCCCTGTGATGGAAGGCCCAATGTCTCTCTAGTGGCAGGAGTGGCTGGGAAGCCAACACAGGACATTTGGTTTAGTGACAGAAGGCTATATCTTATGCCTCCCCTGGAAGTTAAAAAAAAAAAAAAAATAATAAAGCAGCTAAAAAGACATGCTTCCCCTCAACTCCCATCACTTCCTTCTGACCCTGTCTGCTGCCTCTGTATTGCCACATCCCGCATCTGTATTCTTCAGCTGCTTCCAAATCCATACCAGGCCTGTATCCTGTGCTACATGTGTTCTTCCTACTGTTCATCGTATTTCCTATATCCCAACCAAGCCACTAGAATGCAGGAATTGTAGCCATTTTGTAATGGGACATGGCTCCACTCCACTGAAAATATTGGGAGGTAGCATCTGCTTGTTTAAAAGCCATTCTGGTTCTAACCAGAGGTAGCGTAGTCATTTTATTTGACTTCAGCCTAGCATACCGTAATGGGAGCTGGCAGCCATTTTAAATTACAATACAATTCATGAGTTGGCAGCCCTTCTTCATGATTCCATAAGGTCAATAAATAAGCATCTCTGAATTGTGAGATGCACGATAAAGCCATTAAAAGCATAAACATCATTTACAGAGCTAAAACACTAGGGCTATCTCACTGTTTGTCATTTTGAAGACAGGCTTGATGTTTTACCCTTATCACTAACAAGCCCTGGGTTGACAAGATAATTGAGTATAAGCAAAAATAAAATATGCAAGTTCTGCTTAATTGCTAAGTGTGTTATTCTACTTTGGCTTCATCCCACTGACATCTGGTTTTGTCAGTGCACAGGTTTTGTGAAGCCTACCATGGGTACAGAAGTCTTAAATTTTGACATCTTTCTTCAGGGGTCTTGGCTAGTCACTTGATCTATTCCTCCTAAGAATGACTACTATTTTTGCCAGTAAAGAACTCTTTTACGTCTGAGAAACTCATCTAATTTTAATAGTTTTAATAAGCTTTCAAGTTAATCTCACTTGGGGTCATAGCTGCACTTTGACTTCATTATATAGGTGAACCCTTTTGTTCCATACATGAGTTTAAAACAGCACCTGGAAGTAAATCTTTGTCATGATAAAGCTGAAGAAGCTTATTTTCAACTTTTAGGAGTATATCACTTCTGACAAATCCATTACAAGGATTCTCATTTCTGGCTATGCAATCAATATTGCAATATTTGTAAAGAACTGTAAGATGGAACTTTTAAGTTATTTTCCACCCTTGTCTAGTTCATTACTTGAAGAAGTAAAGGATTTATACCTGGAGGCTGCTCACCAGAATGGTGATATGATAGACCCCGACTTGCAGACGGGACTTGGAGTTCTTTTCCACCTGAATGGAGAATTTAACAGAGCAATAGATGCATTTAGTGCTGCTTTAACTGTTCGACCAGAGGTACATTTTATGTTTTCACATTTTTAAGAATTTAGCTTCACAAGCCATTTTCTTTCTCCCCTTTTGATCAGTCTAATATTAATGAGATGTCACTTTATCCATTAAAATTTTAATACCTGAAATAGAAATGTTAATTACAAGACAGTCCCATTTAGAAGCAGATTTATACATGTCCAATTTCTAGCTGTGTGCTGATTAATTGTACTAGTTACATAAAGTTGCCTGTAATCATGACTCAGAACCTCACGTTCCATGTCAATTAAGAGAAAATACGATACTGTTATTTTCTGCAGTCCTCCTTGCTTTGCAAGCAAAACCAAGCTATTATGTCCCTTTTAAAACTCACTTTCACACCAGGACTATACATTATGGAACCGTCTTGGAGCAACCTTGGCAAACGGAGATCGAAGCGAAGAAGCTGTCGAGGCCTACACACGTGCTTTAGAAATACAGCCTGGCTTCATTAGGTCCAGATACAATTTAGGGATAAGCTGCATCAACCTAGGGGCATACAGGTAAGTTACAAAAACATGTAAACAAAAAACTGAGGGACCATAACTACCAAGTGAAAATTCATTTTCTAGCTGGCACTATCCAAGAAAAAAAGAAATCAGAATATAGCTACATAATTTCAGCTATTGTGAAACTTTGTAATTATTTTTCATGAAGTACTAACAAAGCAATGATACTTTACTTATAACTACAATTCTACGTAACAGAACTACTGAATTTCTATTAAAAGAAAATAAATCCCTCATTCAGCAAGCTGCTTAAGCATTTTTTTAGGTCTAGGTGCAAGTATTCTTATAATCAGTGGAATTGTACTCACACTTAAACTCAGTCCTATGCTTAAGAGCTTTTCTAAATGAAAACGTAAGAGCCTGTCTTTAGAAGGGAAACGTCAGTTAAACTGCTTCAAGTAGTTAATGCCATCAAACCCACTTTCAGTACATTCTTCAGGAATCAAGAGTGGTATTCCAGGGTCCTAATGATCAGGACTTAATGATCATTAAGACATTTAAGATGAAGGGGGGCTATACAGCAATGAAGACAATATTCCCTGATGTATGAATAGACTGAGCTTTGCATTAGTACAAGCAACATCCACTTGTTTAAAGAAAATCAAGCAAGAATAACACAAAGAGACTGATGAACTACATTGTAAAATTATATACTTGAGCCTAGCACAGAACTCTAGAAAGTTTTACTCTAGCTGTTAAGCAAATTATATCGCTTGTCTTTTTTCTTCTTCCCTACAGGGAGGCTGTCAGCAATTTTCTCACCGCTCTCAGTTTGCAAAGAAAGAGCAGGAATCAAAAACAGGTTCCCCATCCTGCTCTGTCAGGCAATATTTGGGCAGCACTTCGAATTGCTCTGTCTATGATGGACCAACCAGAACTATTTCAAGCTGCCAATGTGGGTGATCTAGACATTCTGTTAAGAGCTTTTAATCTAGAGTCGTAATAAAAAGTATCCACAAATTGATTAAATTGTATTAGGAAACCGAGAACTCTTTTATTACTCATCTCAAAATTACCACATTTTTCCAAAAAATCACGGCTGTAGATCAGTAGGGGAATTCTCTCGGACATTATTCCAAAAGAAAAAGTTCAAAAGCACAAAATATTTTAAGTAAATTCAAATTCAAAAAATTGAAAGTTGCTGCGGCTAATCTGACGAAGCCCTGAACTAGATGAAGCAACCATTTCTGAAGAATCTTCATTCCATGCAAGCTATATCTCTCTATTTATACACAGCTATACAAAGAAAAACATATTAAGAACAAACCTAGATAATCGTTATTGCACATTAGAACGGCAAACAATGCGTCCAAGGAACCTGCTTAGGAGCCCATTGCACTGTGCTGACATCACTTTGCCGTACAATGTGGGCTCCCTATCCTCGGGTTTCTTTATTGCAAAGTCTTCTCAAGGTCCATTGTTAACATAGCTCTGAAAATAGAGGCATGTAAAACGGAAATATTTTGTTTTGAATATACTTCAGTTGGCAGTCAAGACAATTTTTGCTTTCAAAGGTACCCTGACTAATTTGGGCCCAATTCTGCAGGCTCATAGTGTTGTAAACTGTGTGCAATGTTAAGAGGACCACTGTACACTGAGGTCTATCGGATTAGGCCATGTACGTACAGGAAGGCCAAGCGTTGCCAGCAGAAGTGGTAATTTGCACTAGGATTGTTGCTGTTTAAACCAGCTATACCTGACCTTGGACAGAGTATGCCTGCTTCAAAGGAGCTCACAGCAGGATCTGCACCTATCTGTGTACTTATGCACTTTAATCTTTCTTTTTGTAAAATAGTGCTGTGCTCTTATTTTGGTTACTAACAGCAGAATGTACAGGATAGCCTTGTTGGCATTGAGGACCAAATATAATTTCCTTAAGTGTGCTGCGAGGGTTTTCAATATTCTTAAGTTTAAAAAATGCAAATACAGTATAAACTCCATTATCTGTTTCGAAAGATTATTCCATTATGCATCCATCAGACACTACACACATACATGCATGTGCATGCACATATACATTGTATGTGAATTATGCCATTTCAGAATGTAATAAGCTACAGATCTTTATTGCAAATACAGAAAAATCTTCATAGGAGTTAATGCCTACAGACCATGCTCAAGGGAAAAATTTCCCTGAAAAAAATCGGTCTATGTAATGCTTGTAGGATTGAGAATAAGATTTAATCCTCCTGTTACAGCAAGCAGTAGCAAAAGTCTCAGTGACCTTCATGGTAGCAGACTAAATCCTTAGATAACATCAGTATTTGTAGCTGCTTTAAAATGTGTATATATATACACACCATCTTAATTTTCCCTGATTGGACGAATGGGGACCAGTACTGGGGGCAGTACGCTGCCATGTGAGGAATGAATTGATTTGGCTACCATCAAAACACATTTAGCTCAAGGTGAACGTGTCAATCAAAGACAGGAACAGAAATTTTTAAGGAGGTAATTTTCAGTTGCTGATATTTTATAATTTTTCCTAAATAGTGAAAGACAAAAAGTGTAATTAGAAGGCTACGGTATCATCTGTGGTCAGGAATTCAATGTGCAGGGTAGCTACTGGAATGTGTTAAAAGTGGGACAAATAGCACATTTCCTATAAACAGCATGGAAAGAAAAATCCAGCCCAACCAGCTGGCGGAAAAAAAAATATATCAAACTGCACAGATCACAGAGAACGAATCTCTGTGGGAACTGGACAGTTTCACCAGTACAAACCTAAAGTTTCTTGCAGCTGTCTGTTATTTTGAGTAACCACTTAAAGGAAAATTCCATGTAAGACAGTGTAATCACTGCATCTAATCACTGACTATAGTTTTTAAATAAAAATAATCAATTCTCATTAAAAAAATAGAAGGCTTACCCCTCACTCTCTCCCACAGAATAGAGATGCTGAAACAGCTACAGGAATTTTTTTAATAGAGCTTCATTAATTCACTGTTTACATATATTCCTATTTATCTAATCAAGCATTTAATGATTTCTGATTCCTGCAACTTTCTCTAAGGATTGGTTATCAAGGACTGACGGGGGATGTCATTTTAGCTAAGTGGGCTGCTGTATGCATATCTGCTGACAACAGTTTGCTCTTTTGCTTTGACAGCGATGTGTGATGACAGCTCTTTATTGATAAGGCAGAGCAGAAGGTGCAGTGCAATTGAATCTGGAAAGTGATAAGAGAAAAGGGAGGCAGCTTTGAGAAGAGGCTGTAAAGCAAAGGCATATGTGCTTAGATTTTGCTTGATGCCCTGCCATCACACAAGTTCTAGAATATCCTCTGTGCTGTAGTGTAGGATAATCAGTGCTTATCCAGAGGAATTAGCTGTTCAGGAGCTTTACTTTTGTACCTTTCAAATAAACAAACTTAATTGCTTGACTTCTCAGAGTCAGAATGACAAGGGGCGTTTGATACCGATGGCAGTTCACTAAACCTCTTCTCTAGTGTGTGGACAAGTAACACAGCAATTCTGTTAGGAAACCCTAATGCAACTCCTAGCCTCCCCAGAAAAGAACAGACAAAGTAGGTAGGCTTTGATTTATCCTGGGATGCACTGCTCAAAACTGCATTCATCTCCTGATACACGTCAACACCATGCGATTGGTACGAGGAAAGTTGTCTGTGTAAACCCTGAGGCAAATCGCTGGGGCTGAACTCTGCCTCCTGAGGGGATACTCAGGCCCTTGGTTCATCACAAGCACTGCAATTCTGCTGCACGGGACGCAGGCTGCAAAGCCTATCCAAAGAAAACGTGCATGGTCTTGGAGATTATCCCAACTGTTTTCTCCCGCTTTAGACAGCCAATTACTCATGTACCACCAACCAAGGCACTGCGTGAGGGAAAGACTAAAGCAGACAGACTTGCAAGGACAGTGGCATATCTCACGCTAGACACCAGTTCTGGTCTAGTCTGCGTGGGAGAGCGGCCAGTGACTGAGCTCACCTCACTTGTACAGGTCAGGCTCAGCAGCTCTTGGTGTTTCTGGGGACTTCTTCAATATCCTGGGCCTTATCCTCCTCTAGCCCCCACTGCCAACGCTGCAGAACTCAGTACAGGAGACAGGATTAGACAGCTTTGATCTGACCTCCTTACGGTGTTTTTTTAAATATTCAGGCGCAATCATGTATATTTGCCTGAAAGAGCAAGAGGAGAGCATGTGAGGAGGCTGCAGCGTATCAACAACCTGAAGAGGAAATTCAACTACTCATCCCTCTAACCAGGCATGAGTTGGGATAAATAAGGCAGCGGCTGAACAGTAGCAGATGGAGCCTGAGAGTGAGACATGAAATCTCAGTCCTGTTCTCAGTGCTCCCTGTGAGCTTGACCAAGTCAAAACCTCCTGCCATCCCCGACTTGCCCAGGGGTGCGAGGAAGGAAGACGGGCAAGTAACAGTCATTGCATACGATGGCACCGCCTGTGCGCAGGGGAGCGTGCCGTGTCACTGCCTGCGTGGGTGAGGTCACCGCTCACATACACTGAAAGGCAACACACAGAGTTGCGCAGGTCTGAGCGAGAAAGTGCAGAGTAACAGTTTCAGCAGAGAAGAGACTTGGAGACATTTCAGGGTAACACCTGTACAGCATCTATAGGGTGATGCCAAATGAGAGTGCTGCAGCGGTTTATCATCATCTCCCACCCCCGTTTCCTCTTCTCATTAACTCCCCTCTTTCTCCAGAGGTGATTTATCACTGCCAGGTAATTGATTCCAAGTTTTTGATTCTTCCTTCTATTTTATATTTCATGCAATTAAAAAATGTTTTCCTAACCCCAGCTTGTGACCGTCCGTCTCCTCTGCAAAGCTTTATGAATATTTATGACCTATAAGTCTGATCCATCAAGCTGCTGAGCACTGGAAGTCTGTAGTCTTCACAGGAGTGCTCAGCACTTTGCACGATCAGCTCATGTGCATGTTATTCAGCGACCGGCTGAGGGCTGGCTTCCAGGACCACTGCACATGCTGAACCGGCACCGAAATCAAAGCAGTTATTTATGGAGTGAGGCCTTGCGATGAAAGCAATAGGCTCATTTCTTGCTGATCTCTTTAAACTGTAATGACTCTAGAAACCTTGGTGCAATAGACTGGTTTATGACAGTTTGAAGGATCAATTTGATCTTCAGGTAAACTCATATACATATCTGTATCTAATGGTATTTTCTTACGACCTGGTAAATCACAGCACTTGTAAAAATATCAAGGGGAAGGTTCAAATGACAAAACCTCATATGATACTATTGCATGCAACTAACTACAGTAACAAATAACCACACTGAAATATTAACACAAAGCATGCACTAATGCGACTTGCGTATATATTTACAGAATGCATGCAGAAGGCCCACACATAGGGTATTTTTAAACTACTGATCAGTATCTTCTGTGGGATATTTTAAAAGTACTTTGCATCTGCCAGACTCAAAACTGGGTCGTTCATGTTATTTGGAACAGGTTAGACCAAACAGAGCCCTTCTAAATCCCATCCTTAGAAATCACTTTGTGTTGTGGACTTCATGTTTGCTTCGAGTGTTTAATGACAGACATCTGTAGTAACAGCTTTTGCAGACACGTTTTAGTATCCTCTTAAGAATTACAAAGCTAAACGTGTGCAGCTTTCACAGTGAAGCTGGGTGTTTGGATTTTTACATTTTCTTCTCTAGGCTAAACCAAATAGCACCAAACCAGAGACAAAGATTCCCAGAACCAGTGAAACAACAGTCTACACTTAGTTACCACAGCCAGGCTTTTCAAACTTACCCACTAACTCTGAAGGCAGCTCAGTGTCCGACTGCCCCGTTTGAAATATGTAGATGTAAAACTTCCTAGGATCTGAGTATGTGCTGCAGACACTGTTTTCAGCTGCGGACAACTCAGCTGAAAGCTCAGAACATCAATTTATTTAAGTATGAAGAGCTAATGAGCCAATTTAGAAAACTTAAACCTGTCTGTCAGATAAAAAGGAGGACCCTGACAACAGTAACAGATCAGCCAGATGATCCCAGGAACATCCATTGCCCTCGGGCCTCCATAACACTGATAAAATTACTGGCAGCCACAGAGGTAAAGCCTGGTGGAGCTGGTGAGAACTGGAGTGAAACACAACGTGGTTGTAGATTACTTTTGCCCAAATGTGCACCTGCAAAATGAGACATATCAGTTACACTGCATGAACAACCTGCACAGTTGAAAACCTGTGATTTCTGGTCACCAGCGTTGTCAGCTTAGCAGTCTGTACAGTAAGTTTATGTAATAAATGTTTATAAAATACCAAGTAATCACAGATAAAAGTGATAGACAAAATGCACTGCACGTTGTGAAAAAAAAAATGGTGGGTATGCAGTAGACTATTATCTACCATTCAAACCTCATCTAGGCTAGAAATCAGATTCCTTCATTATAGTTCTACTGGTTTTGGACTGGTGAAATAAATCAGAGAAAAGGAGTGCCATGCATGAAGATATCACTGACACTTTGACCAAACCTAGGCATGTCACAGAATCCACAGAAAGTTTCAGAGCCTCAGCCCACTAATAGGTATTAGGCATGGGAAAAAGAAGGAATCTAAATTTTCCTAAAATAAGCTGTAACCTTACAAATGCTTGGACGTGTGCCAGCCCATTGAGCAAGCTTGCATGGCCAAGACTTAATGTGCTTTGATCTTTTTTCCCCTTCCACATTTACAGAATGCCATTGACATTGGTGAGAACTTTAATTTAAATAGCCTTTTTAGTATCAATAATCTATTGTAAATTCAGAAAAATCAAAACATTTATAAATCTATTTTATATATCAGAGTATAACATATCTAAAATAGAACGATATAGTTTTGAGAGGCATTCTGTGTGGCTTCTTCTATATGCTGTAAACTGAAAACCTTTGCATCAGGTTTTTTGGCTTTATTTTTAAGCCAACATACAGGAAAGAAGAAATTATAGGGTTGGCAGATACTTTCGCCTGGGCCATCTGAAGAGCCCTGCTGCTGCAAAGACTTCCATTGCTCACTTAACTTTTTGTTTTGACAGTTAAGTGTAGGTGCAAGGCTTAGCAGTGAGGTGGGCAGCGGATGCGGAGGTGGGAGCTCAGCCCTACACCTGAATGTTTACATTCCGTTACAAAGGTTCATATTGACCCAGACTGAGAATCCGAGTGTAAGTACATACAGAGTAAAAGATTAGTTTCTTACTACAGGTAACTTTGCCTCTGTATATTTAGTGCATTATCAGCTGTGTATAATATTAAACACAGACCTGTACTCTACTGATGCTTTAATTTGATGTTTCCTTGCACTGCTGTTTAAAATAATCTATTTCCTGAAGAATGAACAATGTGCATATTGGATGTGTTCAATTTATTATGGTCATAGATGACTATTTGCAGAGCACCACATTTAATGTAGTATTTTTGTACTGTAATGGAAGCATGCCTTCCTTGGGTTCTTTTCACATATTAAATTGTATTTATTATTTATAACTGTGCAATTTTTAAATATGTTTTAAAAATAAACTTTGTCTGTGGCTTCAAAGATTTTAAAATCTCTTTTCAATCTGAAAACGGTCTTGACTATAATGACTTGAACTGAAAGAAGGGACCTACTTCTCCAATTGAAATAAAGGATTTTTTTTTAATGAAGTCTTCTATCCTAGTGTTTATGATGTGAACATGCTTCTCTGCTTAAAATCAAGCCCAGAAGACATTTTGTCATTACCATTTTTCATAAATTCATCGTTACTCTGAGGTAGTGATATTTTTATATTTTATTTTTATTTCAACATGTTGATCAATTATACTTACAACTGAAATTTGTACTAGCTGAGGTCTGGCCCAAAGGATTTTGCACATACACTGCATATGAAGAAAAAGGGGAAAAAAGTAGATCAGAATTTTTCCTGAAGATCATGCAACTGCATACCTCAAAAGTAAACCAAAATTACTAACACTACAACACAATCTTTATGAAAAACAAAGCTAACTTTCAGTGATTGAGATCCTTACTCAAGCAACTTCCCATAAAACATAGCGGGAGCTGGCTATCAGTGTTTTCAGTTTGGGCTTTCATGTGATGAGGTGAGAGAGCTGGCAGAGTAGAAATGACATCATCGTTATGCTTTCGCTACAGGACACTAACATAAGCACAGGCATGAGAGGAACATGAAATTCCTGTACACTGCCATGGACAGAAAAGATGACAACCAGCAAGAGGGCTGTGACAATTACAGCAGAGGGCTATTGACAAAGCAGGACAAGGCTGGCATGGATCTGAAGGCTGACACTCTCAATGGATATGTGGGTTGCTCCAGAAAAAAACCAACTGAAGATACAGCCACAGTTTGCCCTGTAGCAGGAAAGCTCTGTCAGAAAAGCCAACTGTCTGCCTATGGCTTTAACCAGAACCTCCCACTAAAGAAAAGGGAACAGAAACTAAAAACACGCTGACACTTAGGATGCAAGTAATGTGTGCTCTTGACACCGGTGCGTTTTGCCAGATGTAAAGGTTGGTTTTGTTCTTGCTGCTCAAATGTACCAACACAGCAACAGCAGGAATGCCCATTAGTTATGTGCTCTGCAGCAAACAAGACCAGGAACACAGCACTGCAGTCCTGAAGCCACAGTGGTTGGGAAAAAAGCATTAGTGCCCAATCCTTCGTACAAACCTGCTCAAAAAAATCACTGGGAAGGATACTAGTAAAGAAGTCTGAAAATATAACCACCTACTCCACACCAGCTGTCAGCCATGCACTCTCTCTTCAATATTTTTATGGCATTTGTCTTTCACCACAGCGCCTCTCTCTTTGGTGTTACGCTTGTAGCATACCTGAGGGACAGAGCAGTGTTACTTCCCATTTTAGTGAGGGGGAACAGAGCCCAGGGGTGTGTTAACTTCTCAGGTATCTAACCCTGCCTTCCACAAGCAGTCCACAGAAGTCAGCTGCTACAAATCCTATACAGGAAATTCTTGCATGAAATCTGAACGCAGCCCTTCAGCTTGCGGAAGGAGCCACATTCTCCCACCTCTTCCAGTTGCTACAAGTGGCGTGAACACAGTGTGAACGTGACTTGCCATGGTCACAAAGGACATCTGTGATAGAAAAGAAACCAAAACAGATCAATAAATTTGGACTTCAGGAGGTGAACCATCTTTACCTCTCTGATCATTCAACACTTTGTATGTCCTCTACTTCCATGTCAGGAAATGTCACTTACAGCCCAGAGGCTTACTTACCTCTTACTTCTCCTGTTCCCAGTCCCATGATACCCATAAAAAGATGACAGGGTTGCCATCCCTCAGTCCTCTCTTTCAGCCTGTTCTTGAATCTACCAGAGGCCCAATGGTCACACTGCTATGTAAAGCACTTAGACATGAAGAAAAAAAGACTTGAACAGCAAGTGAAATTTCTAAATGAATATGAGCAATTACAGAGCAAGATAAAACAGGAATTTGGGGGTGAAATGACACCACACTTCCACATGAACGTTGCCAACTCTTTTGTTCAAATAACGTCAACTGGCTTAAAATAAATAAAAAAAAAAAGTCAGTCTCAAATTAAGTCCTAATTTTCTGATTTTTCTATGTTTTATATCTACTCAGGGCTTGGGAATTTTTCAATCCATAGAAGTGTCACAAGAAATCAAGACTCTGATAAACCTCTTTGTTCCCTATGCAGCTTTTTGAAGGAAAACACCAAACATGACCAAAAAGAGTAGGAAAAGACCCAGCACCAAAATGTACTCAGTCTATTCCTCTTCACTTCAGACAGGAAAGAAAGAAGCAAGAATCCACACAGTCACAAAATGTGAGAATATTTCTTTTTAATTTAAAACAGTTGCAAGGATAGCATTCACAACCTTTCTCACCTCAGACAAATACTCTCCAAAACATTAACAGTGCTTTACACAAACAACCGTGATTGGTGCAAACCAGTACAGACACTTCCAGGATACAACAGTCAAACCACTGAAGAGTGAATAGAAATCAGAAACTGATTTCAGCCATTAAGGTAGGACGGGCGATGAGAAAAAGAATGAAAAGTTATGTCCAGTTACATATTTTGCATAGTCTTTCAATGCCTGAAAACAGCAAAGATGATTAAAATGGCTTCTGCCAGGACGGAGAACAAAAGGAATGAATTGGAGATGCTTCTGAAACAATCTAACGAGCTCTGGTTGCACGTGTATTCAGAATGTGCACTATGACCCAGTGGATGCTGCCTGAATAAAAAAAAAAACCTGGACTGATGCTGGTTTTAGTTACACCAAAGTCAGTCAGAAGTAATGCCACTGAACCCAGCAGAATTAAAAGTGACAGTAGTCCAGACCAAAAGCATCTAGCCTTGTTTTTAAACCACAGCACTGAATAAATCAAATTTTTATCCTAGTTATATTTCAGCTAGGAAGAGTAAATAGGAGTTTGCATCTAATGTGTTTTGAAGACTGGAGACTGTGACTCAGAATGAGGGGTCTACTGGATACAGCACACTGCTAGGAATGAGAGGAGAAAAGGAAAACAAGTTGTTGAGTTTTTCTTCCTTCCACTGTCCTAATCTAAATGTATCATAGTAAAAGAGTAAAAATTAGTCTGAGAAATAAGAGCACTATCCACTCCCAAGTCTTGGATTGCCATAATTCTCAGGTTAGATTGCTTCAAACAGTTTCAGTGATTTCCGCCCCCCCCCCTACTTTTTTGTCAAGCAGCTCTCGCCCTCCAACAACTCTTCCAGTACCCAGACACATGGAGCTTCCCCATCAGCCACTGCCTAGGCTGTGCACCGAGCCCTGGCCCAGCACAATTAAGTGCATAAAATTTTAGCAGGCAAAGTCTGATAAATTAGTCATTTATTCAGCACAGTCTGTTTGAGTGTGGCTTCTGCATGCTGGTTTAAAAAAAAACCAACAGAACAAAACAAACTCCCCCACATTAGGCTGAAGAGTCAGGAGTTTACATCCTGCTTCTCCAGATTCATAATGTTCTTCACACATACCCCATCGCAAAAGTGACATGACTTAACTGGCCATTTGAAAAAGGAGGGAAGCTGCTACTTTGGGAGGCAATAAAATAATTCCTTAAACAGATGGAAGAACTTCTAACATATTTCCAAGTGCTAAATTTTAGAAGATCCATAAGCCTTTCCCCTAACTGCTCCCTGCGCTTCTGACCTGATTGGTAGTTTAGTCAGGCAGTACACAACAGTGATGAACTGAAAAGAATTTCAGAAGCCAAGCTGCTACAGCTCACTTGGCACAGCCAGGCTCTCTCTCCCCTTTCATTTACCTCTTCCAGTTTATCACCTGCCAGCTTGCTAAGTGTGCCTCCTATTAACTGAGATCAATCAGTCCCACAGCCATTCCAGTTTCAGGATGTACCAGACAAATGGTTTTGCAAGAGTTCAAGCTCCATCCTTAATCCTATGAGACCAGTCATGTTTCTAGTTTAAAAATGAACATGGGAACTACTGTTGGCCTTTATTTAGCCCAGGTTTCTAAATAAAAAGGTAGTGGCCACCAGATCTTGTTAGATTAAAAATAGCCCGTTAAGTTCATGAGGCAAGAGGGAAGCTATTGTATTGAATTTCCTTGGAATATAACTAGACATTCAAAACAATTTAAAGAAAAAAGAAGAAGAAGAAAAAAGAAAAGGCTTTTGTGCTTTTTCTGCTGCCAGAATGAAAAAGCAACAAACATTGATATATGGAAGTTTTGTTCTTTCACTTTTCCGCTGATCCCATTTTCAAATCTGGCATTTTCTGGTGAAATACTCAAATCTTGGAAGAAGGAAAAAAATTACTGGCAGCTTTTATTTTGTCCAGAACTGGTGGCTCAATAATTACAAGGCAGCTGAATCTCACAGAAGCCACTTACTAATGTGCTAGGATGCTGTTCTTTTGTGTCAATAACAGCACCAAGTACAGGAAGCTTTCCCAGCAATTAGGCACCATTTACACTCTACAGAATTACTGCACTAGAATTTCTCTCATACTCTTTTAAGATCAAAACCCAATTTTAAAAAAAAATCAACAGTGTTTTTTGGCTCTGCATGAGGCTATATGACCAGGGCGAAAACTATTTTTTCCTCAAACACTGGTAAAAATAAAATGCCCTACTCACAACCAGATTTTGAATTGGGGTTCTTTTCTGTGGTGTGTAGCTGCCTGAATTTTGCTATTAAACTTGCAGGCACTGACCGCACAGAAAATGCAATTACATCTCCCTGCCTCTCTTGTGCTCTGTAAGGAGGATTTTTTTTTTATTATTATTTTTTTACTGTTCCAACTTATTTTGAAGGCTCAGTAAGATTATATGAGGCAACTCCAGCAATAGTCTCTAAGCAATGGCCAACACTGTGAAGCTTTGGGGACTTTTTCGAATTGTGAAAGGTTTTGCACTCACCATTTTATTTTTTCTAGAATTAGTGTTTTCAAATACAATTTTAAACCCCACATATATATTCTTGCCTGTGACACAAACTGAAATAACACCAAAAAAAATCAACAAACCAAACAAGAAACCACAGACTGGAAAGGCCAGCCCCTACCTACCCACCCCTTCATCCCTGCCAGAGATATAAAACCCGTTTTAGAAGGTATCTGTTGAAGAGATCACATTATTGGCGTGTTTGCAAGTTTTACAAAAGCCGAAACATCATTTCAAGGTGGGGTATTTTTGTTGTTTGGGTTTTGTTGTTGGTTTTGGGGTTGTTAGGGTTTGCAGTTTTTCTTAAAGGGAGGGAGGAGAGAGGGGCAAATCAATAAATCAGCAATTTTACCAAGCAGTTTTCCCCACTCACGGATGAAACAACTACTTAAGCAATCTTTGGCAGAAAGCAGTACTGCACTATGAGTACTTTGTCAGTGAGTTGATTTCAGGGAGAATGTGAGTGTCTATATGCAGATTTCCCTGAAATAAATATAATGGGACATTAACCCCTTCTTTACCTCCTTCACAAGAAAATGAAATTTAAAAAATAGCCTTGCCTTTCCTGAGAGTATGCATTTACTTTTATAGTCAGAAAGTCTGCTTCTTTTAGCCATCTGTAATCCTGAATCTGTTGGAAGAGCACGCAAAACATTTAAGAGAAGATGAAGAAACCTACGTTTGCAAAAATAAAATCTACTATTTCCCTTTGGCAGAAAATGTGAGGGCACTTACGGGAGATTGCTTCCATGTCCATTAGTTGCCTAGGTTTATGCATCCAAAAGCCAGACCAAAAATACTATAGAATTTAATTCCAACAGAGATAACTTTAGTTGACTTTTCTCACTTTACCCAAAATGATCCCCCAAATAAGACATTCTGCTTTAAGGAACACCCACATACCCCCTCCCTCCCACTTTATATGCAGTATGATTTCTCTAGGTGGTCTGGACTCTGGTTGAAAACACCGTCTCCCAGTTACCAAAGAAACAACTATTTCTTTGTGGCCTTCAGTGGATGCATGGACAGAAGAGGCAGGAGCTGGGTTGAACTGGGCTATTTTTGTTCAACTCCGGAACTTCTGTTTTCTCCATACACTAGCTGCAAACTCCACCAGTAATCTGCATGGTCTTAAGGTATCTTTTTAGGTGTATAATTTAAAACAACATATTATACATCACCTAATAGAAATTTTCCCTCTAACACTTAAGGAGACATCAAATGACTGTTTTTAAATAAACTATAAATATCCCATGTTTTCCTTTGCTTTTTGTCAGTCCAAGGGCTAGGGGTCTTTTGTTGGTTTTAGATTTTCTTTTTTATTGTAAGCTTTTTTGGACAGGTTAAAAAGGCTTATGGCTTCTTAAAGCCAGGTAACAGATTTGAGGCCTAACTTGGTATCCTGTGGTAAAAATAAATGTAGCCCAGGTCTTTAGGAGGTCGTTCTGAGGCACAGACTCTAAGGTCATTGTAGATCACCCATCTGAAATGAAAATAAGATTGATTACATTCCATGTGTATAAAAATAATCACAAATTTATCAGTGACTTCTCAGACCCAAATTTCAAAGACATTAAAATCTAAAATTAGGCATTGCAACAAGAACAAAAGATGAAACAAAACAGCCAGAGAAGGTTTATTGCCAGCCAGAAACTGAAAAGGAAGAGGGATGTGCAGAGGAATGTGTAGTTACAGTTCAAGTGAAGGAAAATCAGGGATTCCCAATGCCAAATAATAGCAGCATATCAAAATCACAGCTGAGATCAGCACTGCAGTACTAGCAGTACTAGTATCAGCTCGTAGTTTGATGGGTTTCTGTTGATGGGGAATGAAAGGAAGTTGGGGCAAACTCCGATAAACAAAGCCAGATACAGAACTGATGTCCCAAAATGAACAGAGATTTGGAACAGCAAGCACAGGAGAGCCAATGCTACATTTCAGCACAGACCTCAGTGGAATCAGAACTGATTCATCACATCTACAGTCTGTAACAATCTAATTTCTTTGGTGGTATACCTGGTAACAACATGTGTGTGTTTTGTCTGCCATGAATACACACCCTGCTCTGGACAGATGTACACTTCAAAGAAAGCATTTGCTTGTCCTTGTGTGTGTCTCCCAGTTCCACTCACCTTCCTTCTTTTTTGAGATGACAAACATAGTGGCCACTCATTGTGGATGTTCCCATGTGGCTGATGAACCCAAGCAGCTCATATCCTGTTTGAGAAATACAAACGGGACCATAACTCTTTTATTTCTAACACTGAAATATGACTCCACAGGTAACTTTCTATTACTGGAGAAGCAGCTAATCTTCTAACTCCTAACTCAGACTGCATTCCCAAACACAATTTCTGTTAACTGCAGCATATTCTTGCTTTAACTAGTGGTCAGATTCACCATCAAACATCAAAACAATCCAACTCAAACCCACACAGACCTGTGCGCATACAGCAGGGCTGTGTCACAGTCCCTGCTAGGAAAGGGAAAACAGCAGATTCATTCCCAGTTCACAGGGAAGGAACACAGAAAGTGCCAGATATGGAGTTCATTCTACACACATATTAGCTATGTCTATAAGTGTGATCACTTATCCCTATCAAACAAAACCCAGAAGTTTACATTTCAGCAGCCCGCAAAAGACAGGACAGGAAAGAAACCTCTTCCTTTAATACGAGGAGATTTTTTTGTGCTTAGTGTCTCTGGAGACCTCAGCATTGGTTCTTGCTCCCCACCCATTCATGCCATTCACCCAAATTACTACCAAAAGTGAAAGGGTACCTTCTTTCAGGATATTGCATAAGGACAGGGGCCTGGATTTTGGTGGAGAAGGCTTTCTGGAGCCATTTTACAGTATCATGTTGATTATCAGGATTTCAGGCACTCAGTAAATGGTCTCAGTCTATAAAGGCTAAGTACCACAAAAAATAATTATTCCAAATCTTTTTTTTTTTTTTTAAACCTAATGATAATCAATGTTTCCCATATGTCCAAGAGACTTAAGATTGTTCTTTATAGTGTTAGAAACATAATTCTTACATAATAACAGCAACAACAGAAACAAAAATCAAATTGCTGGTAATACTTTTGTTTTTACAAGACCATTACAGTCAAGATCAGATGTACAAGTTTAGAACATACTACAGTTATCACAACTGGGCACTAAAGACCCTTCAAAAACCAGCATGTGATACCCTTATGTTAGAACCACCGCTGAGCTTTTGTACTCTAGTGCTTTTACACTTAGAGTAGGTTCTTTGCCTACTTCACAACTTTGACGGCTGTACATTAGCCCCATCTTGTGGTTTATGTGGCAACAGTATGACCGTGGATCTCAAAGAAAAAAAAGAAAATCGCAAAGCAGTACATGCAGGATACCAACTATTCCCGCCATATTTAGAACAAGGAACTTGGCTGAAGGGTTTATCAAATCTCCCATCAGACCACAGGAGGGCAGAAACTCAGGTGGTCTGTAACAGCGGTGTTATCTTTAGGATGCTCAGCCTCTGAAGATTTAAACAGTCTAGTTTTTCTTTGTCTTTTTATCTTATAGCAAGAAAACAAAAGTAAAGCTAGGCCAGGAGAGACTTACATGCTGTAGCAACAAGAAATTTGGACTGAGGTTATGCATTAAGTCCAGGGAAAGAGTTTTCTGAGCAAACAGAGCACACAGAACTTAGCAGCCCCACAGAGCTGGACTCCGCCCCAGAAGCAAGATTGGAAGTAAACTGTCCGGCTCACGTCCAAAAATCCACAATAACTACTTGCAAAACAGAAAGGAGCTCTATGAATGGTGTAGGTGTGACGCAACAACATGATAGCCAGTTCAAAGCTGAAGGAGAACTTACTTCCAGATCCGTCTTTGATCCTGGGTCCCTCCGACCCTGTCCCTGCAAGGATATTGGCATTAACATTGTTCTCCGTATCCATCATGTCCAAAGCAGGCTCACTTTCTTCCTCGAGTTCAGGATGGCTGAAGATCCATTCCAGTGCACGCTCCAAATTATTGTTCTGTGAGTCAAACCAGCAAAGGAACAGCCTTTAATACATTCTCTAGCATCATGCTACCACTCAGTCTTTGAACAGAGTAAGGATTATGTTCAACAGCACTTAAAACTTTTAAGATACATACTCTACCTCCATAGAAAATAGTATTCAATAAGCACTCTGCAGAAGCTTGACATATGGAAAAGAAATCCTCCCACATCTAATCCCCACGGCCGCCCAGTTCTCATCTGAAGATGCATAGTCTTTAGGCATCCAGGTTGTTCTTCAACAGATGGTAAAAGAAGCTAAGTTTTCCTCACTCCCCCCCCACCCCCCAACTTTAACCTTCATGCGAAACAGACAAACCACCTTCCCCACTCTAACCCAGACGACTCAGGCATCCCACACTTTGCCAGAATAGTTCTATGTGTATCATCCATTAAGTGGATTTTTATATGCATGTTTCAAAGGTATCCGAGTCTGCACATGTACTAAGTACATACAAAACAAAACTCAGGGGCTACCAATAATTCATGGAACTCACTGTTGCCTTCAGTGCTCGAATTGCTAGATTCCTTTGGAAGCCCATGGAAATTATAATTGCAACCATCTCTTCAGGAGGTTGGTTATCTAGCCCAACAGCTCCAAACACAGCTGCTCCACTGGAAGCAACTTCTCCAAATGCAGATATGACCAATGGCTCAGCAAAGTCTGGAATAAACAAACATTCATCAGTTCATTCTTTTCTCCCACTGAACTGGAAATTCAACAACAAACACAAACAAACAGGACCTCAAAAACGTCCTGAAATCAATATAAGTTCATTTCACTGTCTCATTTGGGACTTAGATGCATGGAAAGCCTTAAAAACAACAAAATGAACATGCACATTACAAAATATCCAGGTGGACAAACTCATACTGAGCAGGCTGGAACAACTTGGCACATCACAGATCTGAAACAACTGCAGGAGAGTAGCAAAGATTGGTATGGAAGCAATGATGACACCAAACAGCAGACAACCCAGCTGATACATGTATAGATGTAAAATGAACTGATTCCCTAGCTGAAATATGTCAGCTAAGCCCAAATGAAAATTGTTCCCCATTTACACAAGCAACATAAAACCCCAGAGTGAAGTGTGAACTCAATCAAATCTGGAGTTTTCTGGCAAGAGAGTGCCCAGATATACTTCAATGCTGAATCACGAGTCCAAACTTTGCATGGGTGAAACACAGAAAGTGGAGAACATCTAGCAGCCCTGTCCATCAGTAGATAGCCCAAGCTCTAAGTACAGCATGAATGCTCTAGCCTGAGCTAGAGAAGGCTGATATGGAAGAAAAGCATTTGGACCACAGGATTCTTTGTACTTACACTTGATCACAAGTCAGCTCCCCCCTTAGCAGCACAGACCTAGCCAAAGGGTGGAAAACAGAGAGCTGGTCCACACCATCAGTGAGGACAGGAGTGTACTTCTGGTGTAGCTTAGGTTTGTTCTCCTCTAGGCAGAGGATGCCACATAATGGTCAAGATCTGCATATCCCAGGAGCAGCTTAGGAAAATTCACTCACACCTCCAGGTTTCCTGGGGTGGGGAAGGGGGCTGTTGTTTCTCTGTCACACCTTATAAAATTTCTACTGACTGCCAAAATATACAACCAGGAGTTGAGTTTAACTTAAACCTTCCAATCACTGACCTGGTTCTTCCATGTGTGCAATGATCCAGTTGAAAGCGACTTCAGCACCGAGGTTGCCTGTATAGTACACGGCTTTCCGACATGCTTCCAAAGGAAACCCCATCTCTGCCAGTTGCATAACTGAAGACTCATCAATATCTAGAGCTACAAGAAAGGACCTTCTGAAACATAAAAGTCTCATTTCATCCATTGTATAGTGTTTCTTACTGTTATTCACAGTGCCACATACTGCAGTACACATCACTTGGATTTGTGTTAGTACCACAGTAAATCCACACCCATTAGAAAACAGCCCTTGTACAAAGTATTATAGTATTTGTTTATGGACTTAGTGGTAATCTTCTGCCCCAGTAATCTACATAGATCCTTTAGGAATTCACCAAGGTTTAAGGACTTTATTTATTCAAAAACCCCACCACTGCATTTCAAGGTGTGAAGAAATTGGGTGCTGTGCTTAGCTAGAGATGGCAGCCAAAAGCAATCACCTCCCGTAAAGGCAGGATCTTGCAGGTGAGAGAAACAGCCACTGGATGTAGCAGTCTCCAACTGAACTTCATTTCTGAATGACAGGGCCCAACAGCTTCAACTGAGATCGGAGTCCAGAGGGAGCCAGGCAGGATCAAGTAGCTGTGACCCCCAGAACCGCAAGACTCTGCCAATGAGCAGCAGCTCATATTCTGGCCACGCTGATGATACTGCAGACTCCTTTACAGTCCTGTACACATGGAAGTAAATGCTGAACAAGTACAAAAATCAGCTGTTATTTAGAAGCATGCAATTATTTAAACTTCACGCATCTATATGAGGACAGGGAAGCTATTAGCTGAGCAAAAGCATGACAATTTTTTAAGCAGCTGAAATACCAGTCTCAGAAAAATGAGATACATACACTCCATGAAATGGTTCGTCATATGATCTGAAAATTAAGAAAGGGAAAAAACAGGGAAAAGGACTTACATGAAGGCTAAGAAGATTCATATGGGAAAAACAATTCCATATTTTTAAAGTCATAGAAACATTTGACCTCATACAGGCAGGGCATGTTCATCCTGACATCCCTGATTTTTTTGCCATGAATTAGACCAGGGATGTTTCTGCCCAGTAATTTCCCTAACAACTCAGAGTCACTGGTACTATAAATCAGTAGGAAATATAGATGAAGGCTGACCTAAACCAACTTAAGCAAGAATCTCTTTTGTCATAAGTAAGGTACCATCATTCATGCATTTACAACAAAACCAGGTCAGTCCATTGAGCAAGAGGACAAAAAAGAATAGGCCTTTGTAAGGAACCTACGGATAACAGACAAAATTAAAACCTTTAGAGAACTGAATTTTGCCATATTTGCCAATTTTGCTCTGGCACACAATTCCAGATACTAGCTTCCTTTCACACACATACAGCTTGATATTATACTACCACTATTATAAATATCCAAGCAAATGGGGCAATCATGTCATGAGAGGAGCTGCATTACTGTTTTCCTATGAAATACTGCGGCACCCAAACTTAAGTCACCTGGAGGAAATTTTAACAAGCTGGGTCTAAGGTCACACTACAAAAATGTGATTTTACTTCTCTAAATCAATTCATTCTCCAGAGAAACCCAGGAAATGAGGAAGGAGTGTATTCTATATTCTAATATTCTTGTTTCTGAACTTTAGCATAAAAGAAACAGTATTTTTTTAAAAAAAAGCAGCAAAGCATGTTAATCACTCCTCTTTCTGCTCTACAAATATTTTAATCCACAGTTTGACATCAGCTCCTTCAGACAGAGCCTTTTTTAATAAGCTGCACAGTCCACTTCCATCCAGAGGACTACACATGCATGCACAGCTGCTAGGGCCTACTGCAACCTCACAATTCTTGTAATTTAGAAATGAATAAGATTTTGAACCTTAATCTATGTCTGGAAAGCTCTGTTCCTAATCGTATATTATGTGTCGTTTTACTGTGAATGAATCAGCTCTGAAGACATGGTGTGTTTGTTGTTCCACTTTGAACCAAGGTGTTTAAAGTTATCCAAGTAAACTCTGTGACTACACAGATGACCATCCACTCAGAACTGCAACACTAAAATCCTACAGCAAATAATCATAGTAAGTGGCAGATTTTAAAATTCCTTCTGACCAGGACAGACCATATACTGTACACAAGGGAGTACACAAAACCAGCGAGGTTGATTTAGCCACAGTACCATCCAGACTACTTTATCACCAGGTTTTAGACAAAATTTAGTATAGGAATGCTCAGTTTAGTAACACCTCTTATGTAAAGGTAAGAAATGAGTGGATTAATGCTCCACTCCACTTCTGCCACCTGTCATGAGACTCCATGTAGGGATCTGAGACCAAGTCCTTTGCACTGGGCCCTGGCAAGTGCATAATGACTTTACTGAAAGGGAGTCATGAACATGCACTGAGGGTCAACGAATGGACAGAAGATGCTCTCTGTGTGTAGCTGATTTTCCTACATGTAGAGGTCTTCAGAAACTTCTCTATCCATCTATTCTAGATGATCAACATTCAGTAAAAATGGGCACAAGGCCTTCATCCTTAAGTAAAAATCATCATCCATGCATATAGAAGACATGTAACAATTCTGTTGGTAAAGAAGAAGAGATCATAATGCAGCACAAGCTGCTCCACCGAGCAGCACTATACTACTGAAAAAGAGGCAACCACCATGCAGCAGGGTAAGCACGAGACTATAGCCAATAAAGCAAGTGAAATAATCTGTTTCACAATACATGATGTCTACCTCTGAGCACAGCAATTTGAGAAAAATATTAATTATTTGGAGATAGTCCAGAGCAACAGCATCAATCATAAATCCTGAAAACATCAAACCAGAAAAGCTGGAAGAACTAGGATTATCGAGTAGGGAATTTAAAAAAGTCTGTGGGGTGTTCTAAGAGTCTTCAGTTATAGAATCACATAAGTGCTTTTTTCTCCATAGCTCCAAAAGGTGAAGGACTGAAGAGAATCAGTATGTGCTAGAGGGAAAGTGGAATACAGGAGAGAATCAGAGAAATGTAGTCAGTAAATACCTTTTGGGTCATTGGGAATGATAACTGGAGGACCAATATCTGGAAGTTCCTCTTCTCCTGGCTGGAGACCCCTGGCCCGAAGGTGGTTGATATCTAGGAAATCTGGCATGTCTATAGAAACATCTACAAAAGCAGAGAAACAGGTTAAGCTTATGAATCCAGCAAAATGACCTCATGGTCCAACCTATACCTTCAGGGAGGGGACTCTGGTACTCAAGGTCCAAACACAACCAGGATTCTCCTGAAAACCGTTCTTTGAGAAATTTAGAACACTAAAGCAGAATTTAACTAGGAGGTCAGACTACCTGAAACTACTATAAGTCCATAGACCTGACGGATTGGTTCAATTTGTCATAAAAGGAAAGAAAATTCAATTGGGATATACACAGCGTAAACTTGAGACTCAAGCCCGGTCCTCATAGACCAAAGTGTGTACACCTCACAGATTATCTTGGATAGAATGAGAAAAAGGTAAATATAACAGGCACATACCAAGCTTTTTGGGTATCCAATCAAGGCCAAAGGTGAATTTCTTTATCTGCACCACTAGGTACTCAGGAAACGAAGCAAAACGAGAAGTTCTGGGAAGCAAAAGAAATACAGTTCATTGAAATAAGGCAACAAAATCACAAGAAGCACAGATTTCAGTACCTCAAGCACACTGAGATAAGTAACTCTAGACTCTAGTGAGATCAATAGTGATAGATTTTACAACGATAAATTTAACAAAAAAGTTTTTAAGCACAGTGGAAAAGTACAGTAGTAGCTTTCTATACGTTCATATCCTCAATGTCAGCCCAAACCCTTGCAGACAATTCAGTTTGTAGGAAGATTATAGAAAACAACTACAAGTAATACTAAAATTGCTTACTCAAGTTGTTCTGAAGTTGAATGTCAGGAAATAGTATTTGAATGACATATTGGCTATATGTCATATAATTTCAGAGCATAGAGTTAAAACACATCTTGGACAGAATGGAGTAACAGTTACATCTGTTATTTTATTCATTCTCTTTCTAGTTACAGTATCATTGTCCATGAGGTATAAGTCCACCTACAAAGCATTTCATTAAGCAAAGATAAATAAAAACTGTCATTTGTAGTTTTTCCACATGCAAGTGCTATATAAAAAACCCCCCTACATTATATTCTTACTGAGCTACTACAATATTTATCAAAGTAGATAACTCGTGAGTTTAAGGGGATCCCTGATATTTGCCCACTTAGTGAAAAGAGAAAGTTTAATCTTGAACACAATGTAATGTTCTATGTACCACCATCCTCCCTTTCCACGCTCCCATTTTTCCCACATTTCATTTCCTGCATCCTTTCTTTTAACTTTCATTCCCACATACCACCCCTTCTTCTAATTCACCTAACTCTGGTTAAAATACAGCAAATGTATCATAAATATAAGATCTTCCTACCATACCCTAAATAACTACTTTCTAAATTCTTGTTAGCACCACCTTGCAATTTTAGTAACTTTATCATCTGCAGCACAAAACTTTTAAATTTTAAATAGCAAATTATTCTTCATCTTCAATGTGATTGAAGACCTAGAGGATGAAGAACAGCTAAATTAAAATTTAACTCTGAATCTGTTGGAAGACTAGAAATGTTCTTCCGACATGTTCACAGTTAATAAAAAAACTTTTAGATTTCTTCTGCATTTTTCTCCATCATGTGCACTTGTCTCCCAATTTTCAATACCATGTCAGTGAAACTGTATGCTAATCTAAGAAAGCAATGAGTCATTGATACTGCAAGTGATCTAAAAATAGAAGGTACTGAGCCACAGCAAACCAGTTGCACAGCCCAATTTTCAACCACTCCTTGCTGCTAACATAAAAATTGAACCAGATTAGAGACTAACTCTTGTTCTCAGCAATACTGCCCCTGAAAATTGCACTGATCTCTGCTTGCCATCCTATTTCTTCTTAATGTTTTTTTAAGCCCAAGATGTTATTGGTTCTTTAATCTATCTGGTTATAAACATACAAGACAGATTCCTTCTTTTATATGTCCATCTTGTACCATGGCCCCCTGTAAGTGACAGCAAACTTTACAGATGCAGCCACTGTAGCATACAAAAGGTGACAGGTTGAAATCCAAACACAAGCAGTAAAGAACATAAAACATAATAACATCATAAAAAAAAAAAGTTTTCAGCATAGCATTTCACAAATACAAAAAATTCCATTCACCTAAAGAATTTTCTCACAAGAAACACAACCTTAATTTGCTTCACCCTGTTTTGTTGCCACACGGTGCCCTTCAGCATTTTTAGTCAAATGAAGACCAGACCGCATAACCTCTTGGCATTTGATAGTTGAGAAACAATTTATTTCCTGCTCGACTGGTCAATACAACTCTCAACAGGCTTGACCCGCACATTACATGTATGAGCCCCAACACTAATACAATGCCAAAGCCCACTATGACTTTGTTTCTCTCAGCATCACCTCCAGGTAGCAAGATAAACACAAAGCACTACTACTAAAAATCAATAGATTTTTAATAGGCAGCCAGACACACACTTACTTAACTCCTGCAGATTTTGCTTGAAGGGCACTGCTCCAGAAATCCTCTACATTGTTTGGTTCAGAAAAGGCCTGCAGACACGCACTAAATGGGATCTTGGCACGGACAAGCTCTGGTGGAGGTCTCCTTGCAGCTTCTGCTTCTCGTCTCTTCAATTCATAGGCAATTAATTCATCTGAGAAATAGACACGACTATTAAAGCTAAATAAATATCATGATTATGAAATCCCTCACCAGTCTTATTTTAGCAAGTGTAGAAATGCAGAAACCTACAATACTGCTTTTACATGGCTTTAACTAGACATCATAACTTTGTCTGTATTGGGGTTAGGAACTACACTTAACAACCACACCTCTTTTTTGAAGGTTCCTGCTTGTGGTAAAAACACAGAACTGCAAATAGTGGGCAACAGGCAATTAAAACATTGCCATGACAGCCAGAATCCTGTGTTAACAGTAACACGAACTACCCATTTCATCAGGTAAATCTGACCTGGAAAATTATTGCTGTCTATCTGTGTCATCTGACTTTCTAGACAGGACAGGATTATCTATGATCTAGAAAGAGTCCTGACACTGGCAAGTTGAGCAGCATATGGTAAATTCATAAACCAACATGCCTCCTGAGCCATAACCTGGAAATAACATGCTCTGTTATAAGCAACAGAATCATCACTGAAACTGATGAACAAAGAACATGAAATTCTCCAAAACTTAAACTTTCAAGTCAAAAAGGTCATTTTAAAATGTATTGTCCAGTTCAAAGAGTTGCAAGCTAAGTGAAAAGCAGTAGGTGGAATTCTCTGTCTTGTGCTGTTTCAAAGGATCTGATCAAACAATTGGAATAGTTCCTTCTGGCTTTAAAATATTTTAAATTTCGAGATTATGTAGAAACCAAAGGCACATCCCCCTTCTAGTATTCCTGTGATGTCCCCTTTACTTCCACCTCAAACATCTGTTGTTAGTCTGCAAGACTTTTCACCGCTGATTGCAGGGGCAACCAAGATATGTCAGTACCTCCCTCCTGCTTCCAAGCTCTCCAGCTTCCTCAGCCATTTTCTCCTTTAAAACCAAGTTTGCTTTGTCACGCAGCTCACAGGCATAAAAAAAACGACTCCTGATATTAAATCAATGTCCACCAATTCATCCTCCTTCCCTCGTCTCCTAAAGCCCAGGATATCCAAATTTTGTATTTTGGTCTTAAAGATTACAAACTATCTTCTACCCCTATTATCTACTATCACATTAGATCTTATAATCTCCTGCTAATGAACACAAAGCTGACTTGGGTTTTGGTTGGTTTTGGGAGTGGTATTTTTTGTTATTTTGTGTGTGTTTGTTCTTACAATATATTCATTAGTTAGGATGTTCAGTTCCTTTTTTAGAATTAAGAAATTTTTATATACTGGTTAATCACCCAGGACAAAGGAAATCCAATCCTAATGAGGATCTCTGGGCACACACATGCACAAAACCAAGGGTAAATAAATTGTACTACAAGAGGTATGGCACATCCCTGGGTCAAATCCAGGTTAAGGTTTTAAATCACAAATCTCTGACATCTTTATCATACAAACTGCTACCGTTCTTGGTGATATATTATGGAGTGGTAACACTTAATGGTGGTCCCACAGTATGAGAAGAAATCTGTCTGAAAAACCGCCATTATTCCAGGTAGAATTCTTCCCTAAAAAAATAAGCAGGGACGATAGAGCCACAAACTGATTTGTGTTTAAAATCTCCTTCAAAGAAAACAAAACAGAGTAACTTTCCCCTGAACAGTTCATTGGTTTGATTTGCCATATGGCCTTGAACCATTCTATCCATATAAAGAGACCACATTGGGGTGAGAACTTAATTCCCTCGTGATTGAGAGAGTCGATAGAAGGTCATCAATAGACCAGTTTCTTTCTTTACCTTTGTTTGTTGCTGCCTCCATGGCAACAGGTAACTGCATGATATAGTCCACCCTCTCTGTGTAGCGGACCTTTCTGGACTGGCAGCATTGTGTGCGTTCTTCCACCAGGAACCGGAAAACATCACTAGGGTTTTCTGAACCTACAGGGTTCCTCTGAAAGGAATGTTAGATCCAGTGACTTAAGTGACGAACATTAAAATGACCAGAGAACCCAAAGGATGCTGGTTGGTTTATGGCAAGCACAAAGACACCAATCTTGCACCCAGATCTAGCAGCTCAGCTTACTTCTTATTGCATGCAGAACTCTTGCACCCACAGAGAATCCCACCGGAATCCACAATGTCTGCATACACAGCAGTATCTTTCTACATAGTAATTTGCAGAGTATATACCTAACGAATCTGACTGAGTCAAGGTGAACAGAAGAAGGTAGGAAGGTGACAGGTAACAATAAAACTAGAAAGCTCAGGTAAATAACATGGAGCATCCTTTCAGTACATAGAATTGCTCCTACCACTCCGAATCTGCACTGCAACAGAACAAGTCACTTTTAATTCATTATCCAGATGGGGATGTCATACAAATAATATACCTCCTCTTTATTGTTCACGTTAATGTCTGTTATCAGACAAAACCCAGAAAAATGTCTTCTAACCACCCTATAATCAGTACACGTGTTTTGAGATGTGGTACATTATGCATGCAAATGTGAATAACTTCCTCTAAACTGTACCACATGAATAAACACCCTTGATTCTTAGGGAAAATGGGGAAAAAGACGGAGGAAGGATAGACAAGAAAGAAATGCTTTAGATCAAATGTGCATGTATTTGTAAATTTCCTTTTCAGAAAGACAGCATTAAAATTCACAGTTATGATTCTCTTAGACACAGCATTGAGCTGGTGGTGATTGGAACTAATATTTTAAACAGCAATATTCAACTGACAAATAGTCACACTTTGCTTTCAGCAGCAGAGACCTTCCTCCCATAATGATTCAATGACGTACACCTGGAATTTGTAAAAGAACTGGACATGGTAATTAGTTTGCTCCCAATGATGACATAAATGGGGAAGAATAATAATCATAATACCCAATTCATTAATATTCCAAGACAGATTACAATATGAAAACAAATGGATAGCATGTAATCATAAAACAAACAGCAATTTAAGACAGTCACATATGTTTGTCAATCTTATAGCCTGTACAGTTATGCTTGACCTCTTCATATCTCTTGCAGTTGCTATCAGTGGCATCTGCCCTGTGTGTGGTCATGCAAGAGTCTGAAGTACAGAGAAGAATTAAAGAAATAAATGTTTCTAAACCAAAATACACTTTAATTAAAAATAAAAGAGCCACTCATAAGAGCTCTGCCCTCATTGTCTAATATAACCAGGGAAAAGAAGCAGTAATTCAGATTTTCTCACCTCTACTAGATTTATGAGATGTAGGAAAAATTCCTGTGCGTCTTGTTGTCTATTAGAGGAGAATTCTGGGTGGCCTTTACTTATAAAAGCCTTAAACATTTGGGGAGATATTCCATTGTGTTGAAGCTAAATAAAAGAAAGAGAAACCTTTTAAAGAAGGATTTTTATTCATTCCTGGACCAAACATCCCAAATTCACTCCACTAGATCTATCTATGGCCCATTTCTGCCACTGGAGAAACGATAGTTTCAGTTTCATCTGGGTTTCCACTTTAATAAAAACTGGAAAGGTCCGGAAACATGATTTAAGGTTTTTAGACTATGTTCTATGACATATTTCCTAGAGCATTCACTCAATCTGATTTTTCTACATCATTTGCAAGTTAAAAGAGATTGTTGAAGGTCTGCTAAAGGTTAGCAGTTTCCAGAAAGGCTAAAAACCTACACTGTTTTCTAACATTTAACATTCCTGTTCTGCCTAAAAGTACATGGGCATTGAAGCACTCCGGTATATCAGCTAGCAGCTTTACTCAGGACAAAGTCTTTGCAGAGATCTCTACAGAATCAAGCAGAAAACAACTAATGTGTGCAGCATGCATTCCCAGATGGGTTAAGAACAGAAATGAATCTGCGATTTGCAGGTGTTGGTCATGTTGAAGGATCATAACATACTGCCTTTAGCCACTCAATTACATCAGTAGGAAAGTACCCTAAATTAGAAAATCTCTAGCTTCCAAGAGAGTCCTAGTTTTGACTTTCTCACCCTCTATATCACTTTAATAAGACTCCCCAACCACCCCAAATTGCATCCCCAAGACAACACTAGCTAGCTATTATGCCTTTTAAATAACACTTTTGAAAGGGTCAGAATCTTTTACTCAGATTTCCCCTCATCCTCCATGAGACCAAATAATTCTCAAGACAATCCAAGCAAAAGTGTAGCCTTTAGGATATGTCAGAGGCTGTTGAAAACTCGGCCGATCACATTCTTTACTACAGTTGCACTATCATATCAATATAAAAATAGAAAAAGCAGCATAAAATGGAAGGCACATAAAACACACACTAAAAGAGCAAACTATTACTCTTAGTTTCACCAGGGTAAGGTATTCCTAGACCCATTGAAATCAGAAGCAGATTCTCAATTCTAATGCTTTTTCGGTTTCTGGCGGTACATCAGCAACTGCATTAGGCTAAAGATGCTCTTTAAAGGCTCTGTAAAGAGACAGAGTCTCATCAGTAGTGCTTGAACAAAGAGATGTTCTAGGGATTTCTGAATCTTGGTTTATATACTGCTTCAGTGTCCTCCTCAGCTGCCTTTCATCAAACCTAGGACTGGGGAGAGAAATGCATAAAGCAGCTCAAATTACTATATACCAGGCTTCTTTATATGTCAGAAGCAAGAATATGGCAAGATGGCACATTTACCCTAATGTATAATGCAATGAGTTTGGAATCAAGCCTTGTTTCCACCTATACACTTTTTACTGAGCCATTTGAGCAGGGAAAAATGTGCCTTGGCACAACCTATAGAAGAGGATAAGATCTTGCCCTCTAAACCCTTCCCACCTCAAGGACAAGAAAAATAACAGAAGAAATGGCAAAGCACTAAACTGAAAAGCAAGTCCTAGCTGATGACCCTTTAGGCTTTCAGCCTGTTTGTAGTGGGTTCAAGAAAACTGCTGCCATTTCCAGACTAAACTCCTGTGGTGAAAAATTTTAGCTCCATGGTACTCTGAGTATAGAATACCTAGCATACTTTCCCCATCAACAGTTGCAAAACAGTTTAGCTAAATATAGACTGTGGTGGACCACTGCAGATCTCATATGAATGCTTTTACAGGCAACAGCTCCCCAAACTTTGGATGAATTCCAAAGACCCAGAAAACTAGAGAACTTCTTAGCGTGGGGGAGGGGGAAGTCAAAGAATAAAAATAAAATGAAGAATTGATTTTACAGACATAAAGCAGAAACACTTGAAAACACTGAAGGCCTAAAATGCTATGCAATTATACTTATTCTAGACATCAGTACAACTCTCTGGATGAAAACATACTATGCATATGTATACCAGTGTTAGTGGGGGGTGTACAAAAAAAAAAGCAAGCACCCCCAAACTGACAAGACAGATTTGTATGCCCAGAGCGAGGGAATGGAGAAAATATAACTGATTTTTTGTTTTCCCTAAGCAAAACTACAATACAAGAAAAAAAACAGTAAAAGCTGTTTCAAATCCTAGTACCTGCTAGGAATTCCCCGATAAGGAAGCCATCTGACGCATTTAACTACAACTTTATTAAACCAAACTCACAAACACAAGTATTGTTAAATGCCAGTAGATGATATAAAACTGTCAGGTGGTAGTAGCCATCTGTCATTTAAAAGTTCTCAATATCTCTTTGCTAGTAGTGGGTACTGGGCTAAACATGGAGGTGTAGCTTTATTTGAAAGGTTCAAGTCCCTGAACTTCCAGCACATCATTCTTCATTCACATCCTGTACCTGTTTAAGAACGCGGGTCAGTGAGTATACATAATTTACTGTGAGAGGTCTGTTGAAATCTATTCCACTATTCATTATTCACAGCGATGAGTTGGTAAGTTTTAACTTTATTTAAAGGAAACAAGCAGGATTCATTTGTTGTTCCAAAACAACAAATAGCTACTGTACAAACCAATTACTCAGGAGATGCAGGACTTTCAGACCATACAAACTACTCTGTACCAGATACTCTATCTCTGTCCAAATTTTCCTTGCCATTCTGATTTCAGAAGAAATTACTGTATCAATAACTCATAGATGAAGGTAGAGTAAAATATCTATTACCACGGAAACTATCACCATGCTTCTGTGACAGAAGCGTGCATGACTTCTGCTGCATGTAAAACTACAGCTTGGTATCAGAGACTCTTTCTCCATAAAGACAGGTCTCGCCTACAGGTAGTATTTTCAATACTGGTTATTACTAGACCTTTCCTTTCTAAATATCCCACCTATGGAGTCTGAGGTTGGACTCCACATGAGTGGGACCACAGCAAGCTTGGGGTCACAACAGAGGATGGCAGGGAAACACATATATTCTAGATCCAGTTTTACCAGCATCACTCTGAAACAAGATGTTTCAAGGTAGCTGGCTTGAATAGTAAAACAAACCTAAAATAACAGGTTCACTTGGATGGATAACATAGTCCCGATAATTAACATTTTGCTTAAGACAACTGTTAATTGGATGACTCTACAGAAGACAAAGGCAACTCCAAAAGCAGCAGAGTTTGAGCAGAAAGGCAAAAATCTGAATGAATCTTCTCATTTTCCAAAAGTTGACAGAAACTTAAACCAACTTAGATAAAAGAGAATGAACTTTTCCATCTCTCCACTAAGCTACTGTCAGCTTTTCTTTCTCACAAAATCAAGCACAAACAGGTAAAAAGATAAATCAGTGAATCGGGCAGTGCCCATTAGCCTTGTTAATACAAATAGATCAGTCAGGCCTTCCTCAGAAGTGTCTAGCATGTTAGCTGTAAAGTACTTGCCTCTCAGTATACCTTTGTTCTGAAATTGCATATTCTGAGAAAGCTGATACCAAGGTTTTTTCTATTGTGAACTATTATAAATCAGGATACATACATTGTTCTTCTCAGGTTTGCCAGCAATTAAGAGTTTCAATTTATATCCAAAACCACATACACAGCTGTCTTTCCAGGACAGATCCCACTGGCATACACATGCTTCTACATGATTTCTGTACCATGAAATACTTGAATAAAGCAGCAGTGGATATGGGTCTGCATGGTCCCTCCTTTACCTACATGAAAGCCTCCAGGACCACTTAATCTTGCATTACTTAGACAGCTTCTCCTGAAATCAGGTGGAATATTGTCAGACACTTTCTGGAAACAGCTCTTTAGCTCTTTATACTTCTTTCTGAAATCTAAAGAGGGTTTAGAAGCTTGCTTCCAAACACTGAGGACTCTTTAGATAACTTTTTTTGTTGCTGTTCCTCAGAGAAGACAAACCTAAGTTGCAAATTCTATGAACTTTTGCACTCATCACTGGAGCAGTAGAATACTTTATTAGGAGCAACGATTGCTTTAATGCTTTGCACAAATAGCCCCTGACTAATATATTCCTGACTAGAATCCTCCACATTCAACCTTGCTAAGTATCCCATGCTGGATCCACATGTGTTCTTCAATGCCCAGCACCTGTTCCCTTTTCTCAGGATATCACTTTTACCTAGTTACTAGGCTGTACAGACTCAGTCAAATACCTTGTGTTCTTCTTTCATCACCTGCTCAATAAGCTCAGATTTCATGGGTGGCTTAGAGTACTGGCCCGAAAGGAGGCCATGTCCCAGTTTAGCCCTGTAGGGAAGAAAAACAAACATGTGAGAAAAACACAGAAGAAGAGAACATTTTTATTCCAAGCAAAAAAGAAACTGTGTTCGACCCTCTGATGAAACATCATTACCTGCACCTAAATGGGTAAATCTTCCCATTCTACACCGTGAGTGCCATATCTCACTTTCAAGCCCATGCAGAGGTGGTTTTTTGCACTGCCAGTCAATTAGTTAGATGTTATTTAATTCGACCAAGTAAATCACTGAGAAGTGTCACTTACATCTGAGTGTTGAAATCTTGTGTTGGATCAAGAGGAGAGTAGTCAAATATTCGTGGAAGGCTTCCCACATACCTGGGCAGCAAAAACAAAACAGAAACATTCAAATATTGCAGCTAGATTTAATCAAGAATATCCTAACAGATCCTCAGCTGTGATACATCAGCAGGCTTTCTCTGTGCTAACAAGTCAAACTTTGCATCACAGCAGTGACTCAATCTATCCCTGGTGAGTGCTTCTATCTTGGAAAAATAATAGTAAATAAATTAGGAAATGGACATTTAAATTTTGCTTAGAACCTTCTAGCTATAAAGGATATGGCGGTGTTGTTCATCTGGAATTTAAATTCTATTCCTTGATCTTGAAGTAGCTGCAGGATATTGTTACTTACAAAACAACAGAGCTGGGTTGAGAACCAATGTACTTTTTACTCCTAACCAACATCACAAAATAAATTCCAAATTTGTATCAGGACCAAAACATGTAAAAGTAATGTTTCTATTGAGTTTCTTCAGAGAAACAAAGGCTAACTCCTGACAATAAACACTGAGGTATACATTGTTCTAGCCAGTTTGTTGGAAAGTGGAGCATTCAGCAGCACACTGTCTGAGCACTGCTGCTCTTTAGCACAAGAAAAAACAGGTTAGGTAGGTATAGCCATGCTGGAAGAAAATATTCTGCCTGGTCCCTCTTTCATCAAAGATCTTCACTACTGCACTGATACTAAGTGTGCCAGGTAACTCCAAGGACCATGCTGTGGAAACAACCTCCCTTAGTAAAGTCCATTTTGATATTTTTTGAAAATGGAGGTAGAAAAGCTGGCACTTAATGAATCTACAGACTGTACTCCATACAGCTAACAAAGTAAACAAACACAAGATTTCTCCCTCTTCTTTTCCAGAAGGCAATTGCTACATGAAAACCTGGGAGGTTTTCCAAAATCTAAAAGCCTTGCTTCCAGAACACACGCTACTACCGTTGTGGAATGAAAGAGCCCTCTGATTTTTATTACAAACCATAGACTGTCCTTTATAAAAAGGCTTCTCTCCTTGGAGTGATGTGTCCCATTTTGATCAGTCAGGAATGTTTCATATTCTTCTGTCGTGCTTTTGTTCTACTCTCCATTATTCAGTGGAAGAATATGCTCACACTACCCTTTTCATGAAGTGGGATTATATTTTTTTAAGAAGAATTTTAATTAAAATGCCTCTGAAAGTTTCACTTTTCTTAGCCAGACCTTCATGCAAAAGGTGTGTTGCTTTTCACTACCATGGATCATTATTAACATGTTTGTGCCAGTACAGTTTCTTGCACAAATGACACTGGAGCAACAGGGAGATTCCTGCAGCTATATGAAGGCATGGACCAGTACAAAAAACCCCCATAATGTGATACTGATGATACCAAGATAAATAGAGATATGTACGTATGTACATAAAAAGCAGAGATGGAGCAATCAAGTCCACAAGGTGGGATTTGATTTCCCACCACTGAAGCTAAGTAAGCTCTGATTTCAGATGCCACTTGGGTTTTGTATTCCAACCTTTTCCAGAACAGAACAATACAATCACTAAATTCTCTTAGCAGCCACTGAACTGACTGAAAGAGACCCGTTCACAGGTGAGGCAAAAATTAAATTATTATTTTTCTTCCAGAAATGAGAGATTGAGGAATCCAGCTGCTAGTGACGAGAACTAGTTTGAAGCTACTTACGCTCGCTGGAACTCTGGGATGCTGAAAATGGCTTGCATGACAGCGTTGAGGTAGCAGCTATTTCCCAGGTTCTTCATGCCAGTGTATCCTGGGCCATACATGGGCTTGAGTTTCACGCCAGCTTCCTGAATCACTTCCCATTCAGAGACTCTTGGTTTTATATCATTATCTCTTAGCCCATTCTCTGTCTGAAAGCAACAAGATTGGTTTGTTTTTTTAAAATCTGTTTAACTTCTGCAACAATTATGCTGCTGCCAGCATCAGCATCATCAACGCTGTGTTCTGTACTCTAGAAAAGAAGAGCCAAACCAATGGGCAAAGGAAGGTTTGTGGGCAAAATCCCACTTAAAGGGGGGAGATCAAGGTCAGAGGGCAAGCAGCTTGTTATTCCAATGTATCTCTTAGCTCTCTACCACAGACCACTGGCTCTTTGAGCATTCCTAGTTGTGACCTCAACCCCAGCTGAGAGCTTCCCTTCTCTCAGGGCTGTGACCTCAAGCCTCAGCAGCAAAACTGCATTTTTTCAGGTTTCATTCCATTTGTAATGGCCAGGAGTAGCTGCTGCTGTAGAAACTGGTACTAGCAAACAAACCACATGAAAAGCTGCAGATC
This sequence comes from Falco biarmicus, assembly GCF_023638135.1. Taxonomy (NCBI): domain Eukaryota; kingdom Metazoa; phylum Chordata; class Aves; order Falconiformes; family Falconidae; genus Falco; species Falco biarmicus. The sequence continues at coordinate 9,108,494 of NC_079300.1, read as the reverse complement.
CAAGAACTCTTCCGTTCTTTCAAGTGGGAAAAGCCAAAATTTGTAATGCTGATGTTTCTCTCCTTTACTCAGCTCAGCTTTCAGTAGGTACATTGATTATTCACAGCTTATAGATACAGGTCACTACAGTATCATTTACTGCTAGCACTACTCCACCACTTGACTAAGAACTTTTCAGACTGGTTTGAAGACCAGAGGCAAAACCTTTGCAACAGCTAAGACTAAGTTTTCAAGGTTTCTGAGTAAATCTGGTTCTCCAGGAAGACTGCTGGATATAAGAAACTTTTTATTCATGACATTGGCAAGGAAATTAGTATACCAAAAATATTATTACTATACCATGAAGGCTTTTGAAACTGCAGTTTAACTCTTCTCTATAATTTTAGCGTTATTATTAGTTTTCTATCCACTTGGACAATGACATAAACTAAACCAGTATCTGGTTTGTTCTTTTTTAACAGTTTTCAAGTTCAGGTTTGCAAGCAGTGATACTAGGCTACGTACTTGAGTGGAGAAAACACCCAACCAAAAAAACCCACCCAAACCAAAAAAACCATCTGCCTTTATAACCATATCCCATTCAGACTTCTTAGATCATTTAAACAGAACTGGAGTCAACATCCACTAAGATATAATGATTAGAAGAACTTCTCTACTAATACAGACCGACAACATGCTCAGGGAGAGGACCTTTTTTGCCCCAGCCCCTTTCTAGTGTACCATACCATAGACCACTATTTTCTAGACTTGAAAGAACATATTTTTTCATTTTATAATGTATTTAATAACAGGACCTAAACTGAAATCTATAACTTTATATAAAGAACATTTCAACTACTTTTTTTTTCCACTTATCCATTGATTTGCTTATTTTTGCTTAGGATTTGTATCTTAAGCAAGATCTTAATAGATATTATCTTGTATATTTTACACATGCAATAGGCTTTCCTTTACTCACTGCAATTAAATATTTCAGATCACAGAATCGGAATGGTTTGGGTTGGAAGGGACCTTAAAAGTCATCTAGTTCCACCCCCGCTGCCATGGGCAGGGACACCTTCCACTAGACCAGGGTGCTCAAAGCGCCATTCCAGCCTGGCCTTGAACGCTGCCAGGGATGGGGCACCCACAGCTTCTCTGGGCTGCCTGTTCCAGTGTCTCACCACCCTCACAGCAAAGAATTTCTTCCTAATACCTAATCTAAATCTGTCCTTTTTTAGTTTAAACCCATCACTTCTTGTCCTATTGCTACAGACCCTACTAATAAGAAAGATGGGGACAGACTTTTAAGTCCCCTTTTAGTATTGAAAGGAATATTCTTAGATATTCTTCTTTAATTGAATGAGGTTTTTCATCTTGAAGGAAAACTATATGTAACACACAAGAAGTGAAAAACATCAACTAAAGACCACAAAGGAACTCTTTTGGAAAGCAGCTTTCAGATTTGAGAGTAATGATTCACTTATCTCAGACCTCAGAAAGTAAAATGCAAACTGGCTGGCTGAACTTTACAAAACTAGATACTATCACAACAGCCTGAAGGAATCACACAAATATAAGCTACAACTACTATTCTTCTCTTGTTTCTCTCCCACCCCCAACTAAACAAACAGCACATAAATAACAAACTAAATAAAAGATGGATTTCCTACCACTTGCATCTGCAGCATATCAATTCCAAAGTGTGCCAAATGTTTTGCTATATGCGGATCTAAAACCGGCTCTTCTTCATCAAAGGAATAGACATCTACAAAAGCAGAGAGAAACCAATGAGCTGTAGTATCAAATGTTATCCCTTCTCTTTGTTTACCAACACTGCATTCTCAGTACAGGATTGCCTATACAAGATGCCTGACTCATAATCTCCAACTTTGGTTACGACCAGCAGGAAAACGCATAGACCTGAATAGAGCTCAGTAAATATCTTAAAAGTTCTCAATACAATCATCTCAAGACTCTCCTCAAAAGAAAGTACATGCCCTCACAGTATTAAAACCTAAGAATATTTATAATGATCACAGTATTTTCCCCCTCAAAATAAAATTTGTAGGGAAAACAAGAAATGGGGCATGCAAAATTCTTTGATATTTGGCCAGTCCACACTTTGAACATGGCAACAAGAGATTCTGATTTTTTGTGGAACTACACATTCAAACTGTGAGTATACAGGGCCAACTGACTACTGCCAATAGCCTTCTAATTTCTAGTACAGATTAAGGAACCCACTTATGCCCTTTTCCTACGGAGATGCAGGGAGAACTGAGAAATTCTTTAATGGAAATAAAGAGTTGTTTATTGGACTGGACTTTGAAGATTAACCTTGTGGTTAGGGAGAAAGGATGATTTTGTGACTGAGGTGTCACAAAAACAGGTGACCTGTTTTACTGTATGAGCAATCTAGATTTCAGTCCCAGCTCTATGATAGAGCCTTACGGCCTTAAGTAAAAGCCCATAAACATTTTGGTCAGGCAAAGTTCAAACTGTGGAGGGAAGCAATATATCTAGTGATGGTATTTTCATTATGAAACCAAGTTTAATAAATTCAACAGAAGGACAGAATGATTGAGAGACAAAAAACCTCATTTTTAGTGTTTACCAAGCAAGACCAAACCTGAGTCCAGAGCTCGTTTCACCCATTTGAGCAAATAACTACAAAGCTGCAGGCATCATAAAGGGATATGAGTGGTAAGACAAGCACCAGTAAGACCTGAGCAGGCCTTTCATCTTTTCTCTTCTCTGGCCTCTTCCTCTGTAGTGAATGACTGTTTCCCTACCTTGGTCTCTACTCACACCAAAGCCCAGAATCCCTCTGCCAGCCTGCCCGCTCTTCTCGCAGCTACATTTCCTTCATGCCCAGCAGTTTCTCACAGTGATCGTGCCCTGTATGAGCAGATCTAGGCTAACAGAGAAAACTTAGCTAGGAGCAAGTTGAAACCAACTCAGAAGAGAGCAGGAACTCAGATAAAGGCTGTTCACAGCATAAATATCACTTCTGAAAGGTTCTGCCCTCTCTTGGCAACTACAAACCCTGGCTCTGACTCAGCCCATACCCTACATGAGACTTTAACAAAAAGGCAGTCTCCTAGTACCAAAGCCACACTGAAATGACAGGCTGAAGGTTAGCCAAAAATTCAAAGACCTAATGAAAATTTTAAAATTTACCAGCCCTATGAAAAACATTAACTCTCCCAAACCAGGCCATTGTGCTTTTGAGTGTGCTGCCAAGCTGCTGATTAGCCAGACTCTATTCATTGGTCCTCATGACCTCTCTGGCATGTGTGTGACTGTAGCTGTCCATCTGCTGCAATTCCACTGCGTGGTAGCAAGCGTGCCCAGAAGACATGACTGTTCATCCACACATGAGTTCACAGCATTCCCATAGTCATCTGGTGAGGTCACAGCACAGCCAAAAGATCCTAAAAGGTTCAAACACCTACTGGAGTGAGATTACACATCAACTGATCTTGGGTGACTGCTTTCAATGTGGAAGCTTTGATTTTGTTTTTCCTCAGCTCTGACAACTGAAGAGAGAGCAGCCATCTGGGACTACTGACCCCGAGCAGCAAAAATGGAACACATTACATTAATCTTTTGCTCAAGCCCAGTATGTGTCATACTTTAGTACTTTCTGCTGTGTAGCCAACTTAAATTTGTGGGATACAGAATTCACTTACTTCAAATATAAAAATAAAAGAGCAGCAAACCAAAGAAAGAAGATGACAGGCCCCAAACACAGGCCCATAGTGCTGTCATAGGGACTCCGGTAGATAAGTAATGCAGACAAGTCAGCAAATGTGACACAGAAAAGCTGGTATCATTACAGTGAGAAAGGGGGAAAAGGGAGGAATATAAGGGGGCAGAGGAACAACAATGACATACCAAAATAATCCAAAAAAATCTGAGACAGACAAAATAGAATATTATGAAACTAAGCATAATTATTATTATTCATATTATGTTAAGAAAAGAAAAATGACAGTGTACTACTTTTTCTTCCACAGCTCAAGATTTACACTTGTTCTGGCTGTGTAGATATCGCTCTTTCCTACTAGAAGGATAACAGGCAATGATGACATGACCCCTGAAGAAACAAGCTGCTCAGGATCCCCCAAAGAAGTATCTGACAATTGCAGAGTTTGGCACCTACAAAGCAACTCGTTCAAGTACCTGTCAGGTAAGGCTTCCCACTGCCAAACCCCCATTCCAATTCTCAAACCAACTTCAAACACGCAGCCTCACAATGACTTGAAATGAAATCCAATGGCATTGTCGAGAGAGGCAGCTGGTAGCACAGTCTGCTGAGTATTACTCAACCTATCGAGGCAAGCAAATTTTCTGACTCTCTTGTGCAATCTGTCCAAGGCCCAAGAGCAGAAGACAGAAGTTTGGTTCAGTTTCTTCCCTGATCTTAGATGTGTTTCTTGACAGAACACTACAAAGTGGGGCTAATGACCCAGAAATCTTTCATAATGTATACAACACAGAATTCTCAAGGAAAGACAAGGAGCTCTTCTTTGCTCTCTCTGTGTACACACAGGGTAAGTGTAAGCGGAATACTGGTACAACCTCTTTCTTCTTACTGGTGTGAAAAAGGAATAAGTTATGTCAGCAGAGGGATTAATACTTATTATAATCCTCTACCATCACCTCTTCACCTCCAGCCCTAGCAAGCAAAAACCAGACACACTTTGTGTTGCAATCAGCCATGGACCCTCTTTTCTGAAGCTCATCTGTCATCCAGCCCTATCGAGAGGTTATGATTACCACTGCAGTATAGAACAGAGACAGAATAATTACTGAAAAGGAAACAAGGAGGGTTGGGGGAGGGAAGTCTTCTCTATTGGGAAACCAAGTAAACATCATCCAGAAGAACAAAGGTCTGTGGAGAACAGCTGGTGCCCCTCATTCAAAGGGAAGCAGGACAGCCTGTCCTTTGTTATCCCAAAGGCCACATAAAAGAGGAAGCAGCTGATCGGTGGGAGGCAGAAATACAGCAGCCATAAGGAAACAAGTACTGCTGTTAAAGATGAGAAAGAAAAAAAATAAAATTGAAAAACCACTAAAAATAATCTGTTTATTTTGTAGATTAAACCTACAGCTGGGTAAATCCTAAACATCTTCAATAATTGAAAGATTCTGATAGAAATCATCCAAGACCAGGCTCAGGCAAGGAGACAATATTCCATCTGCGAGAGAAAAGAATGAATTTTGCTCACTGTTTCTGTGGCACAGCTGGTTGAATATGACTACAGCCTCCTTTCCCTGTCACTGAATAGGACTTACAAGATAAAAACTCTCAACCAATGTGTGTTTCAAAGAAGGGGCTGCTCTAAACAGCTATTTTTCATCCGTATGGTCATAAACACCAAAACCAAAATATAATCATGCTGTGTTCTTCTGGTTTTTATTTCTCTGTACAGCTGCAGCAGAGGATGGTTTTGGTTATGACTTTTTCAGCTTCTCATGTTTTTACTCCATCTAATCCTCACACACCATAATCCTCTGCACAGCAACACTGCAGAATGCCACACTGAGAACACACAGATGAAGATATATCTATAGCCTTTTTACCCTCTCAAGATCATCAGGCACTTTACAAACGAGCATCACAACAGCCCCATGAAGATCAGCGTTCATTAGACTAAACATAATGTTATTGAAATAGTAAGGAAAAACAGCCGTTTCCAGTATGACAAAAAAACCCAAAAACATACATACTGTTGGGAATGGACTTTTCTTACTTTAAAATCATTACTCTGTTATTGTTTCTATGTTATGTAAGATTGAACCATTTGCCCTAGTAAACATAGCAGAACTGAAAAATACTGTTTCTCCAGATTCTGCTGTTTCAAAATAGTACCATTCTTCCATTACAAATCTGCTATCATAAACCCCCAAAAAATTATTTACACCAAATACAGAACAGGAGGAGAAGAGCAGATAAAAAAAGATAAGAGCTTTCTATGAATGGAGCGTGTGCCATTCCCCCCAGTTCCGATCAAGATTCACAGGGTTTTCTTTCCATATCACACTCTCAAACATTTGCACTAGAAGCACAAACCCACTTGGTAATAGATATACACTGTTACTCTCATGCACAAAAGATACCCCATCTCAGAACTTGCCAGGTGGCTGACCTGCTCCATCAGGAGTGATGGTTCCCAACTTCACTGCCAGGGGATAACCTGTCTCCTTGTAGTGCTCCGTTGCATGCCCATTGCCCCCACTGCCATCAAAGAACCACTTTCCACACAGCACAGAACCATCTGTCAGGTTTAGCCACAAATTCTCCCGCAGGTCACATTTTGAGCATTTCCAACCGCTACAAAAGAAAACAGGAAGAAATATTAGCAATATGTAAGGTAGGAACCAGTCCTGTATTTCCACTTCTGATACGTCAAACCAAACATACACACCCGGGGTCATGCAAGAGAATTGTTGGCTGAGTTGCTGGCTTTAGTTCTGTTACTCTGGACTGTATTAGAGAGCCTACAATGAACAAACTTTATTACCCTCACCTGGGGGGAATTCTAACACCATTGTCTAACTGTACAAGTGTTTTGGCATGTTTAGATGCCTGTAGCTCTTCTTCCCAGGAGTCAGGGTCCTGCTTCCTGTAGGGTGATTTTGCACTGAGGAGTGCATCACAAGCTATCGTCACCTGGAAGACAAATGTATGTCAATCAAAACCTAACATGATTCCGTGACTTGGCAGAACTTGGCATTCAGCCTACTGCTAACCACATACAGAACAAGATATCAGTAAGACTATTTATATATGCACGTAATCTTCTAGATTGCAATTATTATCATTTTAGCAGGAGAGTAAGCACAACACGTACTATGTGAGCTTCCCTGGGATAAGCTCGCATCATAATAAGAGAAGGAGTACAGGAGGTAAAAGGAAATCCAAGAAACAAAGAAAAAGCAGACTTTTAAAAATTACTATTATAGCTGGTTAATAAAGATCTTTATGTAAAAATAAGCACCATATGTAAGAAAACAAAGCACTATCTTGATACAAACTGAAGCAGGAGACAATTCCTATCACCACTTGCACACACTCACTGACCAGCGCTGGTAACTCCTCTATATTGGGTAATGAGATTTCATAGTGATCAGGAAATAGAACGAGTTTTGCTTCATCTTCATATTCAAAGTCATCACTGTTGAGATCACTGTTTGTCTCTAGATCTGAAAAACAAGATGGGGAATGTTAGGAGATTGTCCTGAGATCAAGGTTCCTATATTGTAGCAGGGGTACCACTATGAAGCATTGCTTGCCTGGCATCAGCCTGCAAGTTGACACTGGCAGCAGTTTGTTCTGGCTAGAAATGTTTGTGAAATCCTGATCTAAACACAAATGTGATCATCTTGCAAGAGGATGTTCTGAAGACCAAAATTTCCATCTTAATCTTATCCCCAGCCACAGCTGATTTGGCCCCTCTCCAAGCAGGGCATTGATGCAGACATCACATTCTGGGAAGCACCTAAGAAAATTCTGCTCATTTTGGAAAAAATCATGATCTAATACTGCTGTCCCTTTTACCCAGGATCCTGAAATGCTATACAATATGGAGACCAGTTCACACAACCCATGCCCAAATTGCAGAGCTGGAATAATGCACCTCTGTTTCAGCCCTCCATATTTTCCAGATCGCAGACCTGGCTGAAACATGCTATGGCTCCCATCCATTTGAACCTGTGGCCTTTCCTCCCAAGAAAACATCTATAGCTGGAAGTATTCCCGCATCTCATCCATAATCTCAAATATCTATAGCCAGAACAGTTATAACAGCATTATCCCTCTCTTTCTAACTCCAGTCTGTAACCAGTGTAACCAGATTTTGAAGATCAAGCCTTCCATAGTGTTTGTGTACACTCTTATTCCAGTGTAAAGATGACTTTTTTTGCTTAAATATGAGCCTCGATCAAGCAACACCAGCTAAAATGCTTGTCCAGAAAAAAGTGAACTCAGAGAGAAGACGGGAGGGTATATAAGTAACCAAATGGCTAGTGTTTTTATCTCTAGCTTCATCAAAAAATAGAATTATCCCACAGGGACCAGACAGAGTTAAAAATCTTGTGCAGTTCTTTCCAGGATGACTGAAAAAGTTAAGACCAAACACGTGCGTGTTGTGTCAGACATTTGACAAGATTCAATTGCAAGAAAAGCCTGGGCAAGGAACGGATCTTCTGGATCCTTCTCCCATCTGGAGATGCTGGATCTACTGTATTCTGATGTACCAGACAGTCACTGACAGAATAAGGCTCAACCAAGAATTAAGATGCATTAGCAGTAGCTAAAGCTGGCTCTTATTTTCACTACAAGTACATGCGTATGCTTAATGAGCCACTCTATACTAAAAAAGCATTGGCAGCAACCACTGCACCCTGGGAATGCCTGAAATCTCCAATGTACATTTGGGAGAGAGGTGAGGATGACAGAGTCCAGATTCAAAAAACTAAGCCCTCTATTTACCCAGTGGGCAGTAACAGCCTGAATATCCTAAGTGATAAAACAAGTATCAAAAGATATTTTAACTTGGCCTGGAAACATCACCTCTTGAGAGGAACACAATCCATTTTCCATTTTCTTGGCTCACCTGCTGCACCAGCCAGTCCTGAGGGGTGACAACACCCACTGTCAGTGACTTCCAGCAGCACTTCTTTCTCAGCAGAAACCAACAAAAGACCCTTCTCATCAGCTGGCCATAGACACAAAAGCATGAACTTTTTCTTATACTGAAAGCATGAGATTTATAAAGAAAATATTAACTTGTTACTAATTCCCCAAATCAGACCATTTTTTTTAATGATTCCTTCCCTTACTGCAGCATAACAGAGGTCACCAGTGATCTCGCTTTACTCCAGGCTTCTTTCACAGCTTGTATTACAATGCTGTCTTCGTAAAGTGAATCCCAACAGATGCAGTCCGTAACAGTAAGCTCTTTTGCTCTATGAAGCAAAGACAGTGAGTTTGTCCAAGCTGATGATACATATGACAATGCATCACTGAGAATTTTCATGTAATGCCCAGAAATTTGATGGTGGCCAGCACAGCAAAACCAAAAGTACTAACCATCTCCTAAATATGACAGAGGTTTCCTCAGAGAGGATAAAAAGCCTCAATGTCTGTTCCAAAGGCAGCAAACACTTCCCGCAGGGCCTGCAGCCACACACTTCGCTCCACCACCAGAGGGAACCCGAAGACAGCTCACCGCAGCCACTGCCAGCTGTAGACCCGTGTAAAACCTGCTAGTAATTAATTTCCTTATGATACTGACATTAAGTTTATAGTATTTACAATCCGCTGTATAGGAACAGAAATGATAAGGTTGCCCGGGTTCAAAATTCAGGCATATGCTTCAGCTCAACTCACAAGCCAGACAACAGCTAGATAGCGGCAACTTTACTGCTACTGACCTGACCCGCATTTGAACTGGTGACCCAGGGATGAAAGACTGAATATCCTATTAGGAATCACCCACTGCCATTTAAGGACTTCACACACTTAGAAGCATCAGCCTTTTCTGTGCAATGATGTCCCGGGTTTGGCTGAGATACGGTTAATTTTCTTCTTAGCAGCTGGTGCAGTGCTGAGTTTTGGATTTGGTGTGATAATGTGATAACGTGATAATGATGATAGCAACAAATAAAAACATCAGTTTGTAAAGTAACGTTTATACTAAGTCAAGGACTTTTCAGTTTCTTGGGCCCTGATGGCAAGAGTGCTAGAGGGGCACAGGAAACTGGGAGGGGACACTGGCAGGACAGCTGACCCAAACTAGCCAAAGCGATATTCCATACCATGGAACGGCATGCTGGGTATATAAGCTGGGGGAAGAAGAAGGAAGGGGGGGGGACATTTGGAGTTATGGTATTTACCTTCCCAATTAACCATTATGAGTGATGGAGCTCTGCTTTCCTGGATATGGCCGAACACCTGCTTGCTGATGGGAAGTGGTGAACGCATTTCTTTTTTTGCTTTCCCTTTAAACTGTCTTTATCTCAACCCACAAGTTTTCTCACTTTTACCCTTCCAACTCTCTCCTCCATCCCATTATGGGGGGAGTGAGCGAGTGGCTGTGTGGGGCTTAGTTGCCAGCTGGGGTTAACCCATGACAAATGGGTGGGGAGGGAAAGTTCCTTTTTACCTTTTCAGGCTTCATACCATTCACATTACCAGAGAAGCAGAAAATTATGTTCTGTCAGCATGGCACTCTGGATGTTTGACATGCCAATATGGCAGCATCACGCTTCTTATTTTAAAGAAAGCTACACACAACTTCATAACAGTTCCAGGTAAAAAAAAAAATGAGGATTTAACTGGCAATTTCACTTTTGAAAGTGACTGTGTAAAGCTGGTACACTTCCACTCCACACACCTACTCCCTCTGAATAGGAATTAAAAGGCCTGCATCAGTGCTTTTTGACAATTACCATGCCAAAGACAGTTTCTCAGGGTTCAGATCCAGTACATAAGAGTGGAAGGGACTTCTAAGGTCACCAACTGAAATCCCTTGATACACAGATTACCATATAAACTAATCCTTTTTGTTGACTGTCAGACAGGCCCCTTAACAATGTCCAGTTGAAAACCCCCAATCACTACTCATATTTTTAAATCTTGGCTTGTATGCACCGAAAGCCATAGTTGCTAAGTAAGTTGCCCAGTAAGAAGTTCTACCTGCATTCTATTTTCTGTGCCTGTGCAAGGGCCAACATGGCTAAGAAAGCATGAGCATAGATATAATAAAACAAATACTACCTTAGAAGGCAATGGAGCCCACACTAAATGAGGGCAGAGGTTGTCCCTGTAGCCATTGGGCATCGTGTGCGGTCTGCAGGCAGTTTCAAACTTGGTTTTTAAAACCAGTGCAGAATTTGAGAGAAGAGAAAGAGTAACTACAGGAAAGAGAAGCAGGCGGAAATCACCTTGCAAATGGAGCATATCTGATTAAAAATTACCATAACACTAAAGGCACTGAAAAATATGAACTTTCAAGCACCGTACTTTATACAAGGCTGCTTCTTGGACAAGGATGTTCTTCCAAGGCACACTGTGAGTAGACCATTCTCTGGACAAAAAAGGTTTTACTCAGTTCTAAGACTCAGCCACAACACAACCAACCTGTTTGTAATTTTTTTAAAGAGCTGACACCTTGATGGTGAATGTTCCCATGACATTGTTCCCCTTCTAGTGGACTAACAGCTTTACAGTGCCTCCTCATAGCCCCAATTAAACACTGTGGTCACTAAAACAAACTGTCTGTAGGTCATAAGTGTTGTGTTAGGAGGCCAGCACATCAGGCAAAGCAAAGTAAGAGACATGTTAAAACAGAAGTTTGGCTGATGTCATTATTTTGGGCAAGTGGTCAGTAGCGTAAGTTTACTTCAGCTCACAGGCATCACTTCAGTGACTGGAGAAATGCATTGCTGCTGAACTGATGGAAAACAGCAGCTGGGAGTGGAAGACAGTGTACTGTAAACCAGCCCACTGGAGGGGAAGAAAGAGGAGTGGACATGCCCAGATTAGATTTAGACAAGTTACCAACTGACTGCACTAATAATAGTGGCATAAGCACTCTCCAGGCAGGACCCCCTAACAGGATTTCCTGTGCATATGAGTGGGTCTGTGTGCGTATGAAAGGGAATACAAACATGAAAATTGAATGAGGATGTTGACTAGTGAGCCTACAACTAATTTTGAAACTCTAGAAAGACATCTTAGGAATCTGGGCTTGATCCTGCTCTCAACTGAAACGAGTAGACAAATTTGTGTTGACTTGGAAGTGGAGGACTAAACCTTTAAAGCAAATAAATCTGAATCTTCTAAATAATACAAAGTGTCAGCAGGAGCACTTAGCAATATATATATATATAAGCTATTCAGTTAATTTGTCTTCAGGCACATATGAAACTGACATCAGCTGAGCTATACAAAAAAAGAAGAAATTTTAAAAACCAAAAAGATTCACTTTATAGTCATAACATTCTCCTTTGTGACAAAAAGAAAAAAAAAACCTTTCTACTAGGTTCATTTGGATTATTCAATGCTTGTAAATTCACATCCAAATTGCTTGCTACATCTCCAAAGCATTACTACGCTGTTCTTATTGCTAGGATATAGACCTCACCCCTTGGATTTCTGGCACTGTCTTCTGTGAACCAACAGGTTCACTCGTGGTCTAATCAGTTCCACTGCTACTGCTGGGGAGTACACACAACTTGAGTGGGCTAAAATTTAAAAATATTGTCAGGAAACACTCAAATCTTCCTAAATCACAACTCTCCATTCATAGATATACACTCCATATATGTGCTTACTTACATAAATATAAACTTCAGTCGCTCATGATAAAAGTTCTCTTTAGAAGCTTACCAAGCAAAAACATCCTTACTGAAAACAGGGTTCTACTACTGCGTGCTAGGAGATCTAGGAGAGCTAAGTGGAGCTGTGGTCAGATTCAGTACAGCCACTCTTATGAATGGTCTTCACACTTGGAAATGGTGGCTGTAGCTGCATTCACTGCCACAGGCAGGCAGGTGTCATCCAGGAAAAGCTCAGCAAGTTTATGCATTCTCCCAGACTCTTTAAGTGGAAGTTTTCCTTTCCAAGGCCTTCTCCGAGACCAGCTGTGTGTCATGGATACTGCTCCTCACCAGCAACTACCATCCTCACAGCTCTGCTGACAGAGCTGTTCATTTGAGTACTTCAGAACACTTCTAATTGATGGTCTAAGTTAGCCCTGACTTTGGTCAAAGCAGAGTTCACACCACTTGCTGCACTGGCAGATAGTGCTATGGTAACTGATCTGGAAGAGACCATCTGTCTATAGACAAGTTTTATGACAGCCACCCTGCCAGCTTTGTTTAGCCTAGAGTCCAGGCTCTGGCAGAGACCAACAGATGCCCAGGAAGAGGGTACCAGAACAAGGCAAAAATGTGGTAATTCCTCCCTCAGCATATACCTCCCAGCCTCCATGTATCTGTCAGGGGCTTTCTGTTTGCTGAGGGTGGTGGGGTGGGTGTGCATTTGTCTGGTTGGTTTTGGAGAGAGACAGCAAGAGAGCAGCATGCAGCTGTGGTTTCTCTGTTCAAGAGAGAGGTTGACTTATTTATCAAGCAAAATAATAGAGAACAAAACATAAAATGCTGCTCTACTCCGATGTTCCACTCGACTCTTTCACTGCTGCTGACAACCAAGCTGAGATTTTCAGAGAACCATTCACAGCATTCCTCTCTCAGAACTCCCTTTCTGAACAGTAATAGCTAATTTAGACCACATCACTATGTGCACAGTTAAAGCACTTCTCCTGCCTTCCTTGCATTTTTCAACATTTACTTCATCTATTTTTTAGTTACTCAGTAACACATAAAAAATCACTTCTAGATTTAATCTCTTAGATAAATCACCCAGCAAACTCATTTTTCAAACCCTTTCCAGACTATTTACAATCTCATTAATTCTTCATCATAGAACAGTTATCAGCAGAGAACTCCTGGGAGTAACAGGTCTGGGGTGTACTGGTGGTAACTACTGCAAGAACTGAGCCTCCAGTCTTCCCTCTTACTCTACTACCCCTTTTGACCAGGATCTTGTAAGGAAGATCATAGTATGTCCCATTAACTGATTTGTTCTTACTCACACAGTCACTGAATACATACATAGGAGGGCTACTACACATAACCCCAGAGTATTCTCATAGACCCAGAACCATCACTCACACTTTGGAAAATCCACAATGGTTCTTTTCTGTTCTGTCATGTTTATACAACTTTCTATCAGTTCCGATCCATTCTTTTTCTTCCTGATGGGCTAATATGAAAATTAAATTTAGTGATGATACCTTTCCTGGCCCTATCATGTGTCTTTTTTTCCAAAACCATTTACCATACTGTGGTTGGTTGAAACAAGAGGTTGCATACCAAAGACAATACTGCAGCTGTTTCTTATCTGAGAACCTTGTGAAGTCATGAGAAGCTACCATCTTGTCCTATCAATTTCATTCCATTTTACAGACTGAATCTAAAACTTCATGCAATAGCCACACATATTGAGAAGCACAAAGCATCTTCAAAATTGCTAGCCTAGACAGCAATGCAGTGAGGATATTATTCTATACACTGTGGTGCAGACAGTCTGCTTTGAAGATCATCCCAAATCCCCTGAAAGCTTGCACAATCTGAGCTGGTTATACCCACACTGCCTAGCAACACCTGAACAAGCTAAATTAAAGGCAGTTCATACGTTTCAATGCACAATGTTATTATGCTCCCTGATTACACAGAACACTCACAGACAACACCCCCCAGCCTTTTCCAAATGAAAACAAGAACAAAAGGAGTCCCAAACCAAATGTATACATGCACATGCACACACACTTTTCTATGGATTTTATTGTTTAGGGAAAGATAAAGCCTCCAGGTGACTGAGTCAGTCTGTGTTTCTGTTGCAGTTGCTGGATAGCAGCAGTGCTAGAAAGTAATCACTGAGCATCCAAAAGATGTTTTCCTAATACTAAGGAGACTGAAAAGGGTTTAGTATCTTTAATAGCTTTACATCAAAGAGGATTATAAGAAGCAATGTAACAAATGTCCAAACTGAATTGACTTTGTACACAAAGCTTAAATCTCTGGGCCTTCAGGGAAACATTCAAAGACACCTAGAAACACAGTGATAGTACGAGTTACCCATTATTGTTGTCTCCTGTTGTCTGACAGGGTAAGCCCTAAATGGCAGGCTACATTTATGGGCTGATAACAGCCAGTTTGGTGCAAACCTCTACCATAGATGCCCATGGTCACAATTAGAAAGACAAAACTAAACCAACCTGTTAAGATGAGAAGTCCAGCAGCTCCAAACCAACAATGAAGATGTTGGATTAAGAGATAAAATCAATTAAAAATTAATTAAAATTAACTTAAGAGAAAAAATGTTAAATTTTACTAACCACCTCTGCTGCTGTCACATGCAAAATTATAAAATCAGCTATCAAATCTGCTTTTGTTTCCTCAGCTATGAGCAAGGACAGTAATAATTCTTTGTTCTTTACTTTAAGTACGGCCAAAAAATAACGAAATCTGCTGAGCCAAGGAAGTAGATACAAAGCATTTGGATGGATGCGAGTACCATCTCCAGAATCTGAGCAGGGAGTTGATACCATTTTACTCTCAGCCAGCAGGAGTTGCAAAGAGGACTGCAGTAGAACAACAGAGCAGATAAGATAAATTTTCAAAATTGCATTAGATTCCAGAAGTGCTGGATTAAATGCTGATGATTCCATGAGCTAAATACACCCCAGTGAAACTGCACCGCCTTCAGAAGTTCCCTTGGACCAGGACACTTGGAACCACTGCATCAGATCTACCCAGTGGGAACAAAATGCTCATGTGCAAGGGTGGAATTTGAGGACTCCAGTATAGGACATCAGAGACACTATGCCATGCACACTGTGTGCCAGCATACCACAATGACAGAAGTCTCAAAATGTATGCAGTAGATCAGTGAGAATCAAATTTGACCATGCTTTTGTACTTCTTGTTTACACTCACACTGCTAACACTGTACAAGCACCGATGCATTGCAGCCAGATCTGTTTTTGAAGCAATATTTCATAAGCATCCAGTAACAAACATTAGTTTCAATGTAAACTGACAGTAAACAGCTTTTAGACCAGCATCTGTGACTTAACAGGCTCTTTCCTACAAAAGAAGTTTCATTCCTTTATGACTCATCTTAAGACTTTTTTTGTCCCTAAGTTCTCCTTGCAAAACTTGCTCCAGACATGAACAACAATTTAACAGATTACAATCTGCAAAGGCCTCTTCACGACCCATTCCAGAGATCAAAGCAATTCCAAAGGGAGGCCATACTATTGTTCCCCTTTAGCCATAAGAGCTGGCAATTGTAAAGAAAACATTTAATCCCCTCATTACCAGAAGAAAATTTCCCTATTTGTTATTAATACAGAAAGAACAAATAATAGATGAATATGAGAAATACCACAAGTGATGTGAGGAGGGAGAATATACACTTTGCATTACGTTCCCATTGTCCATATTTATGAGACCCTCAGGTTTTCTAGGTAATCTGAATCAATGTATATAGGGTGAAATGGACATGGTAAGAAAACTGCTTTCCATGAAACAAAGGGATATAACTGTTGACATAACAGGATAAGAATTGGCAGGAGATGCTCATGATATATGTACTGTTTCACTCATTACAGGAGAGACCACAACATCACTTAAGAACATTTATCTGTGCAACAACTTTGAAATGGTAACAACCCTTCCAATTACCAGCTGCTGAGCAGAACAGTGCCACATTGAGGCCCTGTTACATCTACACATTAAGTATAGATAAACATTTTCATAAAAGGGTGCTTTGTGGAAACCACAAAGAGAGAGAAGGGACAGAACTAGTCAAAAAATGCCAATCAAATCCTAGGCTGTTTAAGAATAGTTGAGAGCCTACTTTAGATTAAAATGTTTCATGTATACATACACATTTCTCAATATGCACCAAAATTGCTAAGAACTACTTATTTGTCTGAACAAGCATTTAAAACCAGAACAAAAAGTTAAAAACAATAATGCAACAGAAAAATAAAACCCACAAGGAGCCCCCAAAGCCACGCACAATGGTGGACAGAACCCAAGTACACATGAAGACAAGGCCAGAAAAGGACTGTGTGAAAGCAGCTGTTCACAATACCTAAAAATAGCTTAGCATTCCTCCTTTTTGGTAAAGCTCCACCAGATGCCCCTGGTACTTTCTGGAAAGAGAGAAAGAAACAATTAAAAATCCACCAAGTGAGACAATAGTAAATCAGCAATAACCCCATACCATCAGCATTTCCGACACACGTCTGTTCATGGTCCTTCCATTAAACTGCAGTCCCTGCTAAGCAAGAACGTAAATCCTCTTCTTTCTCCCCGACAATGGGACTCAACTCATCATTGCTTACTACCCTCATGGAGTGAGAAAACCACCATCTGAATCCTTCAGACTTTGGTCCGTTAGCAGTTAAGCAGAGCATGTATCATGGTCAGCATGGGTGACTGCCATTCTGTCAACAAGGCAGGGACATCTAGCATCACTCAGACCTCTCACCACTAGATCCTCTCCAGTATTTCTTAAAGACTAAAGCTGAGTTATAGAGGGGAAGAAAAGGCTATTATCTGCATAAAAGATTCACTCCTTCATAACTAATTCCAGTATGACCACTTTGCTGTTATCTATTAGTTCAACTTATTTTCTTCTATCCAGAAAATAAATGCCCTTTCTGTCAGGACCCATGTCTGCTTTCATTATGATCAGTCCAAGTCACCACCATGCTTTCTTAGTATTGGAAAATATGGAGGACACCTGACAATACCGAAGCAATTGTTTAGGGAGGGGACTTTATTTTTTTTTTTAATTTAAGCTCCACAGCAGATAATAGTAACTTCCAAGTGACACCCAGTTTCAAGCACTACTTTCCCATTTCAGAATACCTCAGACTACTAGGGGAAATGCTGAGAGGCTGAGAAAATGTAAAAGTCAGTGCACTAGCTTCTTAAGCTGTTTATTAACAGGCACCATTAAAACAAATCAAGTTAACGCAAATAAGCCTCTGTGGCTAGAATGCCAACATGATGCGTTATGTAGTGTGTAATGTTAGTGTAACTGGCAATGTTGTGAGGCAACTTTTTTTTTTAAATAATAATATTGGGATACAACAGGTGGAGAAAATCCAGCCAAGAACCTGTCAGCCTAGGAAAAGTTCATGTTTGCCTCTGCTCCTCGTTAGGTGAAAGGGTCACATATTTTGGGTGGTTCCCTTCACCATGTAAATAAAGCTTTGGCCAAAGCAGATTGCTTGAATCATCAGTGGGGTCTTATACATCATAGGAAAGTTTTCCATTCTTAGAAAGAACAGATGCCAACTAGCACTCCTTGGCTGCACTTAAGAACAGAACCCATTATCCATATATGCAAGCCCTAGGGAAAGGGAGTCAGGGCTGCAACTCCAGCATTTAAAAGAAAAAAAAAGTCCTCAGTGAAGTGAAAACAACAAGCAGAACATTTTTCTCCTTATTACTACTAGATTTCAACAAGTGGAAAGGAAGTAGTGAAGAACCCAAATCTATTAAAAAAAAAAAGCAGCAGCAAAATACAACATAACGCAATTACAAATATATCATTAATAAATTACACATATTCCAAGGATTATAGCTTCAGAAGTAAAAAAAAATAATAATAATAAAAAAAAAAATGTTGTTTCCATCACCAGGAAGCTCCAATTGAATGCCGATGTCACTGAGTAAGATACCGTGACAGTCATTAGGACTAGAGATTTCAACAAGGAAGAATTCACATGGAGTATTTATCACTGTCAGCCTGACATTAATATTTCAGCTTAATTTTCCTAACTGCTGAATACACCTGAACTGGAATTGCAGATGCTCAATAATCCTGAAAAACCCAGAACATGACAGTATTTTTCACCTTGTTTCTTCACCTATCAGAAATCACAGAAAACATCTCCCATTCAAAAAACAATCTTGGCTTCCAGCAGATGTGACATACTCAGCAAATGGGAGTCCACACAATGCACAAGGAGTGGCACCAAATTCTGTTTGTGATGCTTCTTGTACAAGGTGTCAGTGTAGCCTATACTCCATTCTCTTTAAATACATCATTGCTGCATTTTTTATAACAGCATCATCACTGAATAAAATCCAGGAACCCATCACTGCAGGAAATTTCATCCTTCTCTACCCAGAGTTTTCAGCAGGGCTGAGGTGTAACCATAGCACCAGGCTAAAGCTCTGCCCAGGGCTTAACACTACCCAGGCAGTTTTATAGAAGTAATACACTACAGAAATGTGGTTGATTGAAAAAATTCTGAAGAGTGAAATTCTGGGGGGGAAAAAAAAAAAAAAGATCAATTTTCTTGATTTATCTAAGAATTTTATCAGAGGATGCTCCATAACTTGCACTAGTGCGCATTTCTGATTCAGCAGATGCCTCTGGTGCTCATCTGCCACTGGCAGATACTCTAACTCTCTTAAGCAAATAGGCTGGAAATCTGACCCTTATTTTCTAATTCATTTGTGACAAGATACACAACTGATACTTATTCCAAACACCTTCGGAAGCAAACAGGGATTTCTGCAGCAATGCAGTGCATTCTGCAAAGATGATGCCAAGGTAACCACAAGCAAGAATAGCAGCCTCACTAAAAGAATCTTAAGATAGCATATCCAATGCCTTTGGCTTTAGTGTAATCCACACCATCAAAAGCTTGGCTTAAAAAAAAACAAACCACAATGCAGCATGTGCCAGACACTTCATAAAATGGTTCCAATGAAGGCCTGATGTTTCACATTGCTCAGAGGAAAACACAGATAACACGTAAGAAGCAAATAGTCATGGCAAACAAATCCACAGCTAGTACACGAGGAATCCCATCTATAAACCATATTGGATGACAGAGTCTTCACCTGTATAGTCAAACGTTGTTTCCTACCACATGACTCAGTGCACAAGTGTGTCACCACCTTCAAACATAGATGCCAGGCCCCTCTGCCATGTTATTGTATGGGTTTGCATGGCAAGGTTTTAATAGCGGGGGGGCTACAGGGGTGGCTTCTGTAAGAAAATGCCAGAAGCTTCCCCTGTGTCTGATGGAGCCAACGCCAGCCGGCTCCAAGATTGACCCACTGCTGGACAAGGCTGAGCCCATCAACGACAGTGGTAGCACCTCTGGGATAGCATATTAAAAAGGGGGAAATAAAGATGAAAAAAAAAAATCTGCGCCAGCAAGAAAGAGGAATGAGACTATGTAAGAGCAACAGCTCTGCAAACACCAGGTCAGTGAAGGAGGAGGGGAGGAGATGCTCCAGGCACCAGAGCAGAGATTCCCCAGCAGCTCATGGTGAAGCCCATGGTGAGGCAGGCTGTGCTTCTCAGCCCATGGAGCCCATGGTGGAGCAGACCCCCACCTTCAGCCTGTGGAGGACCCCACGGTAGAGCAGGTGGATGCCCTAAGGAGGCTGTGGCCCATGCAAAGCCTGCATTGAAGTAGGTTTGCTGGCTGGACTTGTCAATGCATGAAGAGAAGAGCCCACTCTGAAACAAGTTTGCTGGCAGGACTTGTGACCATGCAGGGGACCCATACTGGAACAGTCTGCTCCTGAAAGACTGCACCCCATGGAAGGGACACGTGCGGGAGCAGTGTGTGAAGAACTGCAGCCCATGGGAAGGACTCATGCTGGAAAAGTTCATGGAGAACTGTCTCCTGTGGAAGGGACCCCACGCTGGAGCAGGGGAAGAATATGAGGAAGAAGGAGTGGCAGAAATAACATGAGATGAACTGACTGTAACTCCCATTCCCTGTTCCCCTGCGCTCCTCAGAGGAAGGAAGTAGAGAAGTCGGAAATTAAGTTAAGCCTGGGAAGAAGGTGGGGGAGCAAGGAGGGAAGGTGGTTGGTTTTTTTTTTCTGATTTGTATGGTAATAAATTAAACTAATTTTCTCCAAGTCAAGTCAATTTTGCCTGTGACTGTAACTGCGGAGTGATCCCCCTTGTCCTTACCTTGTCCCACGAGCCATATTGTCTCTCCCCTGTCTGGTTGAGGAGGGGAGCGATGATGCGGCTTTGGTGGGCACCCGGCATTCAGCCAGGGTCAAACCACCACAATCCTGACTCACAAGGAGAAATATAGGAACCACTGAAGTAGTTAAACTGAAGAGGTACACAACACTAAACAACATCTGGTATATTTGTTTCTCCCTTTTGGAGTTCTTCAGCCTAATCTTTATCCAGGAAAGGAATTTTTGAGGACTCATTTTAACTCCAGTTTACCTTAATATTGAGAATTCCCAGGTCACATGCTTGAATAGAGATATATACAAGGAAAGCTGACAGGATTTCTGCCCACCTGTCTCAAGTCCTAGATATCATCTTTCAGGAGTGTTAAATTCACTCAGAAGAACGGTTGCTAAAACTGGACTAGTTTCTGCAAAAACTCAGTTAGCAGCATAAAGGAAAATGTTACTATCATACTTACAAGGAAAGACAATTCTATAGCATAACAAACATTACTAACAAACTCAACCTGGGAGACATGCAATCCACCCAACTATAACTCTGATAAAATATGAATTGTCATCTACTGGAAATAAGTGGTCAGGGCCTTCACATAACTCAAGGCCTTCATCACCCAGGGGAAACATTGCTGCAGAATGAGAAACGTGAAGTATTCTACCCTGCTCCAAGCAGCTATTTTAGGCCCTCTAACTTGCCAAAATAGACAGTGCTTGTGGGAGAGCAAGCTATAAGCAAAGCCAGTGCCTTCCAGATAGCTCAGGTCAGAAGTCATTAACAGCCTTTTAAAAATGCCAGACAAATCACACACAAACAGAAGCACAGGTTATAAGTTACTGTTGATGTGCAGTGATATTATGGTATGGAAGAACAGTGAACACAAAGTTTGTATATATACATCCATGAGTGTTGCGGTGTAAGACTAAATGAGGACAGTGTGTGGCTTTAGAATCCAGCATTAAAGCTAACCTTTAGATCCCAGGCTAGGTCAGAGTTAGGGCTCATGATTTAATTGTACAGAAATCTTAGGATGAAAAGAAGTCCTGACACTTCAAGATTAAACCTCATATATAAAAAAAACCAACCACAAAACAAACTAAAACTCAGAACCTTCCAGCCAAATCTGAACCAAAAACCAGTAATTCTACACTTCAAAGGCAGGCTTCAGTTAGTTACCTACAGCATGCACATAATATGCAGACAATATTGTGTGACACGCAGAAGCATGTAGTAAAACAGATCAGTGGAAGTCAAGCGACAAGCTGCATTTAAGATCTGACTCTTTAGGGCTTTTGATTCATCTCAGAACTGAAGCTATAGGATAGGTTGGGATCCAAGCACCTGAATTTGATATTCAGCTTCAAATCTGAAAATGTTCATTTCTGTCATTCAAGATTTGGTCTATGTCTGAAATGCATTACCTAAACAAGTGCAAGAGACCCAAGAACTGCCGGGGTAGTTAGTTGGGAATCCACAAGTCTCACCTCTATCACATGTCGTTTCAGATGCAAATATACACACTGTCCTGTTTTCCGGTAATGCCTTTCAATGTGTTCCCTTCCAAATCCCAGAAACGTGTTCATGCACACATAGAGACCTCCTTCTGAATCCTAAAAGGAATGACACAAATAGTTACAGCACAGAAGGAACTGAACAGGACAGAAAGGACTCTGTTACCAGGCAAGCCCTTAAAACATAGCTTTCATAACACATTATGGGGTTTACATCATCAGTCCTCTAAAACTTCCACACCGTAACACAGCCTATAAAAACACATTGAAACAGGTTACAGCTACAGATTAGTCAGTGTCCAAATCAGAGGTCTAGAGTTAGTCTTGAAAAATTCCGCTTGAGTGCCCAATCCAGAGATCTGTAGGCACAGAAACTCTTAAAGCAACCAAAATAATGAAGCACAGACATTTGTTTGAAATAGAAGAACTTTTTTTGGCAATCTGATTGCAAGAACAACATTCCAAATCAAAAGCATGGCAAAACTCATGCTTCAGGGATTTAGCCACAACTTCTACTATTGATCACAATCTTGCCCGAGAAAAACAGATCTCAAGCGATCTTACAGCTCTTAGAACTGGCTAACAAGAAAACTGGCAAGTGTCAGTATCTATCAGGGATTCTCTCTGTTCATGCAATTAGAGAGCTCAGAGACAAGGGCTCTACAAAGGAAATACAAAGGCACATATTCCTGGTACTGATCACAGATGCTGACATTTCAGTAACATAACCTGGTGGGAGTCCCATCACTTTTTGCTGACCCAAAAGCCGGGTGTTGATGCTGGCTGTTATTAGGACCTTGTTCCATTTTAAGGCCTCTCCCAGATCTCTCCTACATCATTCAGACTGGCATGAGGACTTTCAGCCATCTGGTTCATTGGTGTTGGACTGTTTAAGCCCTCCTCTAGCACGCATTGTTTTGAATAGGTGATGCATAACAAGGATTGAGCCTTTCAGAAGCAATGTGGCCTTCTATTGTGAACATGTTTGTGTTATTGGACAGTACAGAACATCTCATATTAAATTCCCCAAAGAACAACATGAACTAAACTCATCCACAGGCACCTTAGAAGGAAATTAAAAAAACCAAAAGACCCACACACATTATCTCCAGAAACAAGTAACAGTAGGTGCATACATGTGCATAATCATATATTGAGAATTGTTACAGCAACAATTGCTGTGACTGGACACCACCTGCTAGTGCCACACCTGAAACACATTCAGTACAGTAAACCAGGAAGTTCTCTCCTGCCTGGCCTACCTCTCTTCAAGGCTCTACCAGGCAGGAACCTCCACTCTACCTTGGAGCCCAGCCAGGCCCCTCTACGAGGGAGCACAAAGCTCTCCATCGTGCCGTGCCAGCCGTGGCACGAGTTAGGTTCTCTCCAGCCCTGTGGACTGGAACAAGTAGCAGAGGGCAAGTCTGACAGAGATCGCAGTGGATCTCCAATGCTTTCCTTAACCAGCACCAGGTTAATACACCTTATTCTATTCCAGAAAAAAAAAAGCTGAAGGGCTAATAGTATTGAGTAGTTGTTGCTCATTTGATACCTGGCACAGATCAGCTAGGGCCTGACAAGTCTCTTCCCTCCCACCACTGTTCCCAAACCAGGCTTGAATGTCCCACTCTAACGCCAGTTAATTCCCCCCAGCCTACTGCAAAGACTGGCAATGAGTATTTCTGTAGGACTGGAAGGAATCTGAGCTTCCAGCTTAGCACTACCTGCATGCTGCTTTCCAACACATTCATTTGTATCAGTACAACTAAAGCCAGAACTGAAGAACAGCCTCAGAGGCCAATAAATACCAGCACTTCCAGAGCAGCCAGCAGAGCCAAACATAAATAGAGACCAGAGAATGGCATTTTACCCCAAGACTTTAGAAAATACCTGTTTCTTCCATTTTCTTAATGTAAACCAACACATACCAGTTTCAGCTTTTGATTTAGCTGAAAGATGAACACGCAATGAATTATACATATGTTGCTTTACCTATCTTTAACGGACAAAAAATTGCATTGAGCATTCTAGGATTCAAATTAGCAATCTGCCATTCACACAACATACACCATGAAGTCATTCTTTCAGCATCTAGATATCACAATTATTTCTGCAAAGTATATAGTAAACTACTTATCCATATCTTTTCTGATCCACATAACCCTTACCTGAGATTCTATTTATAAAAAACACAGCTCCCTTAAATTTGAAATATTCACAGCCTTGAGAACAGGACCAGTATCTACAATTGTGCTCAAAGGTAATGAAGTTGTTAAAAGAAAACTCCAAATCTGGTACTCAAATAATTCATAAAATATGATTGTATTTAAAATGTATTACCTTTATTTTCATTTTCGCTACTCTTTCACAGATTTATCTACTTTAAGGCCCATTATGCTTTTGCAGACTCCAAATCCTTTTGCATTATCTCCTGTGATAAAGTCACGGATGTGTTCTCTACCAGAGAATCCTATAGGTACCCAGCCTAATAAAAATACATGGTGTTGTCACTCTACGGTCTTAGGAACTTTGTTGATGATTTTGTTTTCTTGGAGACCGTTCTCTCTTTTTCTGGAGGAAATCCAAGAGACCACTGAACCGTTTCTGATAAGCAGCCTATGAACAATCTTTCAGTATACCAGCTAAATGTAGAACCTGAGTAAGTTGGTTGTGGTTACTAAAAAACCAGTTATTTCTCCTGGAGAACACAAGCAGACTATTCTCTCACACAACTTGGAAAGAAGTGGCCAAACTGTTTAGAAGCCTAAAAGGTCACAGCAAAACAGGGGCAAACATGAAAAAGCCACCTTTGCAGAAGGCTGTATAAAGGATTAGGTCCCTGTTTGGTGCTCAAAGAACACTTGACTGTGATCTAAGACAGGCTTTGTGCTGATGAATTTAACCCTAATTAGCACACAACCAGTTCTGGAAGGAACAGTATTTTACACAGGCAGTGGCATGTGAATCTTTGTAATCAATAGTCATTTTAGAGATGTGTGAAAGTTTATGCTGGAGGAAGGCAACATATCTAAAGTACTGAAGACCCTATTTTACACCAGAAAAATATTGGTTGTCCTCAGAGGTAAACCCAGGAATTTTAGTTGGGTTCTCCCCCCTCCCCCAATTCTTGCCTCAGCATGTAGTGCGCATGTAGTGTGAAGTTTAGGATAAAGTAATGTATTTTGCTTTCCTTATTACTCCAATCTAAAGGCATTGTTGGGGCAGAAACTTGTACATGCTCAGGCCTTGATCACTACCCAGAAGGCCACTTGAGAGTAGCTGTCTTCTTACCCTCTAAGCAGAAGGAAAAGAGATGCTTTTCCTGTTCTTTGATGCTAAGATGGTCATAGTATGCTAGACACTTCATTGATAGAGAGGGAGACATGCAGTCCACACCAGGAAGGAAAGTATTTAAAAAAAAATAAATCTCTTACTTATTTAGATAATAATTCATGTTTTGCAGAGGTAAGATGAAGAAAGAAAGGGGCGGGGGAATCTGCAGTGAGAGAGACCTAAAACACAACTAAGTTACTCCCTCTCAGGCCTGAAAAACAGTGCAGGGAAGCTGGTGGATGAGCGGCACGGCAAACAAACGCCAGTCCATGTGGAAACCGAAAGATCACCACCTCACTCCACACACGCTTGGAGCACCAGACACTAATAGCTTTCAAACACTACTAACCTGATCAGGATTTGAACTAATGACCTGCATTCCATTATCATTTAGATCCCTCTGGAAAATCTAAGGTTTAGCAATTTCAACTCCTGAGATGGCTCAGACAACAATGAATTTATAAAACATAATTGCTGCGGTGATCTACTAACATGGCAAACAATTACAGACTTGTAACACTTACTGTAAAGGTGTATGCTTTAGATCCACTAGAATAATGGTAAATTTTGCTAATACAGGTATCAGAGAAGACAATAAAATGGCACCTTAAGTCTTCACAAGTCTCTATACCCAAATGATAAGAATGAAAAGTTTTTTCATTCTATCACATATAAAGCAAAAAGTGCCAGTTATGACAGAGAGTCACTGGCTGCTCTGCGCATTCTGCCATGGTTTCTGTGAGAGTATTTCTCTACAAAAAATGACCATTCCAAGAGGTAGATCGACTGCTCACTCCCATGCATAAATCATAGGCAGGCTCCAGAGCAGGGCATATGTAATTCTGAAGCAGTATCTTGTACAAGTCACATTCACAGGCAGGATCAAGGCTTTACGACAAGTGAGCAGATACAATGGCAAAACTAACATTACATCATGAGTACTTCTAACCTGCAACCAGGATACAGAATGTTGACCCACCAATCAACACTGTTTGGGGTCAGATTATCCAGGTGCTGATCGCGTGGGCCACTGATAGAGATGTCTCAGATCCATCACAATTTACTTTCTAGCTCAAGCCCAATACCACAGCTCAAGCAGTGCCACCTGTACCACTTCCATGGCAGCAGTATTTAGATTTAGAGAGGAGCTGATGATTTTTGCTTTGTGCAGAGCCCTAGCTGTACAATAATCCCTCGGTCACAAAGACAGTGCTGTGCTTCCAGAACAGAAAATCTGGGAGAAGGGTTCAGATGAAACCTAATGGTTCCACAGCACTTCAGCAGAGCTCCAGGGTTCTCCATTCATCTGCACCTGTGTATTTATCCTCTAGCACTCCACATACCTTACCATCAAAGTCTCTCTGCTACCCAAAATATTCTAGCCCATCATCACTCTGGATAACAGAATAACTAAAGTTTGGTCAGTCACATATATAGAGGGAAGGGCAAAGATACAAATTTAGATCAAACCCACAGAAATGCACAATGCAGGTACACACTGGTTGTTCTCCAAAGCTGCATAGTTATTTCTCATTTGTAAGCCACTGCAGGCACAACCCTTACTGATTTTACCATTCGCCAACTTTGGAAAACCATTTAGTTAACTTTAGTGTCCTAGTGCACTCCCAGCCAGCAAAACTTGCCCATGGGACAGACAGCTTTGCTATCTCCCTGCGATGCAACGGTACAACGGATCTTTCAGGTGATCACCCACTACCAAGCAATTCACTGCCTCAGTAACACAGAGGTCGTTTTGCAGCTAGGCCAAAATCCTTTGTCTGGGGTATTAGATTTTGTCTTGCTGTATTCAGTCCTCTTACTTGTTTCCTCACTGCTGCTCCCATCCCATCATTAGGAATAAGACACCAGCCTACACCTTCCAGGCAGTGGCCCCAGTGACTTTCTAATTTTCTTCAAGGAATATTGACCAAATGAACACCCAGACAGAAGGTGCTTGTTTCTAGAAAGTTTTATGCAGCATGGTTGCTGCTATCCATTATGCACTCCAGACTCTCAAGGATTTCATTCGAAACTGTAACATCTAATAAAGAGCAGAGCATCAGCACAGTTTAGCCTTTGGGAATTGTCCTAACATAACCATTAGAGTCCCTGAGCCACAAAGTCAGCAAGATTCACAAAGGAAGCTGTTGTCAGCAGCAAGGCTTTCCAGCAGAGTGAAGCCAAGCTTTAAGCTGCTCAGAGTCCTGCAATCTACAGAACCAGACTGCTTGGTCCCGTCACTTTGTCGGACTCATGACCTGTGCTGTGGTTGTAACCAATGCCCTTCCTAGGGAAGGTTTCAAAGCATATCCATCTACCACATGCATAGCCTGCATGCAAGCCTTTCTTATACTCCATTTCGTACCCCTTTTCTATTCCTTTTGCCTCTCCCTCAGACACATCTGGTCTAAAATGATCAGAGGTCTTTGAGACAAGGATCCCATTAAAAGGTGGAGTTTCCAGCTGAGTACTATACTTCTATAGAAATATGACAAAAGATTATATAACGCAACCTTTTCGCCTCCTGCATTCTACTGAACACAAAGTCAGGCTTATCCACCAAAAGAGGAAGAGAGGTCACAGTGGAAAAAATAGGAGAGAAAAAACCTACATCACAGTGGCACAGATACAGAAAAGCAGTCACCAAGAGGGACAACTGTGTGTCAGATCTAAAAGATGAGAGGTATAGGACTTCATCGGTCTAATTGTAGGGAAGCGGCAGGCTACTACAACTGCTGCGCCAGTCACTAGAGGGAGTAATAATCAGTACTGGGCTGCACTTGTGTTCTGTAGGCAGCCTTGCTTCCCTCCTCAATTTCTGTATAAAGAATCAATGGCTAACTAGAATAGGAGCCCTCATTAGAGAAACGTATTTTTTCTAGAAGCCACCCCCAAAAAAAGAAAAGAAAAAGAAGAGGAAAAAAAAAGCCCATAAAAGGCATCAAAAATTAAGTCATAAAAAAGCGTATTTTCTAATCTTATGAGACATGAAACTAAAAAGTGTCGTTAGGGCTCTTAAGTACACAGAAATTTGCCTCCTGTTTCTGCCAACTTTCCTGGAAACCAAACCTAGTGCATTCTGTTGGAAATAGGCCGAATCTAAGGATATGAATTTCTCATCTGTTGAGTGGTCATTCTAACAATACCATCTTTCTGACACTATCATCGTGCTACAGTTAATCCACGTGGAAAAAATACACTGAATATCCACTTGTACCTCTCCTGTGCTCACACTTCTGAAATCTGTGAACTAACGCCCCTTTGTAGCACAAAAGTGCCATTGTTCTCAGATCTTCACCCAAGGAAATAAGATTTAAAACTCTTGGAAAGGGAACATCAACCAGTTTTGAGAACAATCAGTGAACTTGCCTGTATCCACTGGGACATAGATCTTCAGTGACACTACACTGCTCAAATCCAGACAAGAGGACACAACTGACAGTGACAAACAGGTCTGCAAAAGCCAGGTCTTGCTTTTTGTTAAGCTTTGCACAATTGGAAGTAAAAGATGGAGCAACTCACACCTAGTACCTCCTTTTCTTTGGCACCCCCTGACACAAAAAGCTCTGCGTTTGACCATCTTTGTCTTCCTGGTCATTTTCAAAATTACTACAGAATCTTCCTCTATAAAACTAATACTCTACATCCTAATACACTAAAAACCATCAAGCCTGTGAGTATTTGAAAGATCTCAACACTTTCTTACAGGGAAAGTACCAATATACTAGCAGTCTAGCTAAAGAAACTTGAGTATAGAGCCACCGTGTGACCAGGTGTGTCACTCAGGAAATTTACTTCTCTATAAGGGAATTCCCTTATTTAGACAGAGAGAGGAAAAAAAAAAAAAAAAAGAAAGGTAAAACCTGAGAGATGGTTTTACGGTGTTAATGAAAGAAACTACTGAAATAAGATCTGGTATTGAAGAAAAGTGACAGAACAGAACATCTTGCATTGCACTGACTCGGGTGACTTGCTGAACTTAAACCGTAACAAGGACCATATTCAAAATGGCAAAATGAGAAGACACGAGGAAATACTGAGAAATAAGCTTACAAGAGAAAACACCTCCCCTCTCAAAAACGTAATCTGGAATTTTACCATGGATAATAAAACCAAGAGTGTGTTTTTTAACATTGATCATTTGCTTTACTATTACAACAAAACAGTTTATTTTCTTTCAAAAAGAGGCAGACCCCTCAACAGGAAAAGGCTCACTTAGGTAATATATAGCTAACCTAAGAAACTAAGTCACAAAACCAACCTAATACAAAGTATACAGAGACAAACATCTCCCTTTAGCCAAGGCAACAATCTGCCTGTATCCTTTCACTTTTCTTCTGAATGAAAGATGGTAAAAACACAGCTCTGCTCTTTTCAATTTGTAAACGATGGTGTTTTACCCAAGAAAGCACGTTTGCCCTTTAGAATCATCATCCTAGAAACAATATCTAAATATCTGTTAGGTTATATGGTAATAAAAAATAAAGTCTGAGACCAGTGCTTTGCTCAGCTAAGATAAGGAGTGGTATGGGCTGAAAAGCCACAGAAAACAATAGAAATGGAGACTAGTTTTATTTTTACTGGTACTGCATAGGTTCAGCCAAAGCTTTTGCCCAGTGAATACCTATAATGCAATTTTTAAAAGCTTTAACAGAGGGGAATATTTTCCAAAATATGAAATATCTTCCCAATAAAGTCAAAAGGATTAAACATTTTTTGGGAAAAAGTAAATTTAAAAAAATTACACATTGTGATTCCAACTCCTTTTGCTACTTTTATACCTAGTTTGTTAAATTTTGCTCAAATTTTTTGAGCAAACATTGTTTTGCTAAACACAGCTTTCACTATGTTTACTTGAGGCTTGTTTGGGGGGCAGGGGAGGAAGAGGTGATGATTGGTTCATTTTTAATCTATAGCAGTATTTAATATCCCTTCCTACTTGTTAATAGATATTTTTTATAAATCATAATGTTGAAGAAGCCCAAAAGCGTTATTAAAAACCATGTGTTCACCTAAACATAAATTTGAAGGAAATGTTGTGGCACAATGATCTTCCCCCCCAAAAAAAAAACTTATTAAGTATATAATGCAATTAACACCTCTGCACCAGAGTCTGATTTAGCAATTTTAATCAGACCGCCTCCCAGTACAGTCAGGGCTGCTGGGTGACACTTGAGATCCTGAAGAGTGTGGGTAAAAATAACCTCTGTTCAACAAGACATGATGAACACCAGACAGCTGAGTCACCTTTAAAACCAATTTTGATTTTCTGTATTAGAAGGAATTATCAAAGAGAGGGGGATAATGGATTCAAAAATCCATCTGAAACTTACCTTTCGTTGAATATTCTGTAATGTAAACCCTGAGGTTCCTTTTCATTGCTGCCATGGACCTTAACATCAACATAAAGTGCTCAATTGCCTCCAGGAAACCTCAGTTTCACATGGAGAAGTAACTTTTAATAAAATTTCAGCTCCATTTTAAAAGTGTAATTTTAAGCACCTGTTTCTTAAAGCATTGACCATTACTATTTTATGAAGGCTTCCACTATTATCAGCAAAGTCAAAAATTAGGCCCCAAATCTGCCACTGAACACATGTGATCTGGGGGAGTTTGTGGTAGTTTTGCAAGACATCTGTAACACTGTAGAAAGCTTACTGTACACGAAACGTTCATTTAAAAGCAAACTAAACAAGCTAGCAGGGAAATGTTATAGGTTCATTAAAGTATAGCGGTGAAACTAAACTGTGGGAAGGAAGGTGTTTCACACCAATTCTCAGGTTGAGTTTTTGAAGGTTTTCTCTGAAGATTTTACAAAGCAAAATGATCAGCAAGGCAGCAGGAAAGCAAAACGATTGGCACCTGCTAGCCAAAACCTGCAACCGAGGCAACCAGCTACTGCCCCTTCTCACTACCGCAGCCTGAAAGTAAGAACAAGGGCTGCGGGGGGCGCGGGCAGAGCTCGGCCAGCCGGAGCCCATTTCCCAGCAGGCAGGGAAGTTTTCCCCAAACCCGCAAAATCCCCGTGTCTAAGCAACCACTTCAGACCGCCTTAAGGAGAAAAATAAATCAACAAGCGAAGGAACACCGCTGCTGCGTGCGAGCCGGCATCGCTTCGCCGTGAGGCGCCCCGACAGCCGCAGCCCGCGCGGTGCGGGGCAGGCCGGGCCCCCCCGCCGCGACCCCCACGCGTGGCGGGGCGGCAGCGAGCCCGGGCGGGGGACCTGGCTGCGGCGGAGGCCACGGCAGGTGGAGGCAGGCGAAGGAAGGGATGGGGAAGGTTGTGAAGCCTGAGGGGGAGGCGGCGGCTCGGGAGGAGGGCGAGGGGCTGCCGTGGGCGCCGGAGGTACAGCGGGGAGCGGGGAAGGGGCCGTAGGAGGGGCGGGATTTGCCGCAGGGCGCCGGCGGAGGGCAGGTCGGTAGCCCGCGGCGGGGAGAGGGAGCGGAGGCAGCCGGGGGCGGCTTCGCTGCACTCACAGGCGAGTCGTAGGAGAAGGCACATTCCGTCTTGTAGACCCGGTCCCCTGACTTGGGCACCCGGATCGTGGGCATGTAGGGGACGAGCAGCTCGCCCAGGTCCCCGGCGGCCATCTGCGCATCGCCGCCGCTGAACAGCGCGGCCCGCTGCATGCTCCCTCCCTGCGGCCGGCCGGCCGACGGCGAGCGGGCGATGCGAGGGCAATGGAGGCAGAGGACAGGCGGGCCCGGGGCAGGGCGCGGCGGCGGCGGCGGGAGCCGGGCCTGAGGGAGGGGAGGGGGAGGGAAGATGCTATTTTTAATCCAATGGCAGCGGGAGCGGCACCAGCTGCGGCGGCACTTGGGGGTCCCAGCGCGGGCGGGAGGGAAGGAGGGGCAGGGCGGTGGGGGCGGGCCGCGCCTGGCAGCCCCCCGCGGCCTCCTGCCGTCCCTCGGCGGCGGGCGCGGTGCGGTGCCCCCGGCGGTCGCGGGGCCGCTCTCCTGAGGCGATTCCCGCCCCGCGCGCGCGCCGCGGGCGGCCGTTAGGCGGCAGCCGGGGCCGCTCCTCCCGCCCCGCTCCCCCGACCGGGCCCCGCGGCAGCCGGGGTCAGGCCGCGCCCGGCCGCCGGGCAGCGCGCACGCCTTTCGCCAGAAAAACCTTGCTTTCCCGAAGAACTTCGTCTCCCGGTCTCGCAGTGCAGCTCGGAGCACGCCTCCCATTGCCCCCTACTGCTCTGCTACAGGCTCTTTCCTTTATTTTTCAGGCAATCCAATACTAATACCTGTGTTTCAGGTGCCGGTGGCGAGGATTTGGAAGCCACACGTGCCTAGAACAAGCCTTTTGCCTGCCAAGTCCCTCAGCTGCGAGGCCCAGCGGTGCAGCGGACACTGGGCAGCGGCGAGATGCCGTCCCGCTGCAAGCCGCAGTGCCTGTGGGCCCAGCCGGCCGGGGCAGGCGGAGTAGGGCGGTATGGAGGGACAAGCTGTTGGGATACAGGGCGGGAATGCCCAGCCTGAGATGTCTAAGGAACCCTGTGGCAGTGCCAGTAGCCAGCCGGTAGCCAAACCCAGATTTCATGCCTTGAGGGATGGTACCTTTAGCTCAAAATGACATTTTTATGGCATTTGCTGTGTTTCTCTTTGCTTTTCACTTCTAAAGAATACTGTTAGGGGAAGGAGGAACAGGGTGAAGTATCTTTGTAGGACAAAAAACATCAAAATTTAAGTTTTTCAAGCCATATCAAATAACTATTGCATAAGCCTTGACAGCAGCAGGATTAAAGAAATGACTGATCCATTTAAAATTAAGATGTATAATGTAGACAAACAGCCTTCCACCTGCAGTCCACATCACATCCAAGGATTCATCAATCACTTCCAAGCAGGTGATGTGACCTTTGCTAGAACTACCTTTCACCTCAAAAATCAGAAGTTCTAGTAAAATCTCAACAACAAAATTGAAAAGTAAGGTTTTATTCAACTACAATTTAATTCAACTACAAAAGCAGTCTGTGAGAGATAGCAGATCGGTGCAGTCTGTTCTCAGCAATTTAATCAAGTGTTGGGAACAATGTGAAATACCGAGGGCAGAACATGATGTCAGTGGAATGACCTTAGACTTCAGAACAGACATTATGTTGAAGACTTGTGAGCATTGTTGGATGCTGGATAAAAAAACCCCACACACAAATACAGGGTCACCAGACAGATTTATTTTACCCAAGACAACTTTGTACTTTTTTAATAGCTTCTGTTATGATTAATCCAGCATTTATAACCAATGAAAGCCATAAGAAGACACATGAGCTGCCTGATCTGAAACATTGACTCAAACAAAAAGGACAAGTCAAATCACTGATACAAAATCAGTCTTTTCTAAAGTTTGGCACTGCTAGGAAACAGCAAAACGGACAGTCTTTGCTTCAAATAGTCGGTGCAATGTTGCTTAATGTAAAGGAAAAAAAGCGTGGTTTAAGTTTCAAACCACAAAATGATCACAGGTTACTAAAGGACTTGGGCTTACTTCCTTAAAAAAGGTGAGAATTTTTATTGTGGATGAATAGTTCAGGGTCATAAACTTTAAGAGGCACTTTGCATCATTCTCCCTGAGGCATGTAAAACCAGGGGAGTACCTGGCCGGTAGAACCTGAGGAAACACGTCCCCTGTAGTGGCAAGTCTGCCGGATGAAGAGTGCACCTTCCCTGCTAGTTGTCCAAAGTGTAGAAAAATAACTGTAAAGCTCTAAAAGCACGTGGCAGGTACATGTGTGGATGTCCTTGGGGGCAACTTGCCTTATTCACTTTACATGTTTCTGCATTTCTTGGTTAGTAGGGGTTGCATGGCACATATCCACTTCAGTTTTTATATAAACTCTTTTGGTTTGCTTTTTTCCTTCCAATTCACACTTGAAAAGCAGCCTTTGAGTTATTCTACATGTTACCAGGAAGGTTTACCCTTTTCATCTCCAAAAACTGCTTATACAGCTTCTCTACACTAAATGCATTGGGAGTATAAAGTTTTGAGTTTTCATCTTGAGATTTCGCTGACAAGACATATTTTTATGTACTAAAAGTTGTGTAATCACACAGCTGAGGAAGGTCATAAGCAGGGATAAGGTGGTCCATAAAGCCCATTAACCTTCTCCCTGGCTTGATCCTTGCTTTTCAGGTATCTAGCAATCCTTTCATTACAAACTTCAATAAGCATTTTCCTGTTTTTCCCTTGTTCATCTTACTAAGCAAGCCTGTTACAAGAAGTAGAAAGTTAACAGTATCAGTAACTTGAATATATTGCTAAAGATGTTAAATGTACAGCATTACTAGGAAAATACTTAAGTTTAATATTTGTCTGCTGAAATTCTTCCTTCTCATGAGAAGTTTTACATGACAGAGCATAGACTTCAGCTTCAGAACTGTGGCGGCATTTTCAAGACTACATGAAAGACTTGGGCCTCCAAAATCCACTACAAATCAGTAAAAAGTGAATTTATACGCACCACACACTTTAAGAACTTTTCCTTTGTTTTCTGCTCCTTCATCTGACTGTGGATAGTCACAGGCAAACATTTCTGCCTAAATTCTGCCTTCTGAAAACACAGGAGATATCTGAGGTAATAAAACCAAAGCTGCCTTACAATTAATTTTAAAGACTACCCTCCCCACAACTACTTGGCACATGATTCTCCATGTCACTAGATACATATTTAAAACATGAACGTTATGTGACAGTGGTAGGTGCCCCTCAGTAAGGAGTTTTCTGAAATACTAACATAGTGCTGAGCACCGACTGTTTTCATCAATGAAGACTTTCTGCCACGAGGGATTATGTGCCTCTGTTTTAGATCTATTACTGTTTAGAATAGGAAGCAAGCATCATAGCAAAAGTACCTGTTATGCTTCTAAAGCTCATTTAAAAACAAACCATGAAAAAAACCCAAACAAAAACATCCAGAACAATGTAGAAAGGTGTTCCACAGACCACTTTTTGGATGATCTACACAGAGGATTGTCCAGTTCAGAAAGATGCACAAAGTCAATCATCTTTGCTAGTCTGAGGGGTTTTTGTTTTTAACCGTCTGTATAAGAAGTCTTTTACAGACGGGCCACAGGAGGTGAGATGAGAAAATGAATGAGCAGACAAGCATGAATTACACATGCACAAGAGGAAAAAAGTTTGAAACTGGTGACAAAACTAATAAAGGAAGAGCAACATGGCTGACATGAGCAGGGATGAAGGGCATTAACTTATCTAAAGAGAGAAACTTTTGAGACAACGCAGAGAAAACGATAGCACATGTTGAACAACATAAAAGTTGGGGAAAAAATAGTGAAAGATTAGTCTGACTACAAGTAATGAGAAAGAAAGTATTTGTCCGAAGTGGTAGATATAATCCTCATATTCCAAAGATCTGAAGGTATTTTTCTTTCTTCATCTTCCACAAATTACCTGACACAAGGCATTAAAAGTAATTGCTGGCAACTGACATAAGGCATTTTTTCTGATTAACAACTTTAACAGCTATATAGCTTAACTGCCACACAGTTTCTTTCAAATTATCAGAATCAACACAAACATTGTTTATTTTTATTAATTTCCATCAGCAAACAGCAGGATGTATATTACATAGCTCAGTCACAATTTGTCGGTATGCATTTAAGACCATGTGTATTGTCTTAAAATTGTTTAATTGTCAGGTGTGGATTTCATAGAATTGTCAACAAGATTTTTATCAGGTGTTTCATAATGATACCAAGGTCCATCTCCCCTGTGTCTCATCAGTTTACGTGCCTCCAACTCCATCAGCCTAAAAAAAAAAAAAGAGCAACAGATACACTTAACATGAAGTTTACTGGGTTTAATTATACATGTATCTATGTTTAACATCAGGGCATTACTGACAAAAGCGGTGAGTTTAGCGTCTATGGTTCATAAATACTACTGAAGCACAGGCAATATCAAAATATGAAGCGTTCAGCTAAAACATGAGCTATTACATTCTTCCATTCCAAATTTTTTCGGCAAGTCATCTCACAAAAGAGTAACAAATACATCAGTTCTGTCACAGGCTCTTGCCTAGTAAGGGACTAGACAGTTTTGATACAGCTTTTAACGAAAAATAAATAGAAGCAAGAAAATCATAAGTAAATGTGATGGGAGAAGGAGCTATGCTATCTTGGTCCCAATAGCAACAGTTCCTGGAACTCAAACTTTATTCTAACACCACAGTTTCTTCTGTGTAAGTATAAACTCAGTACAATAATGTCGTTGCTGCCCACAAAATTTTCAACACCAACAAGGATCACGATCAGTCCTGTAAACTGTAATTTAGCCACTTAATTAAGCTATGAGCATCAGCAGAGGCAAAAAGAGCTGTCTATTTCCTGACTTGGGAAGACAAAACTATGCCTTTATAAATGCAAACTGCTTTTAAGAGAACCTGTTGTTTTACAAGACTGCCCTTGGATTGTTCCAGTTCTGATAACGTTAATACTGAAGAGGCAGGGACTACAGATACCGTAACCTCCACTTCAGCACCAGCCAGTGGAGCAAGCACTCAGGGTCAAGTGGTACAGAAATAAGCCCTTCATGTCAGCCTCTATCTCAGTATATTAAGCAAAATAAAAAAGTATAATACAGTATGTTATCAGTATTTGAAAACCTTCAACTATACCTAAGTTCAGTTTTCTTCGCTTCAACATCAAGCAAAGCCATCTGTTTCTCATAGTCCTTTTCAGGGGGATCAAGCAAGTAACGAGCTATCCAGCGACTTATAGGGTGCTGGAAAATATAAAAGCAGAGATTATTTATGCAATTTCCAAGTAGAAATGTCATCATAATTAAATCATTTTGTATGTTCCCAGTCCTGAAAACATGTCATCAACACTATGGGTGCTGCCATTCAAACCATAACAGTTAAGTTAAAAATGCGCTCAACTACTTGAAAGATCAGAACCCTAAAAAGCTGTATTTCTTTTGCCATTTTTAATGCCAAAGTAACCTGCAGATGACTATTCTGTAGCAAAATTAAGTTACTGGAAGACACGTAATTTATTTTCTTTCTGATGAAGTTCCTTAAACTGCCACTGTAATCACAGAAATAACTCCAAACCTCTGACCGTAATCAGTAACATTTTAAAGTTTTGCTTCCACATCGAGGTCATTTCACTAGGAACAAAAGCCTAAATGAGTTGAAACAGTCCTAACAGCATTGCTGAATTCAATTACTTCTCAAAATCAAAACAGTGCTTGCAGCAAGAAGTCAGGGACTAATTTTAAGAAAATACAGTGATGTGAAAGAAGCATAACTTTTAGTTTCTGACTATAAAAACCTTCAGTTAGTTCTAGATATAAACTAGATGTGTGATGTTGATGTCACTTCAAACTCCAGTATCTTGACATGGTCTAGTTCCAGAGCAAGAAAGACAAAAACTGCCTGCTAAGAATAAAGAGAACAGAAGACTGTTCTTACTATTTAGGAGTATGATAGAAGAATTCTTGGCATATAGTTTTAGCAGTTTACTTGCATAAAGTTAAGGACAATTTGCATCTACTTGTGTCAATAAACAGATTTCCTACAGCAACACATGTGTTCTGTAAAGCTGGAAAAAAAGTTTACCAAAATCATAACTGCACAATTTGAGTTCTACTGCACCGATACCCAAAGGCAGGGATAAGGCCATCCTCATTATCATACTCCACACATTTTACTCCCGAAAGTACGATCAAGAGGAAGGCTGTCCATAACATGCCACCCTTTTACATGTTACACTCACTTTGTAATATTCCCAGTACTCTGGAACATACCCTTCAGGAATCTCTGCAAGTTCAGCTTCACCTGACAAGGAAAGGAGGGGAGGAACATTTAATTCAAGTATTATTTTTTTAAAGTACCTTATGTTCTGCCTTTCACATTAAGGAAAAATTGTTATTTCACATAAAGAGCACTTAATCCTTCAATCTGAGCTCTATTCAGTAAAATTGGACCTGTAATTTTTCCAGACACTTCACACCGCAATTCACATCTAGCTCACAGACTTTAAGCCACACAACAGAAGGGCGAAATCAGCAGCTGCACAGAAGAAATAACTTGGATCAAGTCCACAGAAATGCCCTTTAAAGTATATGAGCTGAAAGCATGGATTTTTCCTTATTTCTCTATTAAATTAATTCCATATTATTACAGTAGTAGATTTAAAACTTTTACTGTCAGGCTGAATTTTGGGGTTTTTGCTAGATAAAAAACGACAGTTGCAGCGTATGCAGCCTTAAAGAAGTACGTAAAACAAGATAATACAAGTTCCTCATAGGAATACAGAACTGTTCATGAAACCTCACTGCTGTTTGAAACTGTCAAAAGATGGAATTTTTCTGTTTTTAAAAAAGCAACAACTACAGAAAAATAAAAATGCTGGTAACATCTATGTACTTATACAATATTACTGTAACTGTTAGGCCTATTTCACGGTCTTCCAAAGAGCAAGCCTTAAAAGATCTCTGCTTTCTATCCAGCATACTTAAGTTTCCATTTAGCAACTCTGACTGTGTACTTAGCTTTGTCAAGACAGAGCACTCACCAATGAATATGTTGACATATGTTATGAATAGTGCTGCTGGTATTCCCGTCAGAAATATATAGAATCTCTGTATAGGTGATAAAAAGAAAAAGAAACAGTATGGGAAACTCGGAAGCCTGACAAAAGTTAGATTAGTCTGGTAATGATGGAACAGCCAATAATTCTCTGCTTTGCATTCACAGGTTAGGTAGGGATGTTGTATATGAAGACATATTGCTCCTTAAAATGCATTAATTAAAAAAAGATAATACAGAAACAGCGATGCTGTGTCAGTCCATGAGCCTATTTAGTTCAACTTTCAATCTCCCGGAGAGGTCAGTCTCTGCAGAAGCAGACAGTAACGCTCTCCACGAACATGATGACTGGCTTCAGCGTTTCACTGTAATGAGGCGCTAACACCAATGCAATATAATCCAACATAAATACAACCGCTGCTGGCTTTGGTCACCGTGGAAGACAGATGCAGGAAGCCTGATCACACAAAGGGAGTTGTATCAAATTGGCTGTTAGCTTTCCTAATAATCTGAAACCAAGCTTTTTAGCGGTCAAACTCAGGTCAGGCTTCCTAAGTCTCATCTGTGCTGTTAGTGGTTTAGGGAACTGAAGGCAAACCCTACAGAAGAGTAACATCATAC
The DNA here is from genome assembly GCF_023638135.1 of Falco biarmicus. NCBI lineage: Eukaryota > Metazoa > Chordata > Aves > Falconiformes > Falconidae > Falco > Falco biarmicus. Next base: position 9,068,883 of record NC_079300.1, on the reverse strand, counting down.
CTTTTTAAAAGAAGGACGGAATGGAAAGCATTTGTAGGTTATGCATGTCTGAACACAGACACATAATTTAAGAATGCTACTACAGCATTAATTTAACTACCTATCACAATCTTTGCCATGTAGCCAATCGTTTTACTTTACCTGGCCCTGATTTTACAATAGACGACAAAAATTTCATTAGGAGGAGGACTGGAAGTTCTTATTTATGTGAATAGCACCAAACGCATTTTAGACGCCACCTCATGAACAACAGGGAAAGCTGTATTTTAGACACTTTCACCATTTGCGAGCAACGTGTCACACTGAATGTAATAAATTTGTTCTTAACTCACCAACAAGTTCAGAAATCGAGTATCATAGAAACTTGTTGCCTTGATAATAAACATTCTCTTCCCATGGTCACTGCTATGTCGCACAGGTGCTGAAAGCGGAACCAAAGCATTATGGTTTTTTTTTTCTCCCTTTCATGATTTTGCCAGGTCACGGTCAACATCACGTAAAAGAAAAAAAAAAAGGAGTATATAGCACCAGCTGAGTAGTTAGGCGCTGCTTTTCTGGAGGATGCCAATATTCCTCAGAGCCTGCGTGAACTAATCTCCTGTATTGCTAAACCTCCTGTTTTTCTTCTTAACTTTAGACGCTGTTTCTGCCTGTAAGTCCCAACAAATAAATCACTGAATACATACAGGGCCAAGGAAATCCACATATCAGCCGTGTTCGCAGGTCTGGCCTCCCACCAATTCCCATCCCTGTTTTGCCCAAGAAACGGGATTTCTCAGCAGAACGGAGCTACGCGCAGTGCCCCGCGGGGCCCTTCCCCGCGCCCACAACGGGCCGCTCAGCACCGCCGCTCAGCACCGCGCTCCTGCCCCAGCCCCGGCGCCAGGCCCGGGCCCGCCGGCCCCCTCAGCCCCGGACGGACGGCCCCCCGGCTCCGCCGGGACGCGGCCCCCGTCCGGCGCCGGCCGCCCCGGGGGGGCCTCCCTGAGGGGCCTCCGCGCCCCTCTGCTCAGCAGGACACCTCAGCAGGAGCCCGCTCCCCTCCTCAGCAGGACTCCGCTCCCCAAGGTCACCTCGCCCCTGCCACCCCCGCCCTCCTCGTTCCCGCCGCCGAGGCCCTACCGACGGTGCCGGGGAGGCGGGCGGTCCCGACGAGCCAGGGGAGGCGAGCGCTGCCCGCCGCGCCGCTCGCCACCCGCCGAGCTCCCCAGGCAGCCGCTGCCCGAAGCAGCAGGCTCATGGCCGCCATAGCTGGACCTGGCACGGGGGCGGGGCCGGCGGCGCCGCTGCTTTCCGCGGTGAGGTGAAGCTAGGCGGCCGCCATCTTGGAAAAGGGCAGACCCTTCCGTCACCTTCCGGCGCCCTCGCGGGACGCCGTCCGCGGCGCTGGGCATTGTGGGAGGGGCGGTGCGCGTCATGGCGGCGGCCGCGGCGGTGGCCGCGCTGTGCCGGCGCCTCCCGGGCGCGCTGCGGCTGTCAGGAGCGTGGCCGGGCCCCGCGGCTGCCGGCCCCCCCGGGTAGGCTCCGCGGCGCGGGGGCTGAGGCTCGGCCGCCGGCTGGCTGGGGCGGGCTGCGGGGCGGGCTGCCCGCGGGCGCCTGGGCCGAGCTTCCCCCGCCCGCTGCTGGGCCGCCGGCGTGCCAGCGCCTCCGGCCTGGCTCGGGGTTGTGCTTACACCCTGCGCTTGCTGCTTTCGCCGTTTGGTCACCGTAGGAGAACGTGTTCTTGTACCGCGTAGTTCAAACTTACTATTTTAATTTTCAAATTTTTATTTATCCCCGAGTATCTGTATTAAGTGAGACGTGGGGGAGGAGAAAACACCAAACTGACGTTTTTATGAAGAACTAAACCCGTGCCTTTTCCCCCCCTAGACTGGGGCATTCCTCTGCCTGTAGGACCTGTGCCTTTGAATTAAACAGTCTAATGTAGCTGAATACCATTTTTCTTACCATACATAGTTTTCCTTCTGATTCTTATGCAGATTGACGCTGAATCTGTTCCACAAGGGCCTAGCAAAAGTTGAGCCCCTCTGTCAGCTGAAGTTTCTGCACACTACTTTGTCTCGGAAAGGTCTGGAGGAGTTTTTTGATGATCCAGGAAACTGGGGAGAAAAAAGTGTAAAGTCTGGTGAGTTTTGTTTAGCATTTCTGATGGCAATCTTTGAGTCACTTTTGCTCAGCTGAAATCTGACCGATTCTTTTGCATTATTGGAAGTATTCATAGCTACATGAAACTTTATTTATATGTGTATGTACATACATATACTTGTGCATCTTTATGCCTATTAATTTTGTCTGCGTGTATTCCGTGTTTATGAAAGCAAGTAGCTCTATGCAGCAAAATATTGTGTTGTAGATCCTCTGCCTTGCTCTTCAGTGTGCGTATCACAGAAGAGGTGTTCTTTGAAGAAATATACGGTACTATGGAAGAAAAATACTTCAGTGTAAAGGTTTATCTTATAGATATCCCTGTTTCCAGCCTTTTCTAAACACAAATAAACAGTACATGTAATTGCCTTTTTAATGTATTTGTATATTGAAAGTAGAGCTGAATATCCACAAGCACAGCTTCCCAAGCAGTAGTTTTTTAAAAAAGTTGTCCTTGTTCAGTTACGTCAGCTGAGCCTGCTAATAGAAGCATGGGTGGGTTTTTTTTTTCAGAATTGGTGAACTTTGTTCTATTAACTTGATCTTTTAATTTTTAATTATTTTTTTTTTTTTACAGGGGATGCATGGAATATAAAGCAACTAAGGGGCAAGAGTAGTGAAGACTTGCACAAACTTTGGTAAGTAAATTTTACTGGAGTAGCTTCTCTTGTTTCAAAGTAGCTCTGCACGTTGTATTAAAATGTGGCTAGTGAACTTACTGGCCAGTAAGTTTAGTCTGCCATACAGCTCTGCATGCTTAAGCCTACTTTGGGCTTGGAACAGCCAAGGTTCTGGTACTGCTTAGAATACAAGAGCCGTACTGCAGGTGGTTGTGTGATGGTTGTATCCAGTACAAAAACTTCAGGTTTGGTACAACGAGGCTGAGTTTAAACTCTTTGGGACTTGTTTGAACTGAAAGACACGCTTGGTTGTAAGTGACCTCTGGTGAAGCTAACAAGTAAATTAGATCAGGTTGCTCAGGTCTCCATCCATTCTGATTATGAAAGTCTCTGAGGCTGGAGACTGCATCACCACTCCAGGCAACCTGTGCCAGGTTATTACCGTGAATAGTTTTTACCTTGCCATGTCTTGTCCTTTTGCTGTGCACCTGTAAGAAGAGTCTCTGTCCAGGTAGTGGGAAACTACTTGATGTTAACCTCTTCCCTCCTTAGCCTTCTTTATTTCAGGTTAAGTAAACCTGTCTTCCTCAGCCTCTCCTTGTACGTCCTGTACATCAGCCCTCCCCTCGCCACCTTTACTGGGCTTTCTCCAGTTGGTCAGTATCTTTTTGCATCCTTCTATGAAGCTAGCAGGTATAGGGTATGGGATTATAGGTTGGATAACGGTGCTCTATCCAGCAGGGTAGTGAATCATTAATCACTAATGCATCCAGAAATTATTTTTTAAGTACTGTGCCTTTCTGATCTAGGTATGTCCTACTGAAGGAAAAAAACATGCTTTTAACGTTAGAGCAAGAATCAAAAAGACAACACAGGCCTATGCCAAGTCCGGAACGACTAGACAAGGTAACTTTTTCATACTAGCTAAAAACATAACTGTAAGTAAAATTGCTGAATGAAAGATGAAGTGTTTGTAACCTTGTTGCAGACCTTTTTTTTAAGCTATTCCCCTGATTTTAGTATATGCACAAACACTGTGCCCAAGCAACATAGTGGAAAAGGCCTTTCCACCTGCTATATCATGTATCGTGTTAAGAAATACTTCGCCATCTTCATGCCCTGAAACCGCACTAGAGGATTTTTAGAAACTTTCCAGTAAAACTTCAAGATTATCTCTATCCTTACCCTCCACAAACTTTTTTTTAGCTACTTAACTGCTGCCATCTCCTTGCCTCTGACATTGTCATCTCCAAACTTGGGCCCTTTGGTTCATGTTTGTCTTCACTTCTGTCATTCCCTCCTTCTGCATTATTGCAGTTCTGCCACTGATTTATTAAATTCTTCACTCAGTATCTTTACTGTTGAAAACTTGATTTACTTATAAATTAACTGCCATCTCTATGCTTATGACTCACAGATGGAAATTGGCAGTTTCACTGGCCAGTTAAATAATACAGCTGTTTGACACAAGAGATACTCCCAGATACCCCCGTATTTATCCAAATTGATTTGTGAAAAGACTGACCTTTACACTGTTAATCTGATTTTCTTCATATGGTTAATAATTTGACTGTTACTTGCCACCACATGCACCTGCAACTGCATTATGATTTTTTTGTGTCAGACATGGATTTATTTGGTCTGTTGTCATTTCATCACTGTACTTATACACTAGGCAAGATCCAATATAAAACTCTTCTCTGGATCTCTTAGTGTACCTTGTTCTAATTTATGACAATACAGTATTTCAACTTTATCTTGTGATTCCCATTCTGAATGGTATTTTCTGCTTAGCCCCACCTACAAATTCCATATTCAGCAATTACAAATCACAGTAGAACTTGTTTTGGGAGAGAACTTAAGTAAGTGGCCCCAAGTGCTTCAAAAGTCAAATCTTACTAATTGCCTGTTTGGTTTTGGCTGAAGCCCAAGAAAAGCAGAAGTCAAGCACCAGTTAAATGCTGTGATTGCAGAGACAAAATACAGCAATCTGCTTATTAAAATTTGCTCTAGCAGCTCCCCAACACATTTAACATTGCCATATGTAACGCAGTGTGTTACAGTAATCTTGTGAGACAGACCTGACTAAAAACTTTCAACTCAGTTGTCACAGCTCGGTCAAGTCAGCTTTCTAATGCCAGCAGGCATTACCAAGGCTGTGACCAGACTCCAGAGTGAAGAACTAGAACAACAGCCAACCAGTAGAAACCATCTGACAGAAAAACATACAGCGTTACCTTCTATTTGCTTCTCCTACTTCCTTCCCACCCTGCCTCAGAGCTTTCTATACTTCTAGCATCAGCATTAGATCTGGCTTTATGTATTAGCCAGCTAGCCTTTAATCAAATATCAGACCATCAGTTATTTCATATCTGTTCTACTTGTAAGTTAGATTTTTAAAGCACCCATTCTTGACTGTTCTAGTACACAGGGACAATTCAGCCATTTCACTCCGTCCACAACTGTGAGGTAACTCATGATGGAGCTCCTAGTCTGTTTTGCCTTTGCTTTTCCTTTTAAATTTTGTCTTAGATCTTCACTTGAGATCTTACTAATTGTCAGCATTGTGTTTTGTTGGCCCATCCTAAAACTGTGTCCTATTTCCAGGTTAAAAAGTCTATGAGAAATATAGACTTGGTTGTCAGAGAAAGAGAAATTGCTTTGAGGCTTTTACAAACTGGCCATGAAAAACCAGCACCTGGCGAGTGGAGGCATGACTTCCTGGGACGCACCTACTGGTATGGAAAAGAGAACTTTTTTTCATACATGTGAATTTTTCTTGTGGCATGTCTCTATCAGAAAATCCTTACAGTATATACATACCTTCTTGATTATGTATAGAAGGAAACATGTTTTCTGGTCAGCATTCACTTCTCCTTGAGTATTGTTTTTTTTTATTGGTGTGGTTATAATTGTTGCTAAATAAATCTACGGCAAACTCTACCAATCGTAACAGAGCTAGTGCCATGTAACTAAGTGGTTTCTGTACTCAGAGGATGTCTGTTACTGTAGGTGTTCTGTAATGCATGAATGAACTAGGGAGTACTGTTCAAGTTGAGCCATCTGGATGTCCCTAGTTAAAACGCAAAATCCGCATATTTGGGGACAATCACAGACTATTGCATGAGACCACATAAACATCCACTGGATTTCCCTACTTGGCAGATAATTAACTTGGAAGCTTCTACCTTTAGAATTATTATTGTCCAGATAGTTTCAGTAATCTATAATTTCAGGTGATGCTGCTGAAGGCTCTGGCAGGACCTGCTGTTTCATTAACTGGTATTTTACTGTCATCATATTGCCTTCAGGAGCACTAATTACAGTATTCAGCTTTGCAGTAACAGTGTAGATAACAGAAGGTCACACACTATAATAATGGTGACTTTTCCGTCATTATCCATTTGTTTACCCGTTAAATATAAATCAGCAGTGGTACTAGATGCACCAACTGCTAGATTTACATCTCTAGGGATAAGGCTTCTGTGTATCTCTTTCTGCTTGGAGAAACTGTCTACAAGGAAGGGTTTGCCCTTGTATTTGGAAGCCCAGTCCGCAGTTGAAGCAGGGGGAAGGGGCAGACAGTATGAAATGGTCTTTTAAGCTCATGCAGAAGCTGCAATACAGATAGTAGTAGGTCTGACACAATCTGGATGCACTGGAGTCTGTAGGTAAGCCTGCATAAGCCATCTGTGCAGCCCATCTGCAAGAGAAACCCCAAGCAGAAGAGAAAGACTTATGTTCAGGCAGATTTGTACTTAACATGACACTCCCAACACTGGCATTTGAAAGAATACTGTAGTAGAAACAAAACTTTACTCACACAAATTGTTCACATTAGCGTTTGAAAGTTTTCTTATGGAGTAACTTCAAATACAAGTGCAAAGAATCACTATCTATACTGGGCCCTCTCTTCATAGTTTTTGAAGCAAGACTGCTTTTGACAGAAAGACACTGAGCTACATCGGAGATGTATTTACAAACCAAGCCAGCAATAGAGCTGAAAGTAGATACCCACACAGAAATTCTGTGATCTACTGGTCAGACCCCTTTACCATTGTACTGTAACCAAGTGCAACTGGTAGAATTCAAGAACGAAGGCAAAAAGTGTATGTTCTGTAATCACTTTCATCTGTCTTTAACAGGTACACTTATAAGGAATGGCCAATACCATGGTACTTGAACAAAAAATACCGAAAGAGGAAATTCTATTACTTACCTCACGTGGATCGCTTCATCAGGTAAAAAGATTTTTTTGACATTGAGTTATTTTCTGGTATGTTCCTCAGTCTTCCTTGTTCCACTTCACAAGGAAAAAAGGAGTAATTATCTTGTTGGTTTTACAGCTAATACACTGAAAATAAGGCTTTTTAAAATTACAGCTTGCTCTTGTTTCTTCTTGCTGTTTCCATCTTAGTTATTAAGAGACTTGGTTATCTGTGAAGTTGCACTGTAAAACTTTGTGCAGACTACCTAAGATCCTCCCAGAGGTTGAATTTCTGTAGGATTCAAAAGCAGCAGAAAACCAATATTTATTTGCTTAGCAGGCATTTTTGCTCATCAAAAGCAAATTAATACTGAAGTTGTTAATCACTGGGAGCCTCTCTTTGATTAGGGGGTTGAGCTCATTAAGGTTGTTATACAACCTATCTAGAAATTAACCACACTGACTTCTTTATTTCAGGCTTAGACTTGAAAAATCTTTACGTATAAGGGCAAGAAGGCAAAACCTAGAGAGGAAGAGGCAGAAGCTCTTGCAAATTAAGTTCCCTCATCTTGCTGTGAAATCTCAGGGCCAGTAACATACTGCAAGAGTGCTGCAAGCAACTGGCTGAGTACCTGAGTACCTCTGACTGGAACATGAAACGAGTTCTGAAACGAGTCGACAACTAGCCTGAGCGTTCCTGAGGGTCGTCTTCATCTGGTGTTTTTTTTAATCCCACATTTGACTTAAATTAAATTTATCTGGAATGAAAAAGCAGCCTTGGTGCGTAACTGAAATTAATCCTAACAGTTGTTTTCTAGAAGCGTTTGAAAAATGATGGATTAACCAACTATTACAAAAGCGAGACACACATTAGCAGTGAAAAGCAGCAACTGACTGCCCCATGTAAGTATAGTGTCTCAGGATATTTACCCAGTTTAGTTTAAAAAATACACATTAAACCCAGACAAACATGAGAACCTCGGAAACTCACATACTAGCCTCTCTTCCCTGGTCATCTGAGTTACAGGTTTGTCACTTAAGCTACACGTGCTTTCTGCATAAAACCAGAGGGAAATAGGCTTTTTCAGTCTGCTACAAGGAGGTTTTCCCTGCTTAAAGTCCAGTTTGTTAGAAAGTATGAAATACTTAGAACGTGAACTTTCACCAATGCAGTTTTGAGACCTAGATTTCTTGATACCCATGACAAAGTAAAACATTTGAGCAATGTTTTTTTGCAGTGTGCACAGGGTTTGAAGGAAGATTGGCAATAGTCTTCCGTAAAGTTGAAGTAGAAAGGTACTGCTACTGCTCTCAATGGTAAACACCTACTTCATGAAAACTTTTGCTTCCTGAAAGACTACTATTTGTGACTTTACTCCAAATTTCTATACAACCTCAGCTGAATGCTCAGTGTGCTATGCCGTATTGTCTGGTTCCCTTGATGTTTACAGTGTTCTAACAAAACTGTAGAAGATACAGATCTTTTTATTTCCATCATCCTAACCTTCAGTTACTCCTCTGCATCACATAAAATATCCATTTCTTAGACAGAATCAACAGACAATGGTGAGAAAACCCCAGAAAGTGTTTTGCTCTCAATATGGTGCTGGAACATTCACAAGTATTACCACTATACTGCATAGAACTTTTTTTTTTTTAAGATGATACACAAGATAAAAGTTGAACAGACATAACGAAACTTAAGCACAGTCATTTCACAAAGAGAACCAAAAACCCCTTCTTTTTATCTTCACCTCTAGCTACAAGCTGTCCAGTCAGTCCTAGTACTTCCCTGATGCCACTGGACCTTTAGAAAAAAATGCTCATTGCCACGTGCTAAGGTACAAGTTCAGTTGCCATTCCACATTTTACTGACTGAAGTCTTTTTCTTCCAGCGTGACAATAGCTGGTGAGTTCTATCACCTATTGAAGCTGACTAAGTTGGCCTCATTTTGTGAGAGAAATACGGTTTGTCAATAGCTTTCAAAATCTGGGGTGAGCAACTAACAGTTATTACGATAAGACAAAAGCAGGCTGTTTTGATAAATTACTTTATTAACTGGAGGTAATGTGAAACTGTTTTCAGCTAGAGGCCTCATGATTATTTTTGCACAAGGTCTTTTAGACTAGGGAAAATGCAGTAGTACTGTTTACATTACTTATTTATATATCTTTTAAAGTCAGTTAAATGCTATTTGGTTTTCCACAGCTTTTAAGGTAAGGAGCAAAACTTCACTGTGTCCCGATACAGAACATCACACAGTTGTAAATTAAAGTAAGCTTAACAGCAACATAGAGCTACATCTTGACAACTAGTTCCTGTTGAGAAAAAGCCATCCTGCTTCCTCAGACCCTGAGCGCACTCCCCACGCAAAACAGGCACTTACCCACCCTGCTGCGAGTCAGCCGAGGGAGCTACACCAGCAATAAGAAGTAGTGACTGCCCCCATGAGTTACAGCTGCCTGTAGAAACATCAAGCCACATCCTCAGTTCTATGACTATTCTAGTCTTAGACAATTCTTTGCCTTAACTTCCCTGGCTCAAACAAGTTTTGCTTCTCACCTACATCACACAGGCATTATATACATTCTTAAAATCAGGTGGAAAGCACTAATTGTTTGCTGAAATGAAGTTGCTCCATAATGGAAAATCAGCAGGCCAGTGCTTAATGTAACATTTGCTACATGGAATGTAACATTTTCATGAGACGGTGAAAGTTCATGCTGAACTGAGTGACGTATAGTAGCTTACTAAATACAAACTTTCCATTTTTAAAACGAGTAACTTTCTCTGCAAGTACTCACGAAGTTGCTCAAATATAAAAGACCAACATTTATTTTTAAAGAGAGAAATAAGAGCAGTTTAAGGCCAAAGTACCAGCAAGGAAGACTAGTATGTGAAAGTAGACAAGAGATTGTTTAATAAATTTGCACAGGCATTTTCAGGGTTATGCCTCTATTAGCCAACGTGTAAAGCTGTTCCCAGGAAAAGATACTAGAGAAAATAGACATTTATACAAAATTATAAAATGCTTGTTACATGAATTATTGCTTTACAAAGGATGTAAACATCCTTTTTCTATTGGTGCTATACCAATTAATCTCTCAAAATTTCTAAGCTTTGTTAAAATGGAACTTGAATTATGCAAAAAATCCAATATAAACTTTCTACAAAAAAAAGAGTCCATCCCATTCCTGAGTATGCTAAAGCTATAAAACAGAAGGAGCACTGAGCAGGCAGCAGTTTTCACAGTAAGAGGTTTAAGGACATTTTCTTTCTACACACTGTTTCCCTCCTTCTTCATATTCTTGTTTAGAAATCCACATCTGTTGAAAAGTACCCTACAAACAAACAAACAATAAATCAGAAAACAAGTGAAGGTTAAGTGAAACAACATTAGCTTTTCCAAGGAGGAAAAACAAGCAAGTCTTTACATTAAACAGGATAAGAGGACTTGACCTGCTTAACTCCCTTTCCCTCTGAGTTTTATACTGCCAATGATTATACTAAAGACAGGACGTTTGCAGAAAGGAAAGGTGATTTCAGTCTCCTTTTCCCATACTGCTAAATGAATCCCCACAAATGATTTCAGTATGCAGTAACTTGTAGAATTAACTTCAGAATTAAGTTTCACAGTATACACGTCATTTCTAGATAGCGTATTTCAAGCCTGCACCATACTGTTAAAAACGGGGAGAATGTGGCAAGTTATTATTTGATTGGAAATGCTCATGTTGTCTTCCTTTTTTAAACAGATTCTGTTCACCTTACCACAAGGATAGACAAGATTATGATTGCTATGGTAGCACAAACTCTGCAATGCATATTTAATGCGGAATTAGATTTTTGGGTGACGGTGCTGCTTGGCATAGCAACATAGTAACACAGGGTTACTAACCAAAGAAGCCAAAATGGAACCCCCTATCCACGAGCTGAACCTCCGCTCCACTGTCGTGTTGTTCGCTATCAACTTCAGGCGCATGCTCTGAATAGAAAAGGAGATAAACATGAAAGAACAACCAGACAAATTGTAGGCTGGTGACCTTGAAAGACAAGAGGAGGACAGCACAAGGACCTTGGTGTATATACCAGCATGCAGGCGAAAAACGTCAGTTTTATTAAACCTGCAATAATGCTCATTTGCCCTGTACTTAGAATTCAAGAATAGCCATAGTGGTAGAAGAACACGTGTGACTTTTATCCTGTTTCCCAACAGGGAGCAGCAGCAAATTCTTAAAGCTAGAAATAGGGCAGGTAGAAAGCAACAATAATCACAGTATACATTATCATTTCTAACTGCATCGGGACTAAAGTGTCTTACTGTTGCTGAACTTAATTGGTCTAGTCCTTTTTGGACCCTTTCATTCATTTTGTTTTCAAAATGCCTTTGGCAATAAAATCTTTGCATTTCAATGGGTTCGTCCCCAGCTATTATAAGAAGCAGCAAATAACTACCCTTCTCAGTTTCTCATAACATTAATGATTGCAGAGTTCTACAAGTAGAACATTTTTACTTAAATACCAATATTCAAGAAATATAATAAGCTATATGTGCTCTCAAGAACATAGGTGTAAGGTATTAATACCTTAGATATCAAGTGATTTAGAAAAATACAAGTATGTTAAATCACCAGGTTTTATCTATGAGTAGGTTGAGCTGTCTGTAGAATCCAGGAAGAACAATTCCCATGACAAAGTGACAAGACCTCAGGCAGAATGACTGAATGTGCCTCTAGTTAGTCAGCAGCACTTCAGAAGAGAGGCCATCAAGGGAAACAGTGACTGTTGCTTAGGGACAATTACAGAACTTAGAATCACAATCTGAAAGTAGGAATGGAAAAGTAACATATTCAGAAAGCAGTTACAATACCTGCTGGAATTAATTTCATATAAGAAGTTTTCAAGACTTCTTTCTTTTCTTTAGAGAAAGAGGAGATTTCTTAGCCCACAGAAATCTCTTCAGCTGTTGGGTTCCTAACAAAGTTAAAGCTATGACATGTGCTCATGTATTTATGTGGCAGAAAAACAAAACGGTAATTCTATGCCAACTATGAAAGAGTTGTTTTACCGGTGGAGTTTTCTGAGACAGCTCTCTATTCAATCTGTCTGTGAAACTCTGTATTAGTGTGTTTCCTCCTGCAACGATCACGCTGCCATAGAGGCCCTAAAAAGAGAATAAGCAACCTACAATATTAACTCTGAAACCATTCTGAAAACAACTGTTTCACAGAATAGAGAGGAATGACACACAAGTACATACAATCAACAGCAATAATGCATTACTTGATGCCAACAATATTTGATTTTTTAATCACTTGAAAAAATATTTCAAGACAGCTTAATATTAAGCTATACAAGGAAGACAGAAACCATGTGATTAATGATTCTAAATGATTTTGCAGAATAGTTTCTACTAAAGAGACCCCTACACCTACAGGTATCTCCTGTAACCAAACTGTTGGTTTTCTTCAAGCTGGATGTTCTAACCACAAAGGAAAACCCACAGCACTGCAACAGTTTTCGATCTCACTAATGCTGCAGCAGGTGAACGCAAACCATGGCCTGGCTTACTAAGCCTGCCTGACATGCCAATTAAGAGGAAAATTTTTTGAAGCAACCCCCATGCAGTCTGCCTCAAATGTGAATATTTTCAAACTGAGAAAGTTAAAACATAGTTTTAAAAAGAAAGTTTTCCTTTAAAACCTCTTTTCTTCCTTTTACTCTCTACATAAGTTCCATATGTTTGGTTATGTTTAGGAAAGTATATCTGCCACACCTAAAAATCTGAAGACGAACAGTTATGAACATAAAATGCTCATCTGAAACCAATCCAATGCACATTATGCAGTGCCAGCCGCAAAATCTGGACATCAGCTATTTAAATATAGGCAGAAACACTGAGTACAAGTAAAAAAAAAATAAAAATCCTGATTTAGCATTTTGTAAGACAAAACAGTAATTGTACATATTCCTATATATGAATATGTAATACTTGGTGAATTATTCTAATGTGTTTATTGTTATCCTAGGAAATCCACACTTCTTCACTAACAGTATTCTAGTCCCAAAAAATTGTATCAACATAAAAATATCTATGCCTTAATGCCTTAAAATAGTATTTCTGACTAACACTTACCGGCCTGATGTCTATATCACACATTCCAACGCTTGTTGTGACAACATGGCTCACACCCAACATCGTGTTACCAGATAAACCCTAGAATTAAAATTAGTAATCTACACATCATCACTTCAAAGGAGCAAGGCATATAAAAGCCCTGAATTAGCTGAATTTAAAAAGTATTACCATAAACGGAGCTAAGCATTTTTAGGGAAGGGGAAAAAAAATATTCCTTTTTTTCCATTGAGCTCATCACCACCCATTTTGAACGATATTTCATCCTTTGCTTGCCCAACCCTAATAGAACACAGGCAAACTACCCCCAAGAGAACCACACAGTGTAAATACAAACATACAAATCGTGAAATTAAGAACATCATACAAAAAGAAGCCATATGAAAATCTAGTAATGTAAAGCCTTCCAGTTGCTACAGATGATAGTTGTTTTACCTTTACATTTGAAGGGTCAAACAATCCCTCAGGAATTTTTAGACGCTCAGCACCAAAGTCACAGTTGTAGCCGTTGGGGAACTCATAATGAACCGTTGGCATCTGTGCTGCTACCCTGGAGCATCAGTCAGAGAGAAACATATTAAATTGCTGTGTAAACAGGATGTTAAGTTATCTAAGTAGCATTATAAACTAAGGTTTCAATGGGAATATTGTGATTGATATGACTTACTCATTTGAGAATATTTATTATGATCTCATGCATCTGGGAATACTAAAAAACTATCACCTGGATATGCACTGTATTTCTACTTTCAGAAATTAATGTTTTTTATCTAAAAACTCCTTCTGTAGCAAAACCAGCCATCAGCAATGAACAGACTAAGCACCCCATGCACAACTGATAATTTTACAAGAAGGAAAACAGTAACATACTGTTCATCATAGGTTGAATCTGATACTTGGAGGACAGAAGCTTGGAAATCCTGAATGACACACTATGGAATTAAGAACAACATGGTTATAAGAATTTCATCTTCAATTTTATAGAATTGATACTGACTTTTTAAAGTTTTTCTAGTTCAAGAGGAAAACCTGATATACTTGCAAACAAAACCTCTTTATGGGATGCCTAGGGAAGTTTGAGAGTGGGAGAAATGACCTACTTACATTACACATGTAGTTGTGCCAAGACCTAGTGACCTGGGGTAACTTCTCTTTTCTCTTCCAATTTGCTGGTGACCCCTCACGAACTGCCTCCTGAGACAGGAGGAAACATGATCATCAGTGAACCATTTAAGCCTCTCCCCAAGCAAACACTTACTAAATAAAATTTTTTCCCACCTTTGAAGCAATCATATATGGAGGAATTATCTCTATGTTCATTTCCTGAAACAACTCCCGGCACTGCATAGTAATAAAGTCTCCTGCAAGTGGTGATTTTACAATACCTAGAAAACAAAAAGATGACTAAAAACCAAACAAAAAACCACCAAGCTGGAAAGCACTGAAATAATGAATAAACTCTCTCAACAAACTGTTTGTCAGCGAACACTGTTAGGCATTTTCTTTCCATACTTAAGGGGATACTCAGATTTAAAAACAGTAACAAAACGATAAAAGTGGAAGAAAGAGTAACTTGACCTTAATACTACAATGCTGTTACCAATGAAAATTTTTACCTTGCTGAAGTACATATCCATCATGCACTGGAATAGCAGTTGTGTGTGTTGCTCCACTATCCAAAATGAGACCTGTAGATCTCCCATTAGCAAAGCTAGCCAAAATGATTAAGGAAAATATTGTAATTTTCACTTTGTAAAAAAACACTGCCGTACAATTAGAGCATAACTAGGAATGAGGACTCTGATGTGTTATTCCTTGGCTCTACCAAAGAACTTGATGTTTTCCAGCGTGTATCATTTTTCTGTGAGGTGCACAACCTCACAGAGAGAATAGCATTTAAGTTCTATCTGTGAACTCACTTGACCTTTGGATGTACAAAGGTGAGACTTCACGTCAGTAATATTCAACAAGCTCTAATACATCCAGTTCATTTAGACTCTGAAGCTGAAAACATGTCATTAGGTTAAAATAATTACAAATATTCATCTTAAGGCTATACGAACTTCAAGCTGCAGCTACTGTATTTAGTAGCCTGGACACCTCCATTTCAGGTCTGTAATATTCTCACCCATGGTATACAATGGGAATAAAATTACAAAGAGAAAAAAAAATAGACATCGCCTCCAAGGGAAACAGTCAGATTGGGAGAACTTCAAAACTGAGATCTAAAGCTTTAAAGTTCAGAAATGGAATTTGTTTACTTCCTCCTTAGATGTTTATGGAAAAAAATAATTTGAAAGAAGAAAAGTTAGACATGCTGTTATACTGGGAATTGCCTAGAATAAGTTTACTGTAATTTCCTGGGGAGTACGGAGGGAGGTGGTGAGACATTCCAAAGGATACGCTGTTAGAACAGCGGTTTTACACAAGAAAAAAGCAGGGATGTTGTAGTGTTCAAACATCAATTCAGTCAGTTTTTCACGCTTTGCTCTAGTATTCCACTAGAAAAAAAAAATAAACCAAACCACAAATAAGTGACCAAAAAGATGTGTTTATCTTGAGGATCACTATAGCACACTAAAAGATGGTAACATAATAAAAAAGTAATTAGAATTATTATAGCCATGGTTTCAAACGATACAAAAGTTCTGGACAGATTTCTAGTAACTTACTTCTTTAGGACCTTTTTTATTCCAATTCTACTACAATCTATTAATGCTTATCTATCATACAGAATTAAAAGTGATATACATTTTTACTGTTATACTAAAAGTTTCTTTACATTTTTACCTCTCTTCCAATATCAGTCTCTCAAAGAACTCTCTGAAACAAGTAACATGTTACAAGGGGAAAAATACATGAAGTAACTTGCCCAGTTGGAAGAAAAGTCAATCTAGATTTTCCTGTTTTCAAGCTATCTTCCTACAGTTCTACTGCATGTGCACTTAATCCAGGATATATAGATCAAATATTCCAAGCCAACACATTCTGTAAGGAGAAAGTTAATGGGAACCTCTACTGACACACCCACTAAGCCATCAAACATGAAGGAACCATTGCAAATTCATCCATACTCCACAAGCTACGATTCAACACAAGAGAACAATGAAAAAGAAAATTGTTTTTCCTATGATTTAATTAAAAAAAGGCATAACTTTTGTATGGCATGTCTACCTTTTGTATTCTGACTTGAAGATCTGTTCTTCAAACAGTGAGCATGATTAAGTGACAGAAACCCTGTCTACGTATTTTCCCAGAAATTTGTATTCATCCACTTCATTCACCTTACAGGGCCATTTACAGAAACAAAGACAGAAAAATTAAAACTTCTCCATAATAATTATTTTTCTCTGTCACATAATATTAGTTGTAAGGCTGAATGAAGCATCAGATTTTCAATGGCATTTTATTAAGAGTAACTTAATACATGCAAGACATCCAAACATCTTTTTGCTTTTATTCTAGGCAGTAAGATATTTTTTTTATTTTTGACTTCTTTTCAATAAGTAAAAAACAATAACACATTCTAAATACTTTCTGATACAGCTCATGCAAACTATTTCAAAAGCCATTCTCTTCTTTGGAAGTTTTTCTTAATAACAGATTACTTTACAGAACCTGGCAAAGTACTTTAAAATTGTTATTTCTGTAGCTAGGTTTTAAATTGGTAACCAACAAGCCACTGTCAGACTCGTCCAAGGCTAATGTCTGCAGAGTCAGCAAGAAGATACCGTTAAGACTTAACACAGTGCAAAGCTGCTTTTACTCACCGGTGCTTCGGACATAAGGACAGGATGCAAACTTGCTTCAGATTTAATATGCATCTTGTAAGTGTGATCCAAAATTGCCTGGAAACTATCCCAGTCTTCAACTGTAACAACATTGAAGCAAAAAAGATTAGTTACTTCTAAGTTTTGTTCCACTTCATAAATACATAAAGGTTTTCCAATGCTTTTTATTTGTGTAGAGCTCTTGGGTCAAAAGCTATTCTCAGCAGACATACAACTCCTGTAACAGTTTCGCAGAATTATCCTCCTCTGTTACCATCATGGCTATAACGCTTCAAGTATTATGCTGAAAGTCTACCAGCACTGTAAACCAACTAGACTTCATGCAATTTGTAAACTGGGTATCCGTTCTTATGGCTTCTGTTACCATACATAGCATCTGTTTACATGAAATCAATGACTTTTCACAGCTTAGCAATGCTATTTTAAAAACACGTAGAAAAAGGCAGACCACCTACTCATTCCATTTTTTAAAGGTGAAATGGCCTCCATATTTTCCCTTGGAACTCTCAGGGCATTGGTGTCTATGTAGTAAGTCGGCCCCCCTTGTTTGCCTTTGTCACCATCTATCTCCATCAAAGTGCTGCCATTGTCCCTTTCTAGCACCACACCAATGGCTGTTGGAAAATCAACCTGTAAGGCAAAAGGTAAGCAGTAGAGAATTATTAGCATTTTGGGTGGTTTTTTTGCTCATAAATTCAGAGCTTTCCTTACACAATACAGTCAGAACAAGAACCAGCATATTCTGTAAACTTTTAAGTAACAAACAAGACCTAAGGCATAAACTGATGTTACATTTCCATTGAGTCTGACAGATTCTCACCTTTGGACAGTCCTCGCCCGCATAGCCTGCTCTCACTGTATACGAGCCAATGTCAAAAACAAGAGCCCCAACTTCATCTGAAAAGATTGTTAATGAAGAGGCAGTGAATGGTTATTACACTATACTACAACCCCGACCTTCCCCTGCCCACCGTCTGTTTTGCTTGCATAAGAAGAAAAGCAAGCCAGGCATCTTTTTCAAGGCAAGGAGAAAAGTATTTGTCCAGAACTCCAGTCACCAGAGCGCTATTAGAAGACTGCAGATAGGTGCTAACTGGAACATTGTGATACCTTCCTTTGGCATAACTAAAGGGGAATTTTAACGGAAGAGGGAGCACATAGTTGCATCCAAGTAGATTACAAGATAAAGCTTTTAAGAAGCACTAACTTCACTGTCACACGAAGCCGGGTGAGCCCAGACCTCCCGGGGTGATCAGAATTAGAATGGTGGGCCTGCAAACACCGACTCTGTCAGTGAAGGCTGCCACACCACGAAGCGCCCTCATCCCCGTGGGCCCCGATCCTCGCTGAGGTGCTCTGCGTGTCCTAAAGGAAACCCAAGTCTGAAACAAAACACCCGGGCTTTAAGCTCTCAGGGAAGGCTGCGCACAAGCGGGAGGAAACTGCCGCCCAGCTCCCCAGGCGCGGGGCTCCCCTCAGGCCACCGCGCACCCGAGCAGCGCTAACAGCCCCGGGTCACGGCTCGGCCGGTCTCCGGGGGAAGCACCTCCGCGCAGCGGACGCCGGCAGGGACACAAACAAGGCCTGCCGCTGCGTCCTCTCCCTCACGCACGCTGCCACCGCGTCTCTAGGAAGCGGGGGCACCAGGAGGGCCCCGGCCTGGCCGCGGGGCTGTGGGAGAGCCGGGCCGCGGCCCCCCGCGCCGGGGCCTGAGGGAGGCGGGAAGCGCCCAGCGGCGGCTTGCACGCGCCGCCTCACGGCACTGCGCCGAGCGCAACGGTCGCAGGGCGGGGGAGGGGAGGACAGGACGGGCGAGCGAGGCGGCGCCGCACTCACCTCCCCCGTACACGCCGCCACTCATGGCTGCCGCTGAGCCCGCGCCGCACTGCCCAGCCCCGGTGTCCGCCGGCTCCTGTCCTCAGCGATCCGGCAACAATAGCGCTTTCGCCCCTGTCTCCACGGCCTACCCCGCAGGCCGCCGCCTTCCCGCCAATAGCAGCACCGTGGCCGCCCACCGCGTCGCGTCGCGCCGCGCACGCCCCGTCGACCGCCCGCTCGGGCACGGCGGCCAATCGCGGCCGGCGGAAGGCGGGGCCATGCCGCGGACAGCCAATCATGAGGCAGGAAGCGGAAGGCGGGCAAGCGAGCGAGAGAACGAGCAGGCGTAGGTGCGGTGCGTGCGGGAGCGGCGGTGTGAGGCGAGTGGCGAGGTGGGGAGGTGTGAGGAGCGAGCTGGTGAGGCCTGGGAGCGCAGATGGGGTGGGGGGGGTGGGTTGAGGGGAAGGCTGCTGCCTTCGGTGGACTGGGGAAAGATCGCTTCGGAGTCCTGAAGGCTTGTGGGGTGGGCTTGCTGCCGCATAGAGGGGATCTGGAGGAGCGGGGTGAGAAGACAGTCTCTGGGGGAGAGAGGCCGGCAGTGGAAGGGAGTTACTGTAGCTGGGCCGTCCCCGAGTCCTTCTCCTGCTACTGTCACTGCTCCTTTGGGCTCTTCCATTGAGAATAAAAAGTGTTTAAAAGTGTATCTTGATGTCCCAACCCTTTGTTGTTCCTTTCTCGCTTGGGGCACTCCTTTGCTCCTCAGACCCTGGTCCCTGATCCCTGAATCTTCCTTGTCTGGATAGCTGGGCAGTTCTGATTTTGCCAGGTCAGCTGCCAGCTTAGCAGTTGAACTTATAATTAGGATTTGAGATTGCCTTGTTGTCATCAGAGTTCTCAGCCAAACCTGGTGTTCAGCCAGAGCAACTGGAGAGAGGAAACTATAAAGTTGGAATTAAAGGAAACAAGAAAAAGAGATGTCAGGCATAACCAGCAGTTGGCATTACAGAAGGCTAAAATTCTAACTGGAGAACAGGGGAATTGGCTTAAAGTGCAAGCATTCCTGGTGTGCACCTTTTTGAATTCCTGTTATGATAGTTGTTTTGGAGGGGATGGGAAGCTGGTTTGGGGGGGGGGGGAGTTGTGTTTGTCATACTGTAATCATGAATGTTCTTTTCAAGTTCACATAAGATGTATAGCGTATTTCTGTAATGCCGTAGTGAGGATCTCCAAGTGATTAATCAAGATTTAGTAAGCATAATACAATGACATTTTATTTATTAGCTTTACATTTACCTATAAAGTGTTACATAGCATAAGGAGTGAACTTAATAGCAATTATTGGACTAAATAATAAAAAAGTGTTTCTTATATTTTCACTGTAAGACAAAAATTACTGCTATGAGTCTCGCTTTGTCTTAATTTGATAGGGAGTTCAGAACTTCGTACAAAGCTTTGGGTTTTTTTTTTAAGTTGTAGCTTAAGTTTCAATTATATCACCTTATTTACACTGAATTTAATCAAAGAGAGATAAAATTTACATTTGGTGTATCCAGTAGTTTTATTCAGGAAGTTTTTAAAGTTGATGCTAATAGAACACATTATTACAAATTTCAGCAAACCTTATGCTAGTGAAGGAGAAAAACAGCCTAGATGACTGTGTTTAGACTATGGTTCCCAAGATGCTGCAGTTAATGTTAGGCTGGTGACCAGCAGTCCCCCTTTAAGCCTCATCCTGAATTAAAACACAGGAAAAACAGTAAAATCCAAGAGTAAGGGACAACCAGTTGGGTAGGGTTTTTGAAGCACAATTATGAGAATATCAGGAGGTGACTGGACTTGCTGACTCTCAAAGGCAAGGAATTTAATTTGACACACAGTTTGATTCTCTGTTTCTTTAATGAGCAATCTGCATAATTTTATTGTTCACTTAAGAAATCAGAAGGTTTTACATTTTATAGATGTATTGCATTATAACTGATATAGATGCTAGCATTAGGAAGATAAAAAAATACTGCGGTTTCACTAACTGTACCTCATAAAGGTAGTGCACCTCAAATTTGTATTATGAAATCTTTTAAAGTTGATGTGTTACGATTTCCAGTATGTGGCACTAATACTCAAGGTAGAGTGCTTTGAGGAGGAGGAATTTAACTGCGGCTAGGAAAAGCAGTTCAGAAAATTTGGAATTACAATGCCAGGTCTTCATTTAGCTCCTGATCATACTTTATTTTGTAGTAATGGTTCATTGTATTTGTATGATATAAGTCAGATCCTGCTCTCTGCACAAGACCTGCTTATGGTTGATCTGCAACCCAGAAACAAACACAGCATTCTGCTGCTTTATTTTTCTTCAACACAGAAAAATCCCCAGTGATGCCATCAGAAAATGCATGCCAGGATAAAGAGGCTTGCGGCTGTGTGAGGCATGCCTGTACTTGACTCATCTTTACTGCTCCAGTGGCTGATCGGGACCAGTTGCAAGAACTGCAAGGTAATGTGCACTGAATATCATGCTGATATCTAGAAGCCTCAGGATTTATTAAGCATAACAAAATAAAGCGAAATCTGTGTAATCCTCAAGAAGCCTGGAGGATATGGGGAAGGAAATTTAAACTTAAAGCTCTCTAGGTCTTACTTTTCTCTGCCTTGCACTTCTATAGGCATTTGCACCAGTGGAAGGTGTGTAGAACATAATTGCTGTTGTTTTACAGTGACTTTGCTTTACAGCATTGTGGATAACTGTACAGAGTTTAATGCACAAGAGAAATAGACTCCAGGCATCTTTTTTCAGCGGAGTCCAACCTTGCTTAAAGAGATGCAAATCTAGGATTATTTCAGTGAATTCCTGCACATCATCCTATGTTTGCATAAGAGCAGGTGAAGTCTAGGATTTTGCCACAACTGTTCATAATGTACCCAAATAATTTTTGGGGTTTTTGAAGTATTTTTGCTTAGTTACCTCAGAAGCAAGGATAGAAACTGTAGTAGATAGAAACAGTGAATATTATCTAGGTTCCCATATTGGTATAGATGAACATAGTATCTCGGCAGGAGTTGTTGGTGCAGGTATAATGCAAACAATGTGCTTTTCATGGGACTTTCACGTGCTGATTTACTGTATGTGATATGGTATATAACTCAAGAGCCAGACATGAACATAAATTGTCCACAGGAATAAAGGAAAGAATAATTTTCTAAGTGAGGCATGAATCAAGACACGAAATGATGACGTTTACTAGTAAGCAAAAGTTAATTTCGTCAGTGATAGCCTGGAGAATCTGAAGCTTCCTGATTATTGCTTTGAGGTTTTTAAACTTCATTGAGATGTACTTGTTTCAAGCAAGCACATTCACCTTTTTGGTAATACAAAGCAAAGTAGGAAGTGACGGATATGTCAAGCCAAAACTGAACAGTGATTTTGTTTCTCAACAAGCTGCACTTCCCCACTGGGTGGCTGATGGCCTTTTGCTTTTGAACAGTGTCATGCAACTGCCAGTCAATCTCCCAGACTGCAGTGCCAGCCTTTAAATGTGGCAGAAGACGGGCTGTGACAATGGATTATTCGTAACGTCTGTGTTCCTTCTTGTTTCTTGATTGCAAAATGCATGTCAGAGGTTTTGTTTTTCTTATTTTCAGAAGAGGTCTTGAATGTTTATGTGAACTAAAAAAGCATCTGTAGATGAAAAAGCAAAATAATCATTAATACTCCTTCACTCAAGAGCTTTGTATGACCTCTCATCTTCCCACTTTCTTTCCTAAAGTACTTGGGTACTTAGTCAATTTTAATACTTCCCTTCCTTAAAGGGATGCCGTGAGTATAAATGTACTATCAAAGTCCCTCTGCAAAGCAAGGGTTAGAATCCAAACTAAATGCAAAACCTCACTAAGGGGCCTCAACATTTCCACACCTAACCTTTTGGTCCTTACCTTAGGCTGGAATCCAGGTGCTGACTTAATGCTTTGTATAAAATGTACCAAAGACAGGCACCTTAACCTGGATTTACAACAGCATAACCACTGTACAGGATGTTTGGGCTTAGTGGTTGAAAATGCTGAGGAGAGGACATATGTCTGAAATCTTTCAGTGACTCCAGCAAGGCAGTCACGGGAATGTATGTTCCAGCTTTGGAGCTTGTGTGTTTAACTTGTCCTTTTGTAAAAGACTCATGACTCGCTCTTATTTTAGAACATGCTTGAAGGAAGAGGTAATGGTGCTTGCTGTTAATGTACAGTCAACTTCCCATCACCAGTAGATGGCCTGACTAGTTTTTGGAGAGGGGGTTAAAAAAAGAGAATTCATGCTGAGATTCAAGCTGACTGGCTAGAATAATAGTGGCTAGGATACACTGAAGAATGGAGGAAAACCCCATGTAATATTAGTGCTGCTTTATTGTTCTGAACTGTAAAGAGTTTCTGTGTAACCAAATTGGAGGACTATAGAGCACTTCCCTTGTTTAGCTCGGGCATAATATGAATTCACAGAGCCAGACTCGGTGTGCAGGTGGTACAGCAGCATTTGTCTGGAACTGGTTCTGAGGTAGTAGGTCTGCTGGGTAAAGGCAGCCCTTGCTGGAACTTAAGTGTGCCTGTATCGCCCTTTGCAAATTAGTCTCCTGTGTACATCTGTCTCATTTGGGTCAGATCTGGCAGAACTAACTGTTTGAGGCTTAGTGCTTGGTCTGTCGTCGTTTTGGATTCTTGCAGGGCTTATTTGCTTGGCAGCTGGGCCAAACCTGACCTGGCTCAGTACCTCTCATCTGTAGAAACAAAGCCACTTACAGTTGTGAAGCCAGCTTAGCCTGATAAACAGATCTTTGTGTCAGCAGAGCCTTACCTTATATGAGGCATTCTGATCCCCTGCGCTTCGCACTGCTAGAATGGAAGTTTGGCTATAATCGCTGAGCAGGTAGCGTGGAGCGTACAGATCTGTTTCTTGGTCAGATGCTCTGTCTTCAGCCTTGCAAGGTTCAAATTCCCATTCCCTACTTTCCAGGAGGGTGCTGTGTTGCCTCACTAGCAGTTTCAAACTGTGACACCATGCAGCTAAGAATCATGGCTCTGTGCAGCCAGAGGTAAGGAATCCAAAAGGAGAGCCTCCTGATTAACCGGCTCCTCTGAGGAGAGCCCTGAGTCCCTGTTTCTGCATATGCATTCTGTATTGGGTGAAATAAAGCAGTCTTGGGAGCAGAGATGTAGGGGTGTGGTAATCAGTGATCTTACAGGAGTTGTGATACTTTTTGTGGTACCTTTTTGGAACCCTGTTAGGCTTGAAATCTTGGCTTGTTTTACTATACAACTATACTGTACAGTGTTTATTCTACCACCAGGAGAGGGCATAGGCAAAGCAGGGGGCAGACACTGGCAATTAACATCATTGTACTAGGTTTTGGAATACAAACTAAAGTAGCATTATTTTTACTGGGTTTCAAAAAACAGGCCATTGGCTTGATTTTCTAGATGTGTCTATTATTGTATCACAAAAAAAGAGATTGTAATAAACTTAATTATTAAACGGTAGTGAGGAAAAATAATAGCGTGTTTGCTGGATGGGTGTTTGCAAAGAGATTGTCACTTTTTTCTTAAATTCATTCAGGTCATTACTATGAGAAGTATGTACTCTGTCATTCAAAATGAGTATGTAGAGCAGTGCAATTGCACTGCAGCAAGAAGTCTGATGCAGAAAAGAGTGTGCTTTTATTCAGGAGACGTCGATTTATGTGGGGAGGCTTAGGATTGTGGTGCTTTATCTGAATACTTATTCACAGAAAATCAGTATTCTAGGGCAGTCATGCTACCACTGTTCAAAAGTATCAGCTGCTAAATTACAGCATCAGTACACATCTGTATTAATACACTCCATTTTAAAAAATTGTTGTGGTGGTAGATAAGATCTTTGCATTACTTGATGATCGTTGAAATTGCTGTAACAGATAAGTTTGTAACATTTTTAGTAATTATTATAAGAACTCATTTTTATATCACATGCAAATTTGTAATCCCTTTTCTTCCACTTACATGGTTATCTTGAAGTCAGATTCTTCTCTCTCACCACTTTTACAATGAGATAATGAAATAAAAAGTGTCTTTTATTTCAGTGCAGCAGAATTGTAGCCAAGAGGTGTATCAGGCCCAAGACATCATCCTTGCAAGTGAAACTGAAAGGAATCAGTGTTTCCAAGTGTTGTCAGAAAAAGATGTGGTACAGTGCAGAATTTGACAAGATCTGCAGATGATGAGCTTTCCTTGAGTCCTGATACCAGGTTATGTGGGTGGGTAGCCTTCATTATTTACTCCTTTATATGAAAATTAGCTATGGCATAGGTAATATTGGCTAGAAGGGTGGTCAGGGATGTTCTTTTTTGCAGGACACAAAGAGCATATAAGAACACCACTCCATGATAGTCCTGGTAATTTGTATTTATTAAGTTTTTAACTATAGAAGGCTTGTAAGGGGAGAGTTTTATTATCAGTCATGATACTTGTTTTCTTTGAACAACCAAGAAAAAGGGATAGAAAACTATCACTGTGGAATGCTTGTGGTACGGAAGAACTAATGTGAGCAAGTCTCGGGTGTTTTTAAACTTGTGCTTTTAGGAAACTGGGTTTATGCTATCTTTTTGATTGTTCCCCTGGTTTATAAGGTTGCAGCATAAGCTGTAGTATAGTAGTTGACAATAGGTAATCCATCTAAAACACAGGCTGCATGAATATCTTTATCCTTATTAAGATAGGATAGAGCTTTGATCAGAAACTTCTGCTTTTTGAGACACACAAAAGAATCCAAACATGAAACCAAGTCTTTTAAAGTATATTTCTCAGAAGCTGCTTATTTTCAGTGACTTGTTTAGATCTGCCTTCAACGAAGTTGTGAACACAGTTTCTCTGAGTGTATGCTAGCACCTTCATGCTCGCTGCTGCTAGCACAGGGATAGCCAGTCCTAGATACTTAAGATCTGTGTTGCTTACTAGAAGTTCTAGTGCAGGCTGTGTCACCTACCAGAAGTATGGTTTGATTGACTTAGTAGCTGATGTTTAATCTGAACTACCACCTCTGAAAGAAGTCAGCTGAGACTGCAGTTATCACCATCATTGGTGGCCCATAGGACCTTGCCTTGTATTGGAGTGGTTGGACTTGCCGCTGTCCTTTCTTGTCAGAACTCCTCCAGTTTTCTTGCCCCAGGGTTCCCCAGCCAAGGTGGTTGTCACCTCTTGGAATATTTTTGACACATAGTTTATGGGTTCAGGAAAGACTGATCTGAGTCGCAAAGGTGCTAGATGACAAATGCTGAAACTGGAAAAAAAGATGGAGCGAGGGTAATGAATTGCTGGTTTTGGATGCATCTGTGTTAAAGAGCAGACTGTGTCTATGAATTTGATAAAAATTGAGTACTAAAGGATACTAACAGCAGTATGTTTGTATTTAGATGTCTGTGTTTTCTGAATGTTAGTACTTTCTGTTCCTTAGTTTATCTCATTGAATTTCACTGTAGTAGCATTCTGTAGTTTCTGCTACGACGGAATGTTGTTGTCTTTCAGTACGGACATCCTTGACATCAGCTAGTCTAGCTGCAATATCACTAATGGAGGAGCACAAGGACACTAATAATGGGTTTGGCATCATCTGACAAGGCACACGTCTGTCCTTCTAGAAGGACAGAGAAAGAAATATTATTTTGCTTACTCAACAGTGTATTGTTCAAAATCATATTCATAGCTTAGGAAACAAAACTTCACCCCTTCCTGATGTTTACATGACATGACAGTGTAAGGGCCTTTAACAGTTTTTTTGTTTGTTTGTTTGTTTTCTGTAACTCTCTGGCGTGTAGTGCATTTGCTTTGCTAAAACCTGGGCTCATTTTCTCCAGCTAAAGAGCAGACTGGGGTAGACATACCTAAGAGGAAGGACCGAACTTGGAAAGTAAGGAAAGGGCCCTCTGTGATTGTCTTTTATGCGTGACTACAGGCATGTTTAAGTGGCTGGATTCTTCAACATGAGGCATTTCACAAGCATTTAAATGGTTGGTCCAGAAAAATGCTGAAGACTTGTAACTCCCACTGACTTGAGTGAGATGATCCTTTCCTGGGATGAATCATTTAGAATAAAATTAGTAATAACGTACTTATCAGATGATTCATGTCTCCAATCTTTTTTTTTTTTTTTACTATACTGACCAATTTTTCGTTTTCTAATGTATTGGCAAACTTTATCAATGTGTAGAAAGGATTCTTTAAGGATTGGCAACCTAGTTTTCCATCGGGCACTACATATGTTAGACTCAGCAGCACAATTGACACAGTGTCATGAAATGGATGTAAGATTCTGTCATTGTGCCTCTCCTAAGACTCCATTAGAAGCCTTATTTCCTGATGCAGCTCTGCACCCATGTCTTCCCCTTCTCTCTATTCATTGACTGGATTTGTCCCTGTTGGGCTGCCCAGAACATTCAAATGAGTCAGTCTCACATGCTGATACGGTTGGATATAATAAAAACAGATGAAGGTTTCGTTAAGACCGCCTATTTGCAGAAACTCAGAAAGTTTTTGTATATTCAAAAATACTTTCTGGTCTTACTTCTAATAACATTTAATATAAAATATGTCCATGACAGACTGCACTTTTTTTTTTTAAAAAAGCAGGTTTGGAAACACTGATGGTAAGATTTTTTTGTTCATCTGTGGTAATGAGAGGAAGGTTGGTGAAAAGTTTGTAGTTGGATCTTAATTTCTGCAAAGGGTAGTTGTGAAAAAATTAGCCGCTTAGGTTTGGACCATCAAAGAGAAGATTTACAGAAAGCATAGAGTATGCATTGGCCACCTACATATCGCTGAACTTTGCCTTTTGAGGTTTCTAAACACAAAACAGTGCTTGCTGTCCTCCTGTCAGGAAAAGTGTAATATCAGAGGTAATGTTACACTGAGGTTTCACTTTGCTCAGATCAAGATAGCTCTGTCAATTATAACCCAGAAGAACATTTGCTAGTATGATGTCAAAGTTTAAATATATTAAAAATTAGTTGTCTTCAGCAAATAAATAAAGTACACCTAATCAAGCATTATCTTTCGGATATCTTTTCTGTTCATTACTTGTTTTGTCATAAAATCCAGTCGCTTGCAATGGCTCATTCAGCCTTTTTGGAAAATTGTCATGATACAAGTGTACTGCCTTCTGGATTGCAGGGGGATAGTAGATTTTGAAAATAATAAACATGAAGCCCTTTCTTATATAAACCTTCTCAGTGATGGCACTGAAAGCTCTTTTTAAAGGAGGCAGAATCTTCATTGTTGTACAGCTGGGGAAACGTGAGAACTCTCCAGCAAGCTAGTAGGATAGCTGAGTTAAGTAACTTGGGTCTTCTTAAATCTCACTCCCGTGCTCTAGTCGTGAGGACAATCAGGAGGCCTTGCTGCTGATGTGGTTACATTTTCTCTCAGGTAGATGGTGATTCTGTATAGATCTAACACTGGAAACAAGTGGAAAAAGAATGAGTAAAGGTATTTGTCTTCCCTCTTGTTACTCTGTTTCCAAATTGTGGAGCTGGTCAAGATTCAGTCAAATCTCCAGTCAGGCCAACAGCAACCAGTGTAAGGCTAATTCATGCGTAGTGTCACTAGACTGTTTCCAGGTGCAGAGGAATGGTGCAGCAATGTCATGCCTTTGCCACACCCTGAAACGGAGGGGCTCTGCATGTTGCTGCATCTGTAAGGAAATCTCGCTATTCCAGAGCAACTGTTCTGATAAAGATTTTTCCCTTACATCAACTCCATTATTTGGTGGAGCAGTACGTGTATTTCTCTGTACAATTATCAGTTGAGAGTCTGGCTTCTGTTACACTTAGAAAATCGTGGTTTTTAAGAGGATTTCTTTGGTAGAAATGTATATGCTGCACTTAACAGGCTGATTCTTCCTACTGTTATAGTTTTTTTGCTCTTGAAAGACCTGGATGTAATTTTTTAACTTAGGTATTGGCAAAGCTTCTTGCCTTTATTCTTGTATAAACAAGCTGGGCCTCTAAAGCTCATTTATCCTCTTCTTCAAGGACACCTACGTTTGAATGCATCTAAATTTCAATGAATGCTAAATTTTACTCCAAAAAGTTTTAGCTAATTGAATTTAGGCAGCTAGGTGCAGAAATATCCTAGGTGCAGCTGCTGGTTACTTCTATTTCATTTCAGGTTTGAAGTGGGGCAGAGTTCAAATACATCTAATGTTTTTTCTTCAGGAGTTCAGCACTAAACTCAGTAGTCATGGTAGAGCCATTCCCATCCACCTTTTACATAATAGCTGAGTGGTTAGAGCAGCTACCTCAGTTCACTTACTTCCTCAGTTGTTCTTATTTCATCTCTGAGAATTGTGCCCTTTCCTTTAGGTTATAAAATGCTCTGAGTGCTAATGCTTTCCAGTATGCTTTTTGAAAGTTGGCTTATATGCATTTAGGAATCCAGAAATCCTAATGTCCGAAGAAAAGCAAGTAAAAGGATGCCTGATCCTGAACTGTAAGTGGTAACATATGTGAGCAGGGGTGGAAGTTGCTTTTCTTGGGCTTTGTACCCAGAGTTCCTTCAGTTTTACTTAGTGGTGTAGAGAAGAGCGGTGCAAACGCTAGAGAATCTCAAAGCAGATTTCCTCTTTATCTTGCTTGATTTTTTTTCCATCTAATTGTGGAAGAATTAACCACACCCACATTTCTCTAACTTTGTGTTGCACACATCATAGTGTGGTCAAATTCACTGTGATCATGCTGTGCAAAAATAAAACACTTTTTAATTTTTTCTCTGATATTTGGCTAGAATTGTGTCATCTTTGGGCAGAGTATAGTTATCAGTAACACTAAATACAGCTGCTAATGTGTTTATTTCTAATGATGTAAACACAAGAACTCGTACAATTTGTACAAATGCATTGTTGGGAAAAATGAGGGTATGAAAGCTAATGTGAGTAAATATATTAATAAGTAACTTTATGTAAGAATAAATAAAGTGGAAAGGAATAATGAACAATACAGCTGCTCTTGTCTGAATACCACTGTGAGCTATTTTAATGGGAAATTTTAACAGGGTTGAAGAAAAGAGAATAAAACTGATGTCTGAATTATTAAAATAATCAGAAACCAATTTGCTTCAATTGAAGACTTAAAGATGCTCCCAATGCTTTGATTAAGAAAAAAACTGGAAACTTTTGTATTCACCTTGGCAGGCATATCTGCAAAATGGAAGGTCCCTTGTGCTGCTCTGAAGCCATTTAATGCATATATGAGCATGGATTCTCAGAACTATCTGTAATGCATATAGTGCTTTCTGCTCTCAGTGGCTTTTTTCCCACTCTCTTTACGTCATTTGCCATTTGTGAGGGTTGCCAGGGTAATGACCAATCATCCCTGGAGAGATGCCTGCTAGTAAGGACAACATAGGCTTTCTCTTTTTTGGTATTCTGCAGTATGTATTTGAGAGCTATTCTAGCATCAAGATTGCAGAACTTTTGTTTAGTTAGTAGGGAGTGAAAGTTTACAGAGTATGAAATAACAGCTTACAACTATTGAGGTAAGTGAGGATTCTTCTTTTCTATTTTATTAACAGCTCTGTCTAGATTTATTCAAAACACTGAGTATCGTTACCATTATTTTTTTTTTGCTTTATGTGTAGCTGACCTTGAAATTAGTAATAGCAGGGAGGTTTTGCCTAATTTGAACAATGAAATCTTAGTAGTGCTGCATATACAGCAGGTCAGGATTTTATTCTCTTCATAATTATGAATCCCACAGCCTTTCTCACCACTACATTCACCATACACATCCACTCATCCCAAAAATATTTTCAGAAGAATTAATCAAAAACAAAAAAAGCCCACAGTGTGTTGTAATGCAGATTACAGAGCATTAACTGTGGTTGCCTCTAAGGCAAATGGGAAGTTCTGAATAGTCTTCATTGTACTGTATGTATATAATAGGCCACATCGACTGGAAACTGAAAATCTGGAGTTGAGCCCTAATCTATAAGATGTTGAACATGATGAACTACTATCGTTTTTAAATTTTGTCTATTTAAATAGACATTTGCAGGCTCATAGGCTAACTCTTTGCTTACCTGTGGGCAATAAGAAAATAGAGCCTCCAGATTGCAGCTTTTTCTTTTTTCTGGAACTGATCCTGTCAGTGGAAGCTGGTGGTAATAAGTGCCTTGCAGAATGAGCCCACATCTTGTTCTTTTGCCTGTGAGGGCACATAAATAATATATAGGAAAGAAGGCAAATAACATCCATTTGGAAGCTCCCAGTAACCTCAGAAGCTTCTATGAAGTATTTACATGTAGTCTGGACTATGACACATATAACTGAAGTGGCTGGTTTGGGGTTGTTTATTTTTGTTGCTGTTTTAAATGAACTACATTTTAATTATTTTAGTCAAGAACATGTTTGTTGGTACAGTTCCCTGTTTGTGTGCTGGCTTCCTGGGAGAAAGGGACAATTGACAAGGTTGTTGTATCGTTTTGCTGTAGAATTTCTAACGTATCAAAGTTCATAATAGTAACTGTTTCATCAAAATAACTGTTTGCTGCTCAATATATTTGCACCTACGCGTGCGCTTCACATCCTGGCAATCTTATATGCTGGGATGGGCACAACATGTATTAACGAGAGTAAAGCACATGTATTTATTTCACTCTTATTTCCTTCTTATTGCAAATACATAGAGAGTGTGGGTTTGACTCACATGTTTCCCCAGTGGAAATACACATTTGGGGCATTTCATTTAGCATGGTAAATCCCAGTTGCTAAATTTTAGATGTTACTATGCATTCAGATGTGTTTATGATAGCTTTGCATTATCCAAACAACTGGAGCACATCAGTGAGTCTGGATGTGTATATGTGAGAGAGAGAATTGAGAGTGACAATTTTAGTCTGAGGTGAAAACGATCTTTTCATCAGGCTGTTGAGAAAACATGTTTGTTCAGAAAGTAGACCTGTTTCCTCTTTTTAAAAATTGTTACTGGGGTTTTTTGACATCTCTGTTCTGGATATTACTTTCAAGCAGTGTAAGATATGAATAATAGCTAAATGCTTACACTGGAAGAAAAAATCAGCTCAAAGAAAATTTACCATTATCTAAAGTTCCTAGTTTATCAGTATTCCATACGATTCCACCATTTTTAGTAATCTTGGAAGTAAACCACAAGAAGATAATTTTGGTTTTTGTATTATTCTACATGGTGTCTTCTGACAGAAAAATAACATGATGACAACTAGATAAGGCATGTTAATTAGTAAAGTAGGTTTTCAAGTGGGAGATCCAGAGGTAAACCTTTCTGGAGAAGATGGTGGGTAGCAAGCCTCAGTATTTATCTTTCTGCTCACCTTTTTCCTGTCTGTTCGCTTCTCCATCTCTCTTTCCAACTTGAAAATGGTCTGTGAATGTATTATGCAGATAACAGCGTTTACTTTTAGACAGTGGGACGGAGAGAGAGAGAAGCTGAAAGGAGGAGAAGGAAATGAAGGCAATGCATTGTGAGTTGTTCTCAGTATAACGTCTGTCAACAATTAGGGCAAGGTATTTGTAGCTCCAAGGCGTGAGGCAGGAGATAGGCAGTTCAGCCGCAACAAGTCTGAAAAATCAGGAGGCAAACAGCCTGGAAGTAATGAAGAAAATCTGTAAGGTTAGGTGGAACTAAGTGGTTTTAGTGGTGCTCGTACTGGGAGTGAAGTAATCTAAGCAAGTGAGAGCTCCAGGGAGCAAGCTCGGAAGAGACAGTGTTCCTACCGCATCTCAATGAAGCTGGTAATGCAGGGTTTGGGCTGGTAAGCTGGGGAGGATAGGCTGGATAGAGACAGACACTCAAGTTTGAAATACAGTATTTGCCCATGACACAGTGTAAGTGCTGTTGTGCAATTTGACCCTTTTAATGAAGTGTCTATTGCTGGAACCTCTGGAGTGGTGAATTCCAGTTCTTTATATTCTACTTTTGAATATATAGAAAAGAAGAGGAAGAATTAACAATGCAAATTGATCCACTGATGAAAAGTCAGGCTTCAGACCAGAGTGAAAGAGTGTGGCGCAGGTTGGAAAATGAGGAGTTAGTCATGAATCGGAAGACAAGTTAAGATGACCAAAGAGAAGCAATGGGTATCCTAGAAAGATTGAGACATGCTGGATAAGTGCAAGAATATATAAAAACATTCAGTAGGCCAAACTCCTCATCCGTTAAGAAGCAGAAGGCAAAAAATAAATGGTGAATAACACTGAGTGAACAGTAGTTTCTAGTGTATGACAGAGCAAATCATTATTGATAACAGTATTAGTACTGCCTCTGCAATGGACAACTCGGCATAAACTGCGGCCTTTGCTCTTAGAGTTGCATTGTCCCAAGACCTGATAAATTATTTTGTCTGATAGGCATCATCTATCCATGATCTGGCATTACCTTTGTTGTTGTTGTTGCTTGGTGAGGTTTTTGTGGTTGGGTTGTTGGTTTTTTTGTTGTTTTGATTGTTAATGAACAGTATATCTCTTAAAGGAATACTGGGAGTTTTAATCCCTGACTGTAGTGACTAATGAGACCATCTGATGAAAAAATTACTAATTCATTTTTATGTAACCAGAGCCCTATGGTTCTGCATTTTGTGGCTGCTGTTTGGAGCCCAAGATGTTATTGCATTACCTGGCCCTGACTGTCCACTGCTATGAATAAGCATAGCTCTATTACTTCTGGGACCTGGTGACTTAACTCTAGAACTCTGATGTAGAATCATGAAATGCATGTGTTCAGGGCATTAGAGAAATAATTTAATTGCATGAACTTAGTTAAAGTGGCACCGGAAGGCACAGGAATAGTTACAATGTAAATGCCTGATTCTAAATTGCCAGTTACTGGCATTTTTCAAAAAGAGTGGTGAAAATGTGCTTTATCATCCAGTTTCTATCCAGGAACACAATAAAGCCATGCAGAAGGACATTCACTGTTACTTGACCAGAAATATGCATAGTTAGCAAAGATTGAAATTTAGTATGTATTACAATACTTTTCGACATCTCTTTTAAAGTGCATTGTTAAGGTTCACTTTGAACAAGTAATTAGAGAGAAAATGTCTTGTGGTTTTAAACAGAAGTGGCTGTCAGAAGGTGGGCATTTTAAAGCACTTCACTAAAAGCTTCCAATTTATACTTTTAGTTCTATTTTCAAGTGATTTAACTTGAGTTTCATTGCACATCTGTAGGCTCGAAGTTTCAAAGAGACATAGATTCTTCTGAACTTTGGATCACTTATTCCTGAATTGTTACATATTTACTGTTTGATGTTGGACATGTCCATTAAACGCTTTAGGGCTTCCTTCTTCCCCTATGTAAGCTGGGAATAAGTAGTATTTACCTTATAAGACTATGGATGTTATCTGTTATTCTTTGTGCAGTGTCTTGAGTAGTCATGTTATTCAGGGCCTAGTTACTTAGATAAGTACTACAGCACACAGCCCTCTGAGATCCCCCAGTTCATCTTGCTTTTCTATTGTAGTTACAAGGTCAAGTTGAAATAATCAGTATGATTATACGAGCTTGTATGAAAAACTTTCCTGGAGAGCAACATCTGTTATCTGGTGATAATAGTGATTCAAAGCTCTCCGAGAAGAGAATACAGTCTGTCTTAAATGAACAGGATGACTCAGTAGTTCATATTTGGAAAAATAAACATTCTCCAGGCCTCACAAACATGATTTTAGAGACTCATTACATGCATTATTACATGCTTTTGTGAAGCTCTCTGATACAGTGCAATGCGAATAACTTCTGGCAGCCATGATCCTTCCCCAGAAACAGAACTGATACCGAACCATCTGCAGTGCCAGTGCTGCTGACTGACTTGATTCCTCTCTTGATTCCTCAGCAGCAACACGTGTGGCTCTCGTTTCACATGCTTGGTAATAAAGCTGAGTAAGGGGTCTAACAGCTCGAGGATTGCTGAAGTCTCAGAGCCTTGTCAGTCCTGACACAGGTTATGTTGTATAAACTATTCTGTAACATGATAGCACTCTGCCACACGTACCTGTTTATAGGTAAGTGTTTAACAGCTGATACTATACCTTGGGTAACTTGTTTAGAGAAATTATATTACTTCAATGAGTATTATGGGCTATGGACATACATGTCAACTTTCACAAGGTTTTAATTTTCTTTCCCATTCTATCTAAAATTTGAGTCAAATTCAGCCCTCCTGTAACATGACTGACCTTGCTGTTTCAGGCCTACAAATGAAAGCAGACTTAGAGTTTCACCTAGGTAAGTGAGTAGGCATCATGCCTTAATGTGGTGTCGATTGATGACTGCAGTTTGGTTCAACTGAAACTACATGACTGAACTACCTATGGGTGTTCCAGTCCTGCCTACTTTCGCAGAGACCTGCATCTTGCAAACATTGCCCTGTGCAAATAAAATTACTTGTAGGGACTATGTTGTAACATTATGTAAAATGCTACAGACCTGAAATACTGTACAGCTTAATTGAGTGCAATTCCTATTGCACTCAATGGGTGTTTTATTCAATTAGGGACTGCAGAATTTAGATCATTGCCTTTGGCTTACATCATTGCAGATATTATTGATGTTTATAAAGCTTTCAGGGATCTTTCAAGCTTTTAGTCCGCAAATTGACTGCAATGTGAGAGTCTTGCTCGGGGGTAAGAGGAGTACTTATATCCATCTCATCTTTCATTTACTTATTCCTGAGTCTTTCTGTGCTATTCCTTTGGGAGTGCTCATATAAAATATGCAATTTAATAAAGAGGGGGGAAAGTAAGGTTGTCTTGGTATAGCAAGATTCAAGTTTCATTTTTGCACATCAGGAGTACGCATTTCTTATTTTATTGCCTCAGATGCAGAAGTGAATCTGATTAATTTGAAGTCTTACAAAATTATGAAATTACGGCACAGTAAATGCAGAATGAATATTGAGGAAAATTAACAGTTTTCCAGGGATGAGCATGAAAACAGCGCTTGAAACTTTAAAACTATGCTGGTTGGTACACTAGAAATTTTAACTGAAAGAACTAACCTGCTTTGGTGAGAAGGGGCTGGATGGCTTGGAAGAATTGTTACTGTATCTAATCTGCATGCAGATTAAAGCCAGGGCCTGAGTTACTCTACTTGAGTAGCACAAGCAGGCCTTGCGTGACTTAATTCTGACCACTCAGCCTCTGGTCACAGTAGGAATATCGATAGATAGTTATCCTTATACTGGCTCTGTGTTGGGCTCAGAGAGAATGGAATAGAGTTTCAACTCTTTTTCATTCAGTGCTTTGGGGAAGAACAGTGAGCAAACCATTTCACGTATAGTGTGTGTAATTGCATTTAGTAATTCTTTTTATCTAGAATCGGCAATGAAATGTCTAAAATATAGATATATGAAAGTAAATGAAAACAAAAGAGGTTGGTAGGGATAGGCATAAGCACTTTTAGGATATGTATTATAGGAATCTGATTACATTTCAGACAATATATTCTTACTGTAGATCTTCCCAGAAAAATCTGCAGAAAGAGCTAGGATACACCTAGTATATACACCTATATACACATGCATATTTTTAGGTCAATTTAGTAAAATTTCAGAAATGTATTTATGGAAAATTGATACACATCCTGGCTAGATCACTGACTCCTTATTTAATACTGTCATCTTAGGTGAAGTGAAATTGCATTTGAAAAAAAGGTAGCCTCCATATAGGAGGTGGGTTTTTTTTTGCAGCAGAGCACACAATAAATGTTATCTGTCGGGGAAAGAAACAGGCTATTTAAATTCAGGCAGCATAGCATCTTCAGGCGGAAGGGCTATTTTTAACTTCAGATGTAGCTTAATTTAGAAACTGAGCACTTGAAGTCCCTTTTTTTTTTTTCCCACTCCTCCGACTGGAGATTTTTTTATAATGATTGTAGATACCCTTGTGTGAAGATACTGAATAGAATAAAAAAATACATTATCCTGAGCTTCAAGGTCATGACAATAAACAGCTAAAGAAAGCAGTTTTGTGGCAATATTGTCATATATGTGTAAAAACAGAGATTAGATTAGATTGATGCACTATTTTGTAAGCGTAAGGGCCACTTTGGCAATTTGCCAGGAGGTTGCATATGATTTTTAAATCCATTTATGCAACATCTTACTCAGATCTGTATTATTATATGTGGGAAGTGCTGTAATTGCCTATAGCCCTATACAATGCATGAGAAAGAGTGTAAATTTCAGTGGTTTCCAAGGGAGAAATATTTATGGGAAAACTGCAATGATTTCCTGCATTGATTTTTCTAAACCAGCTTCTTGTCTTTGGCTTTGTTTGTAAGTTAATCACAAAAACTGAGAAGCTCATTTTGTTACAGAAGATACTCAGAATTAAGAATTGCAGTTTTGACTCTATTAACTGATTACAGGCTTTTTAATGTATTCAGATTCAGAATATGAAAAAATCCTCTCACAAATAGAAGTACTTCCAAGATGGCTTGTTGCAAACAGTCTTCTTGCATAATTGCATACTCTATGTCACTCAACATTCATCTATGGAACTGCAATAGCATTTCAGCATAAAAGTCGATTCTAGCTGAATTTATTGTGTACCTGTTCAAGCTCAGCCAAAAGCTATTCTGAAAGCTATTCTAGTTGCATAACAATAACAAAAAGCTGAGAGAGACATCTGCTATTACAACATAAATAATTTGGTTATTGATAAGCTGAATGTGACATGGAAAAGTCTGCTCTATTTCTGAGCGTAGTAACACCTTCACCATTAACTTTTGAGCACACACAACTTCTTATGGTTTCTGAAATTTTGCTGAAAAGGTTGAGCATTTGTTCACATACAGAAAAGATAATGTCTTCTGTAGCTACCTAAAATCCTGCAATTATAAGTGAAAGCTTCTGCTGCCATTTATTCTTTAACTTATGACAGCTAAAATTAGAGGCTTTCATTCCATTGTTTTTATACACAGGGTAGCATGATGTAATGTAGTAAGAAGATCATAAAACAAGTTAGAAATTTAGAGTTATAATCATTAATGTTCAGTGGAGGTTAAAAAGAAATACCATCTAGAGCTGGACTACTCCTGAATTGCCCACTTTGAATTGGGATTCTTTCATCTTCCTCTTAAACATTTGGTTTTGAGGAACGCTCCCTGGCTACTTTTGGTGTGGAGGGAATATGGGAGTTGGCATAGAAGCTGTTAGAGGTGTTTAGGCTCAGCTGTTGGATTTCCTTAATTCTCTGCTGGCCAGATGAACCTGAATTAAGGCTGAATCTAGTCTCTGGGAGGTATTTTAGTAGTGCTATCAGACTAGGAAATTTTTGGGTTGGGAATGTGAATTCAGAGTCTTTTCTTAAAAAGGATATTCTTTATAATAAAGCAGATGCATTGCATCAGTATTTGCGGACGTGTTTCAGCTTTAGAAAGAGAATGTGTTTTTCTCATCAAAGGCTTGATCTGAAGCTTGTAGCAAAAGAAATATTCAGCAGGTATACTTTCTTGTTTTAGGTGTGTTGGTATGCTGTCAGGAGGCAAGATTCAGTTTGCCTATTAAAGAGGTTTAAAAAAAAAGACTAAAAACCATCCAAAAGGAGCAGTGGGGTTGTCAAGAAAAAGCTGAAATCTTATGAAATTGTGGGTAATATTTTTGGTCTTACCGAAACACAGGATATACTTTGAGTAATTTTCTGGATGGCTTTTTAAAATCTAATAAGCTTGAAATTATAACTGTCCATTTGTACCTGCTTTGTTTTCAGTTTGTAGTAAAGCAGAAAACTGTTTTGAGAGCAAAGAGTAATTCTGTTTTCAGGCATTCTAACTCTTAAATTGCAAAATGCAGCTATGAATTACGGTGATGCACCAGTGATGAGGTTTAGGTAAGGCTAGACTTTGAGACTTGAGTTTCAATAAAGCTAGGATTTCTAACAGAACAGCACTACAATACTCTGAATTATCCTTAGGAGACTTCTGCCATTTTAGGCCAAACTCTTTTGATGAGATTATCATTACAGTCACAAGTAAGTCTGAACTAGAAAACTGGACTTTTGCTTCATACCTAATGATAATAGTTAGTTCTTATTTAGTAGTTTTCATCCACAGATCGTGAAGTGTTTTATACTGAAGGTCAATATCATGACCTTATTTTACAGAAATGGAAGCACAGAAAAAGGAAGCAAGTGCCTAAGATCAATGAGCAGCTTGGTAACAGACCTAGGAACAGACCCAGATCTTGTAAAAGAGGTCCAGGTCTCATGTTCTCCTCATCTGTCAAACCAAAGCAGTATTTATATTTACATCTGTGCATCTGAAAGCAACTTCATCGTGGCCTGGGCTTGAATTTCTAGTTGTGTTTGGGATGGTGATGTATAATCCAGAACGGAAATTCAAAAAATCAAAACTAACAATACACAGGCTTAGATTTTCCTACCTTGTGGTTTCCTAAAAAGTTCTTGCCTAAATATCCAGGTAGATTTGTGTCCCAGAAACATGAGTAATCCAAGCAGGTATTCAGGTACTACCCTGCTAAGAATTACAGAAATTCCTATATAGCAGGATGGCTGGATAGAATACCCCCAGGATTTCCTAAGCGGCTCCCTAAGACCTGCTCAATACCATGCAAATTCTTCACATTGTCTCCAGAGGGATGGAGATATGGATTTCTGAATATGGTACTGTGCTATATATTGTGTGTCTTTACCCTTTTATAAATCCTTAGTGTGACAGATTCCGTATTTCCCATTGTAAAGTGACTGCTGTGGAGCTGGGTATATTTTCTGCAGCCGTTTACATCTCTGTGACCTCCGTGATAGATACTGACATCTGCTCAGTAACGAAGCAAGCCTGGCTTCCCTCTGTCTTTCCTCCTCTGGGTAGCTAACAGCTATTGTGGCTGGGTCACTTTTAAAAGACATGGTGTAGTGGTCCATACTATCACCTGTAGGCTGGATCTGGACTCAGTGTGTTCCGCAGCATCTCTGAGAGAGATGGAACCAAGCTGCTGGAGCCTCCTGGCTTGTATCTCTGTCTGATCCCAGAACAGTGATTACACTCTTTGCTGCCTATCTATATAATCAGTGTAGACTGTTTCTATTGGCAGGGAATCACATGCTTAATGTACTGTCTCTTCCATAAGAATTTTATTGTAATTTTTCGCTTCAAAAAGCTTATGCCTTCTCTTCCATGTTACTTGTTGTTACAGAATTTTTTTACTCGGCAAAGAAAATCTATCAGTGTCTTCCATGCCCACAAATCACAGGAGGGAGGACATGCAGTAGACTGGAGTTTTTATTCATCAGTATTGCTGTCTTCTCAGAAATGGGGAATTGATTTTATTGAGGTGTGACAAATTACAAGAAGTAAATAAATTTATATTCAGGTGAAATACAGGAGACTGTAATAGTCATACTGTGTATCTAATTATGAAAATACAATATGCTATGCCTCTAGGGATTTTCACTTATCAGTATTTAAACAGTTCGCAAACATACACAGGCGTTATCATCCCATGTTATACAGAGAGGGGCATCTTTCGTCTTGGAGAAGATGGTCGTAGATGAGATACTAAAAATAGTCAAATTAAAGAGCGCATGCTCCCTAGAGGGGATCAAAGACTGACACACTATTTAGCCATGCAAACAACCAGAAGTATCGGAGCAGGAAGGAGTGTGGTTGAACCAGTTAGTGCACTGATAAAATCTGCTACTTTCAGCTTCAGCAAAATTTGTGAAAGGAGTAGCAGTGGGGTGCATGGAAAAGAGGTGTGTAAGGCAGTTCCTATTGCCTAACCTTACATGCCTAACATAAGTGCCTAAATGAGGAAGACAAATTTTCCTGGGCTGTTGAGACATTAGTGCAGAGGATGTTCTTTCAGAAAGTAATTCAGAAGCCACAAATATGGCTTGTGCTCTGAAGCAGCTCTAGAGGAGCCTGACACTCTTCACTGATTATATAGGAGACTTAGATAAACTAACTGCCTACCTTAAGCCCCTGAGTTAGGTATTAAACTTAAGCAATGGTAAAAACCCAGTCCATGTAGGGTCACTGCAAAAGGTAACATACCTAGGACTGCAAACCTAATATTGATAATGTTCTTTCCTTGTACACCATCACCCTGGGAAGCTTACATCTTCCCTTCAGACCTCTTCCCTGTTCTTTGTATGACATTCAGATTTCATGTGCAGAGGCTGAGTAGTTTGTCTGAAAGACAGTCAATGGAAGAGTACCTTAGATCTGTGAGTTGCATTTGTAACTGAATCTAAAGTCAGATTCAAGGACTCTCCTCCTCTGTGTTCCTTCCTAGAGATGGGAGGTTATTTCTCTAATCAGGATTGGCTTTCGTAAAAGTCCCTGGCAAAATCATAAATTGTGCGGTTTAGTTCAATTAGATCTCTGAAAAGGAGAGAAATTTGTAATCAAAAGAAGAGCAGTAGTTTTTACTTGAAGCAGTATTTACTTGAAAAGGAATATATGTAAAATCTGGCTTTTCATTAAAATGCATGGATTTTTTTTTATTTCAAAAAGGATTAAATTCTTTTATTCGTGGTTAAAAATACTTTTCTTCAAATGTCATTACTGATAATTTTGCATGCAAGGCTTGGCTTCAGAAGATCTCTTGAATTCTCTGCCCTTTGTGTCTGACCTGCAGCACTATTAACACTTTTCATGTTTCTCTGTTGCACTTGTCTTGTTTAATACAAGACAAGAAGCCATATGGGTGACAGCTCTATACCAACAGATCTTTACAGACAGATGCTACGATTTGATCCTGATAGTCACTGTGTGTTTTACTTACTGCTGCAACCGGGACTTAAAAATATAAGCACCAGCTTTTTTTCCTGTGTGTGTCTCCATAAAAAGGTCTGTTCTGATTTAACATAATATTCATAGGAAACTATTTGTAACCTAAATGAAGCAGGGGCACAATTACAGTAATATGCTTCATGGTGCAAGAAAAGACGTCTTCCTTTTGGCTGACATTCATCACCAGTTCTTACATAAGCAGTCACCATACCTAAATAAAGTAGTAAGAAGAAACTTCCTCCTCCTGTTAAGTGGCCCTTTATACAGAGGAGATCGAATTCAGCTGATAATGTCATCAGGAGATACGTGCAATATTTAAAATGAGGTTGACAGTGTAAATAGTGGCAAGGCACGCAGTGGTGGCAGCAGCGAGTCCTGTGGTGGAGTGCTCCATCGAGGTGTACTGAGGGGCTCCCAGTGCCAGGGAGACCCAAGGATGAGCAGAGAGCCCAGGAGGTGGCAGCTCTCCTGAGAGTTAAAACCAGTGTTTCTACAGAGAAAGCCCGAGGTGTCTGATGCTTCCACCCAGACAGAACCAGTGAGGAAGGAGACTTCAGTACAGATGGTAAGTTGCAAAAAGTGCCCAGGCCCTTCTCCTGGAGAAAGTGTAAGTGCCTGCAAAATATGTGCACAGGTTGATGATCTGTTGGGTCGGGTGGCTGAGTTGCAGGAAACAGTTAAAAGGCTGTGCAGTGTTAGAGGGCTGAGACAGAGCTAGGTAAATGGTTTCACAGCCATGTTCCTGTGGCAGACACCACAGAGAATGAGGCACCTTGGACCCTGGTGGCCCATGAAAGCAGGACTCTGCTTCAGTCCCCACCCTCCAGCATTACAACCAAAACCAGATGTGAAGCTTTAACAGCTGTAGGAGCTTGACCTCTACAAATCAATGGGCCCTGACATTATCCACCCAAGAGTGTTGAGAGTGCTGTCTGGCATTGTTGTGAGCCACTCTCCATAATCTTTGAGAAGTTGTGGAGATTGGGGACATCCCAAAAGGCTGGAGGAAGGCTATCGTCACCCCCATCTACAAGAAGGTCTTTAAAGTACAATCCAGGAAATTACAGGCCCATCAGTCTTAATTCAATCCCTGGGAGAGCTATGGAATGAATCCTGGGGGGGGCTATCAGAAGTCAAATGAAGCATGTGATTGGGAGAAGCCAGAACAGGTTCACCAAAGACAAATTGTGCATGACAAACCTGATTGCTTCCTATGACAAAGTAACCTGCTTGGTTAACACGGGGTGAGTGGTGGACATTGTCTACCTGGATTTTTCCAAGGCTTTTGGTATGGTTTCCCACAGCCTCCTCCTAGAGAAACTGATGCGTTACAGTTTGGACAAGTGGTCTGTGCGGTGGGGGGAACTGGCTAGCAGGCTGTACCCAGAGGGTGGTGGTAAATAGCTGCTTTTCAAACTGGCAACCTGTCACAAGTGGGGTCCCCCAGGG
This sequence comes from Falco biarmicus, assembly GCF_023638135.1. Lineage (NCBI taxonomy): Eukaryota > Metazoa > Chordata > Aves > Falconiformes > Falconidae > Falco > Falco biarmicus. Next base: position 9,025,927 of record NC_079300.1, on the reverse strand, counting down.
ATCGCTGTTGGGCCCAATGCTGTTGAATTTCTTCATAAGTGATCTGGATGATGGGATCAAGTGTACCCTGATAAAGTTTGCTTATGAGACCAAACTGAGTGGGGAAGTGGATGCTTTGGGAAGGAGAGCCACCCTGCAGGAAGACCTGGATAGGCTGGAAGAGTAGGCTAACAAGAACCTTATGAAGTTCAATAAGGACAAATGTAAGATCTTGCATCTGGGAAAACATAATCCACGAGTGCAGCACAGGCTGGGATCTCCCCAGATGGGGCGCAGCTCTACAGAAAGGGAACTGGGAGTCGTGGTGGACAGCAAGCTGAATATGGGTGAACAGTGTGCTTCTACAGCAATGGAAGCGAGCAGGATGCTGGGCTGCATCAACAAGGGCATCACCAGCAGAGATAAAAAAGTCATTATCCTACTCTTCTCAGCACCTGTCAGGCCACACCTGGAATACCCTGTTCAGTCTTGGTCCCTGCTATGCAAAAAAGGTGTGGACAGGCTGGAGAGGGTCCAGAGAAAGGCTGCAAAGATGATCAAGAACGGAGAAGCCTGCAATATGAGGAAAGGCTAAGAGAACCGGGTTTGTTTAGCCTTGAGAAAAGAAGGCTTAGGGGAGAATTTATCACCATGTTCCAGTATGTAATGGGTGGCTACAAAGAAGATGGAGGCTGCCCTTTTACAGGGAGTCAAGTGGAAAAAGATGAGAGGTAATGGGTACAAGTTACTCCTGGGGAGATTCTGACTGGACACAAAAGGAAAATTTTTTGCAATGATAACAATCGGCCTTTGGAATAATCTCCTCAGGGAAGTGGTGGATTCCTCAACATTGGACACTTTTATGACTCAGCTGGACAGGGTGCTGGGCCATCTTGTCTAGACCATACTTTTACGAGGAGTGGTTGGGACCAGATGATCCTTGAGGTCTTTTCCAACCTGGTAGTCTATGATTCTATGATACTGCTGCAGAAGGAAAAAAATGGCAGTTTGCCTTGGAAATGATGCTATGAATTTCAGATTGGTCCTATGACAGAATTAAGGACAGACTCATTGGTTAGTTTTACCACTATATGATCAGTGTTATATTTAGGAGTTATGGGAGGGAATCTGAAAAGGAATTTTGTGATCTGCATGCCACAAAACCATTCTGAAACCCTGTTGCTAGACTGACTCTCTAAAATGGCTTCGTGAAAGGCCAATTACTGTACTTATATGTCTGGACAGAAAATATTACTTAATATATGTTAAGGAGTAATTTCACATTAGCCAAAGAATAGAATAGGAGTATTTTAACTATTTTATGTAATTTTGTCTGATTTGTTTGATTTGATGTTTAGCTCTTGTGTGACCAGGTCCTTTTTCATTGTCAGTTTTGGTTGCAATGTCAATTGATTAACCAGACCATCTGTGGTGCTACAGTACTCTGTAATACAGAGGAGAGAGAAGTAATTTCAGTTAAAATAAAAACTAGAAACACTGAGCAGAGATGCCCCCAGCCAAAAAATTAGAAAATTAAATCCCTCATACTTAGCATGGAATAGCAAAGGCATGGTGAGTATATTCTCCCAAAATTGAAAAATTAGGAACTGAGCAAGGAAACATGTTTATGCAGTATGGTAATTCAGTCTTGGAGATGACAAAAGGATGAAGCCGATTTTTCATTTAGGAATCTGAGTATTATTTTCTTGCATATGTAAATAAGGGTAAATATGTGTTATAAAAATGGACTAAAAGAAAATCTCAAGGGAAGGAGCACAAGGGCAAACAAAAAAATGATTTAAATGTATAAATCAAGACATTCAGTGAACCACTCGTACATTTGTAAAAAATGAGCAAAGTGGTAGCAAAGACAACTAAAAGGAAATGCATTTTTAAATTCTAGCAAGTAGACTTTAACTTCTAAATATAACTACTGTAATAAATTACTTTGAAAAGTTATACATAGACACATAAAATATCCTTAGCCCTTGTGGTTGACAAATGTCATGCATTCAATGGAAAAATACATTAACACTGTTCATGTGTGTTTTGTGGAAAGAAAATTTCTTTTTCCCTGATGCGTATTCATAAACAATGAATTAATCCAAGCCCTTAAAATGCATGCAACCTGTATCTCTGTTGGTGCTAAACTCTTCCAATGCCGAAGAAAATACACACATACAAATCTACCCATTGCACCATTGTTAAGCTTTACTATTCAGTCTTTTTTGGTTGTACTTTTTGTCTGTGAGGAGAGAATAAGTAATCAGTTACAAACATGGGTCTCTAGGCAAAACTCTCGGTGAGCAGCATGCTTCCACATCCCTAGGCCTACTACTGTGTCATCCTGTTATTTCTGGTGCCAGCAATTCCTCTGTACTTGTCTGATGTGGGTGCTGCTACACTGTGGCTTATAACAAGCTTTTCAGCTGCGTTTAGGCAGACCCTTTAAATGTCGCTCTTTGACGTCAGCTCAGCTTTGGGGACTAGTTGGTATTTTTCATGTGATTGATAACAGGAGGTTTCCCGGTACAGCCTTTCAAAGGGATGGGCAAAAGAAGCACAGCATGATTCTCTAGGGGACATAACCTTTGACACTTAAAAGGGACCTTTTCATTTTGAGCTGTGAGGGACTGTGTGTCCAACATACTTAGGAGATTTAGACATCCTTGTTTAGGTTTTTTGCCTCAGGAGATTACTATCTGATAGTTAAGAATGGAACAAATTCCAAGGTAAATTCTAAGTGTTTAATTGTTCGTGGAGGAAAAGATCTTTCATATGAATTTTAGCTATGTGCATGAGAATCCAGGCATCTAAGGTGTCAAGTGCATTTAGGGAGAAAAAGGAAAACTGTTAATAAAGGGGTATTCCTGAATGAAAATATCACAGACCATTTCTTCAGTAATTGGTATTGCTGGTTAGGTCACTGTATTGATACTTGCCATTTGCCTAAGCAACTGTTACAATTTCTGTGTACATACAAAACGAGGTGTACTGTGCTGCAGATAAAATTTGTATTCAGTGTCAGATAAGAAGGAAGTGGGATGCCTTGTACAAAGGCTAGGATACAGATTAACGGTTTGGTAGCTGTGACCCAAATATCAAATGAATGTTTAGCCTTAACTATCAGTATAGTTGATGAGAGCAGTGGTAATTCTATCATGTGAATTATGATGATGCTCTAGAAATTACAGCTGCTGGCATGGAAGCAAAGCTTACTGGTAAGACAGATTTAGGTGATGCAGATAATTTCCAGAATGCTGAAGAAACCGCAGTAATGCAGGGTTTGTAGTGAGTTTAGTTTTTTGCTTTGATTTGTTGGGGTTCTTTGGGAAGTTAGGGTAGGGCTTTTTGTTTGGTTTTGGTTGAGTGTTTTTTTTCCCCAGTGATGGGAAAATAGCAAGTACTGACCCATTTTGGAATAAATGACAACATTTTTTTTATCAAAGGTAGATCATAATGCTCAATATATTTCAATATGAGAATTGATTTTTTAGGAGTAATGAAAGTTGGCTTCATCCACTGAGATCCCAGTAGCTGGTATCCCACAGGAAATTGTTCTTGAATTTGGAAACGATGGTGAACGCAAGAACTGTGAGTTGGCTGAAGTGCTGATTAAAAATTATATTCAAAAACAAGTGACAAGGCTGGAGAAACGTTGCTAGTGTTGTTTCTCTGGGGTTAGTCTTGAGACCTGTTGTATTTAATATATTTACTGGTGTGTTGAGATGAAATTCTGAGATAAGACAAAATTGGGAGGTACTACTTATACTGAGGAAGATTGGGTTGTTGTTCAAAAAGAATTAGACTAACTTTTTGCTAGCTTGCTGGTAATGACATGTAAGTAAGTAGCATACTGTACAAAGCTATACACTTGGGATTCAAAAGTAACTTCATCTATAACCTGGGGGTTTATGAACTGGAAGTAACTAAGGTGAAAACAAATCTGAGTGTACTTGTCAGTGGAAGGATGAGTATGATTAGACAATGGAATATAGTTATGGTAGAAAAGATAATGCAGTCCTGGAAGGTGAGAGTTTCTTAACAGATGGAAATATTGGTACCATCTTACAGGGAGTGTTAAGTCTTTTTGTGTATTTCTGCAGTTGTGTTTAGCTATTTTTAGACAAATGAACTTAAACTGTGAGAGGTGCAAAGAAGAGCTAGAAGATGAGCAAGGGAATGAAGCTCCATCTTTTGAATGGAAATCGGAAATGCTTCATGCACCCAACCAAACAGGTTTCTAGGGTGATGAATCACTAAATATACTGGGAGCAAATATTGATGAATGGATGGGTTCAGCGTCCATGATCACTTATTCTTTATCCTCTCTGCTGAGATCACTAACAAAGCTGCCAATCGCTGCCTCTTCAGTAGTTTTCCTTGTGGTGTGGATAGTTGACCAGTGTTAATTCCAAAAGTCCACAAAATTTTTGCATGTAACGCTGACAAGAGGATTGCCAGTAAGACTATATTTTTGTTAGTACTGTAAAACGTATTCAGCAGCCTTAAAAAATGCATACCATTTTTTAAATCTTGGCTGCAGATTGCTTACAAAAGAAAGAACTATTCTTTATTTGAGATCTTACTGAACTTCCTCCTGTTTGGTCTTTTGATCTCAGCTCTGGTGGTGTCACTCCCTTACCCTTGCCTAATGAGCCAGCTCACCATGATGACAGCTGCTGCTGTCTGGTTTTCACTTTTGAGAGCTCCGTAAGTGCTAAGTGTGATGACATCATGCTCCCTAGGGTGTCAGTTATTAGCTGCTAAAAATAGTTACAGGCAAACACAGAATAGAAAAATCAAATGTCTGTTTAAACCAGTAGTGAATGGGAAGGTAGAGAGAGAGCTTAGCCGAGGGGCTTTTTATTTAAATGCAAGGGCAACAACGTTGGACTGCAATCCTGGCAAATGTTGCAGATGATGCTTTAGGACTCGTGAGCTCGGAGGGCCCACAGAGACAAGTTCATCCCTGGTGCAATTCCAAAACTGTCATGGTAAGTGAGTTTTTTGTGTTTATTTCCCACTGGTTAGGTTATCTGATCTGAGTAATCTGTGTTTTGCAGTTCTTAATGTAACTATGGGATTCACAGCACGAGAATGATGTCAGTGTTACTGCCCGTATAATCACTGTTCTATTAAAAAATAAAACACAGAGCAGTATTCATATTTTAAAATTAAGTGTTCAAAGGTGAAGAAATCATGTACAGTAAAAACTATATGCAGGCTAAAATGGGGCCTCCAGTTTCTGAGTTCAGGAGAGTGTCCTGCTCAGCATGTGTTTCGGGGCTGTTCGGTGCAAGTTCGTGTGACCTCACTGACGACCTTTAGGCCTTGATTACAGATCTACAAGCTGAGACAGGCTTGAAGACAGAGGTCACATTTTCAGGCTTTAACTTAATTCCAGTTTTATAGCGTAGACTTCTCTTCACTGTTTCTGTGGTACTAGCAAGGTGCTTCAGATATTAAGCTGTTCCAAATTAAAGCTGATGTAATAAGAAAACTATAGGTACAGAAGCAATAGAACATGAAAGTTAAGATTAACATAGGACTGGTGTCTCATAACCTTTGAAAATCTCATCCTGGGTCTTTTTTGCTAATTAAAGCATGGACAGAAATGTTCAACTAGGCTTATTAGTGCTGTTGGAAGATTTTTCTAATCTGAGCTACTTGTAACAGTCTTTTCTACACTTCTTAACTTACTGTCTAAGGGCAGGCAGAGACAGAAATATGAAGCTGTGAGTCTTCCAGACAAACACCACAAGTTACACATGTGTTACAAGACACACTCCAAGTTACAAATGCTAACCCATGGGCCTGAAACTCCCTTGGCTGAAGTATGATCTTTTTCTCACCCATTTGGAGTCACCTACAATGGCTTCATGGTGATTCAAAACTGTCAGAAATTACTTGTAACTGGCACTGGTCCCCTTAGAGAATCATAGAATCATTTAGGTTGGAAAAGACCTTTAAGATCATCAAGTCTAAGTGTTAACCTGTCAGGGAGAACAACCTGCAACTTTTGCACTCTGGCCCTGAACTGCCTGGTCTCCTGTTTGCAGCCAGTACAGAAGCTAAAAACACAAGTCTGCTGATCCTACAGAGCCTGACTCACGTCTCTGTAAACCACTCGCAGCGGCCTTCCCCAGAGGGAATGAAGGGCTTGATGGATGTTGTGCTGCAGGTTATCAGTGTGTGCTAATGAAGCAACAGATCCATTACAGTATTTATCCACTTTTCGAGCTCCAATTACAGGAACTTTGTGAAGTATAAAATAGTTTGATTTTACCCTGTGTTCATTCTGTAAAAGATGATGTCTCTAAGAGATATTCCCATCCTATCGTTATTTCCTTGTGCTGATTCATCTATGTTCAAGATTGTTTAGAGCCAGGATTTGATTCTGCCTTGTTGATGGTAATTTTTTTTTTGGTAAATCTGTTTGATAATTGTCATTGATAAAGCTGAAGAATCCCTGAGTCTTTTGCTTGTGGGGTGTGACATGTAAAGTAGTTTTTCTTGCACATCAGAAGGCAGGAGACTGATGTAAGAATTATTGTGTGAAATTGCATTGTCTGTTATGTAGGAATTCAGACAGTGATTGTGATAGTCCCTTTTCTCCTTTAAAATGAGAATTTATCATTCAAAAGGTGCTCCACTGTCAGTGCAAAATTTTAACCATTAAACTATTTCTTATTTTTAATGGTATAATAACCTGTCCTTTTGGTTGCGAGTGTGGCATCTTGAATGAAAACTGACTTACAGTTATTTTTTTTCAGTCTGCAAAACAGGCACACACACACACACACACACACAAAAAAAAAAAAAAAAAAAAAAAGGATGGAAGAAATTCCATATTCAATTCAGTGGTGGTGGCCAGAGGAGTAAAATATAATATAATATAATAAAAAGTCCTTATTGAAGAATTTTTCTACTTTGTATGGGTTTGTAAGGGTTTTTTTTCCTTGGGTTTTTTTTTTTTTTTTTTTGTTAGGAAGAGGACTGTTTTTAGATGACTCCTTAAAACTACCTGAAGGAGTAGCGTAGTTTTTACAACACAAAATGCATACTGTTTTTAGCAGGTGGCCAACCTCTTGTTTAGAAAGATTTCCTGCTGCATTGAATTTTCCTTGCTGTATCCCCCAGAAGGCTGAGCATTGCTATCTCCTGCAGACAATGCAGCAACGCCCTTATTTTGTACTAGCAAATGATTTTTTCATTCACAAGCTGTTTTCAGTATTCCAGAGCATCTCACTGCTCTAGCATGCATTTATCTGAATTTAAAGTGATTTATTCATAAAAAAGATTATTCTCACTTGGTTTGGGGGATACCATCAGGGGTAAAGGCATATGCAGTTGCACAAACAATTGAGACCTTCTGGCAGACTTTATTGTGTGCTTAACGCTTTCTCTGATGGCCTTGACACTGATTATAATGCCAGTAGAGTAAAATATCTTCTACAAAATATAATTTCCTGTTGGAATGCTGGTAGAGTAGTGCTAATGTGGCATACACTTACTGTGTCATCTGTAGGTGATGGCACTATCTTGCATGTTCTGTTTTCAAGGTTAAAGAAGTGTACAAAATACTTTCACCGAGAGGTAGAACTACCTGAGCCTTAGGTTTTCTGACTTTGGCTGAGCATTCAAACCCTTGTGCAAATGTGCAAACCTTTTTGTGTGCAAATGGACCTGCTGTGTATGGACATTATCTCAGCTTGTATAGAGGCAGTGTAGAAAGCTGAACTGTGTACCTGACTGTGAATGGATCTGCCTGATTTTTGTAGGGAATCTAAGGATGGTGGACCTAAATAATAAATACAATTAGGGTAAAAGTCTTTGTAAAACACCTGTGGAAGTACATACTTATCAGTTTCACATATCACAAGCTAGATCGTACTGAAACGATGGACAAGTCCTCAAAGCATATGCCTGGAATATATTTAGATGCAATAGCAGGAAGCTGAGTCCAGATAGATTCAGACGGAAATGAGGCATATGTGTCTGTTGGTGTGGGTCATTGAACATTAGCATATCTAGACAAGAAATGTATTTCACAGGGACAGTAAACTGAGGGCTTGTCTACATAAGACTACACATATGTAATCCAAATTAACATTGACAAGTTAAAGTATCTGACGTGGGAGCTACTTAGGGAATATGGTTGACTCTTGCTATAAAATGTCAGACTAAAAGATTAGAATAATCTCTCTGGCTGGAAAATACATAAGTCTATAGCAATAGTTCTGTCCTATATGTGCACAGCAGACAGATAACAAGAAAAGGTTTTCATTCTGCTGCATAAGAAGGTATTAATGGCACTGTCTCACCATGAATTTTCCCATTATTAGATAGTTAGATCGTGTCAAATCTTGGCTCGTCACCAAGACTACTTGCCATAAAATTTCTGACATCGGAAGAGGGACATCTGCATTGAAGTGAAATTTGAAGATTGATATGTAAGTTTGCGAGACAGAGTCCTTGCCCACAGAAATAATGTTGTCAGCAACACTGTTTGTTTGAATTAAAGCTGCAGACTGGATCTAGTCATTGATGCTGATCTCAACTTTTATGTAGGACATAAATTGAATACATTACCTCTTCTAACACGCCAGGCCAGCATTCTCTGACGCAGATACCAAAGCTGAAGTCAGTGGGAGCAGGCAGTGTTTTCCAGCCTGAGGTGTCAGGCCATTAGAAATGTCAGGTTCCTAAATGTGAATGTAGTATAGATATCCAAGTTGAAAGATGTCTCAAAAAGGTATCCAAAGATATATATTATTCTGACAACATGCTGCTGGAATCAGCTATTACTGCTGACACGGTGCCAACCCACTGAAGGAGTCTTTTGATGTATTTCAAGAAACATGTAAGTTCAGTGTCCTGTAACTGCATCCGTAACCACCAGCCTCTCAGGAAAAAACTTGAGAAGGCTGTTTTTTGTTTTTTAATCGTTAACTTTGCACTCCTATGCCTTCCTTCCTCTCTAAGCTTCCTTTTTGTGAAGATGAAACCTAGTGATGCAGTGTTTGCCTATAGGCGTCCTTTTTCCTGTGAACATAGAGAGCCATGAACAACAAATAAACTGTTTAAGTTGCTGATCCTGCACGTTTGCAAATTCATTGGGAGATTTGGCTCACATGTAAGGACACAAGGATCCGGCTCCTAGGGAATAAATGTCAAAGAACATGAAAAGAAAAGCCTTAGTAGGCACTGGGACTATAACAAAGAGTGCTTCCAAACTACAGTAGTGAAAACCACTGGGAAATGTGGAATAGTCTGACAGAAGCAATAAGAATGATGGTTCTGAGTCAGGCACTGAATCAGGGAGGAAAGGGGGGGGAAAGAAAAAGAAGAGGCTTGATCCAAGTGAATTAAAGCCACTTACATTCCTGGAAATGAATTATTTCCTCTTTATCAAAAAAAAAAAACAACAAAACACAAAAACAACACAGAGGGTAAGAATGTAATTACATGTTGCAGAAAGAATTATATGACAGTTTCTGTCTTCCAGGCTTACGTTCAGGATACTAATCAAAACTCTGACACACTGACTTTCTGTAGTGAGCCTCAGCAGCATTGCTTGCGTTGCCCATTTACTTTTCAGTACTTCCTCTTGGAGGCTTTCTTTCCTCAGCAGGCTTTTAGAGGAAGCTCTGGGTACTATTTTGTGTCCAGAATAAACAGAAAGCACAGTACTGTTCTCTGTGCAGAAGCTCCCTCCTTCCCTTGTGAATTTACAAATATAGAAAAACAAAATAATCACAGAAACAGTGTTTTCTTAAATGACCGCTCAAAACTAGTGCTGAGGACTTGGTTCTTTGCTTTGTCAATGAGTTCAGGCATATCAGTTAAACAATTTACTATTTATGTCCTGAAGGCCTTCAAGGGAGTGCTGAAGCCTATGAACGATCTCCCGCCTTTCCTATCTTAGGCTGAGAACATTTTCATTCCATTCATCGCTGCTTAGATGATGTCTGAAGACTGTTGCAAAGTATCTGTTTTCAATGCACACTGATGTTTTGCCAGTCATATGTCACGAGGGAGCGTTGTCCCACTGGTATGAACATTATGACCATGAAAGAAGGCGAACAGTAACTGCATTATGTTCTCCAGAAGATGGGTAGAAGTTTGAGGGAATGTGTTTTTGTGCACTGTTTCAGGGCCTTGCTCATCAATTGTATGACTCGCTGAATCTGTTTCTAAGCATTTACAAATGAAATTGAATCAAGATTATAAAACAGAAAATAGTGTTCAAATGCTTTTAGATTGATGATGACAGACATACCGTAATATGCTAAAAAGGAGTTCAGCTGCAATTAGTCTGTAAAGAACCTAATCACCAATATGAATCTGACAACCAAGATTTCAAATAGTTAACCTCGTTCTGTCCTATATACTCACTAAAAATGTCTTTTTGTGTTGATATTGTTGGTGGATGGAAGTTGGTTGGAAATAATTCTATTGATTCAGTTATTCATAAAACTGTATCATTTAATAAAAAAAATCCATTTCCTTACAAATGGATTTAGGTTGCTGCACTGAATGTACCCAGGCTCCTAATTCTCCAGTCACTGAAGAGGGTCTCTGTCATTCTTAATTGGCTGAAGAGTAAAAAAGGACAAGGGCAAATTCCTACAGACTTTTTTTTCTGACTCTTCTGGTATGACACCCTGAAGTAGGTGAGATGCTGCTATATCACAGAGACCACTGGGTTAAATTAACCAGGATATAATTAAGAATACAAAACCCCCCAAAAGTTTTATGGGGTTGCGAGCTGTGTTATCTCATTATCCCAAAGAAAGTTTATTTTTTGCTACTTCCCTTGAGAGAAGCGTTAAAAATTGCCCTATTACGGGATGTGGACTGCCCAATAGATAGCCAGAAAAAGCAATCTGAGAACTAGCACAGCCAGCTGGAGCTCAGCCAGCCTGACTGTGACTGGTGATCCCCTGAAACAAAACTGTGCAGCAGAAGCTGCTGCCCACTGCCGTGGCAGAAAGCATCCCCCAGCAGGTGCCACCTAGAGAAGCCAGTGATAGCCTGGCCTGTCGGAGTCGATGATGAAGCAAGGTGACTGAGGATGAAAGAAAAACAGGAAGGGGAACAGTGGGAAAAGGATTTATTCTTTTTTTGTGTGTGTGCTGGAAAGATCAAACAGCATTGCGCTGTTGCAGTGTTTTGAATTATGTTTTGTCTTAGGACCTGACTCTCCTTATGCCAGTTTAAGTCATCAGTATAATACACAGTGAAGCAGATTAAGTATCAACCCGTTGCTTGCCTGCTCATACAGACACACATTTATGTTGGATGTTTGCTTTTTAGCACAGTACTGAATGAACAATGCTAAAACACCATATGTTTTGCTGTGTCAAGGGAACCAGCCATCACTGTAGCCACATCACTAAATCACATTACAACCCTTGGTCTAAGAACATCTGTATAGATCTCCAGCTCTCTACTATTTGTCACTAATTAGAGTAGTCTGATGATAATCATGCAGGGACAGTATCCCATTTGATGTTCTTTCCCTCTACCTTAGCTACTCATTTTTTCTACAATGCACACACACACACGACAGCATTTCCTCACTTCTCCAAGTCCTTTTGCTATCTTTATTTTTCTTTCTTTTAGTAGAAATACTGAAGAGACCAATGAGGTTATTGTGCCAGGTCTATTGCTCAGCTCCTCAGTTTCCTGTTGTGGTAGGATCTAGCAGGAAACTTTAAGAAATCCAAAGAACAGCCAAACCTCTTCTCATACTTGCTCTGAGAGGCCTACGCTGCCTGTGTAGTGGGGATAGCGGAACATGATTTAGCCTTAAAAGATTAAATCTCTTTTTATTACAGTATGCTTCATCCCAATGGAGACAATGTTAGGGTTTGTATTAGTGCTGCAGAGCTCTTGTTTTCCCTTTCTGTTTTAGCATTGCAGAAAAAAATAAAATTCTGTTCTCTATTATAGCTGCTTGAAATTACAATGCATTTCATGAAGTGAACAGAATTGTTTAGGATTTTAATCAGCGTAGCTGCAGAATTTGACTGGGCATCTTAAAACCGCTGTATTTTTAAGATTAAAAATGTTATATTAATGATTTAAACAATTGCAGGGAATATCCCATTACATTGACCTTGAAAATATTATTAAACATAGTAAATACAACATTTGCTTGCTAAAATGGAAAGATGAAATGCTCAGTCACTTAGAGCTTCATATGTTAATCATCAGGAAAACAGCTCCTTTTTTAAACGTAACTGTCAAACTGACAGGTTGCAAAAGAAACAGATTCCCAGCTATTCAGTAGTTGGAAAAGATCAAGATGATCCAGTCTCATCAGACCATCAAAGAGGGAGACTTGAATTTGTTGAATTCAAATATTTTTTTTTTTTCTGTTTACTTGCTTAGGCTGGTCCTAACCACAGGTTCATAAGAAATTAATAATAAACTTTTGAGCTGTTACTCATTCCAGGATGGCACTGAACATCAAATAGCTCTCAATTATAAGGTGGAGAGACTTGAATAAAAATGCAGCTGCATTTTTTGAGCAATGCTTTGGGTTGATCACAACCATGTTGACATAAGACGCAATTCTCTGCAAGTGCAAATAGCAAGTGATTCTGGCAATTTCCTTATGGGAATTTTTCCAGGGATATTTGATGTAAGTAAATGTCTCTGAAAATAAGCTGTGGATGCACTAGAGGCTCATTTAGAAGTCTTCCCTGAGAAAGAGATTCCTGTTGCTGCTATATTTTAGACAAGATTGTTTAAGTTTATCGATGCCTGACCCTTTGTGCTCGTTGCTTAGCTCCACCACTCTAAACCAGCCTGTTATTTTTGGTGTAGTGGAAACCTTGGGGTTTTTTCACATGACTGTGGATGTATTTGCCAAGATACTTGGGACTTCTTCGCAAAGGTGCTTCTGTTGTGCTGATTGACATTCAGCTTGGGCAGGCAGAGCAGGCCAAGGAAAGAAGCAAGAAGCCAGAAAGGAACAAAAACCTTCAATTTTTGAGTTCTTATTCCAAATGTCTTTGAATCAGCAGCTCTGGGCCCTTCCCAGCTCTTGAAGGAATGCCAGTTCAGTACAGGGAGTGAATAAGGTGTGTGTGGGGGCGAATGCTTCTCTGTCAGTTGTGAGAAGCTTTATTTTAAAAAGTGCCTCTGCTTTTTTTTTTTTTTTTTTTTTTTGCTAGCATTACAGAGGTTTGAATGGTTCAGAGGAGCTGGTAATGGTTTAGGGAGGCTTTCTTGTTTATGGCCTGTTGCCCAGTGAAATCCAGCCCAGGTCATTAATGACTAGAAACTGTTACCATGTTAACACAGTCTGATGGATGATGTGAACTGTGCCTGAGTCCAGATTCTAGCAGAAAAAAGTATCACAGAAACCCGTATTGCTGTTGTCCCTAACTGACTCTCTTGCAAGCAAAGGGGGACGGAGCTGTGCCAGCGGGTTCATTTGGGGCAGAGCTGAGCTGAGGCATGCAGCTGAGCGCTGTTGTAGCAAGCTTCCTCCACTGCTGCACATCCTTCCCTTCTCTGCAAAGAGAGAACATTAGCCTGCGAAGCTGTCAAGCTGATGCTTTCCCCAGCATTGAAATGACATGCAATGAAAACAGGCAAGCAAAACGAAAAAAAATAAGGAGCGCTTTGGCTAAGGAGCACTGATACCTTCTGGTAAAAGATACATGGATGAGCATGAATGGTTTCATTCAGAGTTTTGGACCAAAGCCCTGTATATATGAGAAAAATCATTAACACACCATTAGCAGTCGTGCATTAAAATGGAAATTACTTCTTTATTGTAATCTCTAATTTTATTTTATAATGTCTTTACTGGGGTTTGCATTTTCTTATTTGGACTTTTGTACTGGTCGTTTTCACTTTGCTTATATTTAATTTCACTCCTTTCTTTGTTCATTTCTTCATCCATCTGAAAGGCTCTCATGTTGGGTAACTTCCTCAGCAGCAAGGGTAGAAGGAAGGCAGGTGGGCAGGCAATCTGAATTCTGAGTTTGGCGCTGCCACTGGTTGCTTGGCAAGCTGTTTACACCACTCTGTGCCTTACTTCCCCACAGAAAGAGACTCATAGTTGAAGAGCAGTTTAAAATCTTTTGACAAAAAAGAACTGCATCTACTAGTGCTATATACTGAAGGAAAACAAAGATGAAACCATGTATTTTATTCCATGTGCTCCTTCAAGTGTATTTGAGTTGATTAAGCCCAGTAAGCCTCTGTTCTTCCTTTTCCTCTCCCAAATGAGGTCTAAATGTTGAGTCATCATCGATGTACACATCCAAACCACTATAGACGTGTTAGCCTTCACATTGTAAAAAAACCAAACGTTCTAGATTCTTCAGCCCATTTAACAGGTGTGATATGCAAGTAGCACATACTAGTAACTAGTGAAACACAGTTATAGTACAGATCTGGACTGGCACTGCGGAGAGTATATATTGCACTCTCCTTAAACTTCAGTGTTCTCTCTATTCCCTCCTCCCTGGATTTAATTTGGATTGTGTCCACCAACAGGGCACCGTAGTTTGGTAAGGGCACAGTTGCTATATATTTTTATGTTTCTTACACTCTTATAAAACTGTTTCAGATAATAGAAATTATGTTGTTTCTCTGGCTAGGCCACGGTGCCATTTCCAGTATTGTTAATTCGCTATAACTGAAACCCTTTTCCCTCAGGAATGGCTGGGGTCATAGCTAATTCATAACCAATCAACATAGCCAATGTTGATGCAGATGCAGGTTAAGAGCTAGCAGCAGCGTGCTGAAAAGCTTACTGAAAATGGTCTCTGTCTCTCTGTAGACCTGGAAACCTAGCCTCTTGTATCAGATTTCCTCATTCATGACCATAAAACTCTTCAGGTACCAACAAACCTGTAAGCTAAATGGCAAAACTTAAAAATTGCAAGCTTGAGTAATACTCCTGACAGCTCAGTGTAAGCTCAGGCTCAAAGTTCAGAGGAAGGTGAAATATATCTATAATTAGTCTAAGATGCAGCACTTGACTGTAGTGAAATTTCTTTCTGCACTGCACCTGGAGGTTAGCTTAGATTCCAAAAGCTGAAGAATAAATAACCTTTGCTATCCTTCCTGTAATGCAACTGCATCTCACAGAGTTAAATCCTTAGTTCATGTACAGATCTTTGCTAAAGCCTTTGCTAGTGTGACACCTGATAGCTTGGGATTCTGCAGTCTGCTGTTAGCAACATTGGACTGTGTTCAGTGGGACAGTATTGTGGTTATCTATAGTGGGGTTTGGCTGTGTAAATGTGTTCATTTGTTGGTGGTATTATGCAAATACATATACCGAAGAATCTTACACCTATTATTTTCTAAGATATTGGGTAGCAGTGGAATGCAAGAATCTTTCCTTAAAAATGTGAGAAGTATTTTGATTTTGTTGTGACTGGAAAGTAGCTTATATTTCTAAGAATTTCTAAAGGTAATTAATGGACCCGATCATGCTTCTTCAGTTGGCTTCCTGTCTTGTTCCATAAAAGGGCCAAACAATCTCTGAACAGACTGAACAAAATAATACTTCTTTAATACTTCTTTCTTCCTAATTCCACACTCTTTTACTACCCATGTCAGTTACTGCACGCTTTGTTAAGCTCCTTTCATGGCCATTCATTTTCTCTTTTGTCTCCACTCATTCCACTTTATACCTGAAACACAACTTTAATGTACATTACAGTCTTCATTTGTTGAAGAAGTAACTGAAAACTTACAAAAAAAGTGATCACTTGCTGTTCTATGTGCAGCTAACTGGTCCTTGTTTGCTCCCTGTTGCACACACTGTAAAATTCTTGGGGGTTAGGATTAGGTTAGGTATACAGTAAAATAACTGTAATTTCCAAAGCAGGATCTAAGAGATACCAATCATATTTAGGAGGAGAGCTATTTGGCTGGAAAGAGTTGGGAGATTTTTAAAACTGAAAGTTAAAAAGGGATCTTCATTGTTTCTGCCCCTCCCTTTTGCTGTTCTCTGCAGCTGAAAATGGGGCAGAAAGCCAACATCATGACATTTGAGCAGACAGCAGTTTATGGAAGTGTCTATTACAATTCCACACCCACAGCCTTAGTAGAAAGAAGCCTTCTCCCTGGCCGTTTCAAGAAAAATTGCTGCCAGGGAGTTACAGCTGATGTGAGGCTTCATCCTCTGAGTCTGGGATTTGTAGGCAGACTCTTTAATTTTTCTATGTAGGTTTAAAATACAGATTCCCCTTCCTCTGTTTCTTACTCCTCTCCCCCTCCAGAAGAAATCAGAAGAATTTCCATGCTGTAGAGCTTTCTCAGCCCTAGCGTGCCATTATTACAAGTGGGTTGGACTGCAGCATAAAGAACGTGCAGAAGCACAGTGATTAATATGAGCATTGCTTTTTGCCTCACTTAGTGATCTTAAACAGTGGTGAAATACCTTGCAAATTACAGTAAGCATGTGAAACCCGCTACTGATCTCTCGGTGTTGCAATTGGTCTTAGAAGGGAGCAGTATAGATCAAATGGCTTTTTCAGCCCATTTGATTTTTGTTGCTGTTCTTTTATGAGCACTTTCAGCAGTTCTGTGAGTATCCTTCATCATTTTGTCTGAAAGAAATATTAATATATATTATTCCTAAATACGTGCATACATATAGGCCATATGTGAAGCATCTATGCATACATATCCACTCCCCTTTCTTCTATTTAAATAGTTTTCAGTGATTGTTCAGTTCTCTTTAGGGGGTGAGTCACCTGGCACACTGGAGTCAGGAATCTGGACTTCTGTACCTGCACAATGATCCAACTGTGTAGCTTGGTCAGTTATTTTACCGGACCTCAAAAAGTAAATGTACTCTCTGGCATCCACTGTTTCTTTAGTCTCCTAAATAACAAGAAAAATATTACTATTTCTCCTTATATTCTTTTTCCTTGATTTTTTTTTTTTAATTAAATGTTAGAGAATAAGCACGTGTATAGAAAAGGAACTGAATTATACTAGACTGGCAGCCCTAGAAACTGAAGTTCAGTTTCTTGGTAGCACAAGGACGCTAGTAAAACACAACAAAGATACTCTCCTCCACCTGCCCAATTAAACAGTGATCCAAAGACCAGAGCGGTGGTGAGCAGCTAGTGCTGTCGCCATACGCATTCTTTCTTGGACTTCTAGAGAGACACGTACACAGTGTGAACTAAACTGCCACCTTCGATGCATTTTGTGTAGAGCATCAGCTGGTGTGCAGAGACATCACTGCTCCTTGGTGCTGTGAAAGGTCACCCATATGTAAACAGAGCCACTGACAGAATGACAAAAGATGATCTGTCATGCTTCAGTTGAGTGGCTGAGCAAGTGGAAGGTTCTTGAAATGAATTAATGTTAGACTTCAGTAGGAATAAAACCAGGATATTGAAAGTAAAGCAGTAAAACATTTGCTTTCATATTTAGGAATGAATTGAGAAAGGGATGTCTGAAGGTGAACATGTTTTCCTGTCATGTATATGGAATATAAAGATAGTATGTGTAATCCTGCTTAACAGAGTAATTAAAATATGTCAGGAAATTAAGTGAACTTTTAAGTCTCTGGCTCTTCGTAAGGCTTGAATGAAGAATGATGTCAGATTGCTCAGTTATTAGTAAGGGGTTAATCACCTCTTTAATTCCTAGATCTGAAGAGAAAGATGGAAATGAAAGAGTAGAAAGACATAGATTAGCATATCTCACCTGAATAGCTGCCTGGATTGCAGCCACAGAAGTGCTGTCAGACATAAACAAAGAATGAGGACAAAGCAAAAGGCAAGTGTACATACTGCAGGAGAGGTCTGATTTAACCAATGAAAAAAACCAATGATGAAAAGAAACCAGCGTTATTATTATAGAGGTGTCAAGAAAGTAGATTGCTACATCGGTAAATTAATTCTGAAGTCTGAATGAGCAACTTATTTTTACTTTAGGAAAACAAAAGTCAGTCAGAGGAGTGGTGTAATTCAGTCACACCAGCGGAGGGGATTCTCTCTGGATCTTTGTCTCTTAGCTGTCTGAGTTCTGGTTTTTTTGCTTTGTCTTCTGAACAAACATGATTATTTCATGTATATCTTGAAGTGTTTTGGGAAGAAATTAGATAATGGCCTCATGAAATGTGGGGGCTTTTGGTGCAGAAAGTACCAGGCAGGCAATGACCTCTGCGTTTCTCTGGAACCAAGAAAAGACACATGTAGACTTGAGTGGTATTTTTAGCCATTTAGATTATACGTGTGCCTGTCCATCTTTATGCCTTTTGGTCTCAGGCCCTGCCAAGACTGGGGAGTTTTTTAGAAAATGTCTTATTGCTTCCTAGTAGCCATTCACTGTTCTGACATGCAGTGTTTCACAAAATTTCCATCAAAAGGAGGTTTAGGGTGCTGCTGGAGCTATCTTGGCTGAGGTTTTCAGTTACAGCTGAATCAGCATAATTTCCAAACAGGTTCACTTCCTCTACCTTCCCTTTGGAGATGTTTCAGACTCAACGGGCAGGAATCCAAGCACTGGGGGCCTCCAGTAGCATTTAATCTATCAGAAACTGAAGTTGCTGTGTTGGCTGTAGTAACTCATAATTCAAAGAGAACATGTTAGAGAAACTGATCTAGATATTGATTTTAAAACCTCATCTGGCACTGTATCTCAACATTTCTCTTTCGCTGCAGAACAAATTGATTCCTTATATAAATTCTAAAATAATCTAAAGCATATTGCTGAACTAGCATAAGAATAGCTCCATCAGGGGTAGCTCTGATTTTGCAGAGTAGGGTTTGGCATATGAAACCAGTGGTCAGAAGCAGAACTGGCTAAAAACTGGCTGTAAAATATTGCCAGTAGCAGGACTGGGGATTTCTGTTTCATTAGGAATTCATAACTTCTTCGTATAATAAATAACAACACAGAGTACACAATGGGTGATAGAAGTTTTATAAAGAGAGGCAGTTTATTTGTATCAGTTGGTCTTAGAAAAGATTCTTCTCCTTGCAAACTTTGCTTTGCTGTTAGCCTTGGACCACCACAGCTGCAGCAACGCCACTCCTGCAAGATGAGTTCCCCTCCTGAGAACTGTGTCCTGTGCACTTCATTTTCCCAGTCTGCAACTGAAGAAACTTCCCTGTCTCCCAAATGAGTCATGAGGATAAATTATATAATTTTTTATAAAATGTTTTAATTTGCTCCACTGGAAGGACAAAGACTGATAATTTCATAATATGTAACTACCTAAATACCATCTGAACTTTTCCAGGGCTTTACTTACTGCCTGTTATGTTCCAGAGCTGTTTTGAAACAGAATATGAGAAATTATGTGCTCATTCTGGGACCATATCTTGTCAGTAATCACTACTCAGAGTTCTGAAGATTGAATTAAGAAAAATGTAAGGGAACAAGTGTAGTTTAAAGGAGAACTATCATTGTGCCACTTCCTCCCTTTGATAAAAAATTGAGCAACTTATACAGTGATGTAGTGACTCCAAGAAAGTTTTTTTTTCCCCTTTAAGTATGGTACCACAAAATCAAATCCATTCTGTGTTGATTTTTGATATGTGATCACTCGTTAAATGCAAAGTAAACATACCGCTGAATGACATCTGTGCTTTGGATAAATGGAGGACAGATATACTGCAGTGCAGGGAAGCACAACATAGACTTTGCAACCAGGACAAAGCTATTAAAATAATAGGTTTGAGTCAGTTAAGGGAAGTGCATAAATGTTTTCTAAAACTGATCTAAAGTAAGCAATGAGCTGTTTCATTACAGTACATACTGTATGTTCCAGTGTGTACTACCATTAACACTGAGCCATTTATCAGTAATACCCTAGTAGCTCAAAGATTGCTTTACCCACAGTAGTTATGATACTTATATAAAACATTTTACAGAAGTTTTGAGACTTTGTGGTGCTGATGGTGTGGCAGATCCATGCTGAGAAGATAGATGATGCAAATGTCCCATCTTTAGTGTTGGAGTCCTGACCAGGGCTGCCTTATTTTGACCGTGCTGAGGCAATGATGACTACGGAGACATCCCTGTGGCATCAAGGTCAGTGGAGCAGGCAAGACTCAGAAGAGGTGTGGCTACAGCACCCCACAAATTACCTACTCCATGTATTCCCACGTTGGCCATGGTTGTAGTTTGGCTTTTGATTGTAATTTAAGCATCGGACATGGAAGGGCAGGCAGATGGGCACCACGTCCGACACACCCTTGGCAGTCAGTTGCTGATGGCCTTCCTGCTTTCCATATGCTGGTGTAAGGATGGGTGTGCCATTAAGGGATGAAGGATCACAGCTTTGTGAGGAACGCCTCACTTCTACCTTGCTACTGCTCTGCAGAGCTCAGCGTTACTCCTTGCAACTCATCAAAGGGCAATGCCGCAGGCCGCTGGGTGCTGAGGCCAGATATGGGTTTCATTGATCAGGTCCACAGAGGAGGTGGCTGAAACTGTGGCGTTCGGGGCCTCACCCGGTGCCCTTTCCCAGCACCCATGGGCAGCTCCCCAGCTCCGCAGGGTCCCTGCAGCCCCGGCCAGGCCAGGCCCCCCCGCGCCTCCCCAGCCACCCAGCAGAGCCGTCGTGGCCATCGATTCCCGGGGGCCGGTGCTCGGGGGTTACAGGCTCCATGGAAAACGTGCGCTCCCCTTAGCTACAGGTGAAGGAGCTGCGCTACCGCCCCGGTGGGCGCCTGAGCGCCGGCAGCCGCCCTGGGAGCGGGCGCCCACCCGCCTCACCACGGGCGCCTTGCGCTCCGCTAGCCCGGCCTCTGCCCTGCGCCCCGCCCCGCCCCGCAGTCCCGCCGGGCGCGCTGCCAGGGGACGGCGGGCACCGCCGGCCCGCAGGGAACTGGTCGGGCTGCCGCTGCTACCGGGCCCTGCGGCACCCGGCGATGCGGCTGCTCGGCGGGGACGGCTTCTTCCCCCGGTGCCCGCTGCCGCCTGGGGCCCTCACAGGAGGCTTCGGCGGGCGCTGCGGCTCTCCCGCACCCAGCGCGCGGCCGGGGGAGCCCGGCCTCGCCCCGCCGCTCCGCGCAGGCCTCGGCGCCGGCACCTCCGGGGCGCTGTCTCTTTAAGCGCTCTGACGTCAGCGCTGCGCAGCCATGGCAACGGCCCGTCACGTTGGCTGGGTCCATGCGGGAGGGGGAGGAGCTCCTCCCGCCGCGACCGAGCGCCATGGAGGCGGCGGCTCGGTGACACCCGCACAGACCGTTACCCGGCGGCCGCCAGCCGGCAGGTATTTCCCGCCCGGGCCACGGCGGGGCGGACGATGTGCGCATAGCCGGGCCCCCGCCGGCGGAGGGGGAAGGGGCCGAGGCCTGGCCGACGGGCGGCAGCGCCCGTCCCCCGGGGCTCGGCGGGGCCGCCGGAGGGCGGCGGCCGGTCCCGCGGGGCGGCCGGCGGCGCCCCCTCCCTGCCCCGGCATGGGAGAGCCTGTGCCGGGCGGGGCGCGGCGGCACGGCCGGGCTGCGGCGGGCGGCGGGCCTCACTTCCTGGTCCGGCGGCAGCGCCGGCCGCCCCCGCGCCGCGCCCGGTCGCACGCGGGGCGGAGGGGAGGGGGCTACGGGCGGGCGGCGGCCGCTCGGGGCCAGGCGGAAGATTCTAGCGCGCTTCCCGCTTGGAGCGGCGCTGCTCGGGCCGTGTAGCCTGGGGGCGGGCTCGGCCCTACCACCCCTCGGCGCGGGCCCGGCCCCGGGCGGCCGTGGAGCTCCCCTTGTACGGGGGGGGGGGGGGGGGGCGGGCCCGTGCCGGCGGGGAGCCCCGGCGTGTCCCGTCCGCCGCCCCCCCGCGTCCGCTGCTGCTCGCCGCCGCGCCCCCGCAGAGCCCGGCAGGGCCGCCCGGGAGCGCCGCGCCCGCCGGCCCCCGCCCCGCCCCTCGCGGGCGGCCCCATCCCGCGGCCGGGGGGGAGCGTGGGCGGCACCACCGCGCCGCAGCGCCGAGGGGAGGGGGCGGTGCTCGGCGGGGAGAGCCCAGCCGCAGCGGGGGTGAACGCTGAGGCGGCCGCGGGCGTCGCCGCTAGCAGCGGCCCCAGCCCGACGGGTAGCGCCGCTGCGGTGCCCCCAGCAGGTAAAGCCCCGCCGCCGGGGCTGCGCTTCCCGCCGGCTGCGGGCGGAGGGAGCCCGTCGGGATGCCGCCCTGAGGCGGCGGGCGGGTGAGGGGCGCGGTCCCGGCTTGGGGTCGCTGGGCGCCGGAGTCCGCCGGGAGCGGCCGGGCCCGGTGGAGGTGGACGGCTCCGTTCCGTCCCGTCCCGCGCTGCGCCCGGCCTCCACGGGGAAGGGTGTTGCCGGGCAGGGCTAGGCCCCCGCGGCGCCGGGGCCCCGGGAGGGCTCCCCGGAGGTGGTGCCGGGGAGCGGAAGGGCGGGAGAGGCGCGTCCCGCCGGCGCTTCCCCAGGCAGGGGGGCGAGGAGCGGGAGCCGGCGGCGCTGAGCCCGCCGTGCCGCCAGCCCCGCTGCTGCGGGAGCGGCTGTGGGTGCGGGTCGCGGCGAGGTCGCCCTGGGGCCGCCGTGCCCTTCTCCCCCGGCGGGGACCTCCCCGGTGCGGCGGGCGGCGGGGCCGGAGCCGGCGGGGCCAGCAACGGGCTCGGCAGCGCGGGGGGCGCGGAGCCACCCCGGCGGGCAGCTAGCCCAGTGGTTCGCATGGGAGAGGCCCTACGGCGGGCAGCAACAGGCAGTTTCCAGGTTCCTGGAGTTTGTAGGGAAGCTCTTCTCCCTTTTATTTCTGTACCTGCCTAGAACTTGTTCGGGTTCCAATAAATTTGTCTGGTGGCAAGGGGCTGTGGCTGGCGCGTCTTGCGTGCTTGTTGTGACAAGAGTGAATCTCAAGGTACTCCCGTCTTTAGGAAAAGTGCAAAGTCATTAGATGCTGTTTGTTTTGTAGTTCGTAGGTATTGCTGGTTTTTACATCCAGATCTTTTTTTCCCCTGCAAAATATGTTTTATTTTATTTGCACTTATTGCTGAGGTTATCAGCTTTAATTTTTTGTTTAGTCTCTGTTGGAAATTGTGAAAAGCATCTAAATTGCTTATGTCTGGCAGACAAGTCCTGTTTATGCTGTAAGGTTATCTGAGCTAAAGCACACTAAGCCTCCGATCAGTTACCTCCTGTTAAGTTGTACTGTTTGGGAATAGACAGGTTGTCTTTTAGTAGACTGATTATTGTAGCTTGGAAAATACATGATTTTCTAGGCTGTTTTTCAGTTATGAACTAGGAGCATGGTAAGTCTCAAAGGTTGAGGAAAACAATGGCTTAGAGCTTAATTTGATATAATCAGTTTCTGAAACAACAAAATAGTAGTTGCTCTCTGCTAGGTAGAGAGGATTAGGAAAGGAAGGGAAAAGAATGACAGAATGGTCTGGAGAGAGGATACAGGTAACCAACCTCTAAAACCCACCAGAAAAGCACTGGGAGAGATTAAAGCTGTAATTTTCTGAGTCTGGTGGGGTTTATGTATTCAGTGGAGTTCTGTGTTCTAGTTTGGTTTCTGCTTTGAAAAATGTTCTGTCTGTTCTGTACTGAGAATCGGAACTGAGAGATCAGAGCAACTGCTGGGTGAGAAGGGCTTCCCTGGTGATAGCTGGGTGCTTTTCCTCTTTCGCAGTTGTCAGCACAGGCTCATTCTGGTTTGTAGGCGTTGCTGTGCTTCACCTGCAGAGTTAACCGCAAGAGCATTTGATGTGCTTTCCAGAATGTCATACACTCCCCTAAGTATAAATAGAGGATCCAGAGATTTTTGGTCGTTCTTGTGCAGAGTAGTGGGAATACCAGGGGATATGCGCCTGCAAAGTCATTTGAGTGTGCAGCGGAAAACCGAAAGCTGCTCTCCAACTTCTACTAGAAATACTGGAAGTGATGTAAAAGATGGTCACTAATCTGATAATTAAGTGACAGATACAGTAGGTTAATTACTGGTTGAAGTTGGGGAAAGTCTGAAGTAATTGTTGACAGGAATAATAACTATATCAACAAATTAAAATGGAACAAACCACATGACAAACCCTGTCAATCCTGAAGTCTTTTAATGGGGTGGAAAATAGTCAGTGGGTTTTTGCAATGTTTGTTTGTGATTCTTAAGCATGATAGCTGTGGTGAAGTTAAATTGTGCTTCCAAAGAACAGACTGATTTTATCTTGGAGGAAGGGGGCTAGGTAAAAGAGGGAGATCATAAATAGATGGCTATGTCTCACTGTGTGTTTAATATGGCAAAATATAGGCAATATTGAATTATGTATTATTTCTTTAAAATTAGCAGTTTTTACAGTGGGTAGTGTAGGTGAGTTATACAGATTTAATATGTTGCAAACCAAGGCTATAATAATAATTACAAATAATAATATCTTTCATCTGTTAATCATGAAAAATTTGAGTTTCAGGTTACAGGGGTGTCTTTTCCTGTATTCTGTATCGTTGAAGTGGCACAGCAAATCGCTGGTGCTCTTTTGTTTAGCCCTTTCCCGAGTGCTTGAAAAGTTGGTCTTGATAGACTGCTCAGCTCGTTTAAGTCTGAAATAGATGATATTCACAGCCAACAATGTTCTGTTACATTTATGTTGAATAATGAAAGTTTCAACTATATCTTCATGTTGCTTAGTTGAGTCCTAATACACCTAGTCTTTAATTTGTCCAAGTATTTTAATTTTCCGAACAGTTTCTAAACAAAAACCTGGGACTTGAAAATCTTGCAAAGATATTTTTGAATGCAGTTCTCTCCTAGACCATTATGCAGCTTTTAAAAATGCCACAAAATTTGTGAATGTAAGATTTTGAAGGTGAAATAAGAAATAATAAAAAAAAACCCACAATATGCAGTGCATTGTAAATCTTCCTCAGTTACTGTCTTCTCTGCCAGAGTCATAAATAAAGACTGTTGTGTCACTGAAGACGACAGGGTCATATGATCTATTTTTTTTAATCTCAGGAACCACTTTAAAAAGTCTCACCGAACTAGTAAGAAATTAAAAATCTCTTGAGTTGATGTGCAGTGCTTGCTCATGGAATGTAAATACTTGGGGACAGTGATAATGCAGTGATTGTGTTTTGTGCTTAACACTGTCTGGGAATATCAGTGCTCAGAATAATGCAGTTCCCAAGTGCCTGGAACTTGCTGTTTAGAAAGTATGCATAGTATTGCTAATCAAGAAAATATTTTTTAAGTTCCACCAAAATTTTTCTCTTTTTCTGGTTGGATGCAGAACTGTCACTTATTTCATCTTCTGAAGTGTGTAATTAAATTTAGTTGTTTATTATTTTGTTCTTGTATGAAACCTCTCTGTTTTGCAACCTGGTGTTTTGTAATAGAATTTATGTGAAAGATGCTAAACAGGACTAAAGCGAATGATCACGAAAAACATGAACGTGTGCTGTTCTCTTGAGGTTGTGGTTTGATATCTGATGCTAGGGCAGAGACCTTCATAAAGCTTTCTAGATGACATGAGACAGTGCTATATAAAGGTACAGCTTTAATTTAAAAAAATCTGTACTGTTTAGGATTGTGTTAATGTATTCAGCAGCGAGTGAACAATGAAACAGTCCATCTTTGCAGAGAGCCTGAAACAAAAGAGCAAGAGATGAACTTCTTAATGTTTTGAATGGATGTCAGCTTGGATGCCGTCAGTGATGCTTGATGTTCTGATTATTATGAATTGCTGTAGTTCATGTGAGGAAATGCCATAATGAGAACTGAGCTGAAGGTTTATAAAAAACAGTATTAAAACAAATATAGATGGATATTGACTAGCAAATAGTTACACTATTCAGTGAAGACAGTTTCATTTCCGTTAAGATGTCTCAGCTTCCAAAAGTATGTGAAATGCTGACATACAGTAAAACAAATTCTGATTCAGTTACTATAACTCTTGCAGTCTCTTCCCTTCTGAAAGGACTTCTGAAAGCTGGGAAGAAGGGGAGAGGTAGAAGTGCCTGACTGTAATGTAGAGCAAAAGGCATTTTCAAGTTCCACCTATTACATAAAATTGGCTGTTTAGAGGCAAAATAGGTTTGCCAATTTGCAGAAGCTGTAGTTTTCCCCTCCTTCTTATGTTACAGACAAATATTAATCATATGGATTCTCAGCATAAGCCAAGTGGTTGAGTCATTGTGAATCCCACTGTTTTGAAACATTAAAAGAGCTGAGTAATGTTAAGATTAAAATTACAAGATTTTAATTTTCAAATGGGGGGGAGGGGTACAAAATAAAACGATCAAATCAATCCCAGGATTTAATGTGTTTCTTAAATGAGATTGAAGATCCTGGAGCTGCTCTCAATGATGACTGGCTTGGCATCTTCGACAAGAACAAATAACCTACTTGCAGTTGGCGGTGGGAAACTGTGGGACTGTTTGGTTTGTTTTCATAATGCAGTTACTAGTTCCAAGTGGTCAGCATCTAGTCTAGCAAAGAGCACCCAGGCAGTTTCAAGATAACTTGATGATTTGATTCTTGTTGGGTTAATGTTTGTATTATTTTTTTTGCTGCCCTATATATATATATATTTATTTTACTGTAGTAATTATAATGTAAGTTGCACTTGTAATTTTCTATCTATATATTAAAATGCAATTTATGTAATATTTGTACACATTTAGAGTCTTGCATTAAAATTCAAGATGCTTATTCACGATCCGTTGTTTAAACGTGGTATTTGAAATTGATCTGATTAAAAGAAATATTTGATCAGAGTATTTTTTTGGTGACCCTTTCTGTCATGACTGATTGCTTTAAGAGCTTGTTCATGTAGAAGAATTTTATCCCTAGTTTGGAAAAGGAAGTTGTTTTCTTTCCTTCAGATTCTTGATTTAAATGGAGCTTAGTTGTTGTTGAGCTGAAATAAATATTCACATTGCATATATGGATGCTATGCTTGTCAAAATCTGATTTAACATGCTGTAAATTTAGAGCCTCAGTGTGTATCTATTGACTTTGATCAGTTTCGGTGATTTGACTTAATTTTGACAGTGCAATGTAATACTGAAAAATTAATCAGTCTGGTATGTTAGGTTTTGGGTAGACTTCTTCTTTAAAACCTTTCCCCCCACTAAAATTATAAATAGGCTTAAACAAATGTGTTTATCTTGTGTTGAGATGTGAGAATGCAAACTGAAGTCCTTTCCTGCACATGTGCACGTTAGTGATGGGAAGGAAAGGAAGGAGAAGAACTGATGAAGTTTTGTAGCATTTTCAACATAGGTACAATAGGAAGAGTTCAAAAAATGGCACAGCAAAGTTTCCAAGAAGACATGAAGTCCAGATGCCCCGGAATTCAAGAAACTAAAAATGGTGTTAGTACCATTTTCTTTCCAGTGGATCAGTAGGAAGGACAGAGCAGGGATGTTGGGTGTCCCTGACAATCTTTTAGGGGAGAAAAGCAGTGTTCCACAGGGAGGTGTTGCAGTGTTTTATAGGATTTAAAATGCCTCTTTTTAATCTTACTGACACCTGCAGGGCAAGAAACTTCTCCATTGTGGTTGCTCTTTCTAGCAGTTTGGATACAAGGTATCTAAAAAAAAATCCTGTGTGTGGAGAATGAGGTGGCCAAGGAGTAAAACTACTGTTTTGGGGGCTACAGACACAACCTTAATCTTTAAGATACACAACAGACAGGGGGAAACACCTCTTTTATCTTAAAGCAACCCAAACAAGGGAGCTGGATTTTTATATTTTTTTTGTATGGCAGGATAAAAGTGTAGTACAAGTCCAAAGTAAAAGTGCTATAAATGTGATTTGTAACAATGTTAGCACAGTGTTTCTGTTCCCCAGCCCTTAGGAAAAAGCAGCTACTTGGGAAGGTCAGGTGGCTGGACACAGTAAATCATTAAGGAGTTTTATTTTTTTCCTCTCACCTGTTATAGTTTATGACAAATGCAAATAGGTGGGCATCAAAAGCCAAACATGCACTTTTGAAAGGGATGAAATGAAGAAAATTAACTTTTCCTTGTGTTGCCTCGGAAGCTTGAGCAATTTTCTGTTCTCAGTCTGTACAGAAACCTTTTGGCCCTGAATCGTAGACCTTCCTGGTAACTTTGACAAGATGACAGCTGAAAGACCAACATCCTGAGCAAACAGTTAAATTGCCTGACAGTTTCATTCGTATGGCTAATGTTTGCCTTTTCATTGAGTCAGATACCGTTTTGCTTTGCACTTAGCTTCTGGAAGCAGGAGTTATTAGAATATTTAACGATTTTTACTAATCCTTCAGTTGCAATTGCTAAGAAGAACTCCAAAATGGTAGTTTGTACATCCCAAATGTTAAAACTAAGACTCGTGAGAGCAATGGCTGCTCTTCATGAGAGCAATGTCTGCTCTTTGGTGAAGGCTAGAAGCAGAAATGACATACTTAGCTAGGCTGCTGTTGACCCAGCTTACTTTGAGAGATGTAGGAAGTATTTGCAAGAACTGAAGTTTCTGTGGATTGGAAAGATAACCTTCAGCAAAGCTGGTTGTGGAGCCATGGGCTCTCTTGTGGCCACGGTGTCTGGCAAATAAATTCTTGCCTATAACCTTAGGCTTTGTCTCCACAGGGGAATTCTGCTATTAATAAATAATTAAAAAAAAAAAGACACTTCAGGGAAGTCTGCTGCTAGTGGGCATATTGTACTTCTTTCCTTCAGCATTTTGTTTCTCTTTCATCCTCTTCTGTTGGAAACTTAATCTAGGGTCATTTTTATAATTTCTGACTTTTGGCCACTATACTCTGTATATGTGACCTGCATATCTTTTTGGCATGGGTGGGGCTAGGCTATGAACTCTACAAATATATTTGGTTTTTAATGCATTGTAAAGGCGTGAAAAATAATGAATCACAAATTTAATTTACAACTTCCTTTTAAATAAAGCCAGCTTTATCTAGATAGGGTTTTTTATAAGAAATGTTTTTATCTTGCCTGAAAGTATTTTGCTAGATATAATCAGTATGTTAAAAATGCTCCTACTATAAAGACAGTCTTTATGTTGAGAACCCTGTGAGTGTGAAGATAGAAGCACAGTGATACATAGTGCTTTAACGTAACATCTTCCTTAAATACTCAGTGTGGTTTCTTTTTTGCCAAATGACTGCTTGAAAACAGGCAATGCTGCAGGAGAAACATCACAAGCAATTCAAAAGAGTATGGATCAGATATATCAATCTTACCACAAGTGGTACCTGAAGATGTTACACAGCCTATGTAGTCTTAATCCCATACTTGCATTAGTAGGGGTGAAAAACAGTACTTAAGAGTTTTCGCTTTTCAGTATGGAATTTCTAATCATTCAGTGGCTCTCTGTAAAATGAGGGTTTTGATATTTTGTTTTTATTTTTAAAAGCCTGTGATAATATACATCTCAAAAAATATTAGAAAAAGTTAGATGGACACTAGTCTGGAAGAGGACTTAATTTTTGTATCTTAGAATGACAAATAATTGACCAGAAATATCTTGTGAACCAAAAGCAAAATTAAAATCAGACCTGAGGGCAATAGTTTTATCTGATCTTTGGATCATCAGTATAAAAAAGCAAATATTTATATTCCCTTGTTTTCTTATGAAAGAGTACAGCTGTGTGCTAAATGTTACAGCTGCATAATTATGTGAACTGCATAATGCCTCCCTGTAACTTTGGTACCAAGGGAGTATGTGTGTGGTGCTGAATGGTGAGGAGGAGGGAAGGGTGCTGAAGAGTATGTATAGATCAAAAGCATTTTTTTTTCCCCTCAAGCTGGTGATACATTTGAAAAGATGCAATGTATATGTGTAACTGGTACTGCTGGGCTTTCTGCTCCTGAAGTGCGTAAGAATGCTCCACTTTCAAAAACTGTCAGCCAGAAATTATTTCAGCCAAGTGAATAGTCATCTTAGTTGAACTGAGGCACTTTTCCTGTAGACAGTATTAGTTTCTTTTAATGCCTGTCTCCTCTGCTGACTTTAAACATAACATTTGCTGTATACTTAGTGTCTTTTATGAATACTGTGCAGTCTGCATGCTTGCAGAAACAAGAGGCTGCTTAAGTAATCTTTTGTGCCTGTAGGTGCCAGACCAGATTTTATATGTATAACGCTGCTTGACCCTACCAGGTGTGGGGGTGCTATGCTACGTCAGTAAATAGCAACGTACTAGCCCCTTAAAGAAAAAATCCAAAATTAAACTATTAAGAGATGGATTTAAATGTAAGTGGTCTTTCAAGATTACTTTGAATTGTCACTCTAAAGTATGCTCGTAATAGCAAAACTTGTTAGAATAGCTTCTGGGTGTAGCTGGGTATTTGAAGGGGCAAAGAAAGTAGTGCATCAGCTCACCCAGTGTGTGCGTGCGTGCGTCCGTCCACCTGTCTGTCCCCAAGGAAGAAATCGAACTGGAACCATCTCTCTCTGTCTCGTTACTTAGGGTTATATCTTTTTGCTTCATGAAGATCTTTCTTGCCGCCTCTTTTACATTTTGAATTGCAAAACCAGTAATAATTTGTTCAGTGATGGAGTGTCCTGTGGTCAATGAACCAAGTTTTCACTGGAGAATCCTTATTATAGTCACTAAAGACAACATAATTTGAATTTCACATCAAGTTCTGTTTTCAGGGAGTGTGATAAAAATAAATCTGTGCTTGTGTACCAAAACACTTTGACCTGAAAATGAGCATAACGAATATAGGATGCCAGAATGTTATTTTTGGGGAAAATCACTCTTTTGGACTGTGAAATATTCATGACTTTTAAAAATTCCTTCCTTCCTGTGCTTTTTTCAGCCTTGTGCTTAACACTGAATTTCTTGGTTTTTTTCTGGAATTGAGTGTGTGTGGGCAAAGAAGAGTAGGGGCTTTCTGCATGTGTTTTATGAAGGTGCTTTGGCTTAGACTTTAAGTTGGGTTTTAGAAATAAACTCTCGTATCTCTGAGCTTAAGATGCTGGTCTAGTGAACTGTCAACTTAGAGTGTAAAGAAGAGGTGAAGTCTGAAGTAATACTTTTACTAGTAAGCTTGGTAAGCATTATTTCATTCTAATATCTAAACTGTGATTTCCCTTGTCTATTTTGTGACTGCTGTTAACGAGGTCTGTATTTGCTGGTCTGTTTGTCTTCCGTGGAAATCATAATCGAAGCAGTCATCAAACGCAGAGACGTGTTGTGATCTGTTCAGAGCGATTGCCGGGCGGGTGTGCTCGCATGTCCGCAAGCTGTGCATGCGCGGTGTCGGCAGCACTGGTGGATCGGCACCGACTTCTCACCCAGCAGCGCTGCTGCAAGGCGCGCTCCGTCTGCCGCTTCCTCTGCTCTCCTCTGTTAGTGAAAAACACTAAAAGTTGATACGATGCTGAAGTCTGAAGGCGAACATGTATTTATATTTGTCTGACTCAAATTACCTGTGTTAATAACTCCCAAGTGGTTATTGCGGTAAAGACAAACATTTTTATGTGTTGGGCCTTATTTCAAAGTTCTGTTAACATCACAAGCTAAGCAGCTGTTTGTGTATAAAATGGCATGTATTTCTATATGATGTCTAGGGGTGCAAGGTGTTCTGGCAGAGGAAGGAAGGAGCAATATTGTTGGCTTGAAACTGCTTCTGCCACAGGGTGGGTGGGGTGGTATCGTGATGTAACTGCATGGGGCACGTTGGCACACGAAGAGGCAAGGCTGCTTTCATATCCCACCGATCTGCTGTTTGCTTGTGGGTCACTTTTCTGACCTTTCCTTTCCAGCCCTACATGCAATTTGGAGCACATGCATTCTTCGGTTCCTTAAAATTGGGATGGCATCTGGTATAGAAATGGGTGTTTCAAGTAAGTTCTGCTAATGCCCTTCCTCTTGAGAGGCGTTGGTTGATTATTTCCTGTTTTTGTACCAAAGCTATAATGGAGACATATCACTTTAAAACATTTCCAAAATGTGCAGAAGTGCAACAATAGCGCTGACCTCAGCCAGCGAGGTCACACCCAGGCTGCTTCCTGTTTTCTTCTTGGGGAGACCGGCCCCAATGTGGGAGAGCTCTCCGTACCTGCACCGGGGGGTCGCAAATCACAGCGATGAGCAGTTCTGCCTTAGAAAATGAAAATGTAAAAATCTTAAGGAAGAGGTGCCGTTAGGATTACCGAGCTTGTTTTCTGATTTTAAAAATTAACTGTTACTCTCTTGCTTTACTGTAATGCCTTAAGATGTTCTGCAACTAACACCGCCCTCAAAAATACACATTAAAGATACAGAAGGGAAGGAGATGCACTGAAGAGGTTTGAGAGGTTAGAGAGAAAGAGCAAGGTACACAATGGCACAATTACAGCCCTTATATGCTGTTATTTCAACTTATGCCTCTCTCTGCTTGGATTTAAGTATTAGTTGACCAATATAAAAGCTCCTTGCTTTGTTGTCTTTGTTTACTGATGCTACAAATCAGAACAAAGAATTCTTGGGAGAATGACTAGCTGGTAAGGTCTCTTTGAGAAGCAGAGGAGAAACAACATAGGGCCAAGGTACAGTAAAAAAAGGCATTAAATGTTTTAGCTTTCCTCAGCAGAGAGCTGAGTGTGTGTGATGTCCTCAAACAGCTCTACCGTAGTAAATACATTACATAAAATTCCAGCTATAATACTTTTTGTATATGAAGGTATGTAACTACAGTATAGCATTAATTGTTTTAAATGGCTGTTGTGCAGGCAGAGATTTTGCTTTATGTAAGGCTTCGTCCGCTGTGTCAAAGTGTTTTTGAACTGTTCTTGAATATGTTGAATCCATTCACTTCAGGCTGTTAGAAACAAAACCTCTCTGGTTTTCTTCCCTATTCATGGCTTTGGGGAGCTATAAATGAGAGGACAAAGCTGCCGAAGTCTTGATTAGTGTCACTAAATAAGGAAACGTTTTATCAAAATCTTTTTTGGCACATCCTCAGTATATAAAGTGTTAGTCTGTGTATGCTGCTGGAGCTCAGCTTCAGGGCCAGAACCCCATCGTCCAGTGCTGTTGAGGCAGCAGAGCCTGCGTATGCTCTCAGCAGTTGCGGGTGACTTTGCACAAGTGCCTTTAGCATATAAAGGTTTTGTGGACTGAAGCCTGAATGTGTGTGAGTTACCAGTACAGCTCCCTTGAAACAGGTCTGGAGTTTATTTTGGTGTCTTTTTCCTATAATTAGTAAAGAACTGCATTTAGCATTCCTTATGTTTAGCCACCTGTGTGATCACTAGTAGGGATGATCACACAAAAGCTATGTGAAACCTCCTCTCACTTTCTGCTGCTGTGTGTTGATCACTTGTGAGATCTTACTGCATTAGTTGAAAAACTGGGTTGATAAGTATAGGTAAACACTTATTTCAGTTCTGAATAACTGATTTTTTGATACAAAGTGAAATTCCTGCTTAAATAATTCTTTATTCAGTAGATCTTAAGAATCCAGTCAGACAGACTGTTCTTTCTGCAGTCCCTTTAATCTTTGTATTTGGCACAAAAATAGCAATGCTTTGTTGTGGGGAGGGACATATTTACATTTGGGTAATACTCTAGTTTCTTTTTCTTTTTTTTTTTTTTTCCCTTCCTGTCTATATTTTACATGGGAATAAGCTAAACTTGCCAGTGCCCTTTTTTGTTGGTTTTTTTTTTGTTTAAAGAAACCAAATTACTTAGCATCTTAAGTTTGTAAACTGTAATCTTCTCTGAGACAGAAATAGCTCTGCTTTCCAGAACTAAAGGTTCCTATCGCTACATGCCTGACTATTCTGCTTTGAGTAATCTGCAAATATCAGCCTATTTCCTGGCTTTCCAGAGCTGCATCGGCGCTCGGCCCCTGCAGCAGCCTTCTGCTCAGTGCCGTGGGGTCAGCAGGTCCCTGCCTGATGAACTCCCTGTGTCCCAGCTTGTGTAGGCGCTGTGTCCTGCCCTGCCACTGGCCGGGGTGTCACAGAGGTCCCGGGCTTGGTGAATCTTCTTACAGTGTGTCCTCGAGTGTGTTTGGAGTGAATTTTTGCAGGGAAGAGGGTGTTTTTTCAGCCACAATGTTTGAGTGCACAGGTTGCAGGGAAAGTACTTTGGAGACAAGAACCTGTGGTAATTTGTCACTGCCTGCCCATATAATGAAGAATTAAACCCTTAGCAAGTGATACTGCTACTGAATCAGGATTAGTGTAAGGGGTAATTTATCTGTGGAGCACTCAAGTCTGCCAGTGGCTTTCTTGACACTAGATATGCTGTGGAATCTGACTTAGTTAATTATTTTGCCTCAGGAGGCACTTTATTTTGGTATCAGTAAATTCACTTGTACAAGTCCACTGAGGAAAAATTGCGCTGAGGGTACAGTTCAGCCTGCAAATTACATCGCTTTTATGAGGGCAAAGATGCACCACTTGGCTACACAATAGTTATTGCTCACAATGAGTGCCTGTATTGTTGCTTCTGATGGGAAGCATCTCGTGTCCTTGACCCTGTTTCCTAATTGCTTGGGTGTCCTGTGGTGGTACACCCCCGGGCTACCAATGGTATTAAAAAGTTCTTCTCCTTCCTGTTGCTCATCCCCTCAAGGCCCCTTTGCTGTAGCAGATGATATTCATCTAAGTACATCATGCACATCATGAATTGCCTTTGAAGATGCATCTGGCATCTTCATCAGGGTTTCTACCTGTGAATGCTGAAAAGCAGATACCACTGGTATTCTGCATCTAAGGTAACTCAGGATATTTATTCTCTGACTAAATGTTTATTAAAAATATTAATAAGGCAGGGAGGTAGACACTATGTTAACCCCGGTCTCCTGAGATGGCAGGAGGAATCCTGACTCTGCCCATAGAAGTGCAAGAGCTGATGGCTTTACTGTGTGCATGGCTGACTAGAATACAGCTGGACTCCTGGGGAACTTCATGTTTAGAATAAAGAATTTTCCAGGCTGTGGAGCAGTGCTCCTTCCTGGCTGTAGTATTCTGATCTTCCTGGAGGGGAGAATGAGCAGGCCTGTGTCTGTTGTAACCTGGTACAGGTTGGAGTTGAATCCACTGAGATTCTCAGTAATTTGCTGTATGAGGGGGAAAATTGCAATGCAGAGAGCACCTCTGTTCTTTGTGATCCCTGTCAGCCCTGCAAAAGTAGTCCCAGCATTTAATCTGATAAAACCCAAGTTTCTTATCTGATGACTGGTAGCACTGGGAAGTAGTACACTTTGAGGGTGTAGTGACGACCTGCTTCTCCACACTGGGGACCGGTTTATAGGATGCAGCCTCTGCTTTGGCATTGTTGCCAGCCATCTCAGTTCTGTGTTCTTGCTTGCTTCACTGGTCAACTCACTGATAAATTTAAAAACACCACCACAGCAAGTGAATCTAGCCTGGATAATGGTCTGTACCTGTAACTACCTCTTTACTGTGGCTTCCTCTGTTTTCCTCTCTTTAACCGTGTCAGTGTAGCATGAGAAGCATTAAAACAGAGGTGCATCTGCATGTGCAATTCCAAGCACATGCTTATCTCCATTGTTGTCATGAGTTTGTCATCAGTAAAGTGTTCACACAGTAGTTTGACAGGAGTTCAGAGATGCTGTGTGAAGAGTTAGCATGAATCTGGAAAGGCATCCATGAGAGCTTCCTCCTTACCCACTCAATTTCTGTAATTTCCTGTGGGCACCTCAAAATAGCCCTTAAAAATTTTTGAACATCTCAAGTGGAAGCATTTTGCTCACAGTTCTGCTAAATACTTTATGGTGGATGATCATTCAAACGCACGAGTAGTTGTATTGGGAGCTGCAGCCAGCCAGTACAACAGAGCGTGTTGGATACACTTCAATTTTATAGTTAAAGTGTGCACTTAGTTTGTTTACTGTAGTATCCCAGCGTTTATATGTAGCTTAAGAATTTCTCAGAGTTTGCTGTTCAGCAGCTGTGTACTGGAAAAGAACTTTAATGCTTAAAGCTAGAATAACGCAGTTCTAAACTGAATCTAGTTTTTGTGAAAATGTGTGCTGGCTTGGAGGCCATCATATTCATTGAGGTATAGCTTGACTTTGAACCACTGATACGTTTCTGTTAAGCAGTAATGCTAACGACCTCACAAATTTGGAACATACTGATGTTGCTAGGACTTCTCAACTACAAAAAAAAGTAAATTACTACTTTGAAAAAAGTATGAAAGAACATTGTCCTTTAATTCATTTAGGAATTGATTTTTAAGCTGCAGGCGGGTGGGTGAGAAGGCTTCGTAAGCTGCATTTTGTCCATGTAGGAACTTGCACAGGTGTAACATGATTTAAAGCTGTTCAGCTGCTGGTACAGGGTGATATAGAAATGGCATTGGTGATGAACAGTACTGATAAGAATGACATTAAAGTCATTAACACAGACTTTATGGTTGAGATGCAGGGTAGCCATTGCTGGTCTTTGAGTGCCAGTGCAATGCCACAGCTAATTTTCTAATATGCTCACAGTTTTACCTATCAATAAAAAAATGCCCTAACTTCAGCTACTTGTGACCAGCTGTACGTGCTTCCAGTTGAATAGTAATGTCACATTCTTTATGATCAATTATTTTGTGTGTTGAAGTTGGTGTTTACAGAGCAGTGAAGTGTGTGGCACATCACAGGACAGAAGCTGACTTCCCTTCTCAGAAAATTAGAGATGCATCAACTTCTCTGTTAGGAATCTTTATCTTCTGTTAAAAATAGCACACAAGACTACTGACAGATTGGCAGGCATCACGGCTGGCTTGATTTAGACCTTTGAGTGTGTTGTTTTGGCTGTGTTACCTTTGTGTAGGTTCTAGAACAAAAAAAGGAAAAAACATGCTGAGAAGGATAATTTGATAACGTTAGAACCAAAAATGAGCTATATTTCATAGAGGTATGGTATTCCAATTAAATGTATTAAGATTGTAACTAAACTTGATAGACTGTAAAGGCATGTGATTAGTGTGAATGCTAAAGTGATATTTTTAATGCTCAATTTTAATGCTTGGGTTTTTTTTAAATCGGGCATTAGTGTTGATGACTTCTATTTTATGTCTGCTGTGCATTAAGCAATGGTCTGGGCTTCTGAAATAGGAAGATGAGAGTAAATCAAGTGGTCTCCTAGAGTATTCACATATTATGATGTCTTTGTAGTTGAATAGAGCGTAGGTTTAAGGAAGGGAAAAGTGTGAACTTCACACTTTGCTTATGTATAACTGAAAATAATAGTTACGCCTTCTGTGTCACCATTGTGCTCTTACTGATTAGGGTGTGTTTGGATTTGGAGATGATCCGGTTCGCATGTGCTGGAGTTCATTCTGAAATAGATTTTGCAGTGATACCTGTGGGAAGCATGGAGGTTCAGGTTGAAAGGAAGAGTAAATAGATAATTGAGTAGTGAGAAGTTTCGTAGCTCTTAAACACTTGTGTAAGCTGTTAGTCCAAGGATGGTTGTCTTACTAATAAGTTACTTTGAACCAAAACTTTTTCGCTCTGCATCTATGAAGTACTGTGTTTTATAGATGGAAAAAAGCTTTCCAAAGTCTGTCTTTTAGAACACATCACTACTGAACTACAAAGAACCAGTAGCTAGACCAAATCAAGGGGTTTCCCTGGAGGTCTAGGTCTTCCTCCCTCAGTTTTCATTTTGTGAGTAGTAGTCTGACTTTTTTCTTCTATTAACTAGAAGTGTTTTGGGCTTCTTGGATCATGTAGTGGGACCACCACTACCCACCATTCTGGTGTGCTTTTTCTATCATGAAAAAAATACAAACAAGTGCCTGGCTTGTTTGTGAGCAAGCTACTAGCTTATTTTACTTTTGCTGCAGGGATATTGAAGTTTATGTCTATGTGAATAGACTTAAGAGGTCTCTGTAGGGGTGTTTGGCTGCACTGCTGCACTGAGGTTAAAGAGGAAAATTGATCTGAGGAAGCTGTTCAACACACTGAAAAAATCAGATGCAAAATCTGAATGGAAAAAAAAATGCTAACCTGAAAGTGTGGTGTTGCATGCGGTCTGACTGTTTATTGATCTCTTTATTGAGGTTGCCTTGAATCCTCATTCAGATGAGAACCACCTTGGGCTGCCGTGTGCTGTACCAGCGTGAGGATATTTGCAGGGATGGTTTGGTCTTTACTGTCCCTTCTCACTGTGCGGGTGCTTTTGAAATGAAAACACGGTCTTGTCTTGCCCAAGGAAAATATGGAAAAAAAATGTGGAGGGCCTGCTGTTTCAGCTGCAGTCTAGTATTCAAAATTGTCAGTCTTTAATTAAAACAAAACCTGCCTTGGATGCCATGTGCGGAGGTGCTTGTATCATAGCGCCGCCGCGGCGGAAGGGGAATGCTGCGGGCGGCCGCTGCAGTCTTTGCTCTCTGTTGCCACCTGGGGGTGAAGACGGACCGAGGTTTCTGGCTGGGTGAGAGGAGTGGTGCTACAAATGCATTCAGGAACAGTTTTTTAAAGTACAGTGGGTGGTTCTGTTAACAGTTGCTTCTATATTCAAAACAGGCTTCATCTAACTCTGCTTTTCATGGTAATTCAGGAACTGGAATAACTTAGGTCTTGCTAAATTTATTAGTGTACTAAAAGGACTATCTCTTTGGAAGCCTTTCTGGAGGCAGACTAATTATGTATAGGTTCAAGGGGGGGTGGTTTTCTTTTTTAACAAAAGAGAAAGTGGTACTGAAACTTACTTTTTTTCTCTCTTATTGGCAGGTTTTCTTTACCAGTGGAGCGTGAGAAATAGAGACTGAAGATGAGTGAGCTGGAACAGTTACGGCAGGAGGCAGAGCAGCTGCGAAATCAAATCAGAGTAAGAATTGCTAATAGCTTATTTTTCATGATTTAGTTCCTCCTTTAAAGGAGTAAAGCGTAGAGATCACATCTATTACTTGCTGCACTTTAAATTGTGCAGAGCTTGAAATATTTTAGGAATATTTATTTAAAAATCAGAAAAGCAAGCCATTGGTATAATGAAATGCATTTATTGAACAAAACATTTCCTATTGAAGTTTGCTGTGATGTTAGTAGGAGTGTATGTGTGTCAGCACATTTTTTTAATTTTGGATTAAAAAAAAAAAGGGGGGGAGCAGCAAACTTCTAGAACCTAGGCAGGACAAACTGGGGTTAAGGGTATTAGAAAAGATTGTTTCTGGGCTAAGAGAGACCTCTGTGCTGCTGCTCTTGATAAGCATGCAGCTCAAAGCATGGAGCGTGAGAGAAAAACCTTCCAGGGGTGGATGACATTTCTACAAGCCCTATTTCTTTGCTTCCTGTTGAATTCTTTTTTTTTTTTTTTTTTTTTTTTTTTTTTCAAAAATGGGGATCCCCCATATGTGCTGATTTTTTTGTTGATTGAAATTACTCATCCAAGATAAGCCAAGTGTGAGCTGTCATGCCCAAAGCCAGTTTTCCAGGAACCTATTGCAACATGTGTGTATATTTCAGTGATGCAGTTTTCAGTAGAGAGAAAAGTACAAAGCATAATAATGATCTTCAAAGTCTTGTTTATTCTTCATCAAAATTTCCTTTTCCTAAACATGAAGCATTCATAAGTCTGATTTATCTGGGAGCCTTATTTGCAAACTTCCCTATCGGCTAAAACTACAGGCTTCTTTAGAATATGTTGCATGCACACTGACTTTTTTAGTGTGGCATCTGCTGGCAGCAGTTGTTTTGTGGTGTTCTGCTGCTTAGTGCAGTGGATGTTAGGCTGCTGATCAGTATCAGCCATGTGGTAAACACACTTCATGTGTTAGTAATTGTGTTGGGGGCAAATGTTGATTTCACGGCTGCTCATTCAGTGTCATCCAAGAAGAGCTCTCTGCCCTGTCATTGTCACTTAATACACTAATGAAACGCAAGGGGAGGATCGGTCAGTGTTGTGGCACTGAGTATCCCTTCTGGCAGCTCTGTAGAGGTATGCAAATAAATTTTAGTTTAAAATGCTTTTTCTTACATTTAAGCTTTATTATGGCATTGCAGAAATAAAAGGTATACATCATTTTACAGTTCTTCCTCTGCCTGATGTGTAAATACTTCCTCTTTACATTACATTGGGGTGAGCCAGTTAGTCTTAATTCAGTCTTAGTAATGAATCCATCTGGTTTTATGCAGAATTGTGTTGTGTGAAGAAAGAGATACTAGGCAAATGAGAGAGCTAGGCTGTGTTGCAGGAGTGTTTGCTTTTTTAATTTTGGAGCATAAAAATCTGATTGTATAAGGCCCTTTGTAGAGGAACTCCATTTTGTGTCTTTAGGTCAATTTTACATTTCCCTTGTAACACTTACCACCCAAAATTTTAAGTAGAACTATACAGAAGTAGCTGAGTAACCGTGAGTAACCATGGCTATTGCTGTTGGAGTCTTTCGGGTACAGTGTTGGATACCTTAAGCCTAATTTTAACTTCAGATTAATATGTAATTAAAAATACTTAATATTCAAGTTAAGTATTTTTCACTTATATACCCGATTACTTAATATTCAAGACACTTTCTGACCAAATAATTCAGTTTCATGTTTGTATAGGTGACTACTTATTTTTCTTAGAAAGAAACTATGCAATTATTTAATAAGTAGGTGTTTTGTTTGAGATAGTAAGAGGGATAGATACAGAATCTAAAACAAAAAACCAAAAAAAGGGTATTTTTAAAAAAGTGTGTGGGATATCTAGTGGATTGATAATTTCCAGGAATTATTTTTCATGCAGTCCTAAAAAGAGGTGAGGTCACTAACAGACAGCATTTGATGTTATATGTATATAGCAAGCATTTTGCTGTCTTAGTTGTAAACAACTCTTGGATTTTGCCAGATATTTTCTCTTATCAATATATTAATGAAAAATCAGCTGTGTGGTTATAAGCCAGGTCCAGATAAGATTGTACTTAGCAGCTTCCTAAAGCAGAGTAGACTGTGATGCACAGCTGTCAGTTTCCCAATAGACTTTGTAGTCTGCAACATTTTATAAATGTTTAATGAATTTTTATTTTTTTTCAATATCCAGGTGATGTGAGAGTACCTTTGCCTCCCCATGCAGTTACTACAGCTGT
This sequence comes from Falco biarmicus, assembly GCF_023638135.1. Taxonomy (NCBI): domain Eukaryota; kingdom Metazoa; phylum Chordata; class Aves; order Falconiformes; family Falconidae; genus Falco; species Falco biarmicus. The sequence goes on along the minus strand of NC_079300.1, from coordinate 8,985,045 downwards.
AGCTCTATTCTGTACACAGATAGACTATGCTGGAGAGATAAAGTAAGACTGCGTGTATTTTCAATGCAGGAAGTTTGAAACATCAGTGAACAATGAACTGTTTGATCGCAGGATGGTTTTATGGTTAAAGTTGATTCCCAGTTCTGTCTATAATAAAGCTCCTATGTGATGCATGTCCACACTTTGAGAATTTAAATTCAGGATATGATTTTTGGAAGTGTTGCATACTTGGCACAGTGTGACTTGAAATTGAATGATGTTTTGAACAAATAAAGACTATATTCTAAAAAATATATACAGTTTTGAGGAGAAAAAATTACATCTTAAGTGTGCGTGCTAGGAAATTGTGGGGGCTGCAAATCGATGAAGCAGATTTTTCTCACAAATTCTGCATTGTCTACTGCATGAACTGAAAAAAAATTACAATTGCATAGAGGAGCTTTTTTATGTTATGACACTAATGATTCTGTTACGATAATGCATACATAGAAATGACAGTTAAAATGTGAGAAATAAAATAGCCTGTTGAAAATTTGCTTTTCCTGCAACTTTGCCAATTGTATGGCAAGTATTAGACAGCCTCAAGTATAGGCATTGGTAATAGCTCTTCCTTTAAGAAAAATTGCTTTGTTTCATTTAGACTGCATTCAGAATTTGTTTTATGTTTAACATCTTCAAGTATTTCAGCTAAACTAAACATCTAAAGTTGTTTAAAATCCAGTGTATTTCTTCCTGTGGATGAAAGAAGTCCTGAGTACTAGGGGATTTGCTGCTCTGGTATTTTAAACCGCTCCTGATTCCAGACGTCAACATTTTATAAATATTTCTACAGTTCAGACATTTTAAAAATAAGTTGTGATGACTTAATCCACTCTTAGGCTTGCTTTCTGGGAGGAAAGCTATAAAGGGTGGTCAAAATAAACAGACACTGGAAAAGGGTTACAGTTGCAAAATCAAGTAACTGTCAAGCAAGAGCTTGAAAAATTTTAAGATCCTAGTCTGAATGTGTTGATGCAGTTCCAAAACGTGTGAGTAAATGTTTCCGTTCCTCCCCTCAAAGAAAGCATTGCCATTAGTACACAGATTGAATGCTTTCTTGGGATACACACACACAAATTAGCGGTGAAGGCAGCCACCCGTTGTTTGTGGGATGCCTGCTGCATTGGTTACAGAAGTTGGAAGGTATTTGGAAAAATTGCAGGGGGTTAGAGAGGGTCTTGTGGCTGGATCCTTCAGTACTGCCATTGATAGTTTTATCTCTAACTTGCGCTATAGAGTTCCCGTATGATTTTAAGCCAATTATTTTAAACCGTGCTTCTCAGAAGTTGTTGCTGACTGTGAGCCTGATTTTGTGTTTTGAAAATGGGAGCCTGAGTTGCAGGAGTGCAGAGCAGTTGCAGTTGTAACTAAAACCAGGTTTTGCAAAATTGGAGTGTTGCAAAGTGGGCTCAGTGGTGGTGACCTGTGTCAGGTGTCCAGTCTGTTACTCCGATAATACAAACAAAAGTCAAGTCTGTCTTCTAGATGGGGTTGAATAATGTGCAGAAAGTAAGTCATATGTCTGTAGTGTCTCAATGACAAAAAGACAGAGTGTCTGTATGGACACCTGAGCACCATCCATTCTATGAAATGAATGAGGGTGTTAGCTGACTGGCTTTTTTCCCCTTCATTTTGTATGAAGTGCATCAGCAGTTTCAGTAAGCCTGCAGTCTGTCCTGCTCTCCAGGTCCTGCCTGTTAATTTTCAGCCTGCCTCTCATCGTTAGCATTGTCACGCCTGCGATGGCAAGGGGGGTAGTGCAGGAGCCTCGTGTAGCGCAGAGCTTGCTAATCATGTATAACATGTGGTTGCTTTTTCAGGTGGATCAGTTCTTCCCTTGGTGCTCAGCACACCCTGAGCAAGCGCATCCACACCAGGGAAGAGGGTAGGCGCTGGGACTTAAGGGTGGCTCCAAGTGCCTTTGAATCACCTGTTCTGTAGAAAGGGAGACTCAAAGGTTGCTGGGGCACGGTCCTTCTTAAGTCCCTCTTCTTCCACTACCCCTAGCTTGTGTGCCAGTGCTTTAGATTCCTTGGACAATAAAACATATTAGGGTGGCAGAAGGCCTATTGGCGTGTAAGTTGTTGGATTGTGGCTTTTTGAGTGTGCCCTGTAGACACATTCTCGCAGGTGATGCTCGTTGTTGCCTTTTAGATTTAAATTGTTCCGTTCTTTTGTTTCAGGATGCAAGGAAAGCGTGTAGTGACACAACTCTTGCTCAGGTATGTTCTTGATTCTGTGTACAGACTGTTAACTTGCTATATAAAAAAAATAAAATTCCCTGCAATTTATGAATGTAACACGTTTATTTAGTAACTGAAAGAAACCTTTGGAAATGTGTTGTGTATTTATGCAGCTATTTAAAACAAAACAGAACCACCTCACCAAAAAAACAAATAAAGCAGCAAAAAACCCTAAGCAGTCAAAAAAGCCCCCACCATCTTAATGGGTCCTGCTTCCAGTTTACCTTTTAAATAGTGTGTTTAGTGTATTTGGAAAGATTTAAATGTCTTTTAGGTGTATTTTGGAAACAGAAGTATTTTGCATTTAAAGTTCTGCCATGCTTTAAAAAGTAATGGAGCAGTAAATACTGGAGCACTTTCTTCAATTGGTTTTAATTGATAACTGTACAGATAATCTGAAATAGCCTCAGTATTACATAGTAGTACTTAAAAAAAAGCTTTCTGAAGTTTCAGGTATAGCCATTGTGAAGTGTATCTGTCTTTTGTAAAATCTGTTTTCCTCAGTGTTGTATGGACCTAATCCTGGTTTGTACGCTAGTATCCTTTTTGTTTTTTTAAAATGTTGCTTGCCAAGATAGATTATTTTCTATCAAAGTTCAAATATATTGTTATCTTTATATTAAAAATAGTTCTCAGTATCTCAGGGGTTTGTTTTATTTATTTTTAGATCACGACAAGTCTGGACTCAGTGGGTCGGATTCAAATGCGAACAAGGCGTACGCTTAGAGGTCACTTAGCCAAAATCTACGCTATGCACTGGGGATCGGACTCAAGGTTTGTACAAGTGACTCTTAAACCTGCAGTTTAAGGGTTAGAAATCGGATTGTCAAATTCAAATTAGTATCAGGTTTTGGGAGCCGTATGGTATGGTGTTGGTGCCCTTGCAAGGAGATCATAGACCACAGCTGATGGTTTTTTTTGTCTTTAGTTACAGTTTGCCTTTTTAAAACCAGTGAGGATTGCATAGTGGTCCTACAGAAGCCTTGATTAGACAGGAGAGGGACTTTGCTTGTTCTGGCCACAGACATTTTGCCTTTTCCTTCTTTTAGTTGTGACTGAATTCTTGGAGTCAGTTTAAGCAGAGGAGGTTATGTGGTGGGGCGTATTTTTGGAATGCTGGAGAACGTATTTTTCAAGATGTTGAGTAATTATGTAACTTCTGTGGTAAGAGATTTAAAAAATTTATGGACAAGTTTTGTTTTATTGAAGAAAGATCCTTCTGTACATAGTGGAAAAAGTTACTTGGCTTCTATGAGGGAGTTTTGTTATGCTGCCTTTGGAGTGACCGATGGTCAGGTGTTAACAGTGCCTCATGGTCTGTTCTCTGTCATGTAGTCCAGAAAGAAATACATCTAAAGTCTGTTCTCAAAATAAATCTTATTTTCCCCTAAATTTCTTGTTTATTTTTATGTAGCTATGTAGTTAAAATATTAGTATATGAAAAATAAAAGCAGCTGTGGAGAGAGTTCATAGAACATTGTTTTGGAAAGTTGTTAGGTTTTGTCCATTGTTAATAATGAGTCCCTGTGGACACGTGATTCTTCAGTCAGGTAATATGTAGATCTTTGCAGATTTTTCCCAATAAATGCTTCTACCCCCCAGAAAAACCCAACCAGAGGGTAGTAAAGGAATTAAGAAATTTCTGAATCACTTGGTAACCATGTATGATGTATGTCTATATTGAGATAATGTTTTTGTTTTACATGTTAATATATTTTATTTTGTGTTTCTATTTAGGCTACTAGTCAGTGCTTCTCAAGATGGAAAATTAATTATTTGGGATAGTTATACAACAAATAAGGTAGAGTTATTTATAATCCATATCAATAATTCATGCATAATTTGTATGTGTGAGGGGACTTCTATTTTTTTCCTATGGTTGCAAGGCAAAAATGGAAAGAAGCAGTCTTTTCTAATTCAGATGTCATTTTATTTTTCCTTTCACGACTGGCTGATGACTACTAGTGGCATGTTGTAGGCTGTGTCTCAGAAGCAATAGTTCTAGGTAATACGTAACATCTGCACTCTTAATTTGCTAGTGCAGTTGCTTTTAGCTGTTGCTCTCTGCCTGTGTGATGGTGTTTCTAAAACGAATTGAGTTTTGTATTGTAGAAATACATAACCTCAGAATTTACAAGAGTGCTTTGCTTTTGAGGGCAGAGAAGGAGGAGGAGGAAAAAAAAAAGGCAAAAAAAGAAAAAGCTGTTAAATGAGAAAAGCTTAGGTAAAGCGTGGAGTGGTCATCTGTTTCTGTAAATGTCCAGTCTCCGTGGGTGCAACCATCCCATTTTATAACCTGTAGTTCAGAGATACAGAATTGGACAAAGAAATCTAAGCAGAATAAGGAAATGCTGGAAATGTTTTAAGTTTAGAATAGCTTTGCTGTTAGATAACGTACTGAAGTTCCGTATATCTATCCTGGAAACTACTGGCATTTTTCATCCTGGTATGTATGTATGTATAAATATGAAATTAGTTGTAATATGTTATAAAATCAGACTACTGAAAATTACAGTACCACCGTCTGCTTGGTGTGTTCAATCTGCTCTAATTCATTAACTGGTAAGAATGACCCCAGTGAAAACTGGAAGCTGACATGTGACATAGCATTCATGAGCTTTGTCTTTCTGAAGATGCATGCCATTCCTTTGAGATCCTCCTGGGTGATGACTTGCGCGTACGCACCGTCTGGAAACTACGTTGCTTGTGGTGGATTGGACAACATCTGTTCCATATACAACTTAAAAACCAGAGAGGGCAATGTCAGAGTGAGCCGGGAGCTGCCAGGGCACACAGGTCAGCCATATTCTTGCTTCAGCTTTGGTTTTCTGTCGCATCAAATGAAACAGTGTCACGTTGAGGTGTGTTGTGACCTGTGACATAGTGTTGTTGGTTACAGACTAGCTGTGGGGGAGCTTTAATCGTTGCTTTTGGATTTTAAACCTCAGTTATTACTCCAGGGTCTGAAACGAACATAACTTTTATTTTTAGGATACTTGTCCTGTTGTCGCTTTCTAGATGACAACCAAATTGTCACTAGCTCAGGAGACACCACCTGGTGAGTTTTTGAACTCTGTTGGCCTTTTCCCCCCCAACTCTTCTTCCCTCCCCCTCCCCCCCCCCGCCTTAATTTGTATGTAAAACTTAAACTCTTGGAATGACCAGTACATGGTGTTAACGTTGTTGCTTTATCTGCAGCGCTCTGTGGGATATTGAAACTGGTCAACAGACCACCACATTCACTGGGCATACTGGCGATGTGATGAGTCTCTCTCTAAGTCCAGATATGAGGACTTTTGTTTCGGGTGCCTGTGATGCCTCCTCGAAGCTTTGGGATATTCGGGATGGAATGTGCAGGCAGTCGTTCACAGGGCATGTGTCAGATATTAATGCAGTTTGTGTAAGTGATCATTTGTATTTCCACATGGGAAGAAAGGGGGAGGATGAATGCTATAGTTGCGTGAATTCAGCTTATAGTCTGCTGGCTTACCTTGATTTAAAATCAATTAACTTTGTTAGGGTTGAGACGTTAAATTGTATGTAATGAAGAAGGTTGTCTAATAACTTACGATCTAGTTTATAACTGAGTTATTACTACTGTCATCTGTGATGCATTGAACTGTTCTTGGAATAGTTTCAGCTGGTTTTGTTCAATAACAGACCCTACTTTTTTTAGGAAACAAAGAATGGAGGAGGGAAATGTTTTGCAGTGTGGCAATGAGTTAAAAACTGAAAATTGTAGGTAAATGAGAGATACTGAGGGGGAGCAAAACAGCCAAGCATCTTCATCTTAAAGCTTTTTGTTGAATGAAAGTGTACTTGATATTTTTTTGTCGAAAAGAGCAAAATATTCTGGAAGGCAATTTTAAAATCAGCGCTTATGTTGAATATTCATCCCTGGAATAATTTTGTAATATTTATAAACTGGACTATATTTCCTCTCTGTCATAGTAACACTATGTTCTGATCTTCAAGATACCAGTTCTGATAAATAGGGAATGAAATCTTAAGTCTAAGCTGCATCTGTTTTTGATAAACATGAAAAATTATTAAGGCTGAGAAAATACCAAAAGCATGACCAGTAGAAAAATGCGGTTCCTATACTTAGACCTGAGTCCTGACATGTCTTGAGCCCTTTTCAGCCCCATCTCAGTCAATACGGCTGTTGTAAGAATGACTGATCTGGAGTAGGTTTTTTGGAAATTGAATTGCTTGCTTTCTTCTATCTTGACTGAGCCAATGTGACCGACCAGCTCGGGATGGAACACTGTGTGCCACTTCAGCCAGGTCTTCCTGGCCCACAGCCAGGATGCACGTACTGCATTTTGCTTCATTTGTAGGAGTTAGTTGCATCCTCTTTAACTCCTGTTACTCCACATGCAGGGAACTGTCTGGGTAAAATTGCAGACATTCAGGTGTTATTACTCCTCTAGAAGTGTTCCATTGCATAACTGTGTATCTGCATTTTTTTACCATGCAGAATTTTTTTTTTTTTTTTAAATACATCATTCTGCCTTTACCTGGTCACCCTGGCAAAATTATCCTGTGATGATTTTTGAAATACTGTGTGAACATCATATTTTTCTAGTGTCAAACTCCTGTCTCTTAATTAAAACTTTCAGTTTTTCCCTAATGGACATGCATTTGCCACTGGATCTGATGATGCCACTTGCCGCCTCTTTGACCTACGTGCAGATCAGGAATTAATGATGTATTCACACGACAATATCATCTGCGGGATCACTTCTGTAGCCTTCTCAAAAAGCGGTCGCCTCTTGCTAGCAGGTTACGATGACTTCAACTGCAATGTGTGGGATACTCTGAAAGGGGAGAGGGCAGGTCAGTATGCGTTTCTATTTCCTTAGCAGCAGGTAGATATTCAAAATCTATGGAAAATGCACGGCCAGTTCATTGCCGGTGCTGTTGCTGATGTTAAGGAATCTCCATGCTTCCTTTTAACAGTTTTCTTTTGGAATGGCATCCTTATATTTTATTGCGTTTGGTTATACATCCCAGTTGTGTTGTGTGGAGTAAACGCTCCAGTCAGTGGAATAAATACTCCTCCTCTTGGGTATCAGCCATGATATATCTGTGGGCTGGAAGACACCAGCTCTTGAGGCTAAGGAAGGGCCTCCAATATCATGTTATGTCTACAGAAAATCTATTTCACTGACATGAATGGAATTAAGTAATATAAAATTACACATTTGCATTGACTTTTGCACCCATCAGTAAGTGATTTGGGTAGCACTAAGTTAGGGGGCCATAATTTCCTGGGGAAGTGGACACTTTCAGTCCTGGAGTTAGTCGCTTCTAGGACAGACAGCATGTTCATAGCTCGGCTACATCTTTCTCCCTCCAGACAGTAATTTAAATGACGGGGCCTGGTTCAGTTCTGAACCTTGATTCTGCTGCTCAGACTGAAAAGATAATCCTTTTCCTTAAGGGACATGGACAGGCTGAGGTTTAACAGACCTGGATGTGGTGCCTTGGGAGAGCAGTCAGGTGCAAGGATGGCTAGAAGGAAAGCAAAAATGGAGCAGGAAGAGGCAGGGCACGGTGCTGCTTTTCTAGTAGTCTGACACTATAGATGGGGAATTCCTAATCCTTACAGTTTGTGAAACATGGGAGACTTGAGGTAGGTCCTGTATCCAGGCCATTGTCAGAAGACATCGTGTTTGATTTTGGAAGTGCTTGATGGCTGAAATTGTGCACAGCATTGCTGAAAACGGGAAAACCAGTAGGGAGCCTGATTAGGGCTGAGGAGGTCTTTGGGACAGAAAGAAGTCGTAAGGGCAGAGAGAAAGCTGGAAGCCATATTGCGTGTACATATTTTTTAAAACCTCATGGTTGAGTTCCTTGGTAAGGCCGTTGTGTTGTGTATAGTTCCTGAGGGTAAAGACAAGCAGGGTGATTAGAGCTCACGTTACGTCTCTTTTAGCAAATGTGACCAAGTACCTGGGAGAGGAGAGTAACAGCTGAGGTCCCTGCCATCCTCTGAATATTCACTGTCATTGCTTCTTCTTTTCCAGGTGTCCTTGCTGGCCATGACAACCGTGTCAGCTGTTTAGGTGTTACTGATGACGGCATGGCTGTAGCTACAGGGTCTTGGGACAGTTTTCTCAGAATCTGGAATTAACTGGGAGCCAAACATGTACATTCTCCATTTGAGATCTGGAGAGATCAATGCTGCAGCCTATAGCTGTGAAATAACATTTCTACCTTGTATTTGCAGGTGAAGTTTTTCTATTCACTGATTATTACACAAAAAGGCTTTCTGTAAACTAGAAAAAAAATCAAGTGAAGAAATAGGGGAGGGGGGAAGAAATCACTGACTTTTTAAAAGGGGCCAGCACACATAATCATGGTGACCGACAAACTAAGAGCCAGTCTTTTTGTTTTTGGTGGTTTGGTTAGATTGTCCTTGAAGGGTTTTTGCTTGTGCTCAGTCTGCTAATCCTGTACTTTTTTTTTTTTCTTTTTTTGTACATAACAGAATATACACATTATAGCAGCCAATCATGTAACATTTGTCTGTATGTAAAGAAGTATGTTTGCATTTTTTAAGGAATACATTTATAGCTTTGCTTTTAACCTGAGATGTCACTTCTGAGTTTTGTAGTGGATGAACTAGATTGCCGTTTTAAATGTCTTTGTGAATTTACTGTAGATAAAGTGAAGCCAATGGTATGTATGTGTTTTTATAATGGAAGGCATTTGAATTTTTTTTTAAAGGCCCTGGAGACTCCCAGTTAATACCTGTCGCCTTATTCACTCACTCCTTGACCTGCTTGCCTATTTTTAATCATGGGGGTTCTTCCTTCAAGCCAGTGGTTCCTGGTTCATCCATTGGCAGTCATGGCCTCCAAACATCAAGGAGTTAACGCCAGGCAGACTTGCAACAACAGCAAAAATAATGAAAAAAAAAAAAAAAAAAAAAGAAAGAAAGAAAAGAAATAAAATCCATATCCAGTTCCAGAAGTATTAGCTTGCTTACTGCAGCTTTTTGCATCAGTCACTCCGCGCAGTCCTTGGCCACGGCCGCCAAGTGACCTGCGTTGCTGTCGGTAAGTGGCCGAGTGCTTCTCCTTTGTCAGCTCAGCTCTGAGTGAGGTAGTTTTGGCCCGTCACAAACTCCAGCTGATTTGCACTAACACAACGATTTGGCTGATGCTCAGTGCGCAGGGCGCGGTGTAGTCGCAAAGCTTGCTCAATTACCACAGTCGACTGAGACGTTCAGGAGGACTTTGCTTAAATTCTTCAAGAAGATTTCAGTGTGCAGTTAATCGCCTGTAATCCCCCTCCAAATTAGGGGGTTGCCAAAGCATACCACAACCAAAAGCGCTTGTTGTCAGTTATGTGCAGTGTGAATTATAAAAGGAATTGTGTAACTTACAATGAACCAAATAACCTTAACTTACCTGTGTGACCCTTTCTAGTATAAACTTAGTGACTTGCTTGTTCTCCTGTGGTCACAGAGGTCTGTACCATGGTGGCTTATTAGATGCTAATTGTTCTGCAGCTCTGACAATGTAAATAGCCATTTCCTCTCCTGTTTCTGATTTTATTCTGATTTTGATGTCAGTTGCTTATAAACAATAGGTTCTGATCAAGTACAGTTGAGTGCAGATATAGGAGAATCAAGGGACTGATGCCAATTTGGAACCACCTGGGAAGGTGGCTTAACTTTTTGGTGCCTGGCAGCGTGCCCGCGCTTGCAATGGATGTGCTCTTGGGAATCTGAATGTCTGTGGCGTTCTTGGAAAGGGGAATTAAGTCTATTGGCTTCTCTTAAGTGACTTATTTTAAAGATAACGCGAATTTTAAATCACCGGGTTGGAAGACAATGTTACTCTGCCCTCATCTGAAGTTATGGGGAGTCTGGGTGTCTCTGGGTCAGGTAGTAAATAAAAAGTGCCCAGTATCTTGTAATATACCAAAACAGATTGGTGGCTGAGGTGACTATTTGTCAAGTTTCTGACATTTGTAATCCTAAATTTCAGTACTTCCAGACTGTGCCTGTAAACTTGCCATGTCTATAATGGTGAAGGTGCCAATAAATGTGCTAGTCAATCGCGGTAAATTTGCTTTTAAAAAAAGAAAAAGGTGCATGTTGTGCTGGAGAAGTATACTTTTACTAACAGCAGACTCTGGTGTAGGACCAAAATCACCCTGTATTGTATGTCACAGGAATTCCTCTGCATTTTGCTTTACGATCTGTCTGCACTAACAGAACTATTACGGAATTCCTGTTAACTCTCTTTAAGTGAGCAGCTCTTTGGGATCTTGCAGACTTGGTTTATTTTTTAGTGGTGCACTTGATTATTTTTTTTAACTCACAGCTGCCTTGAGTGAGTCATTCTGGAAATTTGTTACTAAGGAATTTTAAGAAAATATTCTTTTTCTAAAAAATTGTTTTCCATAGAAGTGTGTTTTTGCACCAGTTTCCTAGTCAACACCTTTGCGAAGACAGGTGCCATTTTTACATTCTGGTATAAAAACTAGTTTCTACTTGCGAAACTCCAAAAACAATTTTACAAATGTATATAACTTTTCTTAAAAGTTCAGGTAGACTGTAATCATGGTAATGGCGCTCATGCAGGTATTACTGCAAATAATGTCACTGTCATTGTCTGATGGGCAACTGTCTGTTGGATTCAGCTGCTTTTAAAATATTAAGGAATGCCAACTACTTGCTAACGAGGTTTCCAAAAGCATCATACAAATACCTGCGGGTTTTGGTGTTCAGTTAACCAGTGTTCGTAGTGCTGCAGGTCCTAAGCGGGCTCCTTCTGCGTCCGTGCTCGAGGAAACCTGGAAGAAGCCCGAGCACAGCTGGGGGAACAGTGTCTGGTGCTTCTTTGGAACTTGTGCGGAGCTTGTGGTAGATCCTGCCAAGGTGACGTTTGCTGTTTAATTACTGTCCTGGATAGTTTAGGTAATTTTTTATATTTTTTTTTTTTTGAAGCCTACAGCTGTAATGTAACATGTTGTGATTACATGAGGCCGAATAACGAACTTGCAGGGGCTGCTGTATTTCCTTTTTTAAGGGGCCGTCAGTGACCTTTCAAGATTGATGCCCTTACTAAACTGGGCGAGGTTTTAATGGCAAAAGCTGAAGCTCCTCCTTATACGAGGAAGGTAATAAAATGATCCTTTGTAGGTTTTTACTTAAAAAGGTTTTATTCCCAGCTTTTAATGTCAAAGAAAATGGTACGTGCCTATGATTTCACGTAGGCTCAAGCGTGCAGCTGGTGCGATTTCTAACCGCGCACCGTGACAGCAAACTCGCTCGCTGAACAGGTTTTGCAGCACCGTGGGTCCATCTTAACCCGTCTTTAAAAGTTTGTTGCCAAACTACATCATTATCTGAATGTCAGGTAACTTGTGTGATTACAGAAATGGAGTAACCAAGACCATCGTGCCAGAACGGTGGCAAGGGAACTCTTTCCCAGCCTCTCTCTTCTAAAAAGATCGGTTATGGCTCGGAAAGTGGAACTGTGTGCTTTGGTAACAAGATTTATTTTATTCAGGTACAGTTTTTAGTCAGCATTTTCTAATGTTGATTTTACTTTGCACTGGAACATTCTAATCAGGCAAGTGCCCACCCTCGCTCGTTCCCCTGTAGACTCGGACATCCGTTTATTGGTAGAGATGCTGGGTGAGATTCTGGAAACCACAAAAAGCTTCTACATGGCATCGCGCTGACGTATACTCGCTTGCTCCGGTAACGTGGGCCTATTTCCATCTGTCTCCAGACCTTTTTTCTTCCAAACGTCGCTATCCTCTGCCTTGCTAAACTGCAGCCCCGTCGCAGTATCTGGCAGAACTGATAGTTCAATGCGTTGACACCACCACGTATCACTCGGAACGGAACGCGGATCAAATAGGCTTTTCCCCCTGCCTAAGGAGAGGGCCTGGCCTTGGCAAAGCTGAACTGATGTAACAGCTGGTCCCAGTGTGCTTACTGTAATGCATGGGTTGGAAATAGTTAACTCTTTAACTCAGTTAGTGTAACCGCTTGTCCCACAATGAAGTTCACATTTACTTTAAGGTGGAATGAAAACATTGTGAAACATTCCAAGAGTGCTTAGTCTTTCCTCTTTGAGGACACTGTCACCTCCACTAGGTTTAGTGCTGTGCTTTAAGATGTTGGTGAGAGTATTGGCTAATTCAACTAGTTGGTATAAATGGTTGTGTAGCAGAATGACTGATTTTTGAGATAGCGTTTCCTGTAAAAGTAATTAAGCATGGGTTGATGGTGCACTTTGTACACAGTAACCTGGCATGCATGCTGGTACAACTACTTCCTACACTTCAGAGGCACCACAAGCCTTTTTATCCAATTGCTGGTTATGTAAAATACATGCAGAATGTTAATGCAGTGTTGTTATGGTAAATGTGTGAACAGTGTTACTAATTGATATAACTGATAACAGATTACATGTGCCTGACATTCTTATACCACACAGTATGTTTAGGTTTTAACTAATATGGACTTCGGTGGAATAGTCTTAGATATTTCAAGCCTTTGTTTTACTTACACAATGGTGCTCTATTTGTGTTTTTCTCCTTTTTTTTTTTTTTTTTTAAATAAAAGCATCTGAACACTTGTAGTACATATTACATCCAAAGGAGTCCAAAACAAAATGCTTCTAAACTTGCTTGATTTTCATTTGCCTTGAGTTCCCAGCATTTCTCATCAGCTAGGTTTTTTGGGGGTTTGGTTTTGGGGTTGTTTTTTTTTCTTGTTGCTGACTACTTTGGAAAACTTCAGTAATGTTACCAATTATGAAGTGATTCTGCACTGCCTTTGGATTGTGTATGTATTCAGAAACAGTCTTAAAGCTTTTATTTAAGCTATTAAAAAAACCAGGGACTTGTGCCATTTGTTCTTTAACAGTGCTGTTGTAAAAAGACTTCCCTGTGAAAAAAAAAATCACTTGCTATGAACTCTGTTTATAGCTTTTTTTTTTTTTTTCCACGATGGATCTTTTTCTTTGTATTTGTACAGTGGCTCAGTGAAAGATGTTGCCATGAGTTGATATTGTAACCAATAAACAAGTGCTTTTAACCAGACTGTGTCACTGGTGGCTGTTGTGTTGGAGCCCCCCCGCAGCTGCGACACTGGGTTCTTGCTTCTGGTTACAGGGACACGGTGGCCCAAAAGTTGTGTGCGCATGTTAAACAGCCAACCGTTCTGCACGTAAACTTGCCCTTATGAACAAATAATTACGGTGATTTCCCCCCCGCAGCAGTATTGTGGTACAGAGGCATGTTAACATGACAGCCAAGGGAGCCGAAGCAGCCACCAAAAGTAGATGGGAAACGCCCAGGTTCTAGAACACTCCTCCATCCTTGGTATCAGGATTCCCGTTACAGGGTGCCACCGGCCCACCCTGCCTTTTTTAGAGCTGTAGCATTAATTGTTTCCCCCAAACCCCTAACATTGAACTAGTCCGTGCTTGCTGCAGGCAGCAGGTTTTTTACTTCAGCCTCAGTGGTTCGGTCCTACACTGGATACACGTCACACGTAAGAGCGATGGTGCAGGTTCACCTTTGATACAGCTACCAAATAACTTACTGGAGCAAAGGGGTAGTATTTTTTTTTTTTAATAAATAACTGTAGCAGACATGCATGTAAAGTTTTAGCTTGATACAATGTCCAAAAAAATGCTCCAGAAAGAGCATTAATACATATCGATATCCTCATATACAAGCAGGCTGGGCTGTTGCTCAGTTTTGTATTTCAGTTTCCCTCAAAAGCCACGAGGCTCCGCACACGCTGATGGGACGTTCCCGGAGAGCCACGCCTGTGCTGGGAGTCACAAACAAGCACCAAAACACACTGTGGCGAGGCAGCGTTCTTGGTCTTCCAATAATTAACTGCCTCCAAAACACACTGTGGCGAGGCAGCGTTCTTGGTCTTCCAATAATTAACTGCCTCCAAAACACACTGTGGCGAGGCAGCGTTCTTGGTCTTCCAATAATTAACTGCCTCCAGTGTTACATTTTACAGCTATTTCCTTTTAAGATAGCCCTTATTTACTGGAAAATCACAAATCCCTACCTCTTCTAAAGTTCAGTATTTCATTTAGTCATGTTAACACTTTCCATAAAAATATATAAATATTCTGAAAAGGCTTTCTCTTTTAAAATAAGTTATTTAAAAAGTCTAGTTAGAAAAAGGTAGATGTTAAATGATTGCAGGTGGCAACAGCAAAAACTTTTTTTTTTTTTTCCTCGAAAAGAGGCTTTGCGTTGCTGGAAGCGAGCGAAGGTGAAGCGCTCCCGCACCCCTGCCCTAGGCCTTGCCTTGAGAGCCGGCCTACAGCACCGAGGGACCGCTCAGGCTACCGCGCACGTAGAAGCTGCCGAACAGCCTCCCCCTGCTCTGAATCCATCAGCAGGAGCTCGAGGCCAAGCCTGGCACGGAGTTCCCCCCCCACAACGTGCAGAAACTGAGTCAAGACCACCGCTCAGCAACCCCCGTGCCCGGAGGCCAGCGTGGTGGCAGTGACACGCCGCTGCAGCTCCCCTGACCCTGGCTTCCAGCCCTGCTCTCGGGGGCAGACGACCGTTTCACTACTTCACCAACTGCAAGAAAGCTGACAAGCTCGGGGAAGGAGGGTTATTGTTACTTAATCAATGCCATCTTGTTAAACGTGGCAGCCAGAAGGGAAACTACAGCCTACTGCGTTGCACCGGGGAACGCTCTGCGGTTCACTGTCACCCTTCACTTGAGGAACTGCTGCCCAGCACAGTTTCATTTGCTTTCCAAACAACTCCAGCGTCCTTTCCCCACGCTAGAGTTCATACTTCCCTTCATTACACAAAACCACACACGTAAGCAAAAGGAGCATCCTCGTCCCTGGCTACTTCCTAAGCGACCCAAACCGAGCCCGTGATCACTGTGATAAGCTCGCTCTCCCTGCATGAACTCCTGGATGCCAGGAAGCGAGACTTGCCACTGCTAAATACTAAAGAATACCAGTAAGCATTTGGGATTTTATTGTCAAGTGCCCAAAGAAATTTAGTGTTTAAAGGTAATTTTTAACCCAAAATCTGCAGAACAAACATAACACCCAGTACCACAGCTCTTCAGTTTGGTTCACCATCAGAATCCAAGTTTTACAACAATTAACAAGTGTTAGAATATAAATCATTTCATGTGACTCCACAGAGGAGAAGTGCCATCTGTAAATTTTCTACTTTGTCCTACAAAGGATCACTGGGGAAGTTAGCAACAACGTTTTATTTACTCTTTTGAAGAAAATGTTTTGTAAAGCGATCTAGTTCATTCTCAAGGTGAATGGCTTTATTTCTGCAAAACAAACAAAAGCAATGCATTTACTTCAATGCAGCAAAGTCACAAAGAACGCAGAATCAACAGCAGCGTTCGATTTCTGTTCCCCTGTTCCTGAAACCCACAGGTGCTGCGGCCAGAGCCTGGGACTCTGCAAGTGCAGGACGGGACTAGGGCCGCCAGGCACCTGCCCCACGTCTGTTTCCCCAAAGGCTGTGCCAGGTCCACCCAGGGGTTCCCCGGCTCTGCAGCTGCGAGGGGGGCGCTCAGCAGGGTCCGCACACGGCACTCCTGCGCCCGAGGCCGCCCACAGCCGGGGCAGCCTCACAGCAGAGCGAAAAGAACATGAAGCCAAGGCTGAGGCTGCTTCTAACTCCCCAAACCACCGACAGCGGGAAGTTTCTCTTCCATAAACACCTGCTGCTGGGACTAAAGGAAACACTGTTGCACTGAACGACTCCACAGGGTACAGCTGCTCTGGTGTTCTCCTACAGGAGGGCTCTCTGGGAAGGGGCCACCCTAATTTACCAACAGAAGATCAACGTTCCCGAGAAAGCCATCTCTCCCGCACAATAGAGACAAAGGTGAAGACAGTTTAAGAAAAAATATTTTGGAACTTTGCTCATTCACCTAGATGGGCACATACGTTTAACTTAACCAGAGCTGCTGTTACAAGTCCAGAAGATTGCTACGGCCACACCCCCCTGCGCCTGCGCCTGCCTCATCGCCACTTGAAGGTAAAAGCAAGCACCAGTCTCACTGCAGTCGGCCGGGCTTGGAATGTGCTCCTGGCCCGTCACACCCACACTTACCTGAGCTGCTTGGAGTTGCTCTGTATGTTCTCCAACTGATCTATTTCTTTGGAAAGCCTAGCAATTTCCTTTTCCAGGTTTTTCTGGGTAATATCCACCTGCTGACAGAGCCGAGCAAAGGTAGTGGCCATTTCCCTAAAGCAAAAACAATTTTGTAATTGTAATCATGATTTACAGAAGGCTGTGCTACAAATAAATAAATAAATAAGTAAGTAAATAAAATCAATCACATGGCATTGCAGTGTGCAGTAGAACACAGCAATCAAAGTCTCCAGCTGTTAAGGGATTACAGAAGAGCAGAAAGCAGGAGAATTATGTATTTCTTGAATTAAAATAAAGAAACCTTAAACAGAAAAAATGCACCTCAGTCTATGCCAGCATAGCATCGGGCAGTTTGTCACTGAGCATCGACGGGTACAAATCTGAGATGGGGACTCGGGCAGTGACACGTGCTGGAGCAGCCAAGTGCCCCCCCGTGCAGCGCCCTGCTCACGGGCAGCGTGTGGGGGCTCTGCAGGGCAAGGAGTGCCCCCCGCTTGCTGGGGCATCCAATCCCGGTTGCCGCCTCAGCCACGCGCTCCCAACCTGAGTTCCAAGGCTCCTCTTTACACGGAGGGGGAAAAAAGATCCCATTTACCACCCCGAGCCAGCAAGCGGGCTCTCCCGCAGGAGAGGAGACATCTCCTCTCTACTTCACCTCACTGCAGCACTGGTTTGAGTCCAGCTCTTCCATGTCCTCACAGAGACACACAGCTGCTGGACACGGGGATGATTCTCTTTCCTCTGCTGAAGCTGGACTTTGTGTTAGTAAAGTATTCCCTGGGCTACACAGGAGAGGTGTTCTGCACCCTGGTGATTAGAGGTCTCAATTTAGTAGGCCTAATTTTTTGAAATAATATTTTAAATCAAAAAAAACCCCAAAAAAGTTTCAACAGGAGAGGCTGAGGGAGACAATCATCACCCAGACATTAGTTTGCAGAGACAGGTGGAAGAAAAGTGTTCGGGAAAGAGACAAACACACAAAAATGGAACAGCTCAGAAAGGCTCTTAAGTTCTCCTTCTGTGCTGCAGAAGAGCCAGGACTGTCTGCTCAGAGCTTGCCCACACCAACCCCCGAAGCGGGGCCGATTCCATGCCAGTCTAAAAGCCAGACCAGTTCAGCCGTCACTAGAACTGAACCAGCTGCCGCATCTTCATAGCGCAGTGCTGGACAAAGACAGTCCGCGCCTGAAGACTCTCACACGTGCACAGCGATGGGTGCATTGACCTTCTCAGGCGGTCACTTCAAACTCCCTTACAACTCCCGCGTACCGAACGCTAAGGGACAGAGAAGCTGCCTTCCCACATGGCACACAGCCAGACCCCCACCCAGGACACCACAGAGCCGCCCTGACACGGATTCCTGCCCCGGCGAGGGGAAACACCGGTGCGGTGCGACACTTACTGCTGCACCTGATGGCTGCAGTTAGCGCTGGTAAGGCTGACGATCATCTGCAGCTTTTCAGTAGCATAGTTCACAAACTGCTGTTTAAAGGCTCTCTCTTTTGCTTTAGTGGTCCAAGTCAGTCTCTCATAAAGATACAACAACCCATACATACTTAGGGAGAGAGAGATGAGTTTCCAGCCTACTGTTCTCCAAATCTGAAAAAGAGAATTCATTGGCTTCAGTAAACTGCCCCACAGAATAAAACCTAATTCCACACCCTTTTTTAAAAAATCACCTCCATGGCCCTTTCACCAGATTGGTTTAAGAAATTATATTATTTCATTATTATTATCATTATTATTGCAGGGCAATATACCTATATTCGAATGAGCTGGTACCCTGGTGGCATGGAGAACATACAAGTTACAGAAGCCTCACTGATTTTTCAGGAAGAAGGAAAAAGCAAAGTTCCCACTAAATCCAAACTGAATGAGGCACCGTCAAATCATGTGATAATTCCGAAACTGAACACAGACATATGGCACAGAGAATACGTCCTACTATCCTCAGAGTAATTAGACTAATTTTCTCACTACAAACTGATTGTGGGTGTCCAGTGCACTACATATGCTCATCCGGCCCAGTGTTAAGTCTGTTACACGCTTCCTACGTTGCACCCCAAACAGGAAAGACCAGCTTAATCTTTGCCATCACTTCTAGTACAGTGAACGTTGCTAATACTACTTGCCACTCCGCCAACAACGATGATGCTCATAGAGGTCCGTGATGTCAGTGAAGCTAAACTCATTACCAAAGGAACCATAAAATCATCATTCGATACGTTCTCTGGAGTTACGGCAGGAACGCTGGCAGCAGATGGGGTGGAAGCTAAAGGACGAGGGATCTAGAAGAGTGGAATATGGCAGCCTGAGTAAAAAGCATTAAGGAACTACACAGCAGACTGTTTTTCATATATCCAGGGTTTGATTTACTTAAAACTCTTCAGCACAGCAATCTGAACAGTGCTCCTGATAAGCGGTGGAGGTTTTGACAGTTCCTTGCTCAACAGGGACTGGGTGAGAATAAGGGTTCTATGTAAGACTGGCTCTGCTGTAAGGATCCAGAAGTTACAAACAAAAAGGCTACCCAAAGGGTTCAATCCAAAGGAAAACAGAACTCGGGGAACAGCTGCAGAAAGTTTAGGAAAGATTTTTGGTTCCATTCTAACCCTGAATATAATCCAATAAAAACAATCTGCACCAAAAATGTTTCACACAAAAGGACTAGGGTAAAGTAGCAGCAAGCATGTGAATAAAAATCGATACATTTCTATCAAGGTAAAACAAGGCACTTAATGTCAGCCTAATCTCTGAAGTGAAGTACACTCACTTGTACGTTTGGATCTGCTAGTCCCAACAGCACTCTCTGAGCTTGTTTAGGACCCAAGAAACGGTTTACAAGCGAAGTCCATCCCAAAGAAAAGTGGAACATGATATCCTCCTGGAAATCTGCACACAGACTGTGACAGTTTAGATCATAGCTAAGGTCAAACCTCCTACACGGAATTAGCAAGTGGAGCTGATCCTGAGCACCAGAAGGCAGCAAGGGTTTCAGATTTTCTAGAATTAAAACAGAATGGTAAAGATGAGTTAACTTTAAAAGCTTTACAGCATATTCAGTAGTAGTATCTTTGTGAATGACAAGAATCTAAACTGACTGATTTATTTATGTATGTGTAAAATCGGTGGGCATTTTAGCAGTACCGATTTCTAACAGAGCAGGCAATTTAGTGCTCTAATAAAAGAAGACAGTCATGCAAAATCAACTCATTGAGAAAGCACTGCTGGGAACAATGGTCGAACTAACCGAAAGACCTCTATCAATGGTCAAAAGATAAGGATGGACCAAGAAAAAGTAGGTTTATCCAGTAGTTCTGTAGTGCCATACAGAAAAGGCAACATTATTGCATAAGGTGACAGAAGGCTTCACGTTATTTCATGATCTTGCTCTGATTCTTTCATTTATTTATTTATTATCTTCTATAGAAACAAATGGGAAGAGCAAGATGGATTAGCAGTAAAGTTACTACTTACTTAACAAAAAAGAGACCGCACATATACTTTTGTGAAACTATCCTGTGTTTTGCACTTAGAACCTGGAGGGACCTAGGGAGAGGGTTACACTGCAGAAACATTATCTAACAACTAGTGTATTTCATGGATCTCTTGTGGAAGCCAAAAGTTTAAATGGGTTTATAAAAGGATCAGACAAGTTCCCAGAAGGCATGTCCGTTACTGCCTGCTGAAGCCATTAACCCAGGTGCAGCATCTCAGCTCACTGTCCCTGCACTGGGGATGGATCGCTCTATTTACCCTGGTTCATTATTCTTCTCCCCAAGCATCTGTTACTGGTTAACATCAGAGACAGGCTACCGAGTTGAACACTCAAGTCTTGATCTAGGATGGCTTTTCCTTTATCATTTTATAGTGTTAATGTTCAATCAAGATCAGAAAGAAAATTCTTTTAAAAGCAGGTTTTCTTAAATTGTCTTCCTCTAAACAAGAAGTCTTAACATTCCTCCTCCCTCCTCTTACCAATCATCTCCTGCTGCGACTGATGCATTGACTGATTGACTTCACTGGAGCAACGGTCAGCCAGGTTCTTTCCCAAACCATCTTCTATATGTTTGTTCAGTTCCTGAAGTTTTATAAAGAATACACGCTCTTCAATTTATATTTAGCTAATCAATCACATTATACAGAGCAGAGGTATGTTAAATGCTAAGCATCGTTATGTACAGTAGCAAGAAAAGCATGTTACCATGGAAATACCATGCTTTTAAATTGCACGCTGTGACTCGAAAACCTGAAGTGACACAGGGAAGATTTGTTTAGGAAAAAGTCATCGTGAAAAGGCATACGGAAAAGTCTGATTTTCAATAAACGGTGACACTGAGAAGCATACCACTGCCATACTGCCCTGCAAAGCCGTTACTGTTGGCATCTGACGGCAGCCAATTTCACTGCTCTGCACAAAGATAAACTGACCCCACCAACGGCCACGGCGGTCTGCTCTGGAAATTTTGCAGAGCTAGGACAGCACAGACCGTCCTGAAAATGCAGCACTGCTGGCTGATCAATAAGGCTGAAACAGGCAGGAGTTTTGGCAGCCATTCAGGAGCAGCAAAGTCTGAGCGTAAGAGGCAAATGCTTACAGGCGTATACTCCTTCCAAACACTAAGTTTGAGCAGGAATTTACAGAAGCTTAATAAAAACTGCCTTTTTCTTAAGAAAAAATAATTTAAAAAACCCATAAAGCATTGAGTGTTTGCAAGCTCATTTTATTTTTATATCTCTTTCATTTTAGGAGCAGTGAAAATTGTTTACGTAAGGTCTTTATTTACTAGAAGACTACAAATCAGGATGTCAGTTTCAGTAACCACTCTAGTAAAAAGATGATTAAACCAAAAATTAATTTCTTTCCAAAAACAAAGCTGAAAATACTTGCAACCTTTTCCAGTTTTAGGTAGACAGATATGTGCATGTCAGAAAGTAAAAATCCTGCAACGCTTAAACAAAGCGTCACATAAAACGCTATGCAAGTTGTAAAAATACGGAAGTAGAAATTAAAGGAAAGACAAAGAGCCTGGCTTCAAACCATGCAAGAAAACTTACAGTCTTATAGAGCTTCAATACTTGAGGAGAAGGGTGAAAATCTGAATAAAATTCATCAACCAGAACTGAAAGTCGGCAAATCTCATCAGTCATTGCAGAGGAAACCTGGAAGAATGCGGTAAATACATAAAATGTTTCTTTTCCAGCCAGAGTAAAACCGACTACTGCATTAACTGTTACAATTAATGATTCAATTACCTGATAGTCAGGAATGATTGCCACTTCGAGGTCTTTTCCCCCCCTTTTTATATTAGGAAAGGAACATACTAGACATTTCATGAGATGGGTGGGCACCTAAAAGAACTGCCTTAGAGAAGAGACAACACTTGAATCCAGAAGATTTTTCACACTGCCATTACTTACTTTATTTTCTACTTCCTCAGTAACACGTTTGATTTTTTCCTTAGTATCTTCAGTCAAAATGT
This sequence comes from Falco biarmicus, assembly GCF_023638135.1. Classification (NCBI taxonomy): domain Eukaryota; kingdom Metazoa; phylum Chordata; class Aves; order Falconiformes; family Falconidae; genus Falco; species Falco biarmicus. The sequence goes on along the minus strand of NC_079300.1, from coordinate 8,963,120 downwards.
TCATCTGATTTCGAACAAAGTCCAATCTATCCTTCTGATCTTCTCGCTCTTCCATTGAATGGACTCTAACCCGGCAGAAAAGGAAATTACCATCACCAGCAGGTATTCTCCCAGTAACGAAACAAGCCCCACAGTCAGCCACGGACAACCTAGCTGAAGGTTTACTGAGCTGCCAAAAAGAATTCCAACAGACCCTGGCCGAACAAAGCTGAGGCACTGCTTCAGAATGACTGCAATACAGGTATCAAATGTACAGGCGCATTTAAAGGCTGCGCTCATCCAACATAACTCAGATTACTGGGTTTTGATATATTTACAAAAACAGTATTTGAATCTGGAATTGTTACCACTGTACATAATTACAACTGAAAAAGGTGCAGGGAATCAGGGTTTCTTTAATACCTAGTCTATCCCGATTTAAAAATAAAATAAATAAAAAAGTTTAAAAAAAAGAGAAAAAGGGTAAGTCGGATCAAACTGTCCTACTGCTGCTCACCAGCACCACTCAATTATTCCTTAACAGTGACACGGGTCTGATGACTGTGCAAAGCAAAACAGAAACCAACCTTGTTACAGACAACTCTTTTCAGAAGTCCTCGACCTATCATTTAAGTAAAAATTGCTCTAAAATCTAAAGCAGTTATATCTCGAAGGGCCAGCAGAAATATCAAACTGCAATTCAGATTAAAGAGGGGTCACTACACAGGTTTTGGCAGGTGAATTGACAGAAGTAGAATATCAGAATATTTTCAAACATTTGACAGCATGTTTTCATAGGATCTGACAACATGAGACAAGTTAGTACATAAACAGGCAGTTTGCGAAAGCTGATATACTCAGAAGATTGTGTTTGACAGGCACAGTGGAGTCTGCTGAAACATAAAGACACACTATTAACAGACACAGAAAAGATTAAACATGACAGCAAGTTCACTGTGTAAGAGAGCAACAAGAGCTAGCAACAGAAGTGAGGAAAAATACCATATGCAGACCTCAAAAAATATATGAAACTACCAGAGTGTATGAGCTGTTAACATTAGCACGAAAAGGATTACATGAGCAAAGACAGAACAAAGATATTTAAGGATACAATCTGGAAAGGGTCAGAGGCCAAGCCTCTGTTAGCTTGGGCTCCTCTCGGCCGTTACAGTATTCTAACTGCTTGCAAATTAAAGTGTCTACATCCTCCCATTTATTTTCTCAGTGTTACTGTTAACAAAAAACTCAGGTAAAGCAGGCCCAGACATCATCTCTGAAATGCTGGATACAGCTAGAAAAACTTAAAATTTCAGATATCTTTGAAAACCCAGACTGCCTTTGTAAGTCAATAACAAAGAATAACAAAGTAAACCAAGATCCCTACACAGAAGTCACAAACCAAGGACAAGACTGAGCAGTGCAAGTGAACAGTAAGTAGTAAGACTGACACGCCAGAGAATTTCTTTCTTACCAAGCGAGAAAAGTGAATTGTAAAGTCCGTAATGGCCCAAGAAAATCACCAGCATAGAAATGGCTCCTCAGAGGATGTGGATAAACCAAAGCCAACCAGCCCTCCAACCAACCTACCTTTTCTCTGCTGCCGCTACGTTTATGGCGTCCATAATGTTTTTCACAGTATCTATTATCTGTTTAGCTCTGATAGTGTGCTGTTCAAACTTGGTTTTCACGGCTGACTGCGAGATACACTCCTGCGAGGGGCCCAAGCCACAACACATTACTGCAATTCCATGCCAACACATTCAGGAATTTCACTGTCAGAAAGCACATGCTGCTAATTTTACCATGAACTTAAACCAATGGGAAATAAAAAGGGATAAAGTATACAGAAATTAAACGACAACAGAACTGAAATCTTAAATGAGTCTACAGCAGCAATCTGTACTTCGTGTTCATTCACAGTAATGTGCCTAGGTCTTTATTCTTTTAAGATAAATCAACAGTGTAAAGAAAAAAAGAAAACTTGGATGAAACATAAGATAAATCTAGCTCCGCAAAAAAATTTTCCAAACTATCTCTTTGGAATTATATCTATCTCCAACATGAATGCTGGCAATATTGCCTGACTTGAGTTTTCCTTGTTGCAACAGATTTTCTTAGTTTCAAGAGGCAGTTCGGTCAATACAATTGGCATGCTCATGTCAATTCTGACCATCCAGGAACAAAATACACAATTAGGAATAAGAAAAAAGGATTCTCTTATAGGATTAAAAAGAGTTGTTAAACAGTCCTTAAAATATTAGCTTATTTGCAGATTATTAAGTGTAGATGAATAAGTAGAGAATGCTCTAAAGATAGGATTTCTAATCGATTTCCAATATTGTACAGTGATTCAGAAACTACAGGATGCTGACTGAAGAGATATACAAATGTTCAATTTGGGCACAAGCAAATCAGCTGTGATAAACCATAAATTAAGACTGTGACTTTTTCCAAGCAACTGCGCATCCTGAGTTACGTAGCCAATTAAACGCTGCTAGAATTCAGCCTGCACTAAGTCACCACAAAGTAGCAGTATCTTCATGTTTGAGGGGAAGAAAACAAGCGGCTGGTTTCCTTATATCAGAACTATGGGGTTTTAAAATTGTTCTCAATCTATGGATGCACCTTTCGTAGCACAAACAGGTTTAGGCTGCTTCTAAAAGACTTGCCTATGACCTCAGCATAGGCTGTAATAACAAACTTCAGCTATCTAAAAATAATAGATCAAAACAAAATAAACAGAATGGGTAAAATATATTCCCTGTTCCTCGACGAAGCAGATCTAGAAATCAGCAATGAAAGGCCAGAGTTCCATAAGTATCAGCACATTGTAAGAGCTAGACTAGACACAGAGGAAAGAGTCTTCCCAACATTAGTATGCGGTAGGTAAAAGGATGACAGTCACTCACAACACAATCAGAAAATCCAAGTTAGAGCACTAGGAAAAACACAAAGGTTAGTTAAAACAACTGGGAGAGGTAAGAGGGGGACAGCAGCAGTTTTGCTGTTAGGTCTGTAAATAAGTATTTATCAAAACAAAGAGAAATAGTACGTTTCAACAGCGTAACTAAAACCATTACCTTCCAGCCCACTTTCAGTACAGCAAGACAGACTTAAAGAGCACAGCTTATGACATTCCCGAGCAGTGTCAGGGAAGGACTGTGCAGTAGCGTGCTAATCCAGGCTCCCTTATTCGCTCCAAGCTACAGCCAGAACTACTATCCTGCCCTGCCTCCCTTCTCCACTTCTCACCACACCGCTTCTGTTCCCAGTTTTTGGGAGAAACTTTGGTTTTGAGTAGAATATCCACTAAGGACTGCTGCACACCGAGCACCGTGCATGCACTTCTTTGCTGTTTCGATAAAGCGTTTCCATGTATCTCACTGTAAAATTTCAGAAGAAAGATACAAGGACTACCCTCTGTTATTCCACAATATAAAAATTCAGAACTGATCCACTAATTCAACCCTTCAAGACTGCTATCTTTTTTCCCTTGTTGTAATACAGTTGACATACAAAGTAAATTCACTTTTTAAAGCTACTACGTGAATCTCTAAAATCTGAATTTCACCACTGCTTACAAGTGTTTCTAGTAATGCCTGGACCAGTTTTTCTTTTAGCAACTTGAACCACCCTGTGCTTTGCATAAAAACATGTTATATCTATTTTTGTAATGCCGTTTGCCCTCACACAGAAGTTTACAAACCTGTCCAAAATGGTCCAAATTTTTCCCGTATCACAACAGACTAGCACCAATGGGTTGTTTCTAGATTTTGGTTTTTTGAGATTCTAGCCATACTGAGTTCATATCAGTCCTTGGATGAAAGGCTTCCCCCTCAGGGAACTGATACTAAGATCGGGAATGTGGAAGTACTGGTGAAGTTAACAGTTCCTCTTTTCAGCCCACATGGAAAAGAGGAAGCAGCTGTCCAATTTTAGTGAAGAGACAAGCAGGGTGAGAGAATCCAGGAGGAACAAAACCAGCACATACAGCCAGCGGGAACATGGAACATGCAGACAGGTTTATAAATGAGGTGACGAGGTAGCTTAGAGATGGGAACTGGATGAAAGAGTGTGAGAGGTGTTTGGAAAGTTTGAGCAGGGCACCTGAACAGGGACAAGGAGCTAAAGGCAAGACAGACTGAAGCACGGAAGGGGTCAGTGTCTGACGAGGACAGACAGAAGCATCTGTGCTCTTGGCCCTTCCTTGTCACAGGCTGGAGTGTAACCCAACAGTCTGGGGACTTGCAGCTCCTCTGTCAGGAACTGGAGTCAACGCAAAGCACTTTAGCCAGCAGTGCTTAGGCTGTACTCACAGCTGCACAGCATCTGAATTCGGTCTAGCAGCGCATAAAGCATGATGTATCAAGTGGGATTTCATTCCCAGACTGAATACAGAAGAATTCTACCTGATGTATGATATTCTTCATTAATGTATGAGCTGGTATAGCCTAGCGCTGGCAAACATAACTGATGACAATAATATGCTGATGTCAGCTACTTGATCAGCTCAAGAGACAGTAATCCGAGTATTATAATGGTCTGAAGATTTCAGACCTGGTGAACTTACCAGCCTTGATTTAAAAGCATATAAAATGCTGTATCATTAGAAAATTGCCCGCAAAACCTGAATGTGAAAGAGGCTGCAACATCAGACACTCAAAATTTAAATCACTTTGGCAATCTTAATTTAGCACATGTTGGCATGCTCTTAAGGTGATGTGATCACACTCCTATTCAAAGCCATTCATTATGATTTCAGGATGAAACATGGCTGTGCAGGGAAAAACATTATATAATCCACTCTCACTGTTGGGAGTCGGAAGGTGTGCAGCAAACCAAACATAATGTGAAAGAGAAAAAAGTTTTAAGGCCATACAGTGCTGTCACAGAATTGGTTTTTATCCCAGTCTCCCAAAGAAATTTGTCACAGTTGTGACCTTGTGATGGATGCTTCTCATTTTAGTGGCCAACTTGAGACTGTAATGTGTAATTTACAGATGTGCTGAGCACTCATAGCATCACATAATTCAGTAAGCCATACATTCATCTTAATCTTGAAATATCCTAAGTGTTGAGTGCTTAACTGTAGTTGTAAGAGATTTTGTCAAAAAAGCTCTGTGTACAGCAGATGGCAAAATACGTTAAAGAACAATAACTGGTTCAGAAGCTTTGTTTCCACTTTTTCCCTACTGGTTGAGTTTCCTACTATAATTTTAAGGACAAAAATCACAAACAAAAACACGTTTGGCTACCAACTAGTGACACAAGCAAGAAATTTCATGCCTCATGGACTCAGGCCCTGCTGGTATTCTAAACCATTCATTTCAACAACTCAGTCATCTATCGTAAGAGTGTCGATAATGATTAAATTTAAACTTTAGTCTGACATTTTCTTGCTTATGCAGGACCGAATCAAGCTATTATTTTAACACCTTTTTGATATACGCACACCACTATACAACTCTGCTTTGCTAAGGTCAAATGAGTTTGTTGTTAATGCCAGAAGAAACACTTTACAGATGCAGTTAATCTTTTAAAATATACCAAACAAGGAATTAATGGTCCAGGAATGCAAGAGCAGTCCTGAGCATTTATTTGCTGTATACAAACTACAGTCATACTGTTCAGGCTCACGTTGCATGAGATATGCTGATACATACCACACAAACCCACAGAGGCATACCCAAGACGCCTCTTTAAGATACCCAAGAATGGCTTTAATTAGTTATCAAATTCAGCAAGACAAATGGATCCTATCACAAAGAAACCACCTGACTAGCTAGTCCTACTTCTCAAGAAACTTTAAACTCCAGCTATGAACATAGCTAAACTGCAGTTGAAGCACAGATTCTGTACAGCAACAAGGATGCAAAACCAGGGTTAATATTTAGAGTGTCAGAGGTAAGTCAACAAAGGTCATAGTTCCAAAACCCTGGCTTTAACAATGCAATTAAATACTTAGGTTTACATCGGTGGAACATGATTTATTACTATTTGTGTCCTGAATTACAACATTAATTACAAAGCTGTAACTAGAACAAAATAAGGCTTACTATATGCCAAGCATTTCACCGGCCCACGGCTGTAAGACACACACACGTCTCTAAGGGCATCATCTCTTTTTATGTAGACTATATTGCTACTGAGATCTCCAAACACGAGCAAAGAGTTTTGGTCCCTTCCCTCAATTCTTTCCAACAACTACATCTTACTCAAGGTGAGAAGAGATAAACGGAATCCACAGATAAGGCAAAGCTGTCAGACAGTTTAATACTTTACACTCCTCCACTTGCTAACATGGGTAATGTTCAGAAAAACTAAGCTAAGCGTAAACAAAAGCTACCTTAGCATTAAAAACCAGGCAGCCTAAAAAGCCCATCATAAATACCTCAAATATCTGCTCAAAATGTTGAAATTCCTGGAATCTTGTTTGAAATCCTTCAGCAAGTGCTCCACCTGTGAAACATAACAGACCGTAAGGGTGAGAGGAATACGTCACAGCAGTGACTCTATCTTAAATATTTTTGTTTATCAGGTTTTATGACACATTTCTGTATTTAAGGAAAAGCAAGAGTTCCTACACACCACCCTCTGGCATTCCTTGGGCCTTCTGCCTCCTGGCACTCAGAACTTCTTTTGCTGAAACAAAAAAGATGCGATTCCTTGCTTCTACAGGATCAATAACTTTGAGTTCATCAACTAGAAAAGTCAAGCAACGCTCCATGTGCTGCCTACGCACCTAAGGAAAAGGCAAAAAGCTCATGAGAAAAAGGCAAAAATTGAGCCATCATCAAATCTGAATGTCAAGAGTCAGAAACAGATGCTGAACAACCCCTTAGGTAGCAGACGCCTTCTAATCCTATTGATGCAGCCAGCTGCTTTTAACCACTTAAACAGCCCTGGAAGCAACAATACTTTCTTCTACAACTATCTGTATTTATGTAAGTGAGAGATCTCATTCAGTTACTGGGGTAACCGCTTCATTCCCCGTGTACAGAGGAATAAGTATTACTGCAAGCTAGGTGCCGCTGGAAATACCTGAAGGGCACACTGAACTGTTGCTAACACTGTACTCTGCCAGCTAATCTACGCATGTATACATGTATAACCTGTACCCTCAGGCTGCGTTACCATTACAGAAACTAAAGGTAATACAAAGATTTGAAACAAGCTTAACCGCGGAGGAAAAAGGTTCTAAACAAGCTTCCCATTGCACTACCTGCCTGCATATATTGCAGGTTGCTTTGTGCTGTGAGCAAGGAATACATTACTTCCATTTTCTGACCAGATAACTTATCCTTTTATTAATAAAGGCAAAGCTGGTGTTTTCATATTCATAACTCTATCAACTAGGCAATTTAGTATGCTTGTATGTGTGTGGAGGCCTTTTCTTTATTTATTTGCATGTTTAAAAAAATCAACCCCAAAAAGAGCCATCAAATCACTCACATCTTCCATATATTCTGGTTCTGATGCAGAGGCATCCCATCTGTTATTCAAGATGAAAATGTTTGGCTTGGAAAGTCGTTCATTCACTTTATGGAAAAAATGTTTTTCCTAAGAATTAAAGCACAAACAGAAAACTCCCCAGACATCCAGAATCACACATTCTTCTGTAACATATTTTGAAGTTAATCCAGCTTTTAAAATATTTACTGAAAAGAATTCATTATCATTAAAAACCAAAGATAACCCACACAAAAGAGGACTTATGATAGTCCAAAAGTCATCAAATGTCTAAAAAACCAATGCCAATGCTAGAAGATACTGCAAGCTTCTCTAAAATTAGGTGCAAATACAAATTAAGAAAACTTCCAAAACAAATGGTTTAGAAAACACTGGAAAATAAAAGTCTATTTTTCTATAAATCTATCATGTCATTCACTGTCTTGTTTTTTTTCCCTCCTCCTTTCACTCTACCTACCACAAAGCTTCATGTCCTTTGATTGTTCTGGCCCTCTATCACATTTGTTCGCAGTTGTGCAAGGCTCAAAATATTGTTGGGGAAGAGAGGGAGGGAAAAAGAACACACAAAATACACTGTATCTGCTCATTTCGTTTTTTAAATAAAGACAACTGGGCTAAAACTTTGAAGTCTTCCTTACGTGAACTACCAAGATGCTCCTGTTCACCTGCCATATCCAAAAGACCAGCCTCTAACTACATTCTTCAACCAGGCAATATCAGCTTGAACTACAGACAAGCTACATTTTCTATATGAGGATGTATGGCTTGAGCCACAGGAAAGTCACTGCTGAATGTTTTAATCTTAAAAATAAAAGACATGCATGCACCTGAAAATGCATTTAGGTCCCTTGCCTGTACCTACCACCCATCATTGCTGTTTTCATAGTCACCACAGGTAAGTTGTGGAGTGAATCTACACTCAGCACAGCTGAAACAGAAGAGACCCCTGTGCTGCCATAAGCTTTTTGAATCTGCAGCAGGACACCACCACGTGTTCTGGACACAACACTGGAGATACGTTAGTCTCCATCAGCCAGGGAGTAAGCATTATAAACAAGATTACTGCTGCAGAAAAACACATTTACGCAAAAAATCTGTGGCTGTGTAGCAGCTGCCAAGTATTCTCAAATCTGTTATGCTAAGAGGTAAAAAAAACGCCCAAGGAGGATGAGAATATTGTTATACACTTTATCTGAAGGATAAACTTGTGTAGATGGAGAAAGAAACTACCATTTTCCACAATGCAAAGCAAAATACAAATGCTTCAGAGTAAGCAAATGCTTTACAGCAGTTACATAACTGTTAATAGCAACTTCATTTCTGTCTACCAGGCTGAAAAAATTAAAGAGGAGAAGGAGCAAGAGAGCTGTTTACTGAGCCAAAGCCTAAATCACAACTCGGATCTGTTTCCTTTCCCTCCAATACACACCCTGGACACTGGCAATTTCCAGATTCTAATAATTACAGGGTGCTCAGTATTAAGTGAGGATTTATAGGCTTGGCAACCAGAACACCTCAGCAAGACTTTAATGCTTGAAACAAATTGCAAGACTAACCGAATCCCATTTAGCAGGTTTTAGCCATGCCTGACAAGAAGAAAGTTTGGCCAAAAATCACATTCAAAAGCAGAGTAGCACTTCTGTGACTGGGTGTTTAGGATCAGACAAATACAAAATTAACAGAATCTTCTAGCAGACATACAGCCTATTAGTCTTTCCTGCAGATTTATTATGTCAGTCAGATTGGTTTTAACGGTTCATTTTCCTGAGCAAACTTGGCCTTTTCTCCGTTACTTCATTACACCAAACCGAAATCTGGCACACAGGTCCCTTTTGTTTCCATGTTCCTATATAGTAATGAGATGTTCACTGAAATCTTATCTTTTTTAATTCTTCCTTTTTTTTTTAATTGAAAAAAAAAACCAAAAAACTAAACCTACTGTGGTATGCACATAATCGCAACGACTTCTAGGCTCCCTCCATTCTAAAAGCCAAGAAGCGTCCCTCATGAGATAATGGTGAAGATAAAGCCATAGCTGTGCCAAATCCTCTCTTTCCCTTGGATGTTGTCAGTTTTCTTTTTTTCCCTTTTAAATCACAACTCTTTCGTATTTGAGTCTTTGTGGATTTGGCTCAGAAGATGGAATGTAACGTTTTCAAACTCATTTTATGTTCTCAGATTTCTACCAAACTATTCTGCTTTGCTAGAATTCAAGGAAATACTGTCTTTGTACATTCAGTTCTTTTCATATTAAAAATTGCCTCAATAATTAGAAAGGTCAGACACTGCATGTCAGAACTATGCTCAGAACAATCAGAACACTTCATTTGTCTACAGCAGGCTTAATAGGAGTCTTCAAGAGATTTCTCAGTAGCATTATACCACATTCTGGCAGTCACACTTCCAATAATTTACACCGATACTGTCTGCATTCACAATACTTGGTGTAGCCAAAACTGGAGATTACTACAAAATTAAACCAAATCTCTGGTCTTGTATTTTGAGTACCGTAACAGCTCCTTTGTCCACCCTGCATGCTCTTCTTCTACAAGCCATGCAATATTTAGGCTGCAAGGTATATAGAAGTCTTTTCTCTCTTGAAACAAGGCCTTATAGAATAAAGATGTTAAAACTTCTTTTGCTCTCCGTGTTGCACAAAACCATGCAGTGTGAATGCTTATTGCTAGCCTTCTTCAGAAGAAACAGCCCAATGAGGGGAACCTGTAGCACTTGTCCTCAACACAAGGTGCACGAAGGGAGTTCACCCTCTTCTGAGACATGAACACAGGAGGAACAAGACAGAAATTAACTTCCTTCACCTGCTTTGTGTATTTTACGGAACTTCTGAGTATGAAATAATCCATAATTTATTTCTTCAATAATACAAGTGTCTTCAGCTGACAAATATCAACAAAGTACTACATCATCCATTTATCAAAAAAGAAACCGAGACAGAAAGGACAAACATGATGCTCAAATCAGAGTAAGCAAAGCTGGTAAGAAACTTGGTTCTCCCTTCCCTCGTGAGGAATATACATTGTTTCTCACCTCCCACCCCCAAATCCTATCCGCAAGATCTAAATGCAGTGATTCATGGGAGCTTCAGTAAAGGTCTAAGAGAAGCCATTTCAGCTACAGAACTGCTGAATATTTAAATGAAAGAGTGACATAAAATCATTGCACATCATACCGTGTTCATGAGAGTCGATTCAGAATTGGCAACCAAGACAAACACATCAGCATCTAAGCAGAATTTATCAATCCAGCTGTCCAGTTCTGTAGTGACATCTGTGCCAGGGCTGTTGAGAATAAAAAACACAACCCCATATATACACAGCGAAGGAGTATTCAATTTTTATAAAGTGATAAAAATAGAATGGGATTCCCTAAGGGCCTTGTAAGACGATACAAAGTTTTATATCTTTAGGCTGATCCCAGCCTCAAGCTTAAGGCAAAACTAGCAAAAGCCAATTACCACTTAGCATTTGTCAGTCACCTGCTCATTGGACCATCTACATATTCCAAAATGCAATTTCAAATGAATAACTATGCAAATCATAATTGCCAAGAAAAGCAGCAGGCAGTCCGTCAGAAATCCAGGCGGTCTCACAGAATGGTCCCCCCCCTCCCTGTATCCCAAGTTTTAGATTTTAATCAAGGTCGGCTGTTCATAAAATATTTCTCCATTAATAAAAGCCTACTTTAAAGTGATACGCTATGCAACCTGCACATGGACTTCATAAGAAACTAAAATGAAGTTAAAACTAAAGTGCTGTCAGTTTTCAAAAAACAAGTGGAATATGAGCACAAGGTCATGTTTGCTGCTCAATTATTGCTAGTTCAAATTTTCTCTAACATTAAAAAAAAAAAAAAAAAAAAAAAAGAAGAAGATTATTTTCTCCTTCCAGGTACCTGTTCTCTCAGAGTCCAGGCTGTTTTCCCTTTACATTTCACCTTTAGCAACCAAGACTGTGCAGATCAAATCAAGCCTGTATCACAGCTATGCAAGCCCTGGGCTCCCATCACTCTTGGACTACGCACGCATCCCCAAGGAGACAGGGTAACTGTAAGCTTACAAGTCCAGCAGTGTATCACACCAACCACCTCTCCAGCCAGCCCAGCTGGCTTTCTCTGTGGCTAACACAGGACCCGAGTCTGCACCCAAGAAAATAATGACAAACTTCCAATGATTTCAAAAGTGCAAGATCAGAGACGCAACAACAAGCACTACAATTTATCAGAATACACTCTGGGTGTTATTTTTCTGGATATGAAGAAATCATACTTACAAATTCACGCATACTTAAGGGAATTACTCTCAAATTCAATTTATACTGATTCACATATTAGGTATAGATCACCTAATAGTTTGAAAGAAGTATTACCAGGTCATACCTCAGTGGCCAGAAATACAGGCATTTGACATAGACAAAGCAACAGCTTTCAGAATTCTTTAAACCCACAAACTGTAGGAAATGCTAGCCCAACACCTATGTGCACACAGCCAACATAATCACAATTACATTTTTAGTAACAGTTACGTTTTGAGGTCACTCATTACTTTGATATGCAGGCGCTGCAACTCTTACCAGCAGCTTTTCAAAATGAAGTCGAGATTGCTTACATTTCACGTGATCAGTTTAAAGACAGGAGATGGGCAACAGGTTGCTGCTGCAACAAAGCTATTCACACTTCCATACTGTTTGTTTTAAAGGTAAAAGCATCCTCAGCCAAAGCTAGTCCCTTGTTAAGCTCAGTCACAGGACACTTGTCTGTTCCAACTGTTACAAGGCCAAAATCAGTAAGGTGATGACAGGCACCAGTACATACAAAGGAAAAAACTCCGTACTCAAGAAAAAAAAAAAAAGAGCCTTTCAATAATTTGGCAACCTAACAACCAAAACACAATTAATCAGTAAACCAGCCTCTTTTCTAAACATTATAATGGCTAATTTATTTAAGAAAACATTTACTAAAACAGAAAACATACCTGTCCACTAAAACCAAATCGTCTCTCAGCAGGGCACACTTTGACTTGGGCCAAAAGACATGGACAAGACAGCCAGCTTTCAGATCTTTATCCATGTGAAGTGCATGAGCAAGCTGATTGACTGTCTATAAAGAGCATAAACAGAAAACCAACATGAATATGCACCACAAACAAGTCTGTAAATCAGTCTAATTCGGTTCTCAAGCAAACCTGGCCAGAATCTAATCTCGAACAGGATAAGAGAGTTCATACTGCCTCATGGTGCATATCTGTGGGTTTGGTTTTATTGGGGTTTTTTTAAGCTCTTAAGACTCACCAGCATCTAATGAACAAGCTGTGCCTCAAAACTCAGACAGGAGTTTCTCTGGAGCCACAAAGTGGTATTCACTACAGGGCCAGAGTGTGCGATAGCATTTTAATGAATTTGCCTCAGTTTATTAAATTATTAAACAATAAATTGATTAACGTATCAATATCAGCAGTTAAATATGCCAAGCACCATAAGGCCAAATGAGAGTCACATTCCAAATCCTTAGCAAATAACAGAACTTACTCTTAGTCCTATAAAAAAAAAATTTTAAAAAAAATCACTCAACTTACACTATGCTACGAGACACATGTTAGCTGTTTCTCTGAAACAGCCAAGAACAATTGTGAAGTAGACCATGTTAGTTTGTTAGTTACCCCCTTCCTAAATAAGAACTTAAAAATGCAGAATCAGGTAGTCTTACAGTTTAGTTAGACTGGAAATCATTGTCTTTTGAGAAAGTTACTGTGAAAAGTACAGTTAATCATTCAAAAAACGTACCTTGACACTCTTCTTTTCATCTGATCCTTCTGTCATAAGATAAGCTTTATCTCCATCTGTCCCTTCCACACTGAGAAAGCAGTTAGTTGTATGGCCAATCCCACTAGGAAGTACCTTATCCCACAGCATTGCGTTAATGACTGAACTCTTCCCACTGCTCGTTCTAGAGGGATAGAAAATAAAAGCATGGTGAGGACAGTACAGCAGCATTAAACATACCTTTGTCTTGAACTGAATGCACCACCATTTAACTGCGTCAGACCCACACGCTGCAAGCTGTTTTGGGTGATAAGAGCTTCAAGCCAGTACAGCACAGCTTGCCAGGAAAGAAGAGGGGTATACAGGAAAAGTTCATCTGAACAGCAATTCCAAAAATCTTTCTTGGTATCAACATTGCTTACCCAATCAAGACAAAACCATTTTCATTTGCGTAACGCATACTGGCTTAACAGGCCCAACCTGTACTGGTAAGTATGCCTTACCTGGTATATCTGAATCCGTGCAAGGAATTTGTAAAAGACACCGGCTCAACTTTGCTACACCAGCAAGAGCATCTAGCATAAAAAGATGCCTTAGACCAACTTAAAACTATTGCTAAATCACAGCACCCTGTTCCACATCAGGGGGCAGCCTGCTCCCTTCTTTGTGCCAGCCCTAGCATTCCTGAAGAACAGAACAGATTGAAAATACATGTAGCACTTTGGGCAGTATCATGTTCTGATCAGACAACTCCACATTCCTACTCACAGGAAAGCTAGAAGAATTCCAGCGATGCTTGAGGAGGACACGAGGAGAACCCTGCATGACAGGGGCAGGGACGAACTACCCTCTATGGTGGCAATCTATGGTGACTCCTCAGAAGGTTCACGAAATTACCACCTCAGCAACTTAACCTGTCTTTAGAGTAACATCTCATCTTTACCAGTCAGAAAGGAAATGCTGCTTCTGATTCAATTTTCCAGGCATGAGATGAGGTACAAAAGGGGCATCGTTGTACTACTGCCTTCAGGTGCATTTCACAACACAGCTGTCTGGGAATTCTCCCCACAGCCAGCAATGACAACACAGAAAAAATCAAAAATTCAAAGGATGATGATCTCACTGAATGAATATTCCCAAAGTAAGACGCAAAACAACATGCAAAACCCCCTCAGATTTATTTTTGTGTGTAATTCTTATAATGCAAATGCTGTCTTTCATAACAGAACTTAGCCTTGTCCTTATTTCAGAAGGAAGAGGTAGCTAAATTAACCAAAACCCTGTTGATTAAAACGAACCAGTCACCAGTTCAAGGCTCTGCAAGGACTCGAAGTTCTCAGTGATGTCCTACTTCACACTAACCCTCTACCTCTCACCCATAGATATTTGGCATTTAACTATTACACAACAGTATGCAGTTGCATAGACTAGAACTCATTTTTCTGTCACTTCTAGAAGTTGTTCAGCACTCACTGTACAACAATTTACAAATTTATTCAAGATGCCAGAGTTAAATTCTTTTTCCTGCTCTGAATTTCTAACCTTTGCAAAAGCAACATTTATCACACAACTTGTAAATGTATTCGACTTTTAACTCTGTGAAACATCAAGGCTGAGACATAACTAATCTCTTTATCCCAGATCCTTTTATTGTTTTTCTCTAAAGAGCTGAACTATTTTTAGCAAAATGAAGGTAAGTTCACCGTTGTACAGATTTTTTTCAATACTACTACAGAATTTTTAGAACTAAACCGTGAAGACTCATACTCCAAAAAAATGAGGTAACCACATGCTTCGATTTAAGCACAGAAAATCAACCTTCCTGAAGCAAAGTGGACAAACAGACCCCAGACTAACCAGGCACATAAAAACATGCGAAAGCACTGCAACCGTACCCTTTTAGAAGGACTTCACTATTTTATATCTGAATTCATATTTGGTAAGGTGGATTTTCATCGTCTTTTCTACAACCTCCAAATTTTATATATGCAAAATGTTTGACGCTTGGTCTGTAATAATACCACCAAGGACAGTGAACTAGAACTGCTTCCACGTAGTGATTCAGGAAAGCAGAAATTCATACCTTCATTGAGATTGATCTGTTAGCCCTACCCTACACTGTTAATCTTATCCCTTACAGTCATCACGCAGATCTATCAGACTAATTATGCAACCAACAGGGCAACCCTCTCTATTTTTCTTCAGCTGCTTATATATGGAAATATAAACAGCTCAAAGTTTAGGTTTTCCATACCTGTGATCAAATACAAATATTCTCAACAGTAACAGTCCAGTAAAACACAAATATTAAACAAACAAAACCACTACGTTAAAAAAAGAAAAGCCATTCTACAGAAGATGATGAAAAACTCAGAACTTCCTAAGTCAAATAACGGATCTATACAGGATAATTACTTTACAGTTTGCCAGTGAAACACATATAACAAAATACACATATTTAATCTACAGTCACAAAGCAAGATGGCATCAAAGAAATATTCGGCATCAATTAGGTAAGAGTGAACATGGTTTTATGTATTCTATTTCAAACAATAATTCTATGATGAAGCACTAATTCCAGTGCATTTAAATGAGAAATACAAACAAAAAGCTGCAAAAGGAAAAAAAAAAAAAAAAAAAGATATCAAATTAAGGTCTGGTAATTATGTTCATTACCTGCCAAAAAACGCCACTTTCATGTGTCTCCGTGAAAGCACCTCACCAATGACTGCTAACTTATTTTTATATGCCTGTATTTCTGCTAGTTCATCTTCTGTTGCTACATGTTCAAGCTCTGGGTTCCTGTATGTTGCTACACATAGAAAAAGAATAACATAAAAGCAATTGTGTACAGAGTAGGTGCTCCAGGATAGAAGATACAGATTATCAGTACTTCACATGCCAACAAAGACCTGTGTAAATTTTAATTATACAGCGGTAAGAAAACAAAACAAACAAGACCTCACTACAGACACTGATATCAGCCCTTGTCATTTGACAGCACTTGTGACATCCTGACATAGAGTATTTCAGATTAATCAAAAATCTAACTGCTGGATTCAATAACCCTGTGAACACAGCCCACTGCACTGATTTGTCCTGCCCTCTGCAACACCCGCTTCCTTCAGAAAGGAAAACCAGGACCCTCTCATGGATACACCAGCTAGGCTGGGCTGTCTTCTCCCTGCAGAGTTCACTGGGGTGATAAGCAACCAACTCCGTGTGGCGACACAGGTGCCTCCACGCTGCTAACACTTCTGGGAGCGTAACCGGTGGTTTTTTGCATTACATCATGTCGATCTACTTTCCTGCTGAATAATGGGAGAACCTGTTTGTCCTTTCTTCTATACAAAAGAAACCACAACAGGGCTATAAATGATGGAGTGGTTCAGCTTTCACCCTCACCGACAGCAGACTAGGCTACTGGCCCAAGCAACGCAATCAGCTTTCATATACAAACCACCCTAGGCATTCCTCCTAGCCTAAGTTGAAAAAAATCAATGTCAAATGAAAAACGTGACTATTTCTGAAGGTGTTATATTTACACAAACAGCACATTGATATATAATGTACACCGTGCTGCTGTAAAACATACTCAAAGCAACAGACAAGACCCTCGCATTTACAACGAATGCTAACCTTCCACAAAAGTTGCTCCCTCCGTGACATAGTCTAGCAGCTGGTCGAAGATGGCAGTGATTGTCTTTTTAGCCAGCACAAAGTGCTTCAGCGGAGAGACGGCAGCTTCTGCCATTATGCAACTGTTTAGAAAGTTACATAAAAGTAAGCAAAACATTCGGTACCCCCATCTACGTGAAAAGTCATACGCTTCTCACCCTGTCTTGAAAAAAAACACAACCCCAAACCAAGCAAACCAACCCCTAAACCACCGTGAATGGCAGCAGGCCTAGCTCACGCGGGTTTTACCACCCTGGCAGACCCACCTCCTCCCCTCACCACACGCCCCGACAGCAACTCGCGAAGCCCGGGGGCAGGTTTAAGGCGGTTTCGTGCGGCCTGTCCCGGGAGCACGAGACTTTCCCCTCACACCCCCCCGGCGCCTGGAGAGACGCCCCGCGGCTCCCCTCGGCCGCCCCGCAGGCCCTGCCCCCGCCGCCGCTGAGGGGACGGCGAGGGCCCGAGGCCCCGCTGGGTAAGGCCCGGGGCCCCCCCGCGGCCCTGCCCGCCGCCGGTCACTTACGGAGCCCCGTCTCGCTCCGCCGTTACTCGGCAACCGCCGCGCCGCCGGCGGGGCCCTCCCCGCCGCCGCCTCCTCCTGGCCCGCCGCCGCCGGGACGGGGGCGGACGCCACTTCCGCTTCCGCCCCTCCTCACCCCGGATCCGCCCGCGGCGGGCGGGAAGGGGCCGCCATTTTTAGTGAGGGCCCAGGGGGGCGGGGCGGCCGCCATCTTCAGCGAGGGCAGAGGAGGAGCGGGCAGAGGCGGGGGGGCCGCTCGTGAAATGGAGGCGGGCGCGGGCCGCTATGGGCAGCACCCCCGGCAGCGGGAAGAGCCGGCTCAGCCCCCCGCGGCCGGCGGCGCGGGCCCGGCCGGCGGACGTGCCCGAGCTGAGGGGCGCCGGGCCTGGCCGGGTGACCGCGGCTGCCGCGCTGCCCGGGGCCCTGGGACAGAGCCAGGGAGGCAGGGCTGCGGCCGGGGGCCGCCTCGGCGCCCTGCGAGTCCGCTCCAGCGCCAGCGCTGTACTCCGGGGAGTTAAAAGCACGGGTAATGCACACATGGGGTATGAGAGCGTAAGAATCAGAACCACCGCACGCAACGAAAATTAATGACATTTAATAAACACAGAGAGCACGTTAGTTGAGAATTACTAACTAGATGTATTTTAAGTTCCTGCAGTAATTGGGGGGATTTAAACTTTGTTTAGAAGTCAATGATCTTTACTGTAAAAAAAAGTTCCTTTGTTCAGTAACAAACATGATCGGGGAAGCTGAAATACACAACACAACCTGAAGGCTCAAATGTCTGAAAACCAAATAATCCAATACAATTTACTTCCAAATACAAAACAGCTCCAAAACCCAGTAGTGATTTTGTATAGCTTCTAGTTTTACTGCAGGAACAGCATTCTATGAGTCTCGCTGGTATCAGTGTAATGAACAACCGAGTGACACACAAAGTGACTCAGAGGAAAAAAAAAACAAAACCAAATAATACTGACATACTTCAATTAGTACAGTTAATTTCTCTCATTCACGACTTGGCTGAATTGCTGAAGCTACAGGGTTAAGGCAGCAGTCTCTGGCAGTACCGGACCAGCCGCATGCCCCTGCTCTTGGTTCACCTCTGTGCAGCAATCAGCGCACTGACCTTCCACTTATGTGCTTCGCATAAACAAACCAAACTTTTGTCCTTCGATGGGGACAACACCCTGTCCTTGGCACACAGTGATCACTTTTGGCCTTCCAACTTCTAGAGAGACTCCACTCATTACCTATTTTTTGTGCTACTTAATCTCTTTCTCCTTTTACCATGCTGATCACAGGGAAGCCGATACCCTACTTGCATTCCTGCCAAGGTAAAACAAGGCAAGCTACTCCTCTCCATTTCAATTTACTTTCTGATAGATATTAAATAGAAAAATATTAACATTAGTTCCTTATTTATAAAATCCAACCTAAGAAAAACTTGAAAAGGTGTCCTAGTTGGACCCTGTGGGGTGAATTTTTAGTTAGGAATGATTTGGCTTCGTAGCATTCCTACGGGGTGTTTTTTTCATTCCCAGTTTAGAGATTATAAATAACAGAACTCCAAGATAGACATGAAGTTACTCAGGAGTCAACAAGCAAGTTTTCAGTACCACAGGGCTTGTGCTTTTACAAAAGACCACCTTTCCTGTGTGGGACAATGCTGGTTTATAGGAACGTACGCACTTAAGCCCACTTATTTTGTGGGTTTTGGTTTTCTTTTTTTTTTAATGCCTTTTTTTCCACTTCTTGTCACTGTCACCTGGAGCAGCTTTCTCCAGAGAGCTCAGTCTTGCCATTCCACCTGTGTGTCATCACCAAGAGCAGGGTTTTAAGAGAAGCAGCTTTCCTCCCCCCACCCTGATATACACATATGAACAAAATTAACTTTCCATATGTAAAATAATTCTTATTAGTGCTTTGTTAACTATATTACTGCTACCGTTTCAAGCCAGCCAGGATGAATGTGCTCAAAATAAGAAATGCAAAATTCTACCACAGACACCGTCATTCTCTATACAACAGACTAATAAACTACAGTCAGGACACCATCAGGTTGCCCTTTTCAGTGACTGCATGGAAGATTCAGTAGTAAATCAGCACTTCAAAATGATGAAAATGGTCTTGCCTGCTACAAAAAAATACACACCAACTAGTTCATAGACCTTCCAGAAATGCTTCTCTAGAAATCGGAACACTCATAAACTGACTATATTCAGCCAATTTTTATCCTTAGCTTTAAAAAGCAAATGCAAAGACCTTTGCACATCTTGAAGCTGATAACACCAAATCTCACTGATCGAGAAATGTTTTATACATTAATTATATCTATACAAAGCTTACTTTAGACAATATTACATTACAAATTTACAATCAATACAGAAGGAAATGTAAACTCCACCACTAATTTACGGGTAATTTCACTCTGGTAACTAGTACAATCTAAATGACCTCACCATTATTTTTACCTGTGCAAGTATCCACTAGAAACACAGCTACAGAATGAATTGTAAAAATTCACTTCTCATGATTATAACGGCAGAACAGCACTATCTGAGCTGAAAAGATGTGTTAAATCATTTGAAAGTGATTAAAGTTAATAAAATGTTTGTACTGTACCAGTGTTTCAAGCCAGTATATAGGAAAGTTTAAAATTAACAGAATTAAAGGAACAGTACTCAAATTACTAGCAGTGGAAAGCTAATTACAAGTATACAAAATATAGACTAATAGAGGCTTGCTCTAAATGAGGTTGGCGATATAATTTCAGGTGAGAGCTACATTAAAATTTTAGATAAGAAAATCACACTTTGTACATTCTCAGCTGGATCACTTTGCAATTTCCCTTACAATTACTCCTTAACACATGACCCAGTCTACAGGCAAGCAAGGTGACTCTTCTTGGTGCATTCAAAGATAGGAACTGAAGGTAAATAAGGGAGACAAAAATCATGTGGGAGGTCTGTAGTATATGTATGGAAGAGACTGTTGTTGGACAGTTCCACAGACAGGAATTGAAATTAAGCACTGAACAAAGAGAGTAAACAATGAGGTTGGATAGGTACCCCAAGAGAAAAACAGGACAATTTTAAAACCTTATCAACAGTATGATGTGGGGAACGCAGGCTGGTATGTGAATTTGGAAATGTCCATGCCTGGGAATTTTTGGAACACCCTTATCTTTAGCAGGCTGCTGCAATTTGCTAAACATCAGCACAACGACCTGCTGACACAGAGGGTAACACGAGCTGCATACGCAATTGAGATCAGGATGGTGTTACTTAAGCATGGAACTTGGTGTTGGCTTTCTCTTTGTCCCTTTTTGAACTCAAGAGCTGGTCTTGTACATCAGATGTGAAACTGTGGGATGACCACCAGAACTGCTGCAGTCACAGCATGCAACTACTCCCACTGTCATGTGTTCCCCCACCCCCCAAATCTGATCAATTGCACTGTAAATGCGATTATTCCTACCAAAACCTCTAGGTAAGGAAATTCACAACACCAAGTTGTTATACATGCTTTGGTGATATAAAGATGAAAACATTCGCATTGTAAAACTGCTGTTAAAATTGTATTTAATATCACATTTCCGTGACTGGAAATTAATTCCAATTCTAACAAATTGATTACAGGGAAACAAAGTAATCATGCTGTCTCATGTATCTGAAGATGACTTAAAAGATCTTTTTCATTTCCAAATCTCATTAAACAATCAGTACATTTATGAGGCAAATCTGCTGAATGCCTGAAATCCAAATGAGTTTTAAGGTCTTCAATCTGTCCTGTTGAATATTCACAGTATTGACACAAATAAATCCCTTCAGATA
Source organism: Falco biarmicus (assembly GCF_023638135.1). Lineage (NCBI taxonomy): Eukaryota > Metazoa > Chordata > Aves > Falconiformes > Falconidae > Falco > Falco biarmicus. The sequence goes on along the minus strand of NC_079300.1, from coordinate 8,941,860 downwards.
AATGAGAGCTTAAATGCTTGCAATATTCCAACATACCTGAAAAGCCCTTCCCACAGTCATCACAAACATGAGGGAATATTTTGGTGTGCTCAATAGCTACATGCCTGTTGACATTTGTATGCAGCCTGCTCCTAAAGCCACACACCTGGCATACAAAGAAGTTTTTGCACTTGTCAAAACTGATTTTGTTTATGAGACTGAACTGTCCACGCTCCTTGTTGTTATAGCTGTCGCTTAACTCTATCAGTCGACATGCATGTTCATTCACCACATGGCTGTGCAGATCTTCTGGATCATTGGTTTCATGCTCACAGAACTGACACAAATACTGCTCATCACAGCTGTGCTCCTGGAAGTGCAGGTACAACTCGCTGCTCGAGGAGAACTGCATATCACACTGCTCACACCAGTAAAGGTGGTCATTGAAGTGCGTGTCTGCTATGTGCTGACTCAGATTCTCAAATATCACTGTTTTGTAATCGCAGTATTTACAGATGTATGGATCCTCCTCATGTAGTTTTACATGTTCAATAAGTTGCACTTTGCTGGAAAAGCTTTCTTTACAAACTTTACAGACGTGAGTGTCTGTACATGTCTTATGCTTCAGGATCATGTGCTGCTTTAAATCAGAGAAGTATTTGCTGTTAAACTCACAGAGCTCACACTTGTACAAGCCACTGCTGTTAGCTCTCAGCAAAGGCCATTTCTGTTGAGCTGTGATATTCAAAGCCTGGTTCTTCTCAAAGATTTTACAGGTTTCCAGAGGGATGTCCTCTAGGTCCTCAGCTTCTAGCTTCTCAGGCGACACAGTTTGTGTTTCAATATCGTGAACTTCCACAGCATTCACTTCTGTTGTAGAAATTTCTACCGTCTGAATATCTAGAGGTTTCTCTTCTTCTGTAGGGCTGTCACTAAATATAGGTGAATCACATAAGTCTCTGCACGTCCCATTATTAGTACCTTTATCTGGAAGAGGAAATGGGTAATAAAACCAAAAAGTTAAAAAACCCTGCAGAACACCCAGTTCCATATTTAAATTTTCAGTTAGTTGTAGCAGCTTACAAATTCAAAAAGCAGTTACTTTTACCCAGCCAGACTGTATTTTATGTTTAACTAACAAATAACTAACATGAGCTACAAATCCTTCACCTCTTCTGTCAAAGCAAAAAAAGTTAGGTTAAAAGCCAGCAGCCGTGCTTTCCAGCTTCCCAGCGCCTAAGCTGCAAAAACACACTGACCTTTACCTTTATCCTTCTTTTTAGTAGGGTCTGTATAGTGTAACCCCACGATGTTTGAATGTGACCCACTCCACTGAGAAGTCCCAGCATGCACTGGACTCCCGTCATCATCTGTGTCTAAGCTCTGCGCAGGACTGTGGAATCTACCTGCAAAGATACAACAACAATCACCTGGTCATCGTTTGTCCGTAACATCAGTGATTCTTTGATTTAACCACAGATCTTATGGTATAAGATGGTCTAAGTAATAATTTACTTATTCTTTATATACTAATCACATCATAACCTACATTAAAGAAAGTAACAACGCCTTCGACATTTCTTCCATACCTACAGAAGACAACACAAGAAAATTCAAAAGGTGGCAACTCTGTCTTTAAAATTTCAGCAAAAAATAGTCAGTTGATTAAGGATCAGTCATAATTAAGGATTAAAATCCTTAATGAAACTTACATTTTAAAGACACAATTTAAAAAAAATATTCTTAAGTATTCTGGACATCACACTTTAAAATACTTAACTTTTTAAGACTTCTGGAGACTTGCTGGCTCATTTGTTAGAGTGAAAAGAAAACTAAATATAATAAAAATCCATGCTCACATTTGCTCTGCTAAGTGTTACATCTACTTGTGGACGTTTTATAAACACGCATTTTATTTTCTATAAAACAAGGACTCTCCAATGCAATTGCTGGTGAATCTCATCTGAACTCTGATTATTTACATCAGCTTTACATTACCTAGCTAGCAGATATTTAGATAAATTAGTCCAATCATAGTTATAAACGTTGTAGAATTGAAGGATCTTTTTGTCACCATTGTTGTCAAAGTTTCTACTTTGAAAACTGTATTTCAGTTATGACAGTTAAACACCCTTCTACCAGTCTACGGCATAGCAGATCATAATGATGCTCAGAAATCACCCGCTAAATATTTTGTGTTCTGTTTACTTCTATGAACAGAAGCATGGCACACTTAGTAAAGAACTGCAGAACAAGGCCCCAGAACGTAGTCTTACCTCTGTTTTCAGAAAACTTTGTATCTGGCTGTTTCATAGAACAGACACTATAGCAGTGGTCAGAAAAAATCCCACTGTTGTCTATGTATTTGCTTGCACCTGAAGAATCTGAAACAAACAAAGGGAAGTTTTAATGCCAGCACATTGATGTAGCTACATACCTATCTGCTCGCCAAAACTGTCTTCACTGGCCACACTTCTGCTTGTTGTGTTGGGAGAAATAGTGTGCTGGCCTGATAACGTTCCTGTTGCAATTTACAACTTCCAGCTGTTGCCCTGATGTTTGGAGTATTCGATACAGTCATTACTAAACTCTGCTCCCACTGAAGACAGTGACAGGACCACAGTTTGTCCAGTGCTGAACACTTCTGGACACCCCCCCTCCAAACCAAATTTTACAAAACTTCTCCCCTTGCGTGTTAGTAGAATCATCTTCCATTCTGTAGCTTCAGCAAGTTTCCCCATTTGCAGGGAGTACAGAACAAAACCGTTCAGATGCTTGACTGGAAGTGGCTGAACAGTGAAGCACACAGAGAGGATACTCAATACATTCAGACCAAGACTTCTCATGCCCTTTACATTACTTGTTTTGCATTAATTAGCACATGAGGTCCCTTCTCATAAAGCAATTATTCTGAGAAAAAATAAACTTCCTGAAGCGTACATAACTCAAAACTTTAGACTGACCTGAATATCGAGAAGGATGTAGAGTCTTCCTTTTCCTCTTTTTAGGGTGTTCATTCATTTTGAACAGTCTAAATTAATTGTAAAGTAAAAATATTCAAGAATTAGACTTGTTTGTATCTAGTTTATCTTTCACAGCTCCATGAAACAATACAAACGTTTTGAAAATCCACACATTAAATACAAGTTTTCCCTACTCTCCTTTCTTGTCCCCCAGCCCATTTTGTTACCGTTAAGAACACATTTAATGCACACAGCTCCTGAAGTCTAATTTCCTATTTCTGCCCTTGAACAAAGGAAGGTTCACCATGAAGACAGACAGCTCAGGGCTCCAGGCACTCAAGTGCTCAGTGTTACGTACAAGGCAGCTCTCCAGCACCCTGTCGCCTTTTGTCAGAGACCAGACATGCTGAGGCCGAGTCCTTCAGGTAAAGTTTTAATGCTGAAAAACTAACTGAAGTCATTCTCTCTTACCAAAAATCCTAGACACTTCTGTATCAGCAAGCAGAGCAGCTAAGCAGCTGATAGCTGTACAGCTTCCACATGTAGCAAATAGATCAGCTTGAGATTTTCACCTACGGAACAACAGCATTTTAAAAACTAGCACAAAACAAAAATAATTGAAAACACAAGTATTACTAAGATCAAAGCTATGGAAATTGAAGGTAGAAACAACATAAAAAGTAGCAATTAATTTTGGGTTAGAGCATCAAAATGATTAAGGTCGATGCAGTAGCATTTGTTTTCTTTTTGTACCAGGTTAGTTGGCTTTCTCTGCACTTGGCAGCTCCTGGTAACAGGAAAATATCTGGAGATGACACCAAAAATACTCAAGCTATACACTGGCCCAAACAGTTTTGAAGAAGAAAGGGATGGAGGCATGGAATCCCGTGTGGTTTACGCTGATGCTAGAGCACTTCGGGGCCAGGATCTTCTGGAGGCAATGCCACCCGCCAGAGGTGACGGCAGGCAAAAAAGGCCCCCATCAAGTAAATGCTGTTCTCACGAAATTATCAAAGCAATAACTGTCTGGATGAAAATTTTATTTTAAGAGGAGACTAACACGGGAAAAGCAGGGTTTCTTAACATTGTATCACGGCCTAGATGTATCGAATGCCCTCACGGCTTTTTCTGGCGGCGGGGCAGCACCCACGGCGCAGGGAGGCGGCGGGCTGTGCCGTTAGCGGGGCTCAGCCTCCCGGGGACGGGCCCACAGCGCCGGCTGCTCCTCCCCGGCGGCTCTACCCGGGGCGCCCCCCCGCCGCGGCCAGGGGGAAGGCGCAGAGGCCCCACACCTGCCTGCCCGGAGCCCCCGCGGCCTGCGCGGAGGCCGCAGCGGGGAAAGGCGGGCGGGAGCGGGGCTGCCGCGCCGCTCGGCACCCCCGGCCCGGGGGCGCAGCCGCGGCCGCGCCTGGGCGGCGGAGAGAGGGCCCAGCCCGCAGCCTCCGCCGGGCAGCGCCGCCGGCCGGGCCCGGCCCCGCCGCGCAGCGTGAGTCACTCCCCGGCCCCGGGCGGCGGCGGGCGGGCCCCTCGCCTGGGGGCGGCGGGCGCGGGTTCGCGCTTCAAATGGCGCCGGGGCGGGTAAAATGGGAGCGGGCGCAGGGCGAGGGCCGGGGCAGGCGAGCCGCGCCCGGCGGAGGACGGAGGCGGAGGGAGGCGGGCGCCGGCGGAGCCGCGGCACAGCCCCGGGCTGCGGGCGCCGCCGGCGGCCGCTCCCCTCCTGCCTCCCCGCCGGGACTCACCTTCCGCTCCGCGCCCGGCGCCGGGCCGCTGCGCCTCCGGACGCGGCGCTCCCCGCGGGGGAAGGGGCGGGGCGGGGCCGGGCCGGCCGCCGTCATGGCGCCCCCTGGGGGCCGCGCCAGCGCCGCCCGACCCCCGCCCTGACACCGGGGGCGGCGCAAAATAAACCTTGAATTAATCTGATCGCTCCAGCATCCCGACAGCTCACGGCTGCGCCGCCACCCGCACAGCCGCAGCTGCGGGCTTTGCCCGGGTTCGTATCTCCCAGCAGAGGAGCTGGGTACCAAAGCCAGAACCTCGTAAAGCACAAACTTACCCTTTTTGTTACTGCTGCTGTCTCTTAAAGCTGCGGTACAGAAGAATCCATGTCAATTAACGGTTGGAGAATTAAAATAAGCAACTTGGTCCCTTTTCAGAACTTTCCAGATTTATAATCACAAAAGAATCACCTGGTTTGCTCACTTCATTTTTTTTTAACATCACAGGAAAGATTAGTAAGTTACATTTCTCCAGAAAGAAGAATATTTCAAACAGCATCTTATTTTTCAAAATATCCAGTAATTTATTTTGGAGACAGAAGGGAGACTATTACAGACATTTAGATGACTTAAAACAGATGACCGGTTTTTACCAAGCATTTCTCTCACTGAGCTATTCCACTCTGGCTTATCCTGACATTACCTTATTTTAAGATCAAGCTTTCAATTAGCAGAGAATCTACAACATCCCTGATGATGTTGCTCCACGAATTATTAAAAGAAGTTATACCCTGCTTCTGGTCTGAGTTTTACTCATTAGCTGGAAGTTGAGGCTGGACTTGCTGTTTGTAAAATCCTACCTTTAGCTTTTGTCCTGGAAGTTGGAAACATTTCTTTTGGGTGATGCAATTTGGGCAGAGCTTCATCCTGTGGTCACACAGAAGTTTTGATGGGATAGTAAGCAGCATAAATATAACTAGAGGTGCCCTTTTGAAGGCACACTGCTGAGCACTCAGGAATTGAACAAACATGGTGTATCTATTATCTCCCGAGCCAAGTTACTAATCAAACAACATCCTGGCATCCCAGTTCAGTTTGTTCTCTGCCATTTATTCCAGCCACAGATGAGGTTACTCCAGGACAGTTTGTGTAAAGCTCTCCAACGGGTTACAACCACCCAAATGGGGAGGTGCCTACACAGTTCTCCCTGTATTCACCAATTTTTTTTTTCCATGTAAATACTCCAAAAAAACCCCACTTTCCCCAGTTCTCACCGGGGGGCAGTAACGAGAACTTAAAATCCCTAATTTGACAAGGGAAAGGAAAAAAAAAACAAAACCCACACCCCACCCAACCCTTTGAATTCAGTCCTGCTTGGCCAGACAAACTCAGGCTAACAAAGCACAATAGGTCTTCTGTACCTTGTGATTGATTTCTTCTCCACACAGAGCAGCGCAGCCGAACAACACCTACATCACATGAAAAGACAAGACGTTGAGTGAAAGAAAAACATGTGAGGAGGATCACATTTGAAGCTGTAGATCCAGTTCAGTCACAGGCAAACCATGGCATCAACGCTTTAGATAGAAAAGTCTAATTTAGTCTCATTTGCTAAATGACCACATGCTTGGGATGCTCAGACAGCTCTGGGTCAGGTTTTAATCACTCAGAACCCATTCCAACTGGAAGTAGAAGAAAAGCCAGCATGACAGTCACGTTATCATTTAGATCGAGCAACACAGATGATGTTCGTGTTAAGGAGCAAGGGGGTATCTTTACTGAAGTAAGGAGAACTGAGTCAACTCCTTCTTCAATGAAAGCAGTAAGCGTAGCTTACCATAACCTTTGCTGAAGGTAGATTTCTTAGTGTTTAAAAGGACATACAGGAGTTTATCTTGCCCAGCTTCAGTTTTCCTGCTCCTTTGTTGCATAGGCTCAAATTTTTGATCAAGTCTTTCGAGGCAGGTTGGAAACCAGACTGGGTTCTGAGCAAAGTCAGGAGGGCTTACTGAGATTCCCACACTGAACTGCCCACACTGCGAATCACACTTCTGGTTCCAAATAACCAGTGCTATTTTGCAATTTTTCTGTAACTTTTCGATACTTTCAAGATAAGTGACTTGGAACTACCCCCAAAAAAACCCCAAACAAACCACACCATGGTCATGGCAGTAAAGTCTAATGATCTGCATTTGAACAAGAACTGACCTTCCCCTTTCCCTGAGCAATCCTGTGCATTTAAAACAAGGTAGTAACCACTCATACCCATTTCATAGTTACTAAAAAAGGTAAACCTCACCTTACACTGTAACGAACACAAGTTTAATCTGTTAGTTCAGGTTACTGAACAAGCTGCTTTGAATCCAAGTATAGCTAGTGACTTTGCTTTCTCCAGGCTAGAGCTCAGCTTGATAAGTGTCAAGATAATGATGTGCACCTTTAATTATGGAGTTTGATCCAGTGCAGACTGAGCACCTGCTGGAGCACAGCCCTCTTCAAAGCTAGGCAGTGGTGATCTGAAACAGAACCGAGCAGCATACACAGTTTGAAGCTAACTGGGAACAGAGATGTGTAGAAGCGACCCGATTAAAAACCCTGACACTTCCCTCATCCCTCCCAAAAAGTGAAATTCTCAGCAAGAGAGCTCAAATCCTTCCCACAATAGGTTTGTTAGCTACTCAAGTTCAAAGTAGACCAACATGTCCACAGAAACAATTCCATTACAGCCCCATGCTCTTGTACTTGCCAGTGAGTGACTTCTAAAGTAAGTTTCTCACTTTCAAAGTTAGTATTAGATACAAAAATACAGCCTAGTTTCCTTGGTTTTTGTTTTTGTTTGTTTTTTTTAAATATAGTTTTGGTAATGAAAACACAAAGGATTGATTTAGCAGGGGCCTTAAAACCGTCCAGTTGAAATTTCAGTAACATCTGTTCCCATCAAAACATTTACAGCTATCATCTAAAAAAGTTACTTATTTTGAGGATCAACATGTACAAGACCAAATGCTACATGCATCTAGGACTTCCCACCCATAAATAATGCAAATTCTATTTCTGTTGCTGCCCAAATTAACATATGTACAAAATTTCTATCTCCATTCTTCCAGCCTTTTTCAAAAGCAGAGCTGCCACACCAAATCCCACCACCAAGACTGAAGATTTCTTCAATTCTCACTTCAGGATTCACGAGTGTACCAACCATATTATTTTAATTTAGTTGTTAGTATATATACATTAACACTCAAGTGTGATAAAAACCAAAAGTAGGGTTTTTTTTAATAAACAGCATGTGATACAGACCGCAAAGATAAATAAAAAGCAGATTTTTACAGTTTCCCATGAACATGAACTACAGTAAGTATCATAGGCCAAACTTTTGTTAGAGTAGCACAGCAGAAGGGGAAAAAAAAAAAAAAGGGTTGTGTGGGGTTTTTTGTGGTTTTTTTTTTTCTTTTTTTAAGTACTTTTTTTTAAGTAAGTGCAAGACTATTCTTAGTATGACAACACATGCATCTTGCTGCATCTTAAAATATTTTTTTGGCCCATTATTACTACAAATGTCTTGCTTTCTAACTATTTACCACAGGACCTTTATCACATAATGACATACACATGGCAACATCCCCCCACCCCCTCCCCAGTAGTGGTTATTTCAAAGATAATTGTCTCATTAAGAGATATTTCAAGCATCAGTGGGTGTTTACACTCTCCTTTTGATGCAGATATGTAACTGCTACCAGCTTCAACAAAGATAGGCATAAGCATCAAGTGATTACACCCTCCTGGGCTCTATTTATCCAAAATGCCAACATGACCCTGAGCTGATTTATGAAGAGCATCACCAGCAGGTCAAGGAAAGCGAGACTTCATCCTGCCCTTCTGCTCAGCACTGGGGAGGCCACACCTGGAGTGCTGGGTCCAGTGCTGGGCTCCCTAGTACAAGCCAGACATGGATGTACTGGAACGGGTCCAGCCAAGGGCCATGAAGATGATGAACAGGAGAGGCGGCCGAGAGCTGAGACTGTTTAGCTAGATGAAGAGGTAGCTCAAGGAGCATCTCATCAATGTATATAAATATGTGATGGAGAGAAGCGAAGACAACAGGCAAGGCTTTTCTCAGAGCTGCCCACTGAAAGGGCATTAGGCAAATAGAAGAAATTTCATACAAACATTAAGAAAAAAATTCAACTGTGGACTCTTCTTACTAGGGCAGACCCGAACCTCAACTGGATTATGTCCTGGGCGACCTGCTCTATCTCATCCTGCTTCAAACAAGGTGGCGGGACTAGATGATCTCCAGAGGTCTCTGCCAACGTCAGTGATTCTGTGAAAATTCTTTCAATTGTGGTGCTAGTTACAATGACAACACTACTTTCAAAAATCCAAGCCTGAGAATCCAGAACATCAGACTGCAGCTATATACATTTTAAATCCTCTCTGCCAGGGAAGTGGATTTTGATAGCATATGCAGATATTCAGAAGTGAGAGGGGGCAAGAGAAAAGTATGATATTCCCAGATGATGAATTACACATTTATCTTCACAAGAGGAAATTAAGAATCTGGAGTGCAGCAGCTGTAGCAGAAGAGGAGAATTCATCGCTATCTTTTCCTTTTCTTTCCCCTTCCCAAATGAAACAGTAAGACAACTCTGGACAGCCTTGGGCAGCTGGTAATTCAGGATATAGAACACTATTAATGAAGCCTAGAAATAGATTAAAAAAAGCAAAGAAACAAGGCAAAGAGGATTGCATCTATGAATACCTGTGCTTTGGCTCTTAAGAATTAACTAAACTACAACATAAGATTCTTAGGAGAAACAGCTTCTGCTTAAATTGGCCTTTTTATGACTTCAACAATACAATTACATTAGGTTTAACTGTGATTAATTTTATTACTGGAACAGGTTCCTAACAAAATTGATGCAATTACACTGAACTAAATAGTACCTGAACCAGTTTAATAGCTACTGGGGATCTGGCACCAGAATTTCAGCGACAGTAAAGACAGTGTATTTTTGGCTTTCCTTATGCTGAAAGAAAAATTGCATTGTGTACATAAGTGACAGCAAGGACACTTAAACTGAAGACATTTATATAAACCAGTGGGCACACGAGCGTCAATGTACGGGCAGAGCACTGCTTCAATTGATCTTCTCTGACAAGCGTTTTATGTTCTTACGCTATGGGCATGTCCCTTTTTAGGGGAGAGGGGTGTTGGAGAGGGAAGGGGAGAGACAGGGACAGAGGGATCCACCTCTGGCTTAGTGTCAGGAGTGCTATCACAGTAAGACCTCATGCTTTTAAAAGTCTATCCCATAAAGCTCAGAAGTCAAGAATACTGTACTGCAAATTAAGAACAACTGTTTCTCATAAGCATGGGTTCAACAAGTCTTTATACTGTGAAAAAGAGTAGGAAGAGGGAACATTTACACTAGCAAGCAATAGAAAACCTGTAAGTCTCAAGACCAGAAGTACAGACAAGATTACAGTAGTTAGGAATTGGAGAGCTGAAAAGGCCAGTTAAAGACTATTTCAAAGTAACATTGCCAAGTGTTTAAACGGGCTGCTAGTAACGTTCCTCATTAAGAGAACATTTTTCATACCAAATCAATACAAGTAAACTTTAATACGCATGTAGTGTAATTATGAGTTCATATGCTGTTGTGAATCCATCGTGATCATGATTAAGTCAGCATTCTATCAGCATTAAGGTGAAATCAGAATTTCTCCAAGATCAGAGAACCTATAGATTTGGTTAGCATACGCAGACAGAAAACTTCTATATCCAGTTTCCAGTTGGCTTCCCTTGACTAACACAGATGTAAAACATAAAACAAACAAACCCCACCCCCCAAAAAAATAAAATCCTACACCAACCGCAGAGGTGGTGAGCTACACATCATTTTGGACAGATAGAGCCTTACCTAAACTGAGACAACTTTCAGCATGGAGAAAAAAAAAAAAGAAGAAAATCATTATTTGTATGAAACATGTATTGCAAAATTAAACTGGGATTCAACAGTCTGCAACATCCACAGCTATACAGTATTAAAAAAACCTGTGGTTCTTGTTCCATTCAAGTAAAACTACAACAAGATAATAGCAGTTTAAAAGAAAATAATCTTAGAAGCAGCAAGTTACAATTCTTTCTGTAATACCACACCATTTTCATTAACTTGAAGCATTTTCAAGATGTCAAAGACATCAAAATAGTAATTTCAAGTGGCTTTTCTGATATTCGTTTTTGAATGGGTCCAGCCCGGGTCTGCAACCTGTACAGACATGCAAAACAGGAGGAATTCACAATTATTAAGAACAGACATTGGAACATGCCAGTTATAAAACGACAAAGCAAAGAAAATACCTTCAAATTGTCAACAAACATGGGCTACTGACCGCTGAAGGGCATTTAATATTTTACATTAAAAGGAAAGTTGGAAAAAAACCACAACACCAAAAACAACCTTCCAAACCACCAACAGCAGGGTCATCACATACAAAGTTCTCTACAAGCTTGGCAATTTCTATATCGCCCTTAATATACAGGCTTATATCTTCTCCACAAGATACCAAACTACTAACAATTTTGGTTTTATTTAAATGCCTTTTATTTTAAAAATTATACTGAAAGTCTGTTTCAGTGATGAAAAAACTACTAATGCACCCTTTCAGAACAGAGATGTGTGCATACAGAAGTCAGTACAGGTGCTTTTTCTGCTATCTTCAGGAAAGCAAAGAATGTATTTTTAAGAAAAAAAACTTATCAGCAGCAGCCTGTTCTGTCATGAAATCAAAAACAGTTTCACAGTTGAAAAAATTACTGGTTTTAAATTTGTGTGTCACTAAACTACCATGTCCTAATGCTCTGTAATAAAACACAAGGCCCAGTCCTGGGCTCCTTGCTTTGGTAGTCCTGCTACAAAGTTTTGCAGGAACAAGGCGTTCAGATTCAATTCAAGCTCAAAATAAGCTACTTAGTGTTTTGTGCAGCCGATTCTCAGAATAAACGGATCATTTTCTACTCTCCATGAAGTGGGAATGGTTAAAAAAATAAAAATCCGAATTCAAAGCAACTCTGTAAAAACCTAGAGCTCAGATACAGGTGCTTTCAGTGTCTGTAAGCAGATTTTTTCCCGATATTGAGTACAGATGACATCCTCTCATTTACACCAATGTAGTAAATAGTACCGCCACTGTCTACAGTGCAGTTACATCAGTGCAACACTGGTGTAACAGGATGAAGTAACTGGAGTTGAACACTCTGAAGATGAAAAAAGGCTATTTTTTTTTCCTGAAGCACTGGCAGAATGTTTTGCAAATGCTCATCCTGGTTACAGTAAGAACAACTACTTCAAGCTCATGAGCTTCTTCCTACTTCTCTTTTTATTCAAAGGCTATCATTATCCCAAACCATATTATGTCTGTATCGCTATGATGTTTCCTTTCTTTTACTATTTGGCATTTATAAAATTTTGTACAGCTTGTGCACAGCATTTAGTTGCAGTAACTTTTGGAAACATAGCCTGATTCCTCACACCTTTATTTGCACAAAAAAAGGTGCAGAACACTATGCTTGAACTGAGAGACGTTTATACTCGTATTTACAGAAGTAAATGGCTAGAAAGGGGCAAAAAGTACAAAGGACACTGGGCTCATAACATCCAAGAAATCCAAGTTGAACTTTTCATCCAGGCTGGAAAAGGCTGACAGTCTCTTAGATAAACGAGGTAAAGCATTGTTTCAATACCAGATAAATAATGTAATATAGCACCCAATGTGGCATTTGTGCAACAGTTTTACTCAGTTAAATTAAGTTACAGCCAACAGGCTTTCAGATTGTGAACTAAATTTAAATTGAAACTAAGCCATATTTTAGAAGAGCTAAATCGTTAGTGTTGACTGCAAAGTAATACATACAAGGGTATTATTATATAGCAGGAGTTAAAATATTTGTATGAACAAAGGAATATGTAACAGTCTAAAAGAGTAATGGGCAGTCTATTGGAGTACTCCAAAAGTATTTAATAGAGCCAAGGAAATAAAACTTCACATTCCCTATACTATTCTTGGAACTTCTGTAGTTTTCACAAAAACAGGTTTCCCTCCACAGCATCAAGTATCCGTGTGTGCAGTAATCAACTGCAGGATCTTGACTATGAAAGTGTCTTGAAAGACCAAAGTCTTGGCTTTACAATCCCCAAAGTCTTTCATAATGTAATTGATTGCACATTTTTAATATATTACAATTTGCTAAATGAAGCCAACCACTCCTTACCTCATCAGTACAGCCTGCACAAAGTACAGTTTATTTATATATTTATATTCTAATCTAACACCAACTGTCAGCATATTTTATATTACACATGGTATTGCACTTTCTGAGTGGCACCTCGGTGCGCGTTTGCAATTGAACAAGCTGAACCCCTGAAAGCTCCAGACCTTTGGAATTCTCTCCAAGTGCTACCAGCCTAGCAAGTTTAGAATGTTAGGGTTAACCTCACCCTCAGAATCATGGGCTTCACCAATTAAAAATCCTGTTTAATTATTAGAAAAAACAGTCCTACCTGAAATTGTGCATAAGGGCAATCTGAAATCCTTGGTACTCTGAGCAGTTTCAAAAAGTGGTGCCAATTTAATGGATTGCACACATTGTAATTGTGTTAGAGGACAACAACTACATTTACAAATATATATATTACACACACACACAATACAGACAAAGCTACAAAATGTTTGGTAACTCCACATGCTTTGAGCTAGCCAACGTATCTGCTGTATGTTGAGCTGCTTATTATTTATCATATTGAAAATCTTAATTGCTATTTCTGATGTATCTGTTACTGGATTAAACAACCACTTCCAAAGGAGGAAGAAAGAGGAGAAATGGTGGACCCAAAGACTGAGGGTTTAAATGTACGTTCCTTGAATAGCCAGCATATCACTTCAGTAATGTGAAGAGTGATACCCAAAAATTTTTTGAAGACACTCAGGCCAAGTTCACCTCTGGCGTTAGTGGGGGTGTCTCCCACTACTTCAATGGTACTTGTGTCCTCTTTCACCAGGGTTGAATTTGGTCCTAGGAGTATATCTGGTCACCTTCAGTGACGTTAATGGAAACGGGAGTCTTGGACAGATAGAACTGGGCTGCAAAATTAAAAGAGTGAATATTGGACAAATCATGTAAATAAAGAATATATATTAATAATAGTTCCTATTATATAAATAGCCTTTATAAAAAAATAATCTTTCAATAATTTTAATAACTCACCTTTCTTTAGGTTCTGGAAAACATGTATGAAAAAAATCTATTCAGTTCAAGTTAGATTAAAGCAAACCTAAGATGAACACTACAACTCTGTTGCACTAAACCCAATTCTGACCATTCAATTTCCAGGTTAGTCAGTTTTTGGGGATGATAGGGAGTTTTTGTGAACATGTGAATTGCACCCCTAGAAATACTGAGCAGAAGAAGCACCATACTGAATGGGCCTATTTCCTACTGCTTTCAGAAACTGTGCAGGTGACGGACCCAGAAATCAAAGGGTCATCTAAACCCCGTCAGTGTTAATGCCTCTGAGCACATTTAAAAGGCACTGTCCTCTCACTAATGTTTTTAGATCTTGGAGCCTAGAACTCCTTCCCTTCAAACTATGCTGCATTTAAATATTCACTATCACTCGAATTCTCTTTCCGCTCTTCTCAATCCAGCATAGTCTCTATCTGCTGTACCACGTCTAAGGTAATGTGTGATGGACTATGTTCATGCTAGCGTTATTTTCTTCTTCCTTCTAATTTATCCTATCACATGAAAAAAGGAAACATTCTTCCAAGTTTACCTTTTTGGGCTTAAGGCATAACATGAAGTCACACATCATACTAAAGCTTAATTCCTTAAGTGTACAATTTTAGTGCTATCTGAAACCCTGTTTTACATTATTTTGACAGTTGTCTGAACAGTTCTTCTCTCTTCTTGCCATAAATGTTAATGTTGTTCATGGTTTGTGCAATTCCTATGCAACCAGTCTTTGCTGCTAATGGGTATTAACAGTGCAGTACCCACAAAGCGGGCTATCAGTTCTTGTTTGCTTTGCTTTCATTTCAGTTCAAAGCATGTTGCTTTATTGTGTGGAAGATCCAGTCCATTTTTGTTGTCCAGCCACCATGGTGAGCATCATTCATTTGCTTCATGAAATACTCAAGAGCTTCCTGCTCCGTTTTGTCCAATGCAAGGGTCTTTCTAATGTATGCAATATCATCAAAGGACTGCAGTTCTGGCATTCCTGAGCCAAGCATCATGGAGAAAAGATTTATGAAGAGATTGGCATGCTGCCGAATTGCTAGGTAAGCCTTATAACACATCTCCTGAAACCTGGAAGAGACGGAGGGAAAAAAAACAAAGCTCAGTGTACTGCTCAGCGTATTCCTCTAATAGATGCATGTTACTTCACCTCCACAACAGTTTTCAGGTAACCGGTCACGAAAAAAGTAGACAGTCTTAGTGTAGTAAGAACACCGTAATATTGCTGAAAAAATACACTCATCTTCCTAGCCAGGTTATCTTCATTTCTGTAAGAATTAGCAGTGGTCAGACTAACACAACCACCAAAATGAAGACAGGCTTTCTAGCCTTAAACCTCATTTGCAATTTGTGCAAGTATTCAACCCAAGTTTAGGGGAGTTCACAGAGTCGTTTTAGTCATTGCTACTGACGTTTCAGATTTCAAAGCACGTTTCCTGATGTGCTTTCCTGGTTATCCTGAAGATGCACTTCTCTTCTGTAGTTTTATGAGGGCAGTAGCTATTGCTCCTTAAATACTCTGGAGAGTGTACTGGAGAGACTGAGGCATTTTGCTGTATCACAACATTAGGTGAGGAATGCCTGTTTATGCTGAAATCACCACTTTTAGTCAGGCTAAGAAAAAAAATGAGGAGAGCTTCACTGCAGCATTCAGATATAGCATAATTTATAACCTGTCTTCTTCCCCCATCCCCAATGAAGTTAACATTAAAACCGAAACCTCTCAAAGACTCAATCTACAAAAAGACAGATATTAAAATTATTACAGCAACAGAATTTATATATGTTTTATTATTTTAATGTTCTCCTTTCTTAGCAGGTTCTGCAGAATGTCACAAATTACACAGGCTATCTGAAAAGCTGGTATCACAGCAGCTATAGGAGAGAATATTGCTGAGTGACCAGCAAGGCTCTAATGCGCCTTACACCTGACACTTAGAGTTCTCATTTTTTTTCAGTTATGCAATCCTAAGAAGATTTTAAATAAATATTAAGGATGCTAAATAAAAAGGAAGTTTCAGGTATTGAAGATTTTCTTTGTTCACATGTGTGCTGAGCCTGCAAAGCTGAAGTAAGGTTTCATGAACCAAAAGCCATGTAAACGCTAAGATCACCTACTGATTTACCCGTTGATAGCTAATCTTCAACTTAAGAATTAGAACATACCCACTGCAAGCTAATTAAAATACTCCTTTTCAGTTAAAAGGTCTAATTATTAGAGGTCTTTTCAGGTACAAAGTGCTTTTCAGGTACAAAATACTCTAGAACTTAAAACACTTCAAAAAGGCTCACCTTTCAAACTCCCTTGTTTTAGTACATTCTTGGGCTCCTTTACTAATCACTATTAAAAAGTCCTGTGTTAAGACAAATGGCACACGCTCTCTCTTATAACCAAATTTCTTCTTCTTGTGATCAAGGAAGTGCCCAAAGTCAATGTGAAACAGCTTGGAAAGAGAGAAAGGTTTTTTAAGGTTATTATTTTCTTGTTTAAATAATGTCTTAGTAAAATGATCATACAGTTCAGAGGGATTTTATTTTTTTACAAAAACCACACTCGTATCAAAGTGAGAGATTATGCTTTTAGGAAAAACCCCACATCTTACTTGTCCATCATCTTTTACCATGATGTTACTATTGTGGCGATCACCAATGCCCAGAATAAAGGTAGCAACACAGTAGCCGGCACAAGAACGTGTAAACAAGTCAATAGCTGCATCATACCTACGGAAAACAAAGAAAGGAGACACTTTCCTACAGATATTCTAACACCACAGAAGTGCTGATTTTCTTTCTTTTTTTTTTTTTCTCCATTAGGGAAGAGCCAACTTCTATTTTCTCTCAATGAAGCAGAGTTCCTGGACTTTATCACTTTATCAAATTAAGGAAGAAATTCAGCATACTTTAAAACCAGTTGTACTTACAACTAGATCACAGAATTAGCTATTGAAGTGACTATCCCTCTTTTGAAGGCCAGTCATTTTAATTTTGATGAGCTACTGTTAAAATACAGACTTAAGCCGTATCGTCACAGTTCTACCCCCAATTTACGCTCTACTGCTGAGAAGTCACACAACCGCCTAAACTCATGAAAAGCACCACAAGCAGGAGTACTAGGCAAATGAGGGTAGAAAAAACACCAGATGGACATAGTTTCCCATTAGTTCTCTTGAAGTTCCCATCACAAAGAGCAAGAAAAACAAGCAACAGGAAATCTCACATTTCTCCTTTGTTCTTGTCCTTGAGCCACTGATGCAATGTATGGCTGTTGAACTGCAATGCTCCTTTCAAACCTCCTTTACACTGAATCTGCATGATGGTATGAGAGCTCCTCACTACCTCAATGAGCCCCACACAGTCACCAATAGACAAACAACCATAAGGCAACATCCTGAAAGACAAAGACGGTTGGTTTTTGTTTGGGGTTTTTTTTTTTTTGGTTGTTTTAAACAGAGTTAACTTTTGGGACAGCAAGCAACAGATATGTTGTTAATAACCCTTATCAGGTAAGTGTCATCTGTTAATCTGTTTATGAAAAACTGTTTTAATGTTTTATAGGTGTACTGTCACTAGTCTTGTGGAAAAAAAGTGTACCAGATATTTGTACAGTAACATGCCAGCCACTGTATCCACCAATGTCAATCTTCAGTTTTGTATCAGGACAAAAGGTTAAGGCAAAGTTTTATTCACACATTTTTGGAGGCCTGGGGGAATACAATGGAAAAATCCTTAAAAGGTGTTCAGCATGATTTAAAAAAAAAAAATCTATTCAACTATATTCAGAGTGAAGTATTAGAGAGATTCCAAGCATTCAAAAAACAAATGTCAGGATCTCACGTGTTAATGTAAACAAGCAGCAGGTAACGCATTGTATGTAATACCAGCACGGGACCGTCAAAACAAGTTTCTAAGTAGTACCTGAACATATTACAGAATTGTGACTGGAATCTACATTCAGCAACAGTACAATTTATCCAGATGTTTATTCATGGACTTTTTAAAGATCATCATAAATAATTTTTTCTTTGCAATAAAGTGAAACTCAAAGGATAATCTCAGTAGCCTATTTTTCTCTTTACAAGTAGAAGAAATTAATTCCTCTGCCTCCCTTTTCCTTCAAAGGCCTCTTCCCTCGCTCTCCTCCAGTCTGTATTTCTTCTGTTGTGTTCAAAACATTTTATCTGAGAAAACCCAAGTCAAAACCAGTCTTTTATTCAAAGACTGAAAGGACATTGCCGTATTTAACATCCTCTGTTAAAAGATGGAGGAGAGAGGGTCATGTACCTTTAAAAGCTGCCCTCTTCTCTCCTGAAGTTTCCTTTTTCGAGTCACACCTACAGAGTAAGCCAGCCTTCTAGGGACACCGGAGAAATGTTTTTTGTAATGGCATGGTAAAAAAAAAAAACCACCAACCAGAAAAGACAATCATGGCTTTGTATTAGACCTGAGAATCTATGGAACACCAGTGCAATGTGAGGCCAGTGGCAGAGCTGACTGTTGGTGTTGCTGCAGAGGTGGACTTCTCTTGATTACAGCACTTTATTTGCAGGTACTAGAAATATATTTAATATCTATCTACACTTGTGTTTTTAGATAAAAGTCTTGATTTAGAGGTCAAAGAAAAGCAGTGAGACTCATCTATTTTCTTAAGGATGTGGCATAAACTTTGGACTGTTGGATTTTCTGTACCACAGAGACACACAGTTTAGTGGCCTTAGTGGGATGAGTTACAATTTTCTAGATCCTCAAAAGATTTTTTTCTGTACCCACAGACTACTTGGAGGTGGCGAAACTGCATGCGTATCAGACCGGCTAATATCTACTCTGTGTATTGAAATGAAGATACCAACAACAGAGTCATCACTCAATAGGGCTGCAGGTTTGGCAACTTGTTAAAGCAAATCCTAGACACAGTCAGCAGACCTCAGTGTGGCTGCTGTGTGTTAGCTCTTGTATCCGTTCCTGGTATGTAGATCCCTTGTACCCACTGAATGAGTCTTAAGTATTTTTCAAATATGATCTGATCTTAACAGAATACAGTAGTTCAGCTAACTGAAGGTCATTAAAAAAAAGTTCTAACATGTACAAACATGCCTATTTATAGCATTTCATTTGTTACCCTTGGGAAAACAGAAGCAATCTCTGGTAACTGTAGCAAACCACCGCTAAAACCATTAAGAACAGTATTGCTTGAGAATGACCTCTAATGCTTACCTTAGATCAAGACCCTGATTTTGCCAGATGTTTTCCATAATTCTAATTATCTGAAGTGTCAGCATGTCCTGACGCAAGTCTGGAATAGTCAAATACACAAAGATTGCAAATTTCGTAACATCAGAATATTGTTACATCTTATTTTACTTTTCCCCCAAAAAGTATGTCTAAAGGAAGTGAGGCTTGTATAGTTTAGTGTAGGTTTTGTTCTCTCAATAGAGAAAAGCAGGTTTAAAATGGTTGAGAATATAGCTCTGTAGCGTAGGCAGTTTCAAAGCTGTTTGAAAATGTGCAGTAAAACCATGACAATGGAATTACAGATTACACATCCATAATATCTAGAAGGCATTTTCAATTAAAAAAACCCCAAAGTATTAAATAGTATTATATTTCACCTCAAACTGATCATCTCTGAACATTCAAGATTTGTACATGACAGACAAATGCTTATTTGTGCATGCTTAATTTTTGCTGAGCAAAGCAGTTTTCTAGAAAATTTTTAATTTTTAACATATGTATTTTATATGCTTCGAAAAAATACTAAACAGTAGGTTATGTAAACAAACAGATATGCAGCTTTTGGATTACATTTCCTTACCATCTCCATTTTTAAAGATTATCTCATTGTTCTGAAATAACAATTCAGACATAATATCTGGGTTTTCCCAGTTCAACCACAGCGGTCTTTTTGCAGATGACATTATCCTGCACTCCTCAAGCCTATAAAAGAGGTAAGATTTCTATGAAATAGGCACAATTTGATTCTCATACCACGTTTCTATAATACAATTAAGTTCTCCCTGTTTTCTTTGAACTAGTACAAATTAAAGATGCATGGGTAACTGACAATCCACCACTTTTACTTTCAGCTTCAAGCTTAAATTACTAAGTGCAATGTCAACCATTTGCCAAGCCCAACAGAAGAGCTGGCTACATTGTAAGTTTTCCTTTGGCAGTCTGTGCTCCCTACAAATGGAAAGAGGACTGCAGTTCCTGTCACCTTAAAGGAACAGCTAACTGTTGTTTCTTAATTTGCTAAACCGTTAGATTGAAACTACTTCACTCTTCATGAATTATTCTGCTACAGTTTTATTCAGTTAACTTTGAAGATGCAAACATTTATCATTAACATTGTTAGTGTTAACATTACTAAGCATTTACTTAATTATCTAGACAAATTTCAAAACCAAAGACAATACCGAAGATTTCCCAGTTGATGCGCAGGATTAAGAGGAGAGATAAAACCTTGTAAAGCATCCATAAAATCTGGCCGTCTCATTTGTTCAACAAGAAACTTCATCTGTACCTGATAAACAATCACATTCAGGTTTTGATAACACCATTTACATGTAAATAAAAGGTAAGTATCAGTTTTTAGCTTTGATTTTAAAGCATGGGTTTGCATAGTTGTAACATAAGCAACTCTGCTTAGCCACATGGTACAGAAATCAAAACCCTTAACTTTAGTTCCATTGCCTTAAAAGGTAGATAATGGCAACGTACACAGAAAAATATTACAGCTTCTAGGATAACACACCATCTACCCAAGTTAGCATTAATACTTTTCTAGTTAATCAAATAAAGCACAGTTCTAAGTAATTCCTGTAACTCAACAGCAATAGTTTTGGTATGTTGACAAGCTTAATAGTACCTTCTGGGTCTCATCTTTTTTTTCCTGCTTGAGAATGTCTGTGAGGTTAATCAACTTCTCCATAGCCTCCACCTGCCTGCTCAGATGCTTTAGGTACATTCCACATGCTCGACAATAGGACTCCAGAAGTAAACCAAACCTCTGACTTACAGTTTTATTGTGCATTTCAGACCTACACAGAGAGGAAGAACAGTTACAGCTTAAAAGACAAGACCACTTTGAAGCACTAAAAACAAAGCTATACCTGTGATGTCTTTCTGAGGGCTACTTATGGATCTTTCTTTTCAGGTAAAGAACTTGTACTGACTTCCCACAAACCTCAGTTTGACTGAATTGACCAGTACCTTTCACAGCTAATTCAGCAGAGTGTATTTTTCCCCACTCCTCCTTGCTCCAGCCCTGTCCTTTCCTATCCCTTGTCTTTATTCGAAACCCATGCTCCCCAGAAACTCTGTAGTAAACCTTTCAGTTCAAGTTCCAGATTTCCTTGCTGACAGCAAATCTAACCCGTTTCATTTTCTCCTTGTCTCATTCAGCCAACCTCAGGCTGTGGCCCCTCTGTAGCCTCCCTGTTCCTACCTACTCCCAGTCTTCACACAGTCCTAAAATATATCCCCTCAAACAAGTGAATCAGGCAATTATTCCATTTTCCTTGATGATTACCAATGGAAGTAGAAAACTGAAAGCACAGAGATTCCTTGCTTCTAGCTGTGTCTGATCACACCATCACAGAACAGCATTTTTAGGTGAGACCTAGCTACAATCCAGTATGCTGTAGGCTGATCTATGCTTAGCCTCCTCAACACCAGGAATTACAAAAGCCCATGTTCTATTTAGTAAGGAAGAACACAGATATTTGGGCTATCAAGTACTATAAAGTCTTTAATAAGCATATATGAACAGTTACTTTTCAAAGCCTTATCTGGTCAAATTGGGTGGCTTTCTTTGGGCTTCAACCATTTGTAAAATATTCCGAAGGAGATTGGTGGGGGATCTGACATGAAAAAAATAAAGTTCAAAGGAGAAACCTATCAAAGTTGTAAACAGCTAACAATATGGGAGGCTTCAAGCAATCTCAGGCTACCCTGTTTTTAGAATAGTTACCGTTAGGCAATAAGTACAAGACTAAGTATTATTACTTAGCTTTTGAAACTGCAAGAATTGACTTTATTACCAAACTATGCATTCAAACTCTTAAGCAATATAAACCAAACCATTTTAAGTAGTGATACTTTCCTAAAAAAGGACTTGTAGTATGCCAAGCCTTTAAAACAACTAATGGTTTACAGGTAATAGGAATCCCACGACCCATTAACATGATATAAAGCTTACTTTAAATGCCAAAAGAAGAAGTGTCCTATCCTTTGATTGGTCAGTGCCTTCTTGAGTAAAAATCTCACAAGCTGATTATCTAAATATTGTTCATATTTCAGAACCTAGTTAAGGATAAAGAAAAAAAACACCAAGTGGCTATAGTTATTCTTTCTATGAACAATATACAGATTACAGGCAGTTAAATAAAAAGCAATCTATGCTTTCAATTGTTTTCTGTAGAATGACTGATCCTTAGTATTAATACATGCGTGTATTCAGATTTGAACAACATCTACTAGCAGTGCATTGGCTGCCTCTATTTCGGAAACTTAGCATCTGATACTTACTTTACTGTTACCAAACATTTTAGCCTCAACTTGCTCAAATTTTTGAGTAGATGCTTGTGCTTATACTTTCTTTCCCTTATGTTAGGACAGCTGAAATGGTTGCCTGTCCCAGTTGGTAGAACAGTTCTGCGTCTCTGCAAAATTTTGGCATTTAATATCAACAAGCAAAACCACGGCACTACAGAAAGTGAACTACATTTCGTCTCCTCCTACTAATCTGCAATGCAAACAAGATATGCAAACAATGCAAACTGTTGATGACCTCTTTCATATAATCTCAATTTGTTATATTTTAAGCCTCTGATCATCCAATCTACACAAGACATTAAATGTACCAAATATGTTTTATACCTGTACTAGCTGGATTAAGTACTGAGACAGTTTGTCATCTGTCAAGTACTTCTCTAGACACCGAACTGCAAAAGCTCGCACCATTGGATCTGGATAATTACAGTCCAAAAGCTCCATCGCTTGCTCTGGCTTGATCGGAGGCCAATCTTTTACCAAACAGTACATCTGTGGACAAGAAGTCTAAGCATGTTACACATTTGCATCAATTAGGAAGAAGAGGTAATACACAGCTCTGAGAAGGTACTGTCAGACACAAACTGCATCTAAATACGAACTGTTCACTTGCCAGTCCTCTCTCAACAAACAATCTGGTATTAGTTACCAGGTGACATTGTTATTTTACCCATTATAAAGAGAATGAAAACAAAACCTCACATGTAATTGACAAATCAGCAACATAAAAGGAATTCTAGTAATGCCACCAAGAAGAAAAGACTCAGACTAAGCTAAAGAACAATAAGTATGGACCAAACTGATCCATCAATTGTAATGGCAACCTGAATCACCTAAGTTTTCATTCGATATATCATGCACACATAACGTGTTTTTGACATCCAGAAGTTTACTTTAAATAGCCTCTTTTAAAGCTTCTTCAAAACTTAAAACTTCTTCAGTGCTATGTGTTACCTGGGCCACTTCATCTCTAGAATTCCATTTAACAGACAAAAGTAATTTGGGCAGAATTTCCGGAGTATTCACGCAATAGTGTCTGCAAAAGAAAAAGAAGTCTCATATGTATAAAACGTCATTTTTGCTTTGATAACTATCTACTATGTCCCTTCAGTCCTGCACTTTTTCTTCGTTTCTCAGGAAAATCCAATCAATACCATGAGGTGGTGTCAGGATCCATGCATAAAAGCAAGACTGCAGTAATGGGGAAAATGTAAGCTAATCCAACAACTTAGTTTTCACCATGGGCTTATGAACCAAGGCATACAGTGCTGAATACTTTAAAAGCTGGGGTTAATGTTTTAGAAAAGGCAATACAAAATCAAGGGAGCAAGACCCAGGACACCCACAACAAAATCACCATGAGTGGCGTGAAGTCTTGACTGTGCCAACAGGGGGTTGTGTTTGGTTTTTGTTTTTAAGTACCTGTGGCTCCAGAGGAAGTCCTTCTCTTGCTCAGTGATTTCAGACAAAGGATCTCGCGTGCATATGGCTCGCAGCTGCTCCTTGTCACTTTCTCTTAATTCATTATCTCTAGCTATTCTGTTACTCTGCAGAGAGAAAGTGGTCCATTAACCCTCCACACATTTCCTTCTCTAGTCATACAACATACATGAAGTATTTCAACAGCATAGCAACACCTATGTCATGCAAAGCTATCTTGTTTCCTTTTGTTGTTAACCGAGGACTTCAAATTTAAGAGAGAGAAAGACTAGGCCTTTGATTTCTACAACTGCTTTTAGTCACTACTGGGACAGTAAGAGGTACATTTCAACTATATCAGTTGTGTGGAAATAGCAGCATTTGACATCTGATGAAAAACATCATGCAGCACAAAATGAAACTGGTCATTTCTGTCTCCAGTTCTGAGATTGCTGAGAGCTGCTGAAAGGAGTGGAAAAGAATCAGAACTGAAAAGCATAATATGGGGTATGAAGCTAGGTAAATAAAAGGTAGAACACTACAGGACCACCTGAGCAACAGGAAGGCTGGAAAACATGAACCAGAATTAGTGTAAGATATTCCCCAGAGAGCACAGAACAGGTACACGCTGACATCAATTTTATCTAATACTTCACTTATTTGAACCAACCTCGACCAACGGCAGAGGTATTGAAACTACTATTAGTTGATTCTTCACAGCTCACGTGCAAAGTTGAATTTTTGTCCCTATTTTACATTTCTTAGTTCACCTAGTGTTTTTCACATAGCAATATACAAAATGACAACTTCTGAGCTGTCAGCTACAGAATTGCACTGCAAGAAAAGAAATCTTAAGCAGCTTGTATTATTGCCTTCAGTATAAAGCATAACTGTAATACTCAAGTTTGACACCTACGATGAAGCTATCCCAAAAATACTACGGTACAGGAGTTGAGCAGTGTTTTTATAGTGAACTCACATTTTCACATCTTTGTGATACCTACTACTACAAAAGAATAAGATCAATTCTTTTCCAAGTTCAAAATGTTCAAACTGTAAACCCACATTATTTTAACTCTTGTTCTGCTCCTTCCCTAGGCAACTTCTACTGAGCACATTTAACAACAAGCAAGAATGAACTGAGCCTTGTCTGTCAGTTTTGTTGATGGAAATTTTCAACTGATTGAACTAGTACTTCAAAACAGATATACTTACATGTCTTTTACAGAGAGTTTTAAAACTAGCTTTAAACAAAAAAAAAAAAAAAAAGCTTTGCAATCTAGCTTAAGGAAAAAAGCTGAAGAAATAAAACTACCTGAAATCTCCCTGTAGGAGATCAAGGTACCCCTTAAAAGGTGAACTGGTATTATTTCTAAGAATATGCACAAATATAGGAACAGTTGTCAGGTTATACCACATGATACCACCTCTACTTCAGACTAGAAGTTCTCTACTAAACATCTGTCTTCAATGACTTAAGTTGTGTTCTCACAAAGGGTTCACTATTATCATATGGGACAAGAAATATTAAGGTACAAAACAATCAACTTACAAGCTTTTTAGTACCTTGCCCTTTTAGTAGTATGGTAGCGTGAGATCTTAAGAGCCAGTGTGGTGGGTTGGTTTTTTTATTACCATTCTGAAGCACATGGACTAGACTTAAGTGGGGGGAAATTATTCAGGACTACTCTATGGGGCACAGGAAAATTTTTACAACACATACTTAAATATTATGGAAGTGGATACAGTGCAAGTAGCAAAGCCAGAGTAATTTTGTAAGGAGGTTAATGGATTATAAACGGACTTTACAATCACCCTGCTCCTGACATAAGATCAAGTAGTTCATATTGAACAAGCGATTAATCGTAAATATTCATCTTGATTCTGAAAGAGTCATCCTAAATAGTAAGTGAAAGTCAAAAAAGTATAAAATGTACCTGCATAGTGGGTCAGAAAGATCATAGTTTAGGTCAAGCCCAGAAGGAAAATGCATTTATCCTGTTGCGGTCAACACCAAAAACTTGAAATTCTATGAATTGTGGGACAGTAAATTAGATTTAATACCTGAAAATTCCTCCATATTCTAGATATTAATGGACCTATAAATGTTCTCTTATAAGTACGTATTAACTGATTTTAAATGCAGTATAATGCATTTCAAGGTTTAACAAAGAATTTATGCTCTTTGCATCATAAAGCATAAACATTTATATAGAAATCATAACTCAGTGACTGCTTTGCTGACTGACCATTTCAGACAAGCATTTTTTACCTGTTTCAGATATGGCCAACGCTACACAGTAATCTAGTATCCAATTTTTGAAAGAGTAACAACACTTCACCTTTTATCTCCCTAAATATAGTTAGTATTAAAGACAGCTATATATATATGCATAGCACCTGAATATACCAAGTTTGGCTTCAGACCTGAAGACACCACATATTAATAGATAAAGGGGACAAGTATAATGCCAAGAGGTAACTAGTGATGTTTCAAACTTACCAAGCATTTAATGAAATATGATTTAAGAAAGGATAAATAATAAGAGGACTTTGGCAGACAAGGAGGGTTGAAGGAAAAGCAGCATGAATGAGAAAGCGAGACCAAAGCAGTGATACATAGTTTGTCTCCCTGTCAGCTTAGTCATTGATTTAAATAGGCTTTCTCCATATTTAACTACTACGACCTTCTTCTATGGTATTGTATGGGTTATCACAAAAAAACCACAAGACACTAATTTGAGATTTTACAATTAAAAAACCTGCAGTAGAAACACGAGTTGATTACTTTGTCACTGAAGTGAGAACTTATTCTTCTCGCCATTTTCTACTTGTGCCTACAAATGGATCAAAACAATGAGCTGAGCATTTATAAGAGCCCAGCTATAGGCTGTGTTATGGCAAAGTAATATTATTTACCAAGTAGTCAGCTGTCCTTAAACACTGCCTGCAGTGCTGAATCACAACATATACTATAAGCAGATATGCCACACTGATGGACTTCCTGTAGACTATCAAGAGAAATCAAATGCTTACAACCCTTTGCTCAAGATACACTGATGTGGGACTGTTAACAAATACCACCAGAATTCCCAAACTGGAAGCTTACTAAAACCTACGTGCTTTTTGGCACAGTGAAACTCTCCACCCTGAGACTTCTTCACGCAGACCACAAAGCTCTCTTGGGGAAACTCAAGTCCTTGAGCCGGCCTCCAGAAGAAAATGTAAACCAAACCAACTAATTTCACAGTCTTTAAATAAATAGCATTTTTAGCTTTACTGGTTTCTTTTTTTCCCCTCCTTTTAGTTACTGAACAAGTGCTTTTAAGAAAAGCTCCAAACCTCACCAAAAAGCCAGTCATCAATGCACAGGTTCTCTTCATGGAAGAGGGGAGATAGAGGACTACGCTCATGTGTGTGCCAATCAATTCCCTTACGGCCATAACTAGCCCAGTAGACAGTAAAGAGTTATAAGCACCTTTGGGTTACACAAGAAAAGCTTCCTATAAACATGAAATTGCAATTAAGGAAAACAGTATCATTGAAGAAGAATTACAACTTACGAAAAATTAAAGTTTTAAGTAGTTTAGACATCCGAATTAGCAATATAAAAATATCAGAAATGCCCTAACAGTTTGCACAGTAAGACAATTACTCTTCATACTAGTTTTGGTTGGTCAGTGAAATATCAGGACAGTTTACTGGTAATATAAAAGAAGGAGAATATGCTGTTTCACTTTGCTAAACAGAAAAAGTTGACTTCATGTTATTTATACCGAGTAAAATAAATAATTAAATCAGTAAACAATACTGTCATATTTTAATAGCTATTCTTGAAAGGGGAGTGTGCCTTACCAGCCCCGCGTAGCTGTAGTTAAACCCCAGTTCACGTGAGATAGTCCAATTGGCATGGTCTTCAATCACCGTCATATCTGGAAACTTTACAGGATTGCTAAACCAATCAAATTCCAGCTCTAAACATGGAGTTTCCTATGTAAAGGGAATTTAGTATCATTCAACTGAAAAAGTAATCTAATTAGAATACAGCATCATTTGAAAACGTATTCTTGAGGAAGGTGGCATGCAAATACTTACCTTATTCGGATTTGATCCAGTAACACCAATAGGATTCAACAAATCCTCCAGCCCATGAGGTACTGCCCAAAGATTCAAAGCCATTTTCCCAGATACAAGAGTGTCTGTATAATCAAACATGTTTATATTTCCCCAAGCTAACGGACAGTGCTCCTTAAAGAGATTAAAAGAATTTTTCAGTGTTATCTAGTAATTACTGCAGAGTGAGTCAGGAGAAATAACATTTTCACCCTAGAGCAAGCTGTTACATTCCCAGATTAGCACAAAGCAGGCTGTGGAAGCTGTACCCCATTTCTCTATGAATGACTGTCCTGGCAGCAATTTTGCAGAATAGTATCAAAATACTTGCAAACACATGCTAACATCTTCCCCACATTAAAATAACTCAATATGACAAAAAGAGTTTTTGGGAGACAGACTTTTTACCAAAGCCTGTAGTAACAGAAGAAGGGACAACAGTTTTAAACTGAAAGACATTAAGTTTAGATTGGACATAAGAACTCTTTTTTTGTAAGGGTGGTCAGATAGATAGTAAACAGGTTGCCCAGGGAAGCTGTGGATGCCCCATCACTGGAAGTGTTCAAAGTCAGGTTGGGTGGGGCTTTGGAGCAACCTGGTCTAGTGGAAAGGTGTCCCTTCCAATGGCAGGGGGGCTGGACTAGATCATCTTTCAGGTCCCTGCCAACCCAAACCCTTCTATGATTCTAAGATTTGTTAGACAAATAACTATGTAGCACCTGTGACACATGCTCAAACCCAGAATGTAACGATGCTGGTAGCTAGAATCAGATTCCGCACAGATTCTTTAAGATTACCATCTTGCATCAAATGCTAAAGCAACTCAAATTTTATTTACTTTGAAAACCAGCTCTAAATTAAAAGTATAAATATTGCCCTTTTAAAGTAAATAATTAAGTAACATATGGGTTTAGACACTTGAGTTTACAGGCACTTGCACCTTAAAATGCTAACACTGATCTTTGTCTGGCAAGACAGCACAGACATAGTTTAGTGTTGAATGGATACGCTTTTTCAGTGTTTAATTTCTGACCATGAAAAATCAGTAGTCTGAATAATACACAAGAAAGAAGTCCAATTTGAATCAATTTCAAATCAAACACTGCACAAAGACTCACTGGCAGGAAAACATCTACCAAGTATCTTCCCAAACGTGACTTAAGTAGCTTACGTTCATCAATGTATTAAAGCCATGAAGTATTTTACCTCTTTAGCACCCTTCCGGCCTTTAACAGAACAGATGGAAAGGCAGAGCCGAGCAGCACGTGGAAGATCAGGAATGTACATGTCATACAACAGCCATTCATTCCACCTGTAAGATTTAAAAAGCAGAATAAAACCAGGTTAAAGGAGAGCATGGACACAACTGCACTCAATCAACAGTTATACTCAAAAGCACTTTCTATATTCCTACCTAAACCATACCATGTGCATAAAGTATACACTTTCCTACTGAAGAAGGGTCCTTCCACATGTATTTCACCGCATCTGCTCCTTTGGGGAATGGAAACTTCCCCAAACAACCTTCTAGCACCAACACTGTTTATCAAGTCACAGTAGGTTCTATTCCTGCCAACTAAGTAATAAGTTCATTTGCTTTCGCTCTTGCAAACCTACTGACTGCAACTGTCAGCATAGGTACAAGCCAAAGATAACGGATTTGCTTATGTGCTACGCTGATGTAAGGTTTAGCTTGTGAAGTATTTTTTCACTTCAGGGCAACAAAGCAAGCAGGGAAAAATGTGGCACAGTTTTCACAACTCAACTAAATTTTAACTGCCGGAATATAGAAGAAGATAATTACAAGATGGGAATATAACTCAGAAACACAACACATAAATCCAAAGCAATATTCCCAACTCTAGAATTATTCTATTTACCATAGTATTAAGAGCATAGATTAGTTCTACAGGAATATACATTTTGTTTTCATGAACTTAGAGAAGTAGACTTTGTCTTTCTCTGCTGGTAGAGCTGTGCTTCTGAAGAGGAACTCCTGAATAGTTTCTTTTCCCAAGCAGATTGGCATGCCATTCTCAGTTGGAAGAGGCAGCAGCTTCTAAGGGCAGCATTAGCTTTTTCAATTTGTCTGTGGCTACTAAAAGCAGAGTTTTACGAAGAAGTAACTGTCCAAGCCCCCCTCAAAGGATGAGGAAATTGGCAGATAAATTTTAATTCCCTTTCCTTAGGTGTTCATCTCTCATAATACAGGTCTGTGTGATTATATCCATGTTTTCAAGCCATACCCTTCACCACCTTCCCAAGATTTTCTCTCTGAACAAGTTAAACTATCAGTCCAAGCGCAGCTATATTTGGGGCAACTCAGAGAGGCAGGCTGGTTTTCATCAGCTATGTATATTATTAGGCCCTCTAATTATAAAACCTGATCATATTAATAGAAAACATACAGACAAGAATAGAAGTTTCAAAACGTACTTAAAAGACATGAGGTCAGACAGAAAATGCAAGTTAAGCATTACTTCTGAACACACGCTTTGCTCCCAACCCTAGCAGATGCTGAAATTTCACACCTCTTCATTAGTCAGTTACAGGAACCTCTTTTAGATGCTTATTCCAATTATGTTTATATATGCTCATATAAAACTCCTTTTTGCACTTTGAAGTTGATGTGATGCATTTTTCCAGATAATATTGATGGTAGGTCAAATCTCCTAAAAATAATCACCCCAGATCTGGCAGTCACTTCCATGTTAGCAAACGATACCCATCTCTCCACACTCAGTGGTTCTGCTTTAGAGCACACTATGCAGCCTCACAGAAAAATTTGCAGGCTACACGACATCACATTGACTCATGCTGAAAGTGAAATCTGAACCTGGAACTGGAACGCCTGCTATTAATCCACAGTCAAAAACGGAGTTCACCCAGAGCTGTGCTGATTTCAGAGTATTAATGAGTAATTATTTTGGAATTTCAGAAGCAACTGTACGTGTACACAAAGATCTGTTCAGTAAAAAGAACTATACTATTGTATAAGAAAATACTTCTGTTTGAATTAAATTAATTCTATTTATAAATATACGGATATGTAAAAATAGTTTTAAAAACTTAAGGCAAGGAATTCCCAGCAAGGAGCTCTACCTGAAAAACAGCTAAGCTGAGCCTTTACTCCTTCAGCGCTATCATTTATGATGCCCTGGAAGTTAGGTTCTCTATAGTCATTCAAGTATTTAGCTTACCTGGGATTAGAACAAGGTACCCTTTGAGTATTCACATTGTCACACAAAGGTTCCCCTCCATGGTAGATACCTGTTCTAACATAGATCTGAACACAACGTTGATATTAGCACTGTCTTTGACATGTTACTACAATTTTTTTCACTTCTATCAACATACATTATGATTACAACATATTATCCTTTCATTTTCATCAAGTAAAAAACAAAACTGAAAACCAAACAGCCCCACCATTCCCAAACCCAAATTCATTGATGTCTGTAAGGCGTGAAGCACAGTGTATACCTTTTTCCTCATTAATTGTGAAACTAGTTCTTAAAAAATACAGTAATAAACTTGGAATGAACTAAAACCACCCTGGAGTTTATTCTCAGTTCCTCTTGTGCCAAGGTATAGTGAAAGAAAAGATCGAACAAATTCTGAGAAAGTTGGTAGAGCCAGGCTTGTCATAGGTCTTCAATGGGATTGAAGCCTACGTGCTTTTTCTCCTTGATCTCCCCATGCCTCCCTTTTCAAAAACGAAAGGCAGGAGCACACTATCCTGCATACTCTCATCAAAAATATTGTCATTTACTGTAATACATTCTTATAATTACTTAGAATATAGATAACACCATGGTTTTTGTTTTTCTGTCCATTACGAACTTTGCTGAAGTGAACTATGCAAACCAAGTCCTCCTGCTTGTATCAGGCAGAATATTTAGCTATATCCCACAGGTCACACTTAAGTAGTATACGTAAGTTTTCAGATGCTAAAACACAGCTGTATTTTTTAGAATTCAGTACTTAAATTTATGTAACAGACTGGTCTAATTTTCTAACGTGTTAAATAACATTCCCCCCCCCCCCCCCCCCCCCAACGTAAACACAGAACAGAAAACCTGGGAGGGAAACCGTGAGTTGCTGAAAACCACAGGTGATGCCACACAGTATTTGGCTTACCTTGTCTATGTCTCTAATGTTCACATTTACATAGGTTGCACAGAGGATTCTTATTCTGAGAGCACTATTGATAGTCCAGAGGGATTTGGCTGTAGCTTCTCCATTCATGTAGGGTGTAGCTGTAGAGATACGCCTGGAGTAAGACGGCATTGTAAAGGTGTCCAGTGGCAACTGGGTATACAGGCTTTCCTTAGCCATCAGCATCAGATTGGGCATGCGACCAAGCATTATACAGCTTCTTATATACTGCAAAAAAACAAAATTACAATTCACTATCTTTTCAAAGGTTACACTCTTGGTAATCTAGATAAACTCAGGACAACATAAAAGTGTATTTAAAGAGTTTATCACTGTCCCTGTACATAGACCCTTTGCAGTGTTTATAGTTACAACACCCAACAGTTTAAATACGTTGTGGGGTAGGATCGCACAGTAGTGCTTCATACAGATTTTGAGATATGGATAGCATCTACAGCAATGGAAGCTTGAACCGAAGATAAAGAACAGAGCTGACAAAATGACAAGCAGGGTTTCTCATAGCACTCCTTAGCTCTGGCTGAGTGCAGCACAAAGGAGACTGCTTCCTGATTGCAGCTGTTCCTGGAAGCAGTTGAGCTGTTTTTGCGTAGCAAGCTGCTTTACTAGCCTGCTGTGCAGACCTAGCACAGGTTGACTGATACTCCTAGTCACAGAGACAGCACAAAGCAAATGGCAGACACTCATTTTTTGCAGACACTATTTTTTGGTTCAGTTATACTACTACCTTCCACTCAGCACCCATCCTGACAGACTTAGGTGTGAGGCTGTACTGTGTCCAGTCAGGATGAATGACGAGAACATTTAGGCTGGGAACAGTACCACAAAACACAATGCGTTAAAACAGGTCCAGCCTTTGAGAGTAATTAGCAAGCTCTTTTGTGGCACAGTAAAGGCATACCAGATACTTTCTGAAGAAACCACACTAGATCAAATAGGTCTAGCGTTTGATCTCAAGATGACTGTGCAAAATTATTCATGTATGCCTACACTTGTTCCCCAGCTCCCATAGAACAGAGCTGCTTTTCCCATTATTCAGGATCCCCCCCTCCCCCCTTATCTCTCCCATTGCTCTGGAGAGCAGATCGTCAACCATTTTAGATGAAGGAATGGAAGCAGTTTATTACAACAATACATTCCTCAAAGAGGAAGCAGCAGCAGCCTGTCAGGAAATCTACAGGGTAACATTTGTTGTTTGCTCCAGAGAGGGCTGCTCAGCTGCTCTTCTGTCAGCAGTTCTGTCTCACACTCACAGCACTAACAAAACTCAGGCAATGAAGGACAGCCAGCCACAAGGAAGACAATGATTTGTGGAGTGCTGCAAGTTTTTCTCCTTTAAACAAAAAAATTTAAAGACAAGTAACAGGAAAACAAATAAATTATTTAGATTTTTTTCCAGCCCTAAAGGGGGAAGGGACAAGATTCATAGTAGCAATGGTTGTCTCAGTTTAGCATGGGATCCAATTTCCTTTTGTATTACATCAGCCCCATTCAAGCCTAACTCATTTCTTCCCATCAGAAATCTAGGATATTTCTCGAAGTACCTGCCACTTATTAGAGGTAAAGTACTTCATTCAAAGAATAAAAACTACACTAGTGATATAAATTCTAGTTTAAATTACGTTTTCTTCCCACCTCTCTTCTGAAGCACACACAGCAACAAATATGCACACTACATGCATGCATTAGCCAATTAGTTTAAAGACGCATACACTTTTACTGCCTATGTTTTAGATTAACAAAGCAGCAAGCCAGTCATGAAATTGATCACTTTTCTCCCTCACAAGTCTGGATTATTTTAATAATCCATTGTTACTCACCTTATACTGGCTCAGTGGGTATTTTTCTAGCAAGTATTCATCACAGCCACACACTTTCAAAATGTATTTGCCCTGGTACTCCAAGACGCAAAGTTTCAGTTGTTCAGATGACAACAACATGCTTCGTGTTTTCTTCCTAATTGCTTCAGCAATAACTTGCTCAGGCACATAGTCATGATTGATTTTTAAGGTGTATTTCTGCTTATCATTGTTTGGTGAGACTATTACCCATATCACCACTATAATTTGCCCTAGAATAAATGTAAAATTATGTTAGGCCTATCATTTTCAATAGGGTTCAAAACAAAAAAAGCCACCCAAACCAAACAACTCTCATCCCTCCCCAAAACAGAGAATTGCTTGCAGTATGAAATGTCAACAAGATTCATGAACCCTCTGTCAGCATGGGCTACAAGGAACTACATGCACTCAGTTTATTTTTGACTCTACTGTAAATTCAAACTTTTACCCCTTGCGGTTAATATTTTTTAATTCACTGAATACTACTGTTAAGCCTTCAAGAAAACAGCAGTAACTATTTAATGTTTGAGGACTGCTAGATAACTCAGTTATTCAGCATCATTTAATTCCAGACTTCTGAATATCATAGAAAAGAAAAATGCAAAACCAACACGCTTGTTTCCAACAAGCCCATTAAAACACACAACCTATGTTTACTAAAGTTGTATTTCAAGATTTAGACTAGCAAAAACCTGTAATTTTAGAGGATATTGTCTTCCTTTTGAATCTACACTCTATCAAGAAAGTTGCTCTGAATAACTTAAGGTGTAAGATACTGCTAGAGTGTACTAAAAACAGTGATTTACCTGTCACCAGCTGTACTCTGATTTCAATCACTAAAACCCCACTATGTTTCTACCGTAAATATTTATCTTACCTTTATCTAGCTTATTGTATATGTGTTTGGGTAGTTCAGGTGAAGACTCAACATTTGGAGGACAGACATATAACGCTCTACTATGTGGTGCATTAGCATCTCGAAGATCCACTGCTTCTTTACAAACATTGAGAATATTTCTTCTGAAGTCTTGTACTTCTGGATCCTTAACCATGTCAAATTCACAGACAGGCATGCCAATTGCAAAACCTACATACAGTATTGAAGAAGCATGAGGAAATAATCGCAACTGATAATTAAAGCTGAAGACTCCTATCAGTGACAGATAAAGCATACTTTAAGGAAAACACACCCTGAAATATTTGCTTTAAGCACTGGATTCTACTTATATACATAATTGTATTGTATCATTCAAGAACACAACAGTTTAAAGTTAAGTGCACTCAGCACTCACAAAAATTTAGATAACATGTACATTCACTGAAGATCCTAGAAGCCTTATATCACCATTCTCACGGCTAGCACTCCTCCAAGGAAAAGGACTAGTAAAAATTCTTTTCATGTCGGCACAAAGTTTCTGAAATGGACCGTAAAAGCTGCGATGCCCAGGTTTTTTCTAGAACCCCAGCAGGATTATTGGTAGCTATTAGGACCATAACCGACTTTGCTTACAACTGAATGACAGCTATTAGGTTTATTTTATATGAACTACACTATTTAAAAATGTAGCCAGTACTCCAAGAGATACTGAACTTTAGTTCTTTGGCATACGTTCATGTATTAAGTTTCTCAAAGGTCCTCAGTCTCAGATTGGAATTCCACTTACTTTGATGAGATTACTTGCATAAATAATTATTTATGCACGAATGTTCAAATGGAACCTTTCAGTTGCCCTCTGTTGCATGCTTAGCTAACTACTGTTCTCCCCAAGTCCTGAACAGGTTAAGCTTTACAAAATAGAAGTAGTTTACTTATGCATTTGTAACAAATAATTTAACAATTAGGAGTACCCCAGAACAAGTATTTCCAGTTGAGATGTCTCTACCACTGCAATACACATCTATCAGCAACAAAATGGGAGTAGATTATGTTTGTACTACTCGAATTTAGATAGTTAACCTAGATGCTGAAACACATGCTAGTCTCCCTGTACTTTCTCAATGGATAACGGAAAAACTGTTAGCTACTCCAGAGATGATACAGAACATTACAATTTGTCTCCCCTCTGCCTCTCCAGGCCTCAGGTGTTCAGGGGGGTGCCACTTCATGTCTGAAATTTTACTTTCTAAGCAAGACAGAGCAGTATTAAAATGTGTGCTACTGCAAACGTCATCCGAGTATAGTCCAGTATTCACAATTACGTAAACTTAAAAAGTTTTAAGTTAACTTACAAATTAAGATTGATTTAACAACATGCAAACCTGCTAATAAAAGACAAGCAAAAAAAAATCCTCTAACTCACATACAACTACAAATATGTACAAAGGAAAAATTTTACATGCGAACGAAGCAGAACAGCAAAAAATGTTTAATTCACAGTTCACGAGTATCAGCTTTACTACTAGCAGCACCTGCACCTTTGGACATTTCATGCAACAACTGACAGTTAAGAAATGCAAACTTTGACAGATACAGGAGACAAATGCAACCCACTTCAATTCTTTGTTTTGCATTTTGAAGAACAGCCCGTTAAATGGCTTAGCTATTTTAAATAAAGATAATCTCACCTATTTCTCTATTAAGTATCTTTTCTTCTCTGTTACCTACTGGTTCAATGACTTTTAGAAAAGGCTGAAATAGTCGCAGGTCACAAAGTCTCCGTGTTTCATCAAAAAATTCTTCTCTTTCTGCTTCTTGTGTAACACTTACAAAAATGTAAGAAGATTCATCTTGAAGGAGCTGATAGAGGGGATATTTTCTTGCTTCTTTAAAGAGTTCATGTTTAATAGTTAGTAAGGTGGCCTCACGGAGGCATTCTAGAGTCACTATCATTCCATTTGGGAGAAGACACTCAACAAGGATCCTCGGTGGCATCAAGTGGATGCCCCATAGTTCACCAGATGATGGTCGTGGAGGCATTTTTAAGTCTTTAGATAACTTTGTACTGGAAGTTTTTCAAGCAGTAATTCGTCTGAGTAAACCTAAGTAAAAATCAAATTTAAATATTAAAACTTTAAAATATGAACACCACAAGAAACTTCAGATAGAATTGTTCAAACACCGCTTACTGTAGATGAGTATTTATGGATAAATTTTACACTCAAAGAAAATTACAAGTTCCTTAGACTTCAGCTTTATCAAGTATGTGATATAAATGTCTACTCAAAAGTTCATAGCAGAATCACACTAGTTTGGGGGAAAAAATGTGAATACTCATATGGTCTTAAAAATAGAGGATTAATTTTTTACTTCAGTTCACAGTTTACGACTAGAACACTTAAATAGTGTGAGGATAAAAAATTCTAATAAAATTATCACTACAACAATTTTTAAGCAAA
Source organism: Falco biarmicus (assembly GCF_023638135.1). Classification (NCBI taxonomy): domain Eukaryota; kingdom Metazoa; phylum Chordata; class Aves; order Falconiformes; family Falconidae; genus Falco; species Falco biarmicus. The sequence continues at coordinate 8,904,473 of NC_079300.1, read as the reverse complement.
TCTCAAACCCAGTTCTTCACGTTTAATTTGGAAAGCAAAACTTGTATTATTATTTGGCTGAGATATAAACCATCAACTCAACTCAGTTCACTCAAACCACTGCTTCAGGTGTTTTTGAACTTTCTCATCCCAAACCTCTGAAGTATTCAAACCTCGCTAACATAACAGCTAAGTATTTATTAAAACTTTCTCAGACTCAGTCCTTCTCTGCCCAAAGTAATTCTATTTTTTTTTTAATCCTTGTCACCTTCTTCGCATCTCTTCCACCTTTACCATACCTTTTTTTTTTTTTCAACATAGAGCGGAAACAACTGTATTTGCACACAACATTGAAAGTTCAAACTGAGCACACATCTACAGAGTGACATAACCTTTTCTATTTCCTAGTAAGTTGCTTTTCTGACTGTCACTGGGCAGCAAGACATTCTTACAGAACTACACAGCACAGACCTAAGCTCTCATTGCAGAATAGGAAGTTACCAGAAACGCCATTATACATCATGCAAATCACTAACAGTGCATTACTTACACTTAGCTCAATTTCATTAACTTCAGCATGTATCTTATAAGAAAGGGCAGTATCAACAGACATCTAAACAGCAGTCTATTGTCCATCATGCCTCCACCATCAATTACGTATCCCAAAAGCACAGGGCTAGGATAACTACCAAGCTACTATTCTAAAGCCATTCTTAGTCACCTTTCAAGTCAAGAACCTCTTAAGACTGCCCCAATTAGTTTCTTTTTGTAACAGAAAGAACCAACAGCTTCACATCTCTCCTGTTTTTATCAGTTTTCTGAAAGCTTTCACTGTAGAAAAGCAATGAATACTGCTTGCCCATTGCTCAGCAAATCTAAAAAAATATAAGTAATATGTAAAAATACATACAAAATTATAAATATTAAAAATTGCATAGCTTTTAAAAATAAAATCATTATCCTTGTTTCTGCACTTTTATGCCTTGGAACTTACTTTTTCTTCCAAGTACATTCAGTACCTGCTTTTGCCATGCTTCAGTTCTTAAAAAGCATTAGAATGAAAAAGTTGTTTTCCCAAATCCACCTCTTCCTAAGCAACTCTGAGTAGCAACAGGGTTGTCTTTTTTAAATCCCTCCTTTGTAGTTGTAGTTTGTGCTTTTAAAAATATCAACAGAAGTACTAAGGTGCCACTGCAGGTTTAGAAAAATGCTTTTTCACTAATACCTCATGCATATTTACAAGGGGCTTTGCAACGGACTTTTTTTAAAAGAGAGCTTGAAAAAGCTATTTTATTTTTCTCATTGTTGTAACACTCTCAGTAAGCGGATGCTGAGATGGAAAGTTCTGAACACACACTGTATTTAAAAGAGCCAAACTTGGAAAGCTTACCAATTACAAAACATTTCAAGTGAACCCAAATAACACCATTTAGAGTAACTTGGAGAATTCCGAATTACCAAAAACTATCCCCTGTTTATAGATAAAGAGAAATATACAGAAGGTTAAATAGCACCTTTTTGATCAGGCAAAAACATGAATAAGAGATTCCCTTCTCCATACTGCTGAATCACATGCCTATTTTTTAATTATAAGCATAGGCAGAAACACATCACTATTAAGGCACACACCAGCATAAAAACCCCCGAGAACATGCAGTCATAAGAACTTTTCTGTCCACACAATCAATGATAATATAGACGGACCACAATTAAGTATTCACAACACAGACCAAGTTTATACCAGTAGTCTTTTAAGTACCACAACCCTGTTGAGGTTCCTCTGAACTGATGGTGGTAAAAGCTCCTCTCCTCCCTGCCCAAGGCACATCTCATTCTCCATCACACCAGCAATAGTTCTCCCTGAGCCAGCTCATGACAGGGCCAGATGGATTAAGGTGGCAAGAGAACTACTCTTCCTTTCCTGGGCTAGCTTCTGCTGGTTTAGGTGCCTTATTGAGACCACCACAGAGTCAGACAAATGCCAGGGTCTACGCAGGGGAGTGAGCATGACTGCAGCAGTGCTGGGCTAGCTCAGCTTTAAGAATGGTGGTTTGTTCCACTGTAAGTTTTTCCACCCTCCTTACCAAGGATGGCTAACAAAGAAACAAAGGCAGGGCTGGGGGACATGCATACATATTAAATCCTTTTAGATAATATCTTGTCAAAATAAACCTTGGCTTTCTAAAAACTTCAAGTGTTAAATGACAACTCAGTACCATTTCTTTAAAGATTTTCAAAGAGTCCAAAAGAGACACCCCAAAATCTACACTTTTTAGAGCAACTGCACCAAAACAGCAGCTTTTGTTTTAAACTGGGATAAAGACATACTGAAATGGTGTATATAGTCATTTTGTGAGCACGTTCATTCTACTTGCACATGTAAGCACGCCTCCAGGGTTTGGATTTGGAAAGCAAAAATGTAAACAGAAACAGTTTTGAAGTATAGTTGGCAGCTTGTGTTTCTGTGTACACTTTCAAATCTGGAAGGCTGCCTGGAATAAATAGAATCAATTATGTTCTTCGACAGTGAAAGGACTATAATTAAGAGAATTCTAGAGAAATGTTATTTAACTCCAACTAAAGGTACACACAAACACTTCAAGTGAACACTACATCATTCTTGCAATTCCTGACCTTACAAGAACACCTTGAAGTTTTATCCCTGTTGCAGATAGCTGAACTTGTGCAAAGCATCTGACTCTGTCCCACACTGTCAGCATACCTGTCTCGAAACTGGAGACATTGATTTAAAGGATGGACCACTCTATGGTAACGAATTGGCTGAATGGTCGCATTCGAACAGTCGCGGTCAACAGTGCCCAATGGAGATCAGTGATGAGCGGCGTTCCTCCATTGTCAGTACTGGGACTGGTGCTGTTCAACACCTTTGTCAGTGACAGAGCGGGATTGAGCACACCCTCAGCAACTTTGCCGATGACACCAAGCTGAGTGGTGTGGTCAACACACTGGAAGGAATGCCATCCAGAGGGACCTTAACAGGATTGAGAGGTGCACCCACGCAAACTTCTTGAAGTTCAACAAGGACAAGGTCCTGCACCTGGCTTGGGGCAATCCCAAGTACAAATCCAGGCTCAACAGAGAACGGATTGAGAGCAGCTTTGACGATGACTTTGGGGTGCTGGCCAATGACCCAGCTCAACATGACCCAGCAATGTGCATCTGCAGCCCAGAAAGCCAACCAAATCTGGGCTGCATCAAAAGAAGCGTGGCCAGCAGGTCAAGGGAGGTGATTCTCCCCCTCCACTCTGCTCTTGTGAGACCCACCTGGAGCACTGCATTCAGCTCTGGGGCCCGCAACATAACAAGGACATGGACCTGTTGGAGCGAGCCCAGAGGAGGCCACAAAGATGATCGGGGGCTGGAGCACCTCTCCTGGGAAGACAGGCTGAGAGTTGGGGTTGTTCAGCCTGGAGAAGGGAAGGCCCCGGGGACACCTTAGAGCATCAGCCTTCCAGTCCTAAAGGGGGCCTACAAGAAAGCTGGAGGGGGGCTTTTTACACAGGCACATAGCAATAGGACAAGGGGCAATGGCTTTACACTGAAAAAGGGGTAGATTTAGACTAGATGCAAGGAAGAAATTCACCACTGTGAGGGTGGTGAGACACAAACAGGTCCCTTCCAACCCAAACCAGTCTATGACTCTACAGCACCACAGATGGTCAGAAAGGCCAAACGTAAAGACACTCACTGATCAAATCACATTCTTTTCAACTCGTTACAGCCTTCCTGATCCTTTCAGCACATTCTCCTTCACTAACTTTGCTAAGCACCCAACCTAGAAGCTATTATTTTTGAAGGGAATTTCAAAACCTGACATACACATAGAGAAAGAAGGAAGTTAAACAACATACCTCCGAAAATACTGATTCCTACTGGCTTCCAGATACACTTATATTCACACTATCATCTATTTTCTCACAGGACAGCAATCAGCTACAGTCTCATATAGCTGACAGTCCTTTAGAGTAACTGAGACTGCAAGTTTAGAAAATTTGGTTTTGGTAAACTATGACAGTTTTATCTCACAGCACTGAATTGTGCAGAACTACAGCAGCATCGTTAACTCAATTTCATTCTATTGAATATTTTATTACAAGTTACAGCCTACAGCCATTTTTCTAATGGCTGCTTCATGGCCTACAACTGTTAATTGTGTAAAGATTTATATGAGACCATCATGAAGTTTTCTGCTACTCCTTCTGAAAAGAATTTCTTCCCCTCAAGGAAAGGAGCTCAATGAGGAAGAAATTCAGTAAGAATTGTACTGCAGGAGAGTTAATATTGGTTCCTAACATTAGTACCCAAAGCAGTACTTTCTGAGTTCATAACTTAAGCAAACTAAGCTTGGGACAAATTAACTTGAGTCAGAAACCCACATATTTTTTCCCCTAAAGACATCTCAGGCTACTGCAGCTGTTTTCACCGCACTTGTACACATAAAAGCCCTGTGCATCTATAGCTCAGCAGGACACACTGGCAGTATTTTTTCTGCTGTGTTTTTCGTACATTAACAATTTGCCAGAAGAAACTGGAACAGGAGCGTCACTGATCTAAGTTTTAGGTGTGTTGCTAAAAGGAAGCAGTGTTACCCTCCAGCACAGAGGGAATCTACATTTCAAAAAAACAAACGAACAAAAAGCAACCTTTCAAGAGCTCCTCTATCAGAAGGTGTGAACACTTCCCAGCTAAAGGAACATTCATTTTTACAGATTATCTGTTTACAGTTTAGATGAAGTGAATTGATTTTCACTGTCTGGAGATTACTCACACACACTCTACCAACTCCACATATGTATCAGGATTTGGCAATAAGATATGTACATTAAAAAACACAGTTAACTGATAAGGCTTTTTTCCCCTGTTGTGTAAATTACATGTAGGCATGTTCTCCAAGGAGAGAAGCTCCATCTAACACTAACACTTATGTCTTATAAAGCAGGTGAAGACCCACTGTGCAAGTCTGTGGGCCAGTCTAGGAGGGGAAAAAAAGGAAGGTGGTTTTGTTCACTTAAGGAGACTTACTGTTATTGTGTCTGTCATCAGCATAAGCACCTACAGTTACTCTTCAGGCTCTGCAAGAAGGAAATTCCATCTGTGATGTACCAACTAACAAGGAACCTAGCAAGCACAGGAGGAAGCACGAAGGAAAAGTATACTCTGCTGTAATACTGTATTACATGTATAAAGTATGGCATCTTACGCAAAGAGGTACACATTCTAGCAACACAGAGAGAACCGAATAATTTTGCATTGCTATAAACATCAGCTAGTGTTTCAAAATAAACTCAAAAGGATAGACTAAACACTCAATACAATTTCATCAGTCCACACTTGAAACAGCCAATCAATTAACTACTACATTTCAATTGAAGTCCATTAGTTTTTCCAGTCACAAGACAAATCCCATTACCTTGCTTTCATAGACAGGATGCAGCAGTCTTTTGCAATAATTTTCAGTATCTTTGGTATCAAAGAGCTGCTTATTATGATTTGTATCTAGATTTGATTTCTTTTCCAGGTAGATACTCCCTCTAGACTCTTAGCACTGTCACAGAAGTTTTCTACTCATTAAATAATTCAACTATGTTTATAGATTCTCATTTACTGCACACTCCTGTGTAATTTAAATTATTTTCTTGATTGTCTAGCAAACTGACATAAATATCAACTACAGGTATGTCCCCAAATAAGTTTTAAATTTCTGTGGAAACCTCAAAACAAAAAGGGGCAGGGATAAAAACATTCCTGGGATAAGAGTAACACTTTTCAGAATGCAAAACATCTCAAACTTCCTGAAGATCACAGGTTTTATTCTCATCTCTCACCATGAAGACGACCAGGCACAGTTGTCTGTGTAACTTTGCTGTTGTCCAAATCTGCTGCGCAGTGATGGTAAGACTGTCCCAGACTAGATATTTTCAGTACTGTCCCTTTTTTTTCTTCCTGTTTGCCAAGCTGGCTTTTTTCCAAAATCCGGGAAGACTAGTACAAAGATGTCCGTAATTGTCCTCAATGAAAACATTATTACTCACAGATTTAAACAGTAGAAATATTGCTTTCTTTAGAATAGAAAGCAGGAGACTGCAGTATTGCAGTTATGTTGTCCTATTCCTTACATCTTACTTTCATCATCGTTTCACAGAAAAGGGACAGATACACAGAATTGCTTATCTGATCACAAACAGCAGCTCCAGGGAAACATACAAAAAGAATTTAACACTGTTGAAAACACATCTTCTTAGCATTTATTTTCCTTATGAAACAGGCAAGTATTTTCAAACACTACCAATTTATTTGTAGTTACCTACACCACCACCACCGGCAAAGAAACTACTTAGTAGCTTTGCCTTTTTTCTTGACAGAGCTAAGAAGAATTAACATCATTGGTAGCATCTGTAGAATTACGGTACAGCAGAAATACAAGATCATTCTTTCCTATGAATGTAAAATCTCACTGAAAATTAGCGAAACCAAGTTCCAGTTTAGCTAGATATGAGAACATGTGTTGATTATATTTCAACAAAGTTTTCTTTAAAAGTTACCTTACACACAGATATATATTTTTGTTTCAGAACATAATATTCTTGGATTCTAGTTGTAGTGACTTTCAGATACCATAAACCAAATTAATAGTGGGGTCATCCTGAAAAAAACCCAAATAACTCACTACAAAGTATTGGCTAAGAGGTGTATATATATATACACACACACGTTATTTGTTACTGGAAAAAATATAGATCAGACAGCTGAAACAAAAACATGATTAACAATTTAAAAAGACTTGCTATTGCTGGAGTCTTTTTTTCCTTCAAGAAAATCAGAAGACCTTTGTAAATTCTTACATTCAAATCTCCTTGCTTGCCCTCCCCCATGCATGCAGGCATATTGTTTATAGCTTCACTCACTATCTGGGAACCATGAAAACAGGATCACGAGAAAGAGACATTTGCAAGTTGCTGGTGACCTCTACAACTCCCACTACAATTGTGCTTTTTCCCTAGGGATCCCATGACATACCGAGAGCAGAACGTCTGTCCCAGAACATTTTATTCTAGTCAAAGACAGATTTTTTTTTTCTCTTTTTTAAACAAAGGAAAGCCTAGAATTAAATCTTCCTTTTTAGTCTGAAATCATTCAGCAATTCCATTTCTAGCTTCACCTCAAAGGAAAAGATTTTGTTACTTACAGAAGACTACTAGTCATAAGAAACAACAAAGAATTAGAGAAGCAATGCATTTTCTCTTTAAACTTCATGCATCTGCTTACTCATTATTTCAACAGCTTGCTTGACTTGCCATGTAGCAGGATAAGAATCACTCTCCCATCTGGCTCTGTTCTGGCTGGAGCTGCTCCTCCTCAGCTAGGTGCGTACTCTGAAGCTCAGTGAGCAGCACTCAAACCCTTTCAAGCTCTTTAAATCAAACGCCTTGAAGTTCAGCCATGAGTCAGAGGAACATGCCATTTTGCACCAACAGAAATAAGGTTTTCCTCTGATTAAATGTTTTTAATACTGTTACATGGGTGATAAACATTTTTTTATGTTAAGAGCAGAAAGAGGATGAAGTAAAATCACACCACAAACCATATTCTGCTCCTTGCTACAAATAGTAAGGGGTTCAGTGACAGCTTTTGTATGCAGAAATATTCTGCTTTTGGAAATTACTGCATGACAGTGTAAACAAAAGATTACTCTGGAATGTCATTCATGAAACTTGATTAGATAGGTAACAAATGCTAACTATATATAGAAAAAATAAAAGCTCCACCTTTAATAACGCTGTTTTCTTTCCGTGTTTTTTCCCATCCTCCCTTCTTCCTGGGATATTTGGATCCCAGACATAAACAGGATGTTTAAAAACAGGAAGCACTGGCACAGACAAGGAGCCAAAGCAGAGTAAATGCAGGTGGTCTATGCTCTGATCTAGCCTGAATCTTCACTTAATCTAAGCAGCTGTGTAGCAGAGCCTTAACTCAGATACTGGGCTTTTCCTGGTGCCCATCTCCCCCAGGCATGTCACCTTGGCTCTCTGCTGCAGCAAGATGAACCTCCAGTTGTACTGAAAAAGAGGAAAGATTTCCTCTCGCGTTGTCCATACCTAGAAAGGCTACAGCAGAATGGCAACAGAACACCAGAGGTACTGCAGTCCTCATGCTGCTACGCTTGCCTCTACCACAAGCAAGTATCAAGAGGGTTCAGTCTACAACGTTCACATGACCAGCTCCTCTGGATGGAAGGCACAGAGAGAAGTGTAAGAAAAAAATTCATGGAGCATGTACCCACTACTGGTTTTTATATCAACTTTCACTCAAAAGATCCACCCTGTGCGCCCCTCCTTTAGTAAGAAGTAGCTGAGAAAGACATGATACTCAGACCGACTTACAGCATATTGTGTACTTCCTACGTAACGTTTCTTAGGATGGAGTCTGACAAACTTTCAAATTGAGATAAAGGGTTTCCTCTGTACTAAATTACTCCGGTTCCCTGAAAGCAACTGATGCATAAAAAAATTTTGGGAGTGGCAGTGAACAGCAGTATTTTTGCAACTTTGCAGATTTTTAATATTAAGCATGGAACAGTGAACTGGAAGACAGATGTTTCTGTTCTATAATCCAAACATAAATTAGCTTGCGATTTATTCTATCTTAACTGACTTCTGTAGCCCAGACAGTATTTAGAGAAGTACGGGTTTAGTCTGCACGACCTTACTGAATTCCGTTAGCAAAAGTCATCATCTTTTATTTTCTGGCATATTGAGGATGGGATGCAACTTTACTTTTGATAGAGCATTTGTAAGGAACCACATGCCTCAGCAAAAGCCATGGAAGGTTGGGGTTTTTTTTTCTTTGTTTAAGCTCCCAAACTAAAAGATCAAAACAATACATTCTCCATTGAGGTATTTAACTCCCTTTTAAAAACCATTTGTTGAGAGAAGGAAGTTTGTGGCAGAGTTAACACAAAGGCACAGCCACCATAACGAAAAGTTTTAATTCTGCAGCTAAATACTCCTGCCCTTTATACAGCTGAAATTAACAGTTCTTAACAAATAGTCTTCTACAAAGACATGTGGAATAAGATAGGCAAACAAGTCCAGTTCCTTCCAAATCTTGCCTTGCATAAGTTGCCTGCTTCTACATGAGTTATAATCACAACAGGAAAATACCATGGCTTTTCCAGAGTCAGTCAGAAATAATGAAGTACTACCCCTACTAAACTTGTTTGTGATACAGAGTCAATGGCAATTAACTAAATATTTATTTAGCAGTAAATGATAACCCTGCTCAAAGGTAAGCGTCAACAGTTTTCCATAAAATATTATCAACAGACCTTTATTTACCCCAGCAGCATACCAACTGTCCTGCCTACCCCACACAACCACCTGTGTGAGTGGCACACTATTCAGCCACAACACATTTAGCACTACTACATGCTCCCATCAGGCTTCATTCTCTTGAAGGTCACAGATCACTTAGATGCATTGCACCTAAGCACATCAGAAAACCAGATCTTCTATGTGAAGCAATACTGTCGACCAAATTCCTGATTTGGTAAGCATATTTCACTGCTTTATGTAAGTTACAACAGAAACATTTCTCTGAAGCCTTCAAGAGCATAGGTTGATTCTCGTTCTAGCTGTTGACTCTGGTTGAATGAGACTTTTCTCTGCATATACAGGCTGGATGCCAAAACAGCAATGATGACTCAAGACACTAACATATTTACGTTTCTGTTCAAGAAGTACAAACAAACATGATTCACTGTGACTATGTATGTCATTAGGTCCTGCATGCTTCAGCCTGAAGTATAAAAACAGTTACGGTAAACTGTGATAAATGGTTCTTCAGCATGTTTAATCAAATGTTTATCATTTCTGTACGTATCTGTTAGAAGCATCTGCTTTGCAAACTCAATGTTGTGCAAACACGAAAGCATGATTTCAAGTGTGGGGCTACTGAGACATTAAGCTTGTTATTAGTGCATCTCTCTCCTATACTTCAAGCTGTTACCCAAATTGTTTCTCTAACAAGGTCAGTGTACCAGGAATTTGCTTTTACAACATCTGAAATAAATGGCTAATATTTGCCTAAATAGATAACGTTTGCAATTAACATGAACTTTCCACAGAATAAAGTGACATAAGTTCGTAAGCATTTAAACAGTGAATACCAGTAACATTTCCACAATAGTTTAAAGATTTCTCAAATTCCCAGCTTGGAAAGTCACTTCCATATTCCAATTAAACACTCTGAAACTAAGGCACATGCCTACTACTACAATCAGAGCTCTGTAAGAGGGATGTTAGAAGGAAAGACCTTTATTTAAAAAAAGCCAAGAAGATACTGGCAGCAGTCAGTCACTGCTATTAAGAGAGCTTTACACATCCACACAAACATGGAAGTATTTTTAATACATGTTTCTTTGGAAACACTTTGTTAATGTTGTCTGTGTGTATATTCAAAAAGACTGAAAGCAGTTTTCAGCCTGGTGAAGTTTAACCCTGGGATAGAACAGAAGACCACAAAAGCTTAAGTGTTTTGGATTTAATTTCAACCCATAAAAACCCCAATTCGGGAAGGGTGACTATATTGCAAATCATCTTTTTTCTCCCTGTTTAAATAACCTGCTGACATACAGGACAGCAAGAGATTGGAAGCTATAATAATGGGTACATGTCACGTATCGCCTTGAAGTTGCTTGTGATACTATCCTATCTGCTGATATAGAATGAAAAGTTTGGAAAAAGAGGTGACGAAAGAAGAGATAAAGAGCTGGATTGCAAACTAATTTTACAACACATTTAAGAAGACTTTCCAGTCAGGAATAGGCTTTGCTATCCCTCTGTTTATGTACCAACAGTGCCATTTTGTTGCTTGTTGGCTTCCATTTTCACCCTTTATCTCTTGGTGGTAGTTATGCCATCTTCCCCTACATGTCAAAACATTCCAAGCTAGAGGTATCTAAGGTCAAGAGAGCACTGCTAAGCATTGATAATGACACCAGTGCTTTATGCTCCATTTCAGAGCACAGTGAAGGCGGCAGGTTATTAGAATTTTACTGACCACAATCTTGGTAAGTAGTTAACATGAGAAAATAAAAACTTTACTTTCTCAATTAAAGTGTTACAATACATTTTAAACATTTTATCTAGTGACCACTTATGAAAAAAATTCACATAATTGGTTAGGTTTATCATCTACAGTGACAGCATTTTGATTTCACACATTACTATTTTATACCAAAACACAAACACAACTTGTTATAAATCAATCTTGGCAACAAACTGGCTAGACTGAAAGCGGCACTCACAGGCACCCTATTTGGACACATCCCCAATTATACACCACAAACAAGAATATTCAACATGTCTGGATGTTGCTTAAAAATTAGCTCTTTCACTTAGACACCAGATTTTTTCTTGGGACAAATGTTTTTCTACAGTACTGAACATCAAGACTGAAGGATAGTTCAGAGGTGACAGCATGAAATTGCAAGAAGATAAAATACAATATATTAATCCCTTTACTCCCATCAGTGGAAACTGCCCTGATAAACTGATAACTTGAACTGGTTGTTCAGCATCCACATAAGCCACATATGAAGGCAGAAGGGCAATTTTCAGTTTTATTAGCATCACTTCCACTTCTATAATCCAGGCACAACATTTGCTCATTACTCTGTTAAGAGCTGGGAACATAAATACAAAAATGAAGAGTAAGTGGTATGTTTTATAATCTAAGCAGTTTAATGACCACAACAAGCATATTTTAGAGTATTTGGAATGGAAGCTTTTACTTCCCTTTTCCCAGAGGGAGCTAGCTCTATCTAGAAACTTCTCCGTATGTTAGCACCATTAACTCTGATCTTTTAAACTATGCCTGCAGTCAAGAGTCAAGTTATTTTTCAGCCTTAATGAAAACTTAATGGCACAAGCATCAAAGTTGGATCATAACATACCTCAGTCACACAAAGTATATTTTTGAGTTTGAGAAAGAAACAATTCATCTCCACTCTGCTTCCTTGGTAAACCAGTGTTTACTCTTTGCTCATTCTTGATTTTTTTTGTGCTTGTATTCTCAAGTGTCTGGTGCTTAGTTTGGCTGCATCTTTGCAGACATCAGTCTCCTCACTCTTCTAGCAAGGCAGATGCCAAAGTCCCAAGGTAAAGAAAATTTTGTTCTATTAAATTCAGGTCACAGAACAGGCAGATATTTCTACTTATGGTTGATTAGTCTCAGATGAAATGCTGAATCTTGAATACTTCTTTTCAGTAACATTGAACATCCTCAAAATGCAAGAAATGTTTAAGAGAACTTGTTTCTTTGTTGACTGCCAGCAACTAAAAGAAGGAATTAGGTTGCAACAAGGGTGATTTTTTTTTGCTCACAGATTTAGTGTCCTCTGCAAGGATCCACAGCTAAACAGCTGATAGGTTAAAGACACTTTTCCAAGACAAGTGCAATCTCAGCAGAAAATCCATGCTTCTGGAAGGACCATGATCCAAGTTAACAGTGAGAGTTAAAAAAGCAAGAACAGCCTTGAAACATGTTGGGCAACGACCATTCATCACCATTAACTGCCACAAGACTGACTCATTAGTATGGAAATAACAAATACAGTTAAGCCTCAATGACAGGTAAGTTTTTTGACATGTACAATCTAGGAGGCAACCTTCCAGTTTTCTTTCTTTTCTGTCTGGACTTTGAGAGAAAACACCCAAGGGATGATTCTCTACATTTCTTTGCCTGAGAAGAGGGTCATAACGTACAGCCAGTAATGTGACTCAACTGTCTCAAAGTTTCAGGGAACCCTACAATAAGCCTTCACCAATTCAGTAAGTCTCCTGTATTCAACAAATATACTTTATGGCTCATAATCCTCAAAAGCTACTTTTACAAGCACGTTGTTAAGTCAGAAGCTGCAAGCAAAACTGCCAAAGTTTTTCTACATAAAAATCCATTAAGTTAATTAAGTAAATGTGTTAATGGGTAAACAAAAAAACACAGACAACCAAAAACAATCTCTTTGAGGTGTATCTAACCTTCTACTAGTAAAAAAAAATATCAGCGGGGCATGAAATGAGATTGATGAACCTCACATTCTATGTTTAACCCAACTGTTCTTAAACTAGACTGACATAGCCATTTCCTTCTATTGCCACAAGCTATCACCATGCCAGAGGGGAGACAGCTTCACCAGCACTCCATCCTTCTTTCCCCTTCAATTTCACACAGGTAAGCTGGTTTCTTCGAATTTCATTATTACATTCGTGGAGTTCAGGTATTTGAGCACTGTACTTCAAAAACAGACTACAAACATTCCCAGTGAGTGTACTTTGCAGGCATGATTGACCAAGTGCTTTCATTGCCCACTTTACCAGCTTTAAGAAAAAAGAACTGTCTTAATAGAGAACAAGTGACTATGTCCCCTCTCCCACACATTTCTTGTGTGAAATACACAGGCTTCTTACACTCTTTCACAAAATCTGCATCCAGAATTACCTAGGAAAATACTTTTCCAGAACTGAAGTATAAATGCATGCTATGTAAATTTTATATATATATATACACACACAGGCTGCAAAATCATTAAGTACTGCTTCAGCTGAAAAGACAGATCCAGAATTACATAAACTGTACTCAGTCTACTGCGTTTCCACTTGATCACACATTACCTTAGAGGATTTTAAAAAAAAAAAAAGGGGGGGGGGAAGGCTTTTTTTATGTTTAATTCCCTCTACGCCCCAGTTGGGCTTGGGTTTGTGTTGGGGTTTTTTGTTGTTGTTGTTTAGTTTGGGGTTTTTCAAGTTAATACAATAGCAGTGCTGCAGGAAAACAGTTCATATTTCTGAATTTTATTTCTGGTTCATTTAACACTCCACTAAAGATTCAGAAATAGATGTATAGAATAAATTCAGGTGGAAGGAGCCTCTGGAGATTATATGAATCAACCCTGTACTCAAAACAGTTCATGTTTGGTGTCCAAATAAACATAAACAAATCTCTTTTCTCTCTCCACTGCTCACATTTGGATTGGGATACTACAAAGAGAAACCTGTAACAATTCTTTGCCATGACACATTGAACTTAAAGAGCAAAAGAAAATTCCCACCCAGTTTTAGCATAAATATTTTTGTGGCCTTTTCTAGCCATAGCTACAATTTCAGACAGGCATCATCACTTGGAGCAGCTGCATGTCTGGCTTTTTAAAAGGATGAGACAAAACTCCCACAAGCATGGAATGCAATGCATAAAAAGCTGGAAAAAAAAAAAGGCAAAACCTACCTTAGCTTACACTACAAGCCACAAGTCTGTTTCTTCAGTTCAAAGTACAAACTCTTACTCTTTCCCTAATGCTCCTCCTCCAACTCAATCACGCATACAAGAAAAGCTCATATGGCCCATTTTTCCTCAACTGGGAGATACACTAGATCTCACACATATTTTGTTAATTACAAAACAGTAATTTAATATGACAAAACTTTTTATAGTAGTATTTTAAGAGTAAACTGGAAGAACTAATTTTGCAGTAATATTCCTGCTCCAATTCCAAATATATCATAAAAATATTTCATCACCAGTATCAAAAGTTTTTTACAAAAATCTTAGCTCCCCCTCACCCAAGTACAACATTAAGTGTCCTATTAACAACAATCTTTGTTAACCTTCATTAATGGACTCAACTAGGCAAAGTAAACCTACATACAATACACACCTATGAGATTATTTCTCACATGGATTTGAACCAATGTATCATCATCCCAATTTCCTTTCCCCCAAAACAGGCAAGAAAAGTAATTGCAATAGTCTTCTATTCTGAAACGAAAAATATTTGCAGGCTGTTCACATATCTGAGTATTCCTGGTACCCAGAGAATCTGCACCAGAAGTCCAGAAGACTACATCACGAATTGACTTACATACAAAGTTTTTAACAAAGCAGTTTGTGCAGAGAAAGTATCAGCCTTAGGCTTGCTGTCTAGCCATTCATAGATTAATTTCTTTTTGAGTTAAAACCATGATGATCATCAAGGTTACTCAAAACTATATTGCACGTGACCAAGTAATTAAAAAGCATGCTATACATTTTCATCTGAGGAACATCCATGATCAACTCCATTCTTTATGCAGTAACACCTTTTCAAAGTGTTATTTTCTTCCAATAACTGAAAACCTCTTATGATACACTTAGTCTTGTGAGATAGCATGATGGTAAAGCACAAAACCCTTGCTTGTTTTAGAAAATCCTATTCTAAAAATTTCAGCAACTTCAGGAGTAAGTTATCCAGGAAGAGCTATCTCCCACTTCCTTCCAGAAACAGCCCGATTGTCAGCGAAACAGTTAACTAACTATTGAACTACTTTATGACTTCCAATAAAGCACAACTGCTTTGTAAACAGCTCAGCTACACCACCTTTCCCGAAGAAAACTCTAGAAAAAAAATCTCAACACCCAGACCACTCAGTGTCATTATTCATGCAAGTAAACTGCAACAAGCAGCAAAACAAATCTGCCATTAATACTAAATGACACTTTGAAGCAGCCAAGCACACCTTGGCATGATTGTGCTTAGCATGCTTTGAAAAAAAAAAACAAAAACAAACCACAAAACACTGTCTCCAGGTTGCTAAGAATGGCATCAACTTAACACAGGACATCTGCTTCAGTCAAGTTTCAACCGTAGCTCCAACACTGCCATATTTATTGTTTTAACGAAAAAACAGGATATGTCACAGATCACACAAGGAATTGTGTGGTTTCATAAATTTCTCTGTAAACCCTATGAGCCTGGTTGATGCATCGTTTGTCTATGTGATGACATTGGCTAAAATATGCTTCCAAATGACTAACCACTCTGGAGAACTTTGCCAACGTTATTGTTTGAGAATAAAGTTATATTCTGTGAAACTTTAAGTCCACATGGGGCTTTATTTCAGAACAGCTTATCCAGTCAGCTCCCCACAGCAGACAAACGATTAAATCCCACCATTCCGAGTATTGGAATATTCCTAGCAACTAACAATGTTTACACACAAGAGGTGGACTTTGATTATTACACTGCATTATAGAACTGCAGCATGGAAGCAACAAGTATAAGAACAATTCTATAAGTTGTTAGGTGGGAGAAATTATTCAAAACACGATGGGATAGTTTCTAACTTCATCCAGTATGGTGAATTTGAAAACCTGCTATAGCTCAAAATGGGGATATTTATGAGTAACTAACAGAACAGAGTCCACATTTCTTCTATTAATTACTACAAAATCCAGACTCAGAATCCAGCTGACTACTCCTTTACAGGTCTGCTGCAGAATGCTCAAAACTGCAGAATTAACTGCAGCAAAGCTTTACAGTCCATCCTGTCTGCTTTTAAACATATACTTCCTTTGTGCTTGTTCTGTATACGCACTGTTTATGAAGTAAGCTCTGTTCAATCACATTTTTGAAGTCGACAAGAAGAGTTACAGAGAAAGAAGACTGTTACAGAGAGATACCAGTAACAGCAGCAGGAGTACTAGGTCTGACACCTTAATAACTTCAAGAACACTGAAAACAGCAACAAAAGCCCCAAAGAAAAGCAAACGTGCAGTTTGCATTAGTTTGGTCAGTTTTGTTAACATTCAGTCTTTTAAAAAGTACTGAAGTACTCATAAGAAATACAGGTTTCAGATTTAATAACAAAACCAAATCTCCTAGTAGCATGAAATAAGCAAGCTGCTTTTACAGGTACCATAAATGTGACACAGCTACTGTAAATCAACTGCAGCTGGAAGAGAACACCGTATGCCACCGATCCACACACACCCCCCGTCGGAAGAGGCTCTCCCAGTGTCACCAGCTGGCCCCACCGTGAAGCCTACACACTCCACCACAGGAGCGGCCGAAACACATTTAAAAACAACAGCTGTATTTCGGCGGTGGGAGAGAACCACACGCGACAGCAACAAGCTATTACGGTTTATCCCCTCCCAAGTCTCGTCCCTACGACGGGAGACCCACAAATCGGGATGCGGCAACGGAACGGCTCGGAGCATTGCTAGCCGAGGGAAGCCCGCCGCCCCCCGAGGGTCCCGCTCCCCCCTGCGGCTGCGGAAGACACGCCAGCCGCCCTACAACCTACCAAGCGCGGCGCTCCGCCGCGGGATGCCCCGGAGAGCGCTACCGCGCGTGGGGAACGCCAGGCAGCCCCAGGCCCGGCCCCGACCCCCTCCTCACTCACCTCACAGGCGCGGCCTCCCCACCGCCGAGCCGGCCCGCAGCCGCCGCCCCGACGGGCAGGGCAGGGCCAGGCCCGGCACCGCAGCACTCACGGCCCCCTGAGCCGCCCGGCAGCCGCCGCCACCACCACAACCCACGGCGGGTCACGGTCACCGTCCCCCACCACCACTGGCGGAAGCGGCGCCAACAGCCCCCGCGCCGCTCCCACAGAGCCGCCTCCCGCACGGGCAATAACAGGAAGGGAGCGGGGCCCTGACCCCGGATGGGGATGGCGCCGCCCGCCGGAAGTGGAACTGCGGCGCGCGCTGGGGAGGGTGAGGGGGAAGGCGGCGGAGGCGGTGGCGGGCAGTGCGCGTGCACCGCCCAGGGGGGGCCGGGGGCACGCGGCGGCGGAGGGGCGCGGCGTGACGTCACCGCGCGGTGAAGCGGCCGCCCCGCCCCGCCCGGCCCCGCTCCGGGGCGCGGCCCGCCGCCGTCTTCCGGCCGGGCGGGGCCGCTCCCCCTGGGCGCTCTGCTGCGCCCTAGCGCGGCGGCGGAGCCTGCGCCGCCCTGCCCGCTGCCGCCGGTGCCCCAGGGCGGCGAGGGGGGCCCGGGAAGTGACCCGAGCGGAAGCGAGGGTTCTGGAGGAGAATAACGGGCGCGTCCTTCCCCGGGCTGGCGCGCCTCCGTCCCGTTAATTGCTGTAAAGCCATTAACGCCGCCCTGCGCCCGCGGCCGGGCCGGCCGAGCGCTCCCAGCCCCTTCCCCGGGAAGGGGAGGAGGAAACCACCGGAGGTTTCCTGTGCGATCTCTGTAGCGCGTTGCTCGGCAGGAGCGGCCTCCCCGGCAAAGGCCCGGACTGGCCGGAGGGCGAGGGCGGGTGTCAGACGGGCACTGCCGGGCCCACGGGGCCTGGAAGGAGAGCGCTGGGCTGGCCCAGCTTGCGGGGAGCCCATGGGCCACCGCCGGTGAGGAGCGGACTGAGGGGCAACTGGCAGAACGCAGGTGGCGAGTGACCAGCAGGACACCTGGGCTCGCCAGGGGCTCCTCAGGGGGTGTTTGTCCCCTCAGTGGAGAGATGGCACAAGCGGTGGCACCAGGTGTGAACGTGGCGAGGGCAGCGGTCAGTTCTCTCCCTGGGAATGCCCCAGGGCTTGGTGCAGTACCCCATTGCGAAAAAGTCAGGGTTTTTTAATAAGATCTCACAAAAACCTGTAACGGTGAGTGGGGCTAACTGATGGATTCCTAGGCAGGCTGGCTGACTGCTACTGTAAAGCCTCGGGGCTGGGGTCAGCTTCCAGTGACTCGTCAGCACCTCCCCATTCCAACACAACGGGAAGAAACAGGCACTTGGCGGCTTTGGGACCAGGCGGCCCAGCCGCCATGGCGAGGCCTGCACTGCCTCCACGGCGAGGCCCGCACTGCCCTAACGCTGAGGCCCGCGCTACCATAACAGTGAGGCCTGTGCTGCCCTAACGCTGAGGCCCGCGCTGCTGTCCTTGGTGACTCAAGGAGAATTAACTTGCTTCGGTTACAAACACCATGAGCAAAATGAAGAAGTTTCCATATGCAAACCCAGGTCAACTGCTGTTTCTGCTGTCGAAAACTGGTAGTACCAGAAGAAAAATAAATAAATGACTCTGCACAAAAGTACAACTCGGGGACCAGCCGAGCAGTTCGGTATGTGCAGCGAGCGTTCAACGCCACTGCAGCCCGCGATGCCGAACAGGCCGCCCCAGCGACGGCTTGAGAAGCAGCCGGGCGGACGGGCAGCGCCAGCTCGCCGGCACCAGAGGGGGAAATGATGCCGGGCAACGGCGCGGCAGGGTCACCCGCGGCGGGGCCGGCGCTGCCCCCGGGCCAGCTCCGCCAGGCGGGCAGCGCTCCCCGCCCCGGCCCCGCCGCGCACGGAGGCAGGACCCGCCGCGCTCCCCGCCCCCCCGCCCCTGCGCTCCGCCGGCCCCGCCCCGCCGCGCTGCGGTCACTTCCTGCAGCTGGTCCCGGTGGCGGCCGCGTCGCCGGCCCCGGCCCTCCTGCCGTCTCGGGCACCGGCTGCGGCCCTGCGGGGGCAAGGTGGCCACGGGCGCCGCGGGGGGCCGGGGCCGCCGCTCGCAGCCCCCGCCGGCGCGGTAGGTGCGGCGGGGGGCGCTGGCGGGGGGTCGGGGCCCGGGCCGCGGGGCGGGGGCCACAGGGGCTGTAGTGGGGCTGGGGGCCGGCTCTGCCGGCTGCGGCGAGGAAGGGGGGTCGCCGTGTTCCTGCCGTTTTTCGGGGGCGCTGAAGCTACTCCGGCGATGCGGTCGTCTGCCTCTGCCTCGCCTTCCTGCCCGTTGTGTTTCTGCGTTTGCCAAAATTGTGTGTTGGTGCCTTGAAGTCTTGCTCAGTTGCAGTTATTCCAATGCGGTAGATACCAGGGCTTTTGCGGTTTGGGTTTGTATTGTGGTTTTTTTTTTCTCTTCGATTCCATCAGCAAGACTGCAAGGCATGCAACTTTGCCGGAATGCCTGCTAGGATGCCAGGGTTTGCACCGTGGTTTCTGATACCCCGCTGATGTAAGGGATGATAAATGTTCTCTGTGTCCGGGTCCCTACATAAGTGCCCTCCCCAGCAGAGGGTTGGGGGCCCCTGCACCCTCAGGTGGAATTGCAGGCGATGTGTGTTTGTTTTGGCCCGCTGGCTTCGCTCCCTGCAGCGTTATAAAACGACCCTGCTTTTCAGGGTGAAGCTCTGTAGGCCTAGCCTATGGCTGAAGGTAAACCTTCTTGCAAAGTTAGGTTACGTGGTGTCAGTGTTTCAAGATACAAGTAGATTTGAGAAGAAATTATTCCTGTCTTGAAAATAAACCCAACCACAAAACCCACAGCTTGTTCATCATTTGTGTAGATTTCTATCACTGTTATTAGTTGCCTCAACCACATGTAAAACTACCTCTGGCAGGAGCACGTGGCACAGAGATTTCTCACTTACAGCCCAGGAGGCTCACATTGTGTACGTGCCCGCTCCATCAAACGGTGCCAGTTTCCTTTCCCAGAACCGTGCTTCTGGCAGCTGGCAGGTTGCTCCCTGGTATCTGTGCCACCGGCAGTGCCTCACTACTACTGGGCTGTGGTACTGTGGGTGTGAAGGCTGGGTCTTCTCCTTCAGTGCTGCTCTTGGGATGCTCCAACCTGGAAGTAGTGAGGAGGGCTGCATGCCTGGCACTGTGCATCCACCTGAAGACAGCTGGCACGGAGGAAAGTATGTCCTAGCCCATGCAGCATGTAGGAGGAGGCACAGCTGACATCTGAGATGATGTCTTGAGGCAGAATGTCTCCTCAGCTCACCCTGGCCAGCTGCGGGCCCTTACCCTGCCTCGGGCTGTACTGTTATGAGTCGTTAGTGGTGGAGGTTCCTCATTCTGTTGCTGTTTTGTGCAGTAAGGATTTTACAGCTTCTCGTGTGAAGGGAAAGGAGGCGTTGGAGATGTCCTGTTACCTTTTTCTGGACAGGGTATCTCTAACAACCAGCAGTGGAGGGTTAAAGGGACATGTAAATGAGCTGAATTTGAGTGATTTTTTTTTTTTTCTTTTGAATGATGTCTGCAAGAAAGAAATCAACAGAATTTGAGCAATTTTCAGGGATGAAGGATCACTGTTAAAAGAAAATCATAGTTGCATATGCCAAGTCAAGAAGTTCTAGTTTTAAAATTGCCCATGCAGCCTTAATTTTATCTTCAGACTACTACTTACTTTAAGAAACAGTAGATGACCTTACAATTAAAGATTTTCAAAGAATATTACATTATACCTTTTCCCCTGTGGATGCAGTACTGTAAGCACTGTGCCCTGTCTTGTACATGACAAATCCCATTCGTGACAGTTGCGTATGGAAGACTCAGTGCAACAAACGCTCATGAAAAATTAAGCAGATGGATCCTGATTGCCATTTACTGTGGATGTCTTTATATTGCTCTGTGAAGTATTTAGCTATAATTTACTCCCATGTTAAGGTAAGAAGCCCATTATGGTAGTGCATTAAAACTTGGAAATTGGATGGCACACTTACCTGCATGCATAGTTGCTCTAAACTGCTCTGATAGGCCTGTGTTATGATGTATTTAACCATCATGAATATGAACGTGTTCCATCTGTAGCCCCACAGAAATTAATTAGACTGTCTACCGCGTACTAGTTGAGAAACTAAAGGTAGTAAAATCTGTGGTAGTTCTGTTTAACCAGGCACACATATGCTGAAAGTTGGAGAGAAGTTAGGTAACACTGCAGAATTTACGCTGCTGATGGGTGATTTGCACCGCGCCATTCCTGTGTGTCCTCTTCCTTCTTCGTTGTGGATTCCAGTTTATCTTGTTTCAGTTAGTTTTCATGAGACCAGTTTTGATTTTGGTTTTATGGTGATACCATGTTATGTATAGTTCTCATGGAATTTCACGGAGCCTTGGTGGTGAAGGGATATTGAAAAACATGAAAACTCCTGGTGGCTCTATAATAGCCTTAAAAGCTTGTCCCCAAGGCAATGTATGCTGCTCTTTTTTTTTTTTTTTTTTTTTTCCTTGTCTTTTTTTCCTTACCCTCAGTTACTAGTAATATCTGAGCCACCTCCAACCTTGTATTATTCGGAAGTCTGTTTTTAGAGGCAAACATTTCAGAAATGCTTTTGTCACTTGAGCACTTTAGTCCCACAGATTTTCTTTCTTTTTCCTCATTTTTTAAAAATTATTTTTTATTTTTCCTAATTGAATGTAGACCTCTGGGGCCAGACTTTCAGAGGTAATGCAGTACCTAAAAATGCAGGCATCAACTGGGATTTTCCATAGCTTGAATGTAGCAAGGTATTTATCTCCTGCTAATTTTAGCTGATTGAAAATCCCGGAAGTTCTCCCAGGTAAATGCTGTCTGCTTCTCCAGGTTCTTAAATGACTGTGAAGTTAAACTGTTTTCAAAAGCAACTACAGAGCAAAGTTCCTGGGTGGTATTTTGTTTACCTTTCCCTAATTTTCCCAAAGTGTTGTTTTAAACAAATGAACAAAGCCCATAGTGTAAACATGGTTGCTACCAATGCAGCCCTAGCTGGAGGTGATCTGCAAAGGCCAAGATAATGCTTCTCTTGATCCCAGTGTAGCAGCGAGCAGGATTTGTTTTGATAAGAAGCTAATAAGACACTAACAAAAGTAGCTGTGCCTTGATTCATAATATCGCTGCTCCGCATTATTCTAGGAATGTTCATCCAGGCTTTAGATGTGATTTATAAACTTTAATTAAATAAGCCTCTCAGAACCCCTTGTTGGAAATGTAGGGATAGTTCTAAGAACTTGAATTAACGGAGCAATAACTGAATAAAGGTTAATATGGGATAAGCTCTCCATTTTGCAGGAGAAGTTACAGCTTTAAATGTTGCATCGGTTGTAGTTAGTGAAGGAAACATGAGAAATAGCTCAAGGTCATTCAACAAGACCATGGAAGAGAGCCCTTGGGAGCTGACTGCGTACAACAAGGTGTGCTCAAGTTGATTCCCACTCTTCTATTTTTACATGGGAAAAGTTAACTGTAGAGTGTCTTTCCTCAGGAAAGTCTTCATGAGTTTTTGAGGGATGTGTGGGCCTATTTTATACCTACCTATATAAAATAAATCTGCTTCAAAATATTTAGGTTCTTTTTAAGTCATCAGTGGCTGTAATACATTGTACTATTTGTTTAGGTCTTGGAGTGTGAGGTCTTGAAGTGTGAGCTTGTCCTTAGGCTGCTAAGAGAGGACGTGGCTAACAGTTGTATTCTTCCCATTCCCATTAACACAGCTTTATGTGCTGTGTCTGTTTTAGGTCACGTCTTCTCATGGTCATGGAGCAGGGGGGCGGGCGTGCTTTCAGTCAGGTACTGTGGGTGGTTAGGAATCGTCACCCATCCAGGGTACTGCCATGGGGTGTTAACAACTACATTTCAGACTTCCATTCACTTCTTATACATGTGTCTTGTTAATCTGGCCCTGGTTGTCTGGGATGCTGCTGTTCCTGTGGGGTAAAGTGTTATAAACAGACTTTATCCTGCTTGGCATTGTGAAAAGGCATAGAGCCTAGGAATTTACAAAAGTTGTCTTCTGGATTGTTGATATTTCTGTTAGCACTGCTTATTTCAGCACTTGTGTCTCTCTGGTCTAGATCTGAAGAAGATTCCTCATCCTTCAGAAGTAGCATGCCCACAGTCTTCCTGGCCAATGATTCTTCTACAGCAAGCAGGACTTCTTCCTTATCCTGAGAAGCCTTCATCTCTTCCTATGTCAGTGGCTACAAGGCCAAGAGCCAGCTCACCACTGTCCCCACCAAAATCTCTTGGACTGGGGCCCTCCTTTCATCACACGCAAGAAGAAGAGCTTGCAAAAGTGGTGGAGCAGGACCCTATGCTGGAGGAACTATGTAAGCCTCTGTGCTGTAAGCTTTGCAATGTCACTCTGAATTCAGCACAACAAGCCCAGGCTCACTACCAGGTAAGAAGAGCAGCAGGAGGCACAGCTTTCAGGGCTGCTGCATCTGCAGCCTGCATAGACACACCTGTGCCAGCACCTGCACTGCCAGCAGCGTTGCCGTGCTGGGACAGAACCAAGTGTAGGCTAACACGTGAGGACTA
Organism: Falco biarmicus; assembly: GCF_023638135.1. NCBI lineage: Eukaryota > Metazoa > Chordata > Aves > Falconiformes > Falconidae > Falco > Falco biarmicus. The sequence continues at coordinate 8,880,665 of NC_079300.1, read as the reverse complement.
GCTTAGCTTCTCAAGGGGGTTTTGAGTGCTGTGTTGAGGTGGCTGCGCACCAGCAACAGCGTTTGAGTTAGCTCATCTAGAGCTACCTCTGCACCGTGTAATGGACTGAAACTGCTCTGTAGACATATCTTCACCTTACCTGATTTTGCTGGCCATCCAGACATGCTGCAGTGCTTAAATTTAAGGTGTCATCACTGGAGCGTTTTGCAAAAACATTGTTCACAGGAACAGAGAAGTAGTACCAAGATGGCTTGGGTGAAAAAGCAACACTTGTGATTTTTTTTCCTTTGTTTTATGCAATTTGTTTTTCACCTCTACACTCTTCCAGTAAAATTGAACTTCTCATTCCATAGACATGATTTGGTAAGGCCTGGACGGATGTTTTCTGCTGGATCCAGCTGTGCCATTTGGAAAGGGGACTGCTGCAATGTGCTTATCGCAGTCTCTTTTCTGAGGTTATGCACACCACTGATCTGGTGGGGGCATTTATACAAATGCTTTCATCAGCTCAGACCAAATTAATTTTATTCAAGTTGATCTGGCTGACCTGTCTGAAATAGGTTAGGGACTATTTCCATATGCTTCTCTGCTGAGAGATCAAATGTGTCAGTCTTGCATTACCCCATTTTACTAGCACCCTCTCTGCCTAGTGCTGTATTTGTGTGAAATGTGGAGATAGTGACTTTCTCCACCAGTGAACCCAAAGGAGTGGTTGTCTGTATCCTTAGGACACAAGACTCAGATCTCAGATTTGCTGTTGGCCCTGAAAAAGTGGTATCCTGCCAGTGAAGGGGTAGGTTGAATTAGTGTTACACTTTAATGTCGGATTACTGCAGTATTTCTGCCATGAGGGGACAGAAGTTTATAGTACAGAACTTGCATGTATGCCTTACTATGTATCCACAATGCATATACATATTGTCATGTAGCTCTGTTGGGTTTTCAGAATACACAAAAAAGATGTATAGTATAAGTTTTCCAAGAGAAAATAAAATATGAAGCAAGGTTTTTTACTTTCAGTCTCGTGTTTTTAGCTCATGCTTGCAATCTCATGAAGAAGTAAGTGTGTGTGTGTTCAGGCTTATCAAAAACATATAGAAAGCACTTAATCTTTCATGTTTAAAATACAAAATACTGTCTTCAAGCAAAATGGAAATAGATTGTGGAACTAACTGTAATCTTACTGATTTGAGAAAATCAGTTGAAAGTGAGGCCCAGTCACGCTAGGTGAGGAGCATTTTGGAGGGGGATGCCAGCATCTCTCAAGTTCAAAGCTGTTATTTTCTGAGTGACAGCTCCTTACCTGAGGTGCTGTCTTCATGTCCATTTCTCATTTTGGTGTCTGGTTACTTTTTCTTTCAGTGTGAGATACTGTTATTAGGGCAGTGATTAATCTCTGTTCTCTTTCCAGGGTAAAAACCACAGTAAGAAACTCCGAAATTACTATGCTGCCAATAGCTGTCCAGCACCTGCCAGGATGAGCAATTCAGTTGAGCCTGCCCCAGCTCAGGTTGTCTCCCTTCCAACTCAGGTAAGGCATGGGAAGGTGACTGAGATCATGCTGCTTGCTTGTCACCTAACCCCCAACAAGGATAACTAGATCTCATGCTTTGAGGATTACCACAAGTGTTGGGAAAGAATTTTCCTTGTGGTGGCACAGGATGGTGGAAATGGCTTGTTGTGAGCTGTTTGCTTTCCTTTGAAGATGCAGATATTGATCTGCCCTTGCAGCAGAATATTAGACTTGAAATGTTCTATTTCTGCATGGCGAATACTTTGATTCCTAGGTAAGTCTGATGTGCTGCTGATTGTGGTTGTTTAAGGGCAGGTATAAAATAGCATTGTTGGAGCTGGATTTGGACATGAGGGTGTGGCATTCACTCTGCACAGTCATCCCTCCAGTGTGTGAAGGAAGCCTACCTGGGAAAAGTGCTTAGGTGCTCCTACGGCCATTGCCCCGGGCTGTTAGCTAACTCTCTTGTCTCTTGTTTTCCCTTTTGAAGTGCTGCTTCCTGTGTGTAGGGTGAAGGGATTGTTCCCTCAGTGATCCAGATTAACTCTGTCTTGGGCACATTAGAGGCAAAAGAAGTGATTTTTGCTTTCTTTTCTAGAATTCATCACTTCTCATTGTCATGGGACTTAACAGCTAACTTGGCTTTTGCAAGTGACTGTGCAGGGAACCACAGCTGAGCTGCAGGGATTGAAGCTGTGCCTGTTGTTTCCCAAAGCATCAGCCTGTGTTGTCTGTAGAAAAGCAAAGAGCGTTTGCCATAAGTGGCAGATTGTTATACATGCTGTCGGAGCCACCAGTGGGAGACTCAGTCCCATGTAAAATGCCTTTGCAGCTCACAGAACTGAATCGAGATGGTGTGGGGTCCAGTCCTAAGTAGTGGGATGCGAGTCCTATACCTGCTGGGGTATCTGATGTGGTTTTTAATGGAGAAAATGGTCCGTGGCAATAAAAAGACCACTCTGGGGCTGTGCGAGGATTCATGTAATGTAGAAGTCAGAACTGTGGGTGTGTCTGTGTCTATAAGCTTGAACAGTGACAAAGGAAACATGAAAGAAACTCGAGTTGGCAAGTCCACAGTGACATGGCTGTATGATTCACTGCTGCCGCACTGTTTACAGAGCGCTTTTCTCTGGATGATACACACTGAGGAGACACGGTTGCTGCTCTGATCGGGCTGTGGTCTGCCTAGACAGTCAAGGTATCCTTCATATGGCAGGAGCTGCTCTTGTGAGGCTGGGTCCTTCCTTTGAAGTCTTGATCCAGGTGTCCTCCTACCTGAAGGGTACAGGTCAGAGGTTTGGCAGCTCAGCTATTGTTTTTTTTATCTCTTAGTGTGGTCAGGGTGCTGTGTGCAGACAGGGTGCTGTGGAGAGGTTAGGTACATTGTAAATAGGAGAGAGGAGCACTTTTACCTTTCGGTGGATCTTCCTCAGTGTGAAAGTCATTGCTCATCAGTTCCCAGCAGTCAGGGGCAGAGGAGTTAGAGCTGTGAAGCAAACAAGCCTCTGTAGCTATTGCAGAGGTACAAGGTGTGTGTTCAAATTGCTTTCTTCTCCATCTGAGGCCAGGGCTTTGCCTAGATCTCAGGGAATTTGCAGGTTCTCCTGGAGGCTGAGGCAGGGATAATGAAGTTCTGGTAAGAATACTTTGAGAAGAACTTGAGTGTCCTAATCCATATGTTCTAATTCCGGCTGGCTTGCTGCCTGATGAAGATACTGGTCTCACTCCCTGTGATTCAAATATTTCAATGATTTAACCTTCTTGTGTTTCACATGCTGTCTCTCCCTTTGCTGCTAGATGGGATCAAGTAAACCAGGTGGCAGAGTGATCTTGGCCACAGAGAATGATTACTGCAAGCTTTGTGATGCCTCATTTAGTTCTCCGGCTGTGGCACAGGCTCACTACCAAGGGAAAAATCACGCCAAACGGCTGCGTCTTGCAGAAGCACAGAATAACTCATTCTCGTAGGTATTGTTCAACTTCACGCTCAGGCTGAAAGCATGTGGCAGTGTCTCTGGCAGTCTTTTTCTCAGAAAACTCTGAATTGCAACTGTTCATATTTGTTTAATCTTCAGGGATGCATCAGAACTAGGCAAACGAAGGGCAAGGAAAGAAGGGAATGAATATAAGATGATGCAGAGCAGAAGAAATATGTATACAGTTCAGAACAACACAGGTAACTGGAAGCTTGCATCTGTTCTATAGTTGGAATAATAATAATAAACAGTCTTGTTTTTCTTTTGTTTCTGAGGTCTGTTTTAGCAGAAACAGGTTGTGAAAGGAGCTGGTCCTAGCTCTGCTGATGCTTCTTCAAGTCTGCATGTTTTTTCCCAGCTGCTGAAGTTGCTTTGTTTTGTCAGCCTGCTTGTTAGTTTGGTTTCTCAGTTTGTAACTTAATTTACCATCTGCCTGTCTCTAAGGCTGCTCTAAGTGGTGACAATTTTCCTGCTTTATTTTCTTGGCAAGTGGCCAGGTGCTTTGACTCCTACTGTAGCACATCAACCTGTACTTGCACTTCCATGACCAGAATGAGACAGCATGTTAGCCTCCCTCTAAGACCATCTGTTCCTAGAGTGTAGTCCTTCCTCAGGTGTTAGATACCAGCTTTGCCTCTACTATGATTTAAAGTGTGTTTATATATATATGTATGTACCGGCCCAGTATCTGTTTCTCTTCTTCATTTTAAGTTGTGTTATGAGCACGTTAGCTGAAAACCTGGTTCCTGGTGAAGCTTGGTTTAATAGTGTCATTCTAACCACTGCCATGTGGAAAAGATAAATCCTTTAAAGTTGTATTAAATATTGTTTTGTGATAATTTTACATGGAGGCAGGTTATTGTATTCAAAAGACTGTTCTAATTCTGGAATTGGAAGATTAAGAAAAAAAATGAATTAGCACTTAAATGATTAGACTCCTAATTTTCAGAGCCCTATTGGTTCTTAATAAGACTGGGGCATTAAGCCCACTCTACTGCTCTGGAAAATACCAGCAAGTTTTGCTCCCCTCTGTGCTACACCCTTGCAAATCTGGATGTCAGCAGGGAAGTTGTGTGGGAAAATAAGATTCAGACTAACCAGTTAAAGAAGCTAATCTTTGGCTGCTTTTTAATCATTAGTTGGACTTGGAAGTTGTCACTGAGCTGCCTCAAGCTTTTCTTTCTTATAGATAAAACAGGCTTTTCTGTTGACTCCTCAGGTCCCTACTTCAATCCCCGCTCACGCCAGAGGATTCCTCGGGATCTGGCCATGTGTGTCACCCCCAGCGGCCAGTTCTACTGCTCCATGTGCAACGCCGGGGCCAGCGAGGAGATGGAGTTCAGACAACACTTAGAAAGCAAACAGCATAAAAGCAAGGTGTCCGAACAGCGGTATAGGAATGAGATGGAGAACCTAGGCTACGTACAATGACGCGCCACCCGTGGCAGTAGTTTGCAAATAGAGCAGCTTGTCTCTCGCCTGCTGTTTGCCACATGCCCTGCTTTGTGCTCCATTTGGTAGGAGTATGCTCTCGAGCTATACATGTAACACCTGCAAACTTAATGGTATGGTTAGATTTTCTTTCTATCATAGCTGGCAGGATGACGCTGTGCAGGACATGAAGTGTTTTTGATGTTTGTTTGCTAATTTTCTAAGGCTCTTCATTGCATTGAGTGCCGGGGAGGACTTTGTCTTCTCCCCAGCCTTCTGCATGAATATGCAAAGCCCAAGAAGTGCTGGGAACTTCTGTGGTTCTACCACACAGGTGGACCATGTGCAAAGCCCACTCCCCTTTTTGCACACCACAGAGCAGTGCTCCAGAATGCCTCCCTACAGCAGACTGAATCTCTGTGCAGCTTGTAAAAGAGGAGCAGGAATGGGGCCTGTGAAGGTGTGAAGTAGGTGGTGTACTTGTCCACAAATTGCTGCCTGTGGCCCCCATTACAGCCCAGAGTAGGTTCTTTCCAATCTTTGTAGAAAGGCTGTGCTACCTCTCCTCCTTGGAGGGTCTTGCCTCTTACCGCTTCCTCTGCAATGCAGATTTCATTCTGAACATCTGACATTGGATATCAGCTGATTAGCCCCATTCAGAAATACTCTCTTCTACCAGTTAACAATGAAAAAAAATTCTCAGTTTGTTGGCTGGGCACCTTAATGCACCATGGGTGTAGCTCATCTCCCTGAAGAGAGTCTGTGGGGATCTCAGTGGCTTAATGATGCGAGTTGGAAAGCAAACCTGGTCAGATGAGACGTGTTCTGCCTTAGACCGAGTAGGGTTAAGAATAGGTTGGAAGGAGCTGTCAGCTGTAATTTCTTTGCATACTGGTGTAGAAGAGGGCAAGTGTTGAGTCTCTGGCCTGAAGCTTTATTGCTCTGGGAGAGCAGGGCTGCCCGGACCTTGGGGAGCAGATGTCGGTATGTCCCACTTCCATGCCTTTCCCTGGAGAAAGCCTGACGGGTGTTATAGAGGAGAGCGGAAATGCTCCTTTGGACTAGAGCTACCGATACTGAATGAATTTTTTCCCCTTTTTCTTTTCCCTTCTCAGGATGGGTTTTAATTCCATTCCTTGATGTGAACTTCACTGTTTTAGGGACCATCAGAAGTCTAAAGTTAGGTAGGATGTGAATGTCAAGGATGACGGTTGTTTGAATAACAGCTTTTTGGCCAGACCGAAGTATTCATGAAATTTGTTAAGCAACTTTGTAAGCGTACACAAACCCAAAGTGGGGGTGTGTCTCTTGATTTTCCTTAGCAAAAGTAGAAAGGGGATAAAGAGCAGAAGTAGGGCTGACATTTATTTTTCCACTCATTTGGGTAGATGTGAGGAGCTGTGATTGGAATCCAGTTCACAGTGTTTCTAAAACATTGGCTTCAGTGGCAAGTGCAGCATGTTTGTAAAGTCTGTTGGACCCGATTCACCACGGCGCTGCTGCAGCTGTACGCTGGTATAGCTTCTTTGACTTCAGTGGCAGGTGCAGAGAGGGGATAAAGGAAGCATCATGGCTTGTCTGTCACTCCTCTCTAGGCAGTACGTTGAACGAGGTGCAGCTCCTTTGGTTTCAGTAGCATTTTACCAGGGATAAATTTTACCTAGTGCATAATGTTGAAGGTAGCTCCTCCACCCCCTTTTTTTTGCCATTCTGATCTTGCCTCTTGCATTCCAGAGGGACTTTCTGCTTGCCTTAAAAAACAAAAAAAATGAGTAAACTAACAAAAAATCCAGATAGTTTTAATTCATCTCTTTAGTCCATCTCAGAAAGGTTTGTTGCACTTGGCTGCTCCTCAGAAATAGAGTATTGTTATCTTTAGCTATCTGACCATCAGGTAGCCATGCAACCTTAATGCAGCCTTTCTAAATCTGGGCAAGGTAAGCTCTTGCACAGTAGTCGAAAATAGCCCCCTACATCATTCCATGCTGATCCTTGCCCTGCAGATACAAGGAGTGCAATGGACATCCTCTTGAATGGGATTCCCTCCCCTCCTTTGTGCAAAGTCCACTTAAATAGGGTTTGTGCGCTGGCGCACGTTAGAAGGTAGGAGGACAGGTGCCCAGGTTGCAGAGAACTAACTGAGCAGTTTTGATGGCCTGTAAGTCTGTTTCTTCTGTGCTTTCGTGCCCCTGGCTCACCCTCTGTGTAGCCTTGAAGAACATTCCCCTTGCAAAAATCTGTTGTCAGCCTTTTCCCTTCATCTTTTGCAGTCAAAGAAGGGCTCTGGTTTTCTCTTTGTGTTCTGTCTTTTGTTTTGCTAGCCTGACGCCACTGTGCAGGGACAGAGGGGATTGGATGAGCCTTACCACAGTGTGCTTCGCTGGAGTGATCCCTACATTATGGTTAGACATTCCTCTTGCTGTAAATGAAAGCATGGCATTTCTCATAGGCTGCAATTAGTAGCAGAAAACCACCACTTTGTGACAGATGAGCTGGAGGAGCTGTAGGTACTGGTGTTGTCTAGCTTATTGCTAGGCCCAAGAAGGCATTTTTGCTTGCTTTCATGTGTCCCCAAAATGAACTGTTCGCTACTTTGCTTTGGTTGTTGCATCTGCTCCCAGCCCAGCAATCTGCTCCTCATTTGGCATTTCCAGTGACTGCCAAAGGTGTCAAAACACAGTTTGCTCCATGTGGTGTTCCCTCCTGGTGACAGCTGGTACAAGGCGCCACAGCACACCAGTGTGCTGGTGTGTTTGGGGCGGTGTGAGAGGGAGGTGCAGGGAGCTGTTCCTGCAGGCTCCTCTCCGCGCGGGGCTGAGTTCCGTTTTGAGGAATGGCTTGAGTCTGCCCTGAACAGGGAGGCCTGTATCTGCTTTGTTTCATTCAAGGGAGCACAACAAGTGAATGTTGTCACCCTGAGAATTTCAAAGCGGTGGGTTATACAGCAGGTACAAAGCAGACAGTGGAACTGAAGCAACAAGAGTAGGACAGGTTTCCTACATGGGAGGGAAGATATTTCTTGCTGGGAGAAGCAGCTGAGACTCACTTTGTCCCAGTGCTCTGTTGCGGCCGTTCCCTACAAGTGATCAAATCTTTCCTCTCCCTCTTCAGCATTGCTAAACAGTTTGTGATCTTCCTGCTCTGCCTCTAGCATAGAAGATGGTTGACTGCAAAGAGAAAACACCACACCTCACACAAATATCATTAGGGTTCAGGAGGATCCAAACTCATACTTGCCAGCATGAGAAACTGGGTGGATCCTGATTTTATTTTTTTTGGTGAAAGCTGTTCTCCAAATCAGTGTTCAAAACACGTATTGAAAACGCATCCTGGCCAAACCCTATTTGATGTAGATGGGCTGGAGAGAATACCGTACAGCTGTAGTACCATTTTCCAGGCCCAATAAGTCTTTTTCTTATGTTAAACAAAGTACCAAACCCAAGAAACAGGACTTCTGTGAAGCTGTCTCATTGGCCAGTAGGTTAATGACCTTTGCTGCTAGAAACAAAACATAAATCAATGTGTTCATATTTATTTTACTATGCTGACCACTAATTGATTTGTTAATATTTAAGGCATTATTCTGTAGGTTGTTTTTGTTTAAGTGGAAAATTCTACATCGCACTTTGCTTTTGGATCAGAACAGGTATTTATTATATTTGTGAAAATGTTTTCCCTCCCACATATGTATTATTTTCTTTCCCTGGATAAAAAAAAAAAACAAAAACAAAAACAAACCAAAATCCAAACAACAAAACCCACCCCAAAACCAACGAAATCCCCAAATCCAACCGATGGATCATCTTTGCTTTTTTTTCATGCCCAACCAAATAGGTATTTCCTTGCAACTCACTCTTAAATGTTGATTTCTAAATTATTATTTTTTTCCCCTGCAATGGTTCCTTTGGTAATTTGGGGTGATATTTTTAGACACACATAAAGTTCATACTACATTTAAGCATTTCTTTTACGACAAGGAAGTAAACTGTGGAATCCGTGTATTTGTGAGGAGTATGAAAGTGATACTATTTTGTTTGTGTTAAGCATTAGCTGTTATTTTGCATTCTGCACTAATGAGTAAATGTGTTATAATCTTGCCTAACATTGGTCTATTTTTGACTTTTTGCTTTCTTCATGTACGTCAAAAGGAATCCTGAAAACTTCTGTGGAGTTGCTTAGGATGGTCATCAGTGTAACAAAATGCAGATTTTTTTTTTTTCTGTAAAGCTTCTTGTCTTTTTTCCTTTTCTAGATGCCCATTATAGGGCATTAGAAGGGAAGGCTATTGCCATAAGCACGGATTCATATTTTAGCTTACTAATGCATGACGTCCTTTTGCTACTTTACTTAAGTAATACTCTCACCGTAACTAATGGGAATCTTGCCCAAGTCAGGAGTAAATGAAACACCCTAGCTAAATATATTATGTTGGCTAGGGCCAGGCAAGGTACATTGCTGAGATTTGTCTCCGACTCCTATGTTTGGGTTGCAACACTCTTAAGGTTTTGCTTTTTGAGGAATGTGTATCTGGTTCTGCAAGGATTTGGTCTTGTTCGAGCTAGAATAGTTTGAAGTACATTGACTTTCGTTGAGTAGGAGCAAGCCTTGAAACCCTTCAGGAATTTCATACTGCTGATGTCTTCTCATGTATGTGTTTTTTGTTCTGTGTTTTTTCTTAAATTTTGCAACCTTATATACAAGGATGCTCTGAATGAGATGGACATCTGTTGCTGATTATGGAAAAACAAATGCCATGGTTGCCAAAGGATTAACAGAAAATGGAGACGTATGGACATTTGAAGTTTAGTTTCTTTGAAGTTAGCGGCTAAGCTCCTGTTGTTTTGAGCTGGGCTGGTTTCATTGCCCTCTGCATAAAGTTGGAAGTGAAAATAAAATCCACTTTGAAATAAATGTGGTCAAACAGTAGTTCTGGGAATCTCTCCTTTAAAGAATGTATCACAACTAAAACTGTATCTTTTTTTCCTGAAGTATCTGCAGGTAAAGGCAGGACTGTGGATTTTTAAAAATCAAATCAGTTTTTCAGTCTGTGTTTTACAGGGGAAAAATTATTTGATTTAATTTCCTTCTGCATCTGTCCAGCAATATCATTTGCAAGTGCTTTGAATGTGTTTCATCTGGAGCTTTCTTGTCAGGTTGGTTTTGTACATTTATCCTTATTTTCTTTATATTGTACTGACCCTCATGGGGGAATACTTGATGAAAATGATTTTTTTTTTTCTTCTTCTTCAGTATATAATAAATCATCTTGCTCTTATCACAGCCTTAGTCTTTGGTATTGCTACTGCTTGTGATATGGCTGGACTGTGCATGACTGAATTGATTTTAGCCTAGCATTGAGTGTAACTACACGAATAGTATGTTTTAATACTGATAAAAAGAGTATAGTTCAGTGTCGAATTTGTTGCTCTGGAGGGAGGTCAGTGTGCTTTCAACTATTAGTGAAAGCCAGCTGAGTTCTCCCTCTGAGCTGTGTTGGCTTCAGGAGGGGTTGGGAGTGCTCAGCATCTGACAGGATGGGAATCAGAAGGTACGGGAAGGGCTCTGTTTCTGGCTGTGCTTTCCCCTTACGTAGACATCACAAGCTCTGCAACAGCCCCAGGCTGAACCATGAACTGATTTTCAACTCTGGCTGTAAAAAGGTGGGGACAGGCTGAGCCTGATACTTACATTTGCACATTTTTTGCCAGTGTGCTCTTTCCTTCTTTCATTACTTGAGGGCTCCAGAGGAGCATATGCTTATGCAGCATCAATGACTTTCCAAACAGAAAGGACATTCTGAACTGGAGCCTTGAAACAGGGAAAATCTGAGGTTTGCTGGGTTCATCTCAGCAAGAGAAGGACATTGCCCTTTCTTGGTGCTGCAGCCACACTGTTAGGGCAGTGAGCTGTTGGCCTCAAGGGCAGGATCCTGGTGGCACACTTGAGGCATTCTGCGTGCGGGGTGGCTGCTGAGGCACAGCTCTGAGTGTATAAGCAACTGTGAACAGGGATGTGTCCCTGCACTCCCCTGTCTTCCATTCTTAAGGGCACTGGACCATTACAGAAAATGGTGACACCATGGTGAAATTACCCCGATTTACCATTTTGTTGGGCTGAGAGCTGCCTTGGTGCTTAGGTGACTCCTTCCATGCTAATAATGGAATGCAGGAGGCTTTATGCCTTCTCATTTATAGTAAACAGAGTCATAAAAAATTGTAAGTGCAGCTTAATGTTAAAACTCACCCCACCCCTTCATTGTCTTTTGCCCATGCAGACTGTTACTTTCAGTCATCCTAGAAACCAGAGAGGAGCAAACTACAGAGCAGTGTGTCCCCGTTATCAGGTGATAAAGCAGTGCCTTTTTAACACTTACATATGGTAATTGTATTTTGTATTAATTCTGTTGCAATTTGTTACAGCCAAACCGTAGTGACACACAGAGATACCTGGGCAATCTAATTCAGTCGCAAGCATTTGTTAAATTAGGCAGCAAATCAGATAGTGTTAGATTTTCATCTATTTTTTTATACTAATTGATTTGAAAACATAAATAGCCCTTCTTTTACTCCACTCACCCTGGTGTCTAAGGATCTCAGTTAGTTGTCTTGCAACATTTTACAGCTGAGGAAGTAAAGTTTGGGTAAAAATAAGTGATTTGCTCAGAAAGTCTATGGCTGAAAAGGAAAATTGAACCCAAAGCCTTTAAATAACAGGCTGCTGACCCTGCCGCATCTTCATTCAGCCCCCACTGTTCACAGGCTGATGAAAATGGCTGGATTTGAAAAACAATTTGATTAATAATTATTGGATTTTCTTTGTTTATATAACAGCTTTACAATGCATTAGGAAATGGACTTTAGCACATGGTTTAAAAATAATTAAACTTGGCAGAGCCGTCTCAATATTGCTTCTTCCATTAAATCTTAGTGGAGAGATGGAAAAACCAGGAGCTTTTAGGAGAATTGTAGAAGGAGCATCTTTGCTAAGCGCAGGTTCTGGAGGCTCTTGTGTGTTCGTTTACATCTACTGCACTTAAATTCTCTTTATTCCTACTTCTAGTTCTCCTAAAGCGTTTGGATTGAATGCTCCTTGTCTGTTTTGGAATAGTGAAGAGCTGCTGTAACAGATAATTCCTTGAATTCATTGGCCCCATCCTTCAGTGAGCGACACTCCTTCAACTGGCCTTATTCCACTGGGCTTGCTTCACCTCTCTACCTGCATGAAACACAAGCAGATCTATTTAAAGTCAGTGAAATTACACAGGTGTAAAGAGAGATAGGAAGATTATTCACTGTGTATTATCTGAGACTGGAGAGTGTCTTTGGCAGGTGTTTGCTGTACATATAAAGATGTTAAAAAAGTGTTAATCTAAGGCTTGTTTCTCGATATCAAGGTACAAAGAGGTACTGTGAATGAATGAACAAAGTGGAGGCTCATAAGAAGAAACGAACACAGTTACATGATAAATTGGACGTGCTGCATTTAGTGTGCCTGTGGAATTTTATGCAGGAATGCAGTATTTACCTGAAGAAGCCAGACTACGTACTTAACTAAATGCAATGAGACCGATAGTGTGAAAAACACTGCGTGAGCCTGTGTGTTAGCCTGGGTTTTAAAAGATGAAATGTAGGTGTAAAAAATCCTGTGAAAGTCAAATGACAAAATCCCCGTGCACCGGAAGAGATGATGATGTACAGGTTAACACCTGATATTTTGGGAGAGTCTGTAAAGAATTCTTCAGACTTAAGGGACTTGTAAAAACAACAGCATGATGCCAAAAATCTTTGCTTGCAGCTGACTGGAGAGTTTGGGAGCTGAGATGTTCTTTGACGATGGCTTGTTTTTGCTCTGCGTGAACTTGCATAGGTGAGGATTGTTTCAGCAATGAGTGGAGGCTCCTGGGTGAGGCAGGGCTGGCTGTAGTCTCGGTAGCCGTGGGGATTCATCCTTCTCCACTTGGACCTGCCATCTGTGTGTGTGCATGCACATGAAGGAGTCCCTTTATGGACTCTTCCTCCTTAGTATTACCTGCTCTTTATAAAAGATCATTTTCCAGTAGCTCCTTACTGCAGCTGCCTCTAGCACTGTCTGCAGTATCGGAGCCGCAGCAGCACGTGGGGCTTAATTAGGAAATGGCCAAACTACCAAATACATGGGAGTCTTAGACAAGCAGCTTCTGTCTGTAAAAGCTGATGAGCACCTGCTACTCGTGTAACAGTGATACTCAGAGCATATTTGGATTAGCAGGTCCCAATTCAGGTAGAGGAACAATGCAGTTCATCTCCAGGATTTGCATTTATTTATGCCAGGTGGGATTATGGGCTGCTGTACATTCTGCTGGTCTGTCTATTAGCTGGCACCAAGATACCGAGGCACGAGAGCTGGATACTTCTCATGCCTCCTCTTATGACTGGTCTCAGTGACTATGTCTTTGAGGGCCTGTTTTTGACTAGTCTGGCTTACCTTGTCACACAGTCACAGAAATGTAATTAATAGCACAGCTTTTATGATGTTTGTTTAACAACTTTGATTTAATTTTGTTTACTTGTGCGAAGCACAGGTTTTTGTTACGCAAAGCCGAAGCAGTTTCTAATGAATGTTATTGAAAAGTACAAAGAAGACTGTAAAGAAAAATAAGACAGAGGTTTCAAGGTTGCAGTGACCCCAGGCACACAAAACTGAGAACATAGAAATGGGAGGCAGCAGTGGATAGTACCCATCTGTCTTCTGCTGATCCCATGGTCCCAAGGCACGTGCTGCATGTTCGGCTGCCATGTTTGCAATTATACTCTTGAAATAATGTCGGATAAAATCTAAGCCGTACCGCTGACCGTTCCTATTAGCCTTCCCTTGAGGCTGGTCTACTGCAGTCCTGGACAATGGGTGGGATGCAGGCGGCCTGGGGATGGTTACACGTGGCCGAACAGCCTGCGCCTTCCCCTGCGCTCTCTGCCCGCAAAGGCAAGATGCAGCAGAGCCGGGTTAAGCCCCGATCCGTCAGGTGGGCTGTGTGGTAGCCTGATATCAGCCTAGAAGACGTGACAATTGTTAAAATGTAAGATGTAGGCACATACCTGAAGCTTTGAAGGAAGCGTCAGAGGTTGCAGGTGACCAGGGTGTGAAGAGCGGCATGAGGAGTTCTGGGTGGATGTGGATGCATGCCAGTGGTGTCTGCTTTTAACAGGATTCTCGATAAGTGACAGCTACATCAACCTGGAGTCCTTACACATGTTGCCTAGTGGCCAGTATGTGGGCCAGACTTCTGAAGACACATTGTTCATCTAGATTAGCATTGATCTTCACAGAGCTTCTCGCAGCTGCTAAGAAATGCAAGGACGGGTCAGAGCGCAGCTATATGGATATACGTGCTGGGTATATATTAGGACATAATAAGCTTCCAAGGGAGTTCTTAATTTGGGTACAGACTATATATGCTAATTACATGGCAACGGTCTTTACAATTAGCATGCATAATTTCAACTTGCATTTCTGATTGCGGTAACAAAGCCAGTGTTGCCTTCTCCTCTCAGTAACTTCAAAGGCATTGTCTTGATTTAAGAAATGGTGTCCTAAAGCTGTCACCAGAAAGAGAAGCTGCGCTACTGTGACTGTCAGGCCACCCACTTAACCAACTGCATGGTGAATGGATGAGCAGCCAAGCTCTCTGAAACGGTTCATGAGAGCTTTGAGGTTGCCAAATGCCAGCCAGCATTTATTGTCATTGGCATACAACATAATATTCCCACGGTGAATACAGGACTGATCTTCCAAATCAGAGCATGCTTCCCTAAAATATCAGGACCCAAAGACATACCTTGGGCCTAGATCATAGGCTGTACTACTTAAGAGAGAATAAATGTACGTGTCCCAGAAGGAAAAGTAGTAATTGGTGGAAGAAACGAGAGTAGAAACAGAGACAGAAAATCTGGAGTTCCCTTGGGTGATCCTGCCAGACCTTGGACGTAAGACTGGCATGGGTCGTGGGTAACGTTTAAAAACATTTGGCATCTTAATGTGCTTGGGTGTTTTCATAAATCTCAGCAGACATTTTAAATTGCTGTAGCGTTTTTGTAAATCTGATTGCAAGTCGTCTTTGAAAACAAGGCTTAAAAACCCAAGTGAGTTAGTCTTTTAGAAAATTTAACTGTACAAGGAGAGTAATTAGCATGTGGCTGTGCAACTGCAGCGGGTGCAGCTGTAGCCTTTGAGCCTAGCTAGAGCTATCCGGGACAATTCCCTGCACAGAGCTGGGGTGGCCTGAACTGTCTACAGCAAAATTAAAGTCTGCAGTCCACTGTCTGTGCTAAGGGTGCAGTACCGGTTACCAGTCTCAAGCTACATGTTCTGTATAGAAACCCGTCATCTCAATGCTGCAGTGCCACATCAAATTACAAATATTTGAATGTCCTCCTGGAGGCTGGCTGAGGTCACCCTGTGCTCAGCAGGTGCTGCTGAAGATGATCTAGATTTCCTCCAGAAGGGAATGAAGCTGTGGCACATCACACAGGAGCATCACTTATGTTTGGCATTTGGGATGAAACTTAATGTTCTACAATTACAGTGTCGGATGGCTGGCAGCAATTTTACCAGACAAATACCACGTGTCTTTCCCAGAAGGATTCAATCTTTAATATTGTTTTGATGCTGGAGGCTTTTCCAATTTCTGTTTATTAGAAATGACTTATCTGTGTTGGAAGTGCTGCCTTTAACCTAGTACAGCTGGTACCACCTACAGCACTGTGGAAAAATCATGGCTGCAGCATTTTGCTTCAGTGGAGATGCTGTATGACTGAAGCAAACTGTCCCCTTGCCGAAATTAAGCTTTTGAAGGGCTAAATATGTGTTAGCTCTTCCTCTGCTTTGCGTGCTTTGAGGCTGTTTCTAAATAGTTTCACTTTTCCACCCTCAAAGCATGGAAATCTGTTGTTGAGACTGCGGGGAAATGTTGAGAGTCAAGCGATATCCATGGAAAGCCCATGGAAGGGAAAGCCAAAGTGCAGCCGTGAGGTGCTAGGCTGCACCGGTCCAGAGCTGAGCTGAGGAGGGGGACACCCGCCAAGGACACCCACCAAGCTTCACTGCTTTCTGCCTTTGTGTTATTACCTTTTTTAAACGTGAATCACCAACTGCAGTGGAGGTTCCTGTTAAGAAGTTAAACTGGTGATGAAATGTAGGGTTTTTTGGGGGGACAGTCTTGTTCATTTGCAGCACATGTACAAAGCCAGGTGCCCTGAATCCTGGCAGGTTCTATTGTTTGGAAAAGATTTCTGCCTGAACAGCAAGAGGCCAGTTTTAATCAGCATCCTCATGCCCAGCCTTCCTTCAGAGCAGAGAATGGGGAGTGGCTGTTTGCTCTGTCTTCATGTATTCGAGCCACCGCTTTTTCTTTCATGAGACCTCGGTGGAGCCGTGATGTTTCTCTGTTTCAGGGGAATCTTGCCTGTCCCTCTGTGGAAAGAGCAAGTGTGGGGTGACTGGATTCACTGCTATTTCATAAGGATCTAAATAATATACAAGGTGTAATACATGAGTGGCAAATTTGACTGTGCTGAATGTTCATGTAAATGCA